>NW_022992006.1:0-624159 GCF_902827175.1 Gymnodraco acuticeps | reverse complement strand
ATGCTCTCTATCCCTCTCTCTCTCTCTCTCTCTCTCTCTCTCTCTCTCACCTACACTCACACATCTTATGAGCTTTAAAGAGAGTCTGTTAAGAAGGCAGGCCCAGCTGTTGTGTAAGTCAAGGAGGCTATTAGAGAAGCATTTATCTGCAAGTCATTAAAAAGAAGATGAGGAAGTGACACAGCTGAAGTGGAAGAATTGCTGGACGGAGGGACAAGCACATGAAGGTAGATGGTATATGGATACTAGATGGATGCTCTGTACGTCAGTTAAGACCATTATACAGCCGTTAGTCTGCAAGTCGTTAAACTGGAGAAGGTGACACCTACTACAACGGATGAGCGGATAGATGGATAAGAGAGATTGATAAAGGGTTTATTCAGAAGAAAAGGCAGAGAAGCATCTGATCAAGAGAGACAGCGATGGTTTCTTAATTAGTGTCAGGGATTTGAGTAAATCTGCTTTAATACTACACAGTGTTAGAGGCTATTCTAACGGAGTAATAAGAGTTCAAACATCTGTTTAACACATTACCAAGAAAGGTTGTCAGAAATGAGATGCATCTGTTTCACTGAAATTGATGCAGGATAGGCACGGCTCACTAAACAAGATAGCTCACTTAAAAAGTTGCTGGCTTTGTAAAAAACGTTATTACCAAGCTGATTAAGAAGTTAACTGATTGGACATTAAGTGCGGTCAGTTTTGATTTCCAGAAATAACAGATAATATGTATTGTTTTTAATATAATCACATCACTCTACAGTCAAGATGATTGGTGGAGGTTTTATTGAATCAAATATTCAGCAGCATCTCTATATTACCGTGGTCATGGCCAAGGCTGCTGCTACAGTGTGCTGTGTAAATGACAGGTTATTCAAATCTTAGATATAGGTTTAATTTGACTATATTTGTACTTCTGGCTTCTGGCTTCTATACTATAAGCAGAGCCAAACATGTTAAAACAGCAGTTTAAGATAGTGACTGATTCAGTGTTCATTCTCCATTACATAGCAACTCAGACGTTCATAAGAGGCTGAAAATACGTGCACATTTTTGTGTCTTTGTTTATTCAAACAAAACTTTTCTCTTCTTTGTTATCTTCATCCAGACGTCCCTCGCAGTGTGCTCGTTCAAGTGAACAGTATATTTGTGGTTGTGTGGGATGGGAAATAATCTTTTGATGTTTTCCCACAGTTCCATATAGAAACCACATTTTCAATCCAGAAATATAATCGCTTTGCTGCTCGCTACACATCATAATATCTCTCAGAAAGGGGAGAAGCTTTTCCTTTTTCATAGACACAAGCATAGCAGTAGAATCTCTCAGCTGTCAAATCAGGTTTCAGCATTAGCAGTAGGTGTTAAAACTTTACATTTCTGCAGAGGTGTTGGGATTCAGGAGGAAAACACTGACCTTATGTCCAAAACGGCTCTGAATCACCCTGTTTATTAATGCAATGTTAGCTTACTGCATTGACAGAAGGACCTCATTTGTATGCCTGTGCGTGTGCTTCTCTCTATTTATGTTTGCGTGTCTCTTTCTAGGTTTTGACCTAGTACGCTGCGAGGAACCAGGTGTGCCTAGTTATGGCTATAAGACTCAAGACGACGGCCATTATGCCAACACCTTTGTCCTGTACTCCTGCAACCCTGGATACAGTCTCTATGGCACCGGGACACTAACCTGCCTGAGCGGAGACAGACGTGTCTGGGACAAACCACTTCCTTCCTGTAACGGTTAGTATGCCACCACACGTGTAGGTTCTACATACATCAATAATTCAAAACCACAAGGTCTGAATTATTAACCATCTATTCATTGAGAAACATAGCATGGGGGAAAATCACGTTTATTTTACCAAGCTCCTGCAAAATTATGATGATTCAAAAGAGGGAGTGAGCGAACAAGAGATTGAGTCCATTCGGCTGAATGCTTGAGAAGAGGGCATAGGAACTGATTCCACACTCTGTGGGAAATATTCATGGTGGCACTGAGTAAAAACATTTCTTGCTGATCCATCAACCTGCGCACACATAACTATCTGAGCGTGGACAGCAGGATGTCACTGGGCATGAGATTTTAGTGGACCAGGCCTCTCTGTACTTTAAGGATGGCATGCTTAAGGTGCAAACATAGGGGATGACTGAGTTGAACTGTGATAAATGTATAATGTAAGCAAGGCTACTTTCTTGTCCCCTGAAGGTACTCACAGTATTTTATGCCAACGCTTTTGACAGAAGCCTTAGATTTCACTTCTATTCTGAGTATGCACATAAATAGAATATTCAATCTGGAGAGATTTATTTTCAGATGGCAGTAAATGATGTGATGTAAAAACCTTATTGATTCATCTGAAATTGTTGACTAGATCTTTCTGGTGCTGGACTGGAGTAAAGGTGCAGCCATATGGACTTTAGTATTAGAACCCAACATGTAATGACTGCATCTTATTTAAATGGCAAACTAATTCGAATACAGTACTTAATTTCTCCTGGCAGTAATTCCACCAGGAGATATTCAAATTGTGTCATATAAGATTACTTTTATACAAATATCAACTGTGATAGGAAGAAGAGACACATGATAATTGAGAAAGATTGTATTGATCTTGAACAGGGTTATGATGAAAAGTACCCGAACGCATCACTTAATAGTGAGCCATCTACGTGTCTTCCGCGCTGCACTCCAAAATTATCGGGTGTCATTTTTCAGACCTTGAAAATGCCAGAAATAAAAGTTTATTTTCTGGCATTCCTAGAATATGTTTGAATATTTAATAGGTTTTAAGGTAGATAAGCTGCTTCAGGGCAGTGTTAGCTTTAGTTGGCACTTGGCAGCTGTTAATTAAGCTGGAGAGGAGTGTGCCAAACAATTCAGGTGCTGTGACATGCTGTTTTTCCCTTTTGCTTATGGACCTGTAACATTATTTTTGTCTTTTAGCCACAGCTTGTACAGCTGGCCATTATGATTCCTTATTTTCATTCACTAACCACCAGTGAAGCATGAACTTGACATTTGTTTGTTTGTATTGTTCCTACCTAGCTTTAAAGTCCCTAAAGCAGATTCACAATTTTTGAAGTCCATAATTCCTACTTGTCCATAAATATTTTGTGGTTTTGCATATTTGACAAATGAAAGCACTTTCCCTAAGTATTTTTACCTTGCTGAGTAGATGCAGGCACTTGGCACATGTTCATTTGGAATTCCCTCCTGCTACCCACAAAGCCTTGTGTCTCTCTAACCTGCCAAAACACCTGAACTCTCTGAGGTGGGACAGGGCCTGATGTGGTTGCTAATGGCAACTAAGAAGAAAGTGTGTGCATTATGTGGGGTGAATGCATTTATGTGGGTGTGAATGAGTGTGTGTTTGGTTGGATGTGTGTAAGTGTGTGTGTATCCCTGCAGTCAGTCATTAATTTGTAGCTGCTCTGTCGCTGCCTTATTTCAGGCGAGCCAGCAACCAGGAGAGTACTCTGGTGGAGCCCTGGGCTAACTTCCTCTAAAGCTACCTTTGTATCTTCCTCCTTTGTCTGTCTGCTGGGGCGTTCATCGTTCTGTCTCCCCCCCTGTCTGTCTGGCTTGCTTCTACATCTGCATGTTCTAGCATGGAGAGGAGGAGATGGTTTTGCCTCCGGCTGTTTCTATACTGTCTTTCTCTCGCTGTCTCTCCCACGTTGAGTCAAACAGAGTTGTGGTCTCCCTCTTACTCTTTCTGACGTTTTTCTATTCATGCAGTAAACCTGTCTATCTTTTTCTGCAATTGTGGGTGCCTGTTATTCTCTCATTCTTTTTCTTTGCCGGGAAATTCCAGTTGTGTTTGGGCTCAGGCTTACTATATAACTGTTGTTTTGTGCCTCATATCCTCTCTACCGGCATTTCAAGATAAAACATAGTGAAGTATATATAGAACTTTTTATTCATTGGGATAAACCCCTTGAGATGCACCATCTCGTAGTTACTTTCCTGCTATGTTTGTATTTTTATGTGTCTGGTAAAGTGCTTTCAAGTATATTTCCGGCCATGTATTTGATTGTCATTTGCTATCTCCTTTGTGTTTGTGTTTACATATGAATGTGTTTTTGTGAGCATTCTGCCGAGGGTAATACAATAGCAACGGGGTTGTCATATTATTGTAGATTGCAGAGCTGAGTTAATGGTGCCCTCTTAAGTCACACAAACACACCATGCACTCACTGATATGAAGCATTCCCTATACAAAACAGTTTTCTAATCTGCAGCGATCTGGTTGCTCAGTGGGCTGCCATGTACTTCCATGATGAGTTCAAAATCTGCTCCCAGCCTTTTCCCCTGCTTCCTGCTATCTCTGCTGATACTCGCCATTGAAGACAATACAAAAATAACATTAAAAGACAGTCTTCTCTTGTGCAATAAACTGCATCTTTTCTTGAAATTGAACACTATTGGGAGTCCCTTAGAGGGAAAACAGCCATTCAAGTTATTCACAACACATAAAACTGTATAGCAGGAACTTGGATAATTCAAGGTTGATTTAGTGATTCAAGGCCTTTTTAAATGGATTTTCATTTAACTCAACCTTCACATCCCAGGATTATTTACAGCAAAGTAATCACCTCTTATAGAGATATGGAGATGAGCTAAAACTGTAGAAGGACTGGAGAGAAGACAAGAAGAAATACCATACAGGGACTCAAAAATAGACCCAGTGCTGAACACAGTCGACCCAAACAGACCCTAAAGAACAGAGACAACAGTTATTAAACATGATATGCAATAGAAGGAAGGTTCATGTTCCCTAAGCAAAAACAAGTATGATACAGAAAACACTCCTGTACAGATCCGTAGTCAGCTGGAACTCATCTTTTCAAACTTTTGCAGAAAGAAGTTCTGCATTTTATTTTTGAAAATTATATTTGAAATGGGTCTGTGTGTATGTACAACTTAAATTGTTAGTTTTGTGTTTGGCTTAAGGATGGGTGAAAGCATGACGAAAATGTTTTTTCCACACTTCATTATTAATTACATAAGATAAAGTCCTAGCCATTATCTGTGAATCTGAGAGAGAGAGAGAGAGAGAGAGAGAGAGAGAGAGAGAGATAGAGAGAGAGAGAGAGAGAGAGAGAGAGAGAGGAAGAAAGAGCATGAGCGAGAAGCAGAGAGTAGAAGGAGAGAGATAGCGAGACTCTGAAGATCGCTCGAGAGGATGGGACTCTCGATCTGCTTCATGGATAGAAGAGGGAAAGGAACCCAGAGCAAGAAGCCTTGTATCAGATCGGGTTATAATTTTTTTCAGATCCACCACAAGTGAATTTGCCTAACTTAAGGAGTTATTTTCTTTATAAGGTCACCTTATGAAAAGTTGATTCAGGGACTCACGGTCTCCAATACAGTTCAAATGTATTTTTCATTCAATAAAGTGGATTTTATAACCGAGTTGTTGCTGCAAGTCTCCAACACTATCTACAGCAGAGTTTTTTATTCGTAGTAACCCAGCAGCAATCCTTGAAAAGATGGGTTTATTTCTACTTTGTTAAATGCTTTGATGCTCCTGCTGTCTTTGATATGTCCAGGTAAATGTGTGAAGTATCGTTAGAGCAGCGGTTTTGTTGTTTTAGTAATGATTTGATCGATACATTTCAAAGGACATAAATCAAAAGAGGTGAAAACCTATGAAATGTGGTGTCCTTGTGATGTTCACCCTTTTGTCTCGTGATTCTAGCGGAGTGTGGAGGTCACCTGACTGGAGCCGTTTCTGGACGGATACTTTCTCCAGGATATCCTGCTCCATACGACAACAACCTCCACTGCACCTGGACCATAGAGGCTGACACGGGCAAGACTATCAGGTAATCGTGAAGCACTTTAGAATGATGATGTCCTGCAGATTTAAATGAAAGGAAAATATGAATAAGACAACAGCTATTCCAACACGTATATGCAGAATTGCTTTGCTCTGGCTAAGTTGAGGTAAGCTTACTAGTTAACTCTCTTAACAAGGACTTTACACTTTAACACTTACAGGACTGTCAGGTAATGAGCTGCTGTGTAGGAGAGTACACTACATTAGTCATTATGCCATCACTGTGTTTCTCAACACAGTGTGGCCCCTGCTGTGTGATGTGTCTATCTTCAACCTCTGCTTCATCATTTTTTGATGGTTGACTTGATTTGGGTAAAGCTGCTGAATAAAGAACAGATGTTAATGTTTGTATTTGATCTCTGATCTCTTGTGTAATGTGTGTGTTTTCCTCAGCCTCCACTTCATTGTCTTTGACACGGAGGTCGGTCACGATATCCTGAGAGTTTGGGATGGTCCATCTGGGCCGTCAGACGGGGGGATCCTGTTGAAAGAATGGTCCGGCCCAGCCTTACCTGAAGATATCCACTCGACTTTCAACATACTCACACTGCAGTTTGATACTGATTATTTCATCAGCAAGCAAGGATTTTCTATCCAGTTTTCTAGTAAGTAAACTTATCGTCAAACGTAAAAAATGCACAATTATTTTATTGATTTGGATGATCTCTCTCCCTCTACACCCATCATCCATTTATGATGAAAAAGCTTTTTTGGAATTAGCAATTAATATAGCTAGTTAATAAACTCATCACACTAATAGTCTTAATTATGATATAAACCTCATTTATATTAGCTGTAGGAAAATTAATGTGGAATTAACGCTGCATTTAACAGGATTTCTGAAAAACCTTTAGCCAAAGAATCAAATGGAATTAAATGTAATATCTCACCCTCTGGGGCCGAGGCTCATAAAGTGAAGAGCCCCCCCCCTAGCAGGGTTGGTATATAATAATTAAGGATATTGATACATTTGAGTAATAATATAAAACATGTGCAGTGTGTTATTTTTATAGGCTAATAAAAAAAGTCGTTTTCATTCATTTTGAGGGTTTGAACTTACAAAAGTAACAACTATGAATCTCAGTATTTAAAAAGGTTTGAAGTGTTTTCATCATATCATTTCAAGAAGAGCAAACTGGACAATAACTGTTCCCCTTGGTTGCACTCGTGGCGTTCGCTGCTGAGCCACTGGACCCAAACATGTGTGCACAGTCCTTTTAGAGTCATTGGCCAAAGTCAATGCCATCCTCTGTGGCAGCGAAATCAATCAGAGGCATACACTCATATCAACTTTAAAAACACACCCACACGTTCATGTGCTCGTATATCTTCTCTATAGCATTTATTTACAGCACAACACCTCCACTTCCTCTGTTGTTTGTATAAATCCACATGCAAAGCGGCAGACACACTCTAACACACACATGAACTTGTTTTAATGATGCATACATCCAGTCAAAAATATTTACATCCAATGCTTTCTGTCCCTCACTCTTTTTCTCAATCTCTCCCTCACATTAGTTTTTCGCCTTGCTCCCCTTATTTAAAACAATAAATATTTGCACTCACAAACATGCTAATCACAGCAGTGTTATTCCATTACTATGGTAATGACTCCTTATATTTACCCCAATGTTGATTTACTGATGCAAAGATAATGGTCTTTGCCACCACACAGGATTATTTAAAGCAAGGCTTTGTGAATTTATTGAGTGGGTTTTTTTGGGGGGGGTTTTGTAAATACCCATTCATTTAGGTTTTTCTCTAATTTGATCTTTTTACACTTTCTGTGTTCCTGATGGTACAAAAAACTTATTTACTAAAATAATATTATAAATGTGATGTTTTATACGATTTTATGCTATATACAAATTGTAATATAAATGCAAAAGATAACATATATTTAGTCAGGATTGTAAATCAGAAGGCCGGCTTCCACAACAATGTTGGCCAGAACTCTAGCTAATATTTGAGATGAAACTTTCTTTGAATCCGAAGCTTCATGAGATGAAATGATGAGTCTACTGTTTAATGAGGATTCAAGCAGTGCCTTGTATGTCCACTGTCTGAAACATAACATACAAACTAAAAGAAACGTAACACATGCCTGCCTATTCCAGTTGTTCACAGGAACACCAACATATGAAACCTAAAAAAAAAGGACGTCTAATTTTGATTGGCATTTTTATTTTACAGTCTAAGTTTTTCCTTCCAACACTCAACCTCTTTTTTGATCATAACATTATTCTTTTGACAAAAATATGCTTTACACAGATTATGTCATACATAGACACTTATAAACATATATAACATTTGTTTTGCCTTTTTGAACTTGATTCATTGATATGAGTGGAAACACTCTTAGGTAATTCAAACAACAATTAAAACCCAGTAGCTGAAACCCCCACACACAGACGCTGATTGTTGTGAATCCACACAGCTTACCCTAAGGAGGATCCACTAGTGAAAAAACAAAACAAAGACCACATTTCATTGCACCTAAAGGAACTTACCATTTAGTCTCTAACTGGTCAGTTGAAGTTGTCACTTTAACTGAAGCTAAACCTTGCTATCTTCAACAGTCAAAATACAGTAAGAATATAATTAATAGTACTGATAGTGTCCTCCAACCAACAGTAGGTCAATAACTGTCTCGCCTTGTCCGTCTCACTTTCTCCAGCTACTACAGCAACAACGTGCAATGACCCCGGCATCCCTGTGAATGGTTCTCGATACGGCGACAGTAAGGAGCCTGGAGACAGTACGACCTTCCAGTGTGACCCAGGATACCAGCTGCAAGGCTCCGACACCATCACATGTGTACGGATGGATAACAGATTCTACTGGCAACCTGACCCCCCAATGTGTATCGGTAGGTGTACATTTATCTGTAGATAACTGACTGCCAAACTGAGATTACATTAAATTAAAAAATGATACTGTGCTCTGACATTAATGAGTTGGAGACTTCAATGTCATACTGTACATTAAAAATGGGAGACTAAATATGGATATTAAGATTTTAGATAACGTCCATTTGAAGCTGCAATGAATTTATCAAACAATGAAACACCAAGTGCAGAGCCTTTAGGAAGAGGAATGATCCAAAGGTGTATCTTAAATCTCAAGTGTAGAGAGCAGACAACAAACAGCTCTCTGTGTTGTTCTGCCACATCTGATACACTTCTCTGAAGGCACATCAACCCAGGCTTGCTGGTGAGAGGATCTCCAATCCCAAATGATGCTGCTGTCAGAGCCATTCATTCTGGATGCTTGGTCTTTAAGATCAGAACAGGTGCTGAAAGAACTAAGGTTTGGATAAGTATTCAGCAGTGTCGCTGTGGACCACACACATTCAGAAGAGGAGAGGTACAGTAGGGTTGGAGAAAAAACGGAATGACGCAGGAATCTGTCAAAGGGTTTCTATTTGAAAGCTTTGAAAAACAACAATGCTTTTTTTCTCTATCATCACAACCATCTGGCCCACCTGCTGCTTATAACCCAGAGAGCTTCCGCATCCCACTCCACACCGCATTCACACGATTGGGCTGCAGTTCTTCTTTTTGTCTCTCCCACTTTTGGGTGTCTTTCCTTTATCGGCTCCTTCTGACACACTTGACTCTCTTCTCTTAAAGAAGGAAGGAGGGGAAGACTGCCTTTCTTGAGAAGGTACAGGAATAGCAGAGTCAGTGCAAGTAAAAGATGATATCTGTAATGCAGCAAGAGCCCTTCAGTGTCCTCACCGTACAAGATAGAAATCCCATTTTAGTGCAAACGAAGCCTGTAGCACATTCCTGACCACACTTTCCAGCCGGTAGTTTGATGCTGCTAAACTACATGCCTTTTTTGGGTGACAAATACATGCTGGATCCAGTTATTTCATGTGCAATTAGAATCATAGAATGAAACCCTCTTTAATGGTCACACATGCAGAGCACACAGCACACAGTGAAATGTGTTCTCTGCATTTGACCCATCCTAGTACCAGGAGTCTAGTACTAGGAGCAGTAAGCAGCTATTGTACAGCGCCCGGGGAGCAATGGGAGTGGGGGGATATCCGGTGCCTTGCTCAAGGGCACCACGGCAGGGCAGGAGGTGAACTGGGACCTCTCCAAGTAGCAGTCCACACTCCATATTTAGGTCTGGTCGGGGGCTTGAACCGGCGACCCTAAGCCTCATAGCCCCTACTGACTGAGCCACTGACGGACCAATTACCGTGCACATGAAATATCTAGTGTCGAGTCGGTCTTAGATGGATGAGGAAAATCACCAGAGATAACCATAAAGGTGTGGGGCTGCGTGTTTTTATTGTTACTATGCAGGATTAGGTATAAAATAAGACACAGCTGAAATGTTGATTTTAACAACATTAGCAAGTTGGGGAATATTCCTGCAACATCTATCACCGTGGTGACCCTGGAGCTCCCTTTATGTTCCTTCCCCTCTCTTTATCAGCCAGCCGTGTTGGGAAGTCCTGAAGCACGCTCACAGAGACTTGCCTTGTAACCATGCCTGTGAAACACCTTTATGCTTTGTTCCTGATATTGCTCTGACTCTTTACCAGTGACCTCACGTTTTGCGCGACTGTAGATACAATGTAGGGCGTAAATCTTTGTCTCTTAGCTTAGTCTGCGTGCGCTTCTCTCTCCTGCACGCTCACCTTGGGAGGTGATTCCCTGGGTGTTCAAGCGCTCCTCAGATTAAACCAAGAGCGTGTGTGTCTGTGAGTGATGTGCAACTATTAATGCCTTTGTTTACCTCTATTTCAGGGTTGATAATCCGTTCACACCCACCTGCCACCCCCAAGACACCTCTCCATGTTTCAAATCCTTTCTTCACATCACCAAATTGCTGCTTGAATGCATCTCTCTCTGTCTCTCTTGCCAATATCTCTTTCCTGCTTTCTGGCTTGTTGTGGGATAACAGGACCGCTAGGGGTGATTCTCTCTGCTAACTACCCCCAGCCTCACACTTTGTCTAAATCTCAGTCTCTACCTCTATCTCCTTTTTGCTCTTTCAACCTCTTCAGCTACCTGTGGCGGTTTTATCAACGGCCCACCTGGGAGTCATTTTGTCTCTTCTAACCAACCTCTGCCATACTTCCCATCGCTAACTAACTCTCTTCCACTATGCCGACCTGTGGGGGCAATATGTGTGGTCAACCAGGAGTGATTCTCTTTCTAAATTACCCCAAGGCCAATGCTGCGTAATCATCTTTCTTCTTCTCTTTCCCTTTCTACCTTCTTCTCTCCGTCTCTCTCTTACTATTTATCTCCAGCGACCTGTGGGGGTAACGTCAGCGGCCCCTCAGGAGTAATTCTGTCTCCTAACTACCCCCAGCCTTACCCCGCAGGGAAAGAGTGTGATTGGAGAGTCAGGGTCAACCCAGACTTTGTCATTGCTCTCATCTTCAAAAGGTAAGCCGGCAAAATGTAAACCTTGGCTCTGTATCTATGTATGCACTGTGTACCTTCCTGATATGTATTCTTAAGCTTTATACCAGGAACGCAGCCCGTCTGTGCTCATAGAGCAATATATTTAGAGCTTAGAGTTTCCGGTCAGAGTTCAGACGTTCCTCTCTTGTATTTGATATTTAAAAAGCTGTCCATGTTTTTGTGGACTTAGATGCATTAGACGGGCAACAATGAGAAGTGTCTAAATATTAATCAAATAAACGGATTGCTTTATGACAAACCAGTGTTCATTAAACATTTGTTAGGTGTTGAAGAAGGATTGCTAACAGATCACAAATAATATTACAATAAAAGTAGACAGATAAGAGGGCAACATCTTTGTGTGTTTTCCTGCATGTTGAGGCTGCAACAAACACAGCAGGGCAGATCACTGATCTCACTCATTAAAGACATTTCTAATTAGTCCACCCAAATACCTGAGGAAGCATAACACATTTTGAACTTAAAGATTTAAAGGTTGAACAGGGTCCCATTAGATTTGTTTTTTAAATGTGTTTTTTCTACTGGCTTAAATTAAAAAAAGTATCACCCTCCATGGACTTTGTTTTATGAGTTTAGTTAGTGAGTGAGTGGAGACATGTCATGCCTCACTGCCCCTTACGCAGCGTCCACACAGCGGCGTGCGTTGAAGCTTGCCAGTGGGTGTGTCTGAAACTCGACCAACAACCAATCACATGAATCTCCCGCCCCGGACACACAAGCACGCGGTTTGATTGGCTAGAGCTTGTACTGGCATATGATTTGATTGGCTGACGCTTCCGTCGAAGCTTCAAAAGTTGAACATTGCTCCACTTTTGCGAGCAAAGCGAAGCAACGGAACCACAATGCAGTTCGGCAAAGCGTGACGTCACCCCATTCAAAGTGAATGGGCAGAAGCGTTGAAGCTTCAACGCACGCCGCCGTGTGGACGGGCCGTTACAGTGTGAAGGAGGTCTCTGCTGTATCGTCAGGGATCAGGTCCAGTTCAGTCTAATGTAAACTAACACTCAGTAAAGGATCATTAAGGTAACTAATAAACCCATTTGGGTCAGGAAAGCTTAATCCGTCTGAAAAACTACATTCAAATCCACTGACATAACTATTGTAACTTAATGTTTGGTTTGTGGTGAGATGGTCTTATCTTGCATAGATTCAGGAAGTTGAAATGTATGATGTATTTCCTATGCATCGTTGAAGACAGGATTCATAATATGAGAAAATAGAATTGCATGAACTTTTTACATATGTTGGCAGATAAACTTTGTTGATTTGGAGAGTGATATTCGGGAGTAAAGAGAAAGGGATTTCTCAGTGTTTCTGTGTTTTTGTTTTTTGGTAATAGGGCAGTGTTTGTTTACATTTCCCGTCCTGATTGTGCCTCAGTGGTGAATATTTTTACAAGTCACAGTGGTTAGGGGCTTATGACTAAGGCGAAAATGAAGAGTTTCACATATAGCAAAGGAGATAAAAGCAAAGCGGATAGCCAAAGGAGAAAAAAGCAAAGCGGATAGCCAAAGGAGAAAAAAGCAAAGCGGATAGCCAAAGGAGAAAAAATGACCCAATTTTGGCTTCATGTTTTTCAGCTGGAAAGATAATTCCCTTCTTTACTAACAGTTAGACAGTTTTTATTTTACTTTTAATTAAGTTGTCTTGAATTTGATTGTTATGTGAATGCTGTGTGCATTTTCTTTTTTCATTGTATGTCCAATTCGATCCTAGTAATTTTGTTTTTAGAAATACAGCTGGACTACAATTTGCCCCAATTTGTGATGATTCATTCCTTTGTTCAGTTTTTGAATCAAATCACTGTTACTTAAATATCGTGAGAATCAAGTTTGTGGTGTCACAAAACGATAATGTTAGTGTCCACATAGAACTGACCTTTCTTTTATAGTAGTGCTTAAAGGTTAGCAGCCAAAAACAGAGATGGAGATACATACATCATTAATTAGTAAGAAATGTTTTCAGCATTGCTCTTAATTTGAATTGAAGTCTTAACAGACACATGCGGTCATGAGAGGTTATGTTGTTGTCCCATTTTTTGTTCTGTGAGATCTTTATGTTCTTGACATTTAGTGGCTTTAGAATTCAGACAAGGATGTATCACTAATGCAAAAGGTATTAGCACGGATCATTTTAATGCTTTGTCAGTGGCAAAAGGGCTTATGTGCAGTTACTGTAAGCCCATTCTGTACCAGATAGATACACAGGGCTTAAACACGAGCATTCTTTATACTTATTTGAACTTTGGTATTCTTTTGAATATCATAAATTATTGATTGTCTTTTTGTGTCTGGCCTCTATGGTATTCTTTTTTACTTCTACGCAAAACGTACGTGTTTCATTTCCTAACATTGATTTGGAAGATGTTTGAAATGTTCCTATTATCCACTAATGTTCCTATATTATGTCAGTGCTTGTGACATAAAAAGGTTTCCTTTTGTACATGATTATAATAATATACAAGTGCTTCACAATGGCGACATTTGAAATGCAAAGACAAATAAATTAACGTAACAACTGAGAATAAAACACAGAGATCAAAACCAACTTAGAGTTCCCTAAACATAAATAAATAACTGAAAATCAATTTTAAAATAGTAGGGTTTGAAAGTGATGTAAACGATCCGACAAAGTTTACAGCCATGATCACCTCAGGCTGGTCATTTTCAGAGTATAGTGTAGAGTATGAATCTGAACCTAAAAACAACAAAGAGGGACGCATCAGACGACCTCAGGGTGCGACAAAGGACATAGGGCAATAAAAGATCCGATACATGACATGGGGCAAGGCCTCTCAGGGCTTTGTAAGTAATCAATACTATCTTCAAATCAAGCCTAAAAGCCAGTGTAAGATAGCCACACACACACACACACACACACACACACACACACACACATACACACACACACACACACACACACACACACACACACACACACACACCACACACACACACACACACACACACACACACACACACACACACAGTTAAGTCCCTTGACTTCCATAACACTAAGGTGTAGTTTTACCAGACAGGTAGTAGACCGAGCTCATACACACTCAAGAAACCATAGAGGGAGGTTTATATATATATATATATATATATATATTTGTTGGTCTGTACACTTACAGACACATTTTGGACAGATACGAGACTATGCTAACGCAACATACACTAAGACCTTGTGTGTGTGTGTCTGTTGTTGGACTTTTACCCTTACGAGGACTGCATGTCTTCACCTATGTATGGAGAGAAGAGGAAATGCTGTCGAAGTGAAAACCAGAAAATCTTTTACCAAGAAATATGCTTTAGGAGCTCCTGTAGGGTTAGGCTGCAGGTTAAATATAATATGTTGTGCCAAACAAACACATGCATACACATACTGAGGATATAAATCAAATAGATCTTTACAAACACTTTCAGAGTGAGACAACAGTTTCTCCAATATAATATTCAGATGATGCAGCACGACTGCTTTGCAGCAGCACACACACCATTGTTATGTTTGTTAAATATCTATGAAGTTCAATTATTTTTGACAATATATTGCCGTATTAAATTATTCAAGAGAAAACCAACAATAAATATTTAAAGTTTACATTTGTATTCCACTTAATAAAAAATCCAGTAAACATGTCAAAATGAAGGTGAGATAACAGACCATTAGAAGAATGATAGCACACACTAATTGGCAGTCATTAGATTAATTATACAACCATTTGAATACAACATACATCATTTGATTAGAGCATTTGAAAAAAGAGCACAAACAAACTATGCAGACACTCTTGCTGGATTCTTAACCCCAAGTTTCTTTTTGTTTTCTACCCCAGTTTCAACATGGAGCCAAGTTACGACTTCCTGCACATCTACGAGGGTGAAGACTCTAATGGGCCGTTACTAGCAAGTCTCCAAGGCAACCAGGCCCCAGAGCGAATAGAGAGCAGCAGTAACAGTCTCTTCCTGGCGTTCAGATCGGACGCCTCACTGGGCATGTCTGGGTTCGCCATCGAATTCAGAGGTAACTACACCCCAAAAACTGTGCTTTTAATACAAAGTCCTTGTTTATCTTTCCTGCTGAAATTGTTCTTAGGAAATGTTTCAAAGCAGTCTAATTTACAGACGATTGTTAGTTGTGGTAGTACACGTATAGCAAGAAGTAGAACGAAAAGTAACAGTTGAAGTAGTACTGATCACAGTGGTACTAGAACTTTAACTGCAGTATTATTAGAAACGGAAGTAGTTTAGCGGTATTAGAGAAGCTGCATTACTAAAAGCCCAGTATATGTAGTCTTGGTAATAATCTGCGACAGTTTTCGTTGCAGCAAAAGTAATACATTGGCACTCGATTCTGGGCCTGATTAAGTTCAAAGCTACAAAAATATTCCACTAACTAGCTGTGATTATTATATTTGATGGATTGCAGGAGAAATCAGTGCCGTATTACACTTTTAATATTGTATAGGGCAGACTATGATTTTGTATAGGGCAGAAAGAGCCCAAACATGTGCTGAATGTGTCGACAGATACATCTGGCTAGAGTCTCAGTTTGCTTGTGATTGATGCAGGAATTTGCAATTAAATATAAGCTTTTTTAAAACAAAAAATAGATTATTAGAAAAATGTGATAATTAATAATGAACACAAGATCTGATAACTGTAATTTAAACTTAAAGTGGTTAAAGGTTGTTGCTTCTCATTTATCAAACTTACATTATCTTACTTGACCATCATTGAACTGTTAAATCACCGCAGACTTTGCTTTTAAGTCAATGTTATGGCATTTAAGTGAATTGCTGCATTTCTGCATCTATATATACATCCCACTGCTGAACTGCCGATGAGTTGTACTTCACTTGCAGAGTGTGTCGTACAGGGCAGTCCTAGGTTCAGCTCAGGAGCTGACTGTGTAATGAGCTCATGTCTGAGTAAATTAGTCAACACACACAGATTGCCGACGCAAAGTCAATGTGAAATGCTCTCACTCTACATTTTAATCCTAACCCTGCCCCTGTATTTGATACATATTTGGATTGACATTGAGTACAACACATTTGATACAGGAGTGTTCTGTTGATTGGATTATATCTTACTCAAGTAATTTCTCCCTTTCTGTTTATTAGAAGAGTTTTCCAGTTGGAACGGCTGCTGTTCCATGTCAGCCCATGGCTTTCTTACTTTCACAGATTGTGACTCATACTGGTTTTACAGATGTTGCTTGACTGGGGGTGATTTAACAGCCACAGACAATGCAGAGCTGATGATTAGTTGTTTGACTGACTAGAGACTAGAGACTGCTCTGTCTAATGTTATGAAGTATTTTTCCTCGTGTTTCTCTCACTCCATGTATTTCTAATTAAAAAAAGATTATCTCCTTCTCTGTTGTCTGTCTCCTCACGCTGCCTCACACCTCTGTACTTTTGTCATTAATTCACTACCTTTCTTCTGCCATCTCTCTAATTAAAATACAACCTTAATCATCTCCCTGTTTCACTTCCATCTCGCCCTCCATCTCTCTCTCTGTCTGGCGGTTTTCCTCTGTCAGGCCCAATATCTCACTGTTATTGGGCGATCACAGTAAAGCAAACAAGCTGGCCCAGTGCCACGTCATAAATAGCCAAGACAGTTTTGAGTTATCTTGACTGCACGATTACCCTTATTTGTTCCTTCCTCTCCCAAGGGGGAGATGATATAAAAGCAAATATTCTATATGATCTATATTAGTCTACAAATAGCAGCCTGTCAAGTCCCTCCAATAGTGTTTGACCCCTGATGGAAGCTGAAATGTCCTTTTATTGAGCTGCATAAACATTTTAGACACAATTTAGAGTTAATAACTAACTCAAATGCATGTCTGTTTATATGTGTGCACTTTGCAAGTGTGCTCTAGAGATTAATGGGTCATATTTATTAGTAATGGGTTATGTAGGGTACACACTTTGAGTGTAGAAAGAGGGGACCCTTATTAACTGTTACACTGCTGAATGGCATTCTGGGAACAGTTTGCTGTCTTTTGATTCTTGTGATGTATTGCACCCAAATGATAGGTGAACTCCAGCATTTCTAGATGTGACCCTGTCACGGCAGGTGTATTGCTTAGAACCCAAGGAAGTGTTTAGTGTGACGTTATCTGGATTAGTGTTATTCAAGAAATCTGCAAACAGAAATACTGAAGCATATTTTGAACAGGAAATGCACTAGTTTATCCAAATTGTAACGAAAAAGCATTAATTTGCCATCAATTCCACCATGTGGATAGAAACCCTGCCTGTTACTGAGCCCTTTCCCTCACCGCATGGGAAACTGATACCAGGTGCTGATAAGAGATCTCATGAATTTACAGATACAAAAATTATGAAAAAATCCAAACATTAGTAGTTTAGTGATATTCAAAATAGTTGATCCTTGTCCTTTTTCGATTACACTAACTTTTACTCCCCATTCTCCACAGAAAAACCAAGAGAGGCCTGTTTTGACCCTGGTAACATTATGAACGGCAGTCGGACCGGATATGACTATAAACTGGGATCTCAGGTCTCTTACAACTGTCACCATGGCTACACAACAATGGGCGGGGAAAGCATCACCTGTGTCATGGGGAATGATGGGAAGCCTGTGTGGGACAGGGCACTGCCAACATGTAAAGGTAGGAGATACATACAATAACTGCAGCTTTACAAACACCATGATGATGAAAGTGTCATGTGGGGGAAATATCGCTTATGATAAATTGTTTTAAAAAAAAACAATCTGCGTGCACAAACACTCAATGGCCAGCTTTCACGGTCCAATAGGACAATCTCATAAATGCCAATATAACTGTTGTGCCACTTTTAAGATGCTTATATTTTGAAGTACTTGCTATGATGTGAGGTTGGGCCAAGAACTGTGTGTGTGTGTGTGTGTGTGTGTGTGTGTGTGTGTGTGTGTGTGTGTGTGTGTGTGTGTGTGTGTGTGTGTGTGTGTGTGTGTGTGTGTGTGTGTATACTGTCTGTGTGTGTGTGTGTGTGAACTTCAGAGACAGACTGAGAGTCTGTCAGGGATTGGAGGGCTGACCTGTCTAATTGATTGACAGCTCAGAGAGCCAAGGAAGTGACACCCTGCCAAACTGCCAATCAAGTGTGTGTGTGTGTGTGTTTGTTTGTCTCGCAGTGACAAACCTGGCCTGGTGCCAAAGGTAAATATTCAAATAAGCCACAGAGCGAGGTGGCAGGACAGGGACAGAATTTTAAATGAGCACAAACACATATATGCAGACATACACACACACACACACACACACACACACACACACACACACACACACACACACACACACACACACACACACACACACACACAGTACAGACTTACAGTACTTATACTTCAAACACTTAAAAAAGCTCATATGAAGCTGTGTTTAATAATGTCTGTGGGACAATATAAACTGGGATTACTGTATAGGTTTTTGTAGAGAATAAAGATGAGATTATTGTATCCAGTAGCTATTGGAGCACAGCAACCAAGAAAAACAACTTCTCATGTCATTCAATGTTATGTTCACTTTCTTTCAGTTTATTTCAATGATACTGCCACTTATCAACTTTATATGTGTTACTAAACTATATAACATCTTTGTCCAGCTGTAGTCTTGAACACAACCATTAGATACATTATTTTACAGGAAGTTCAATTCCTACATTTTTGTTTTACACTTAGATTTCATGAATTTAAAGTAATATGGCAGTCTTTCAATTCAACCAACTATCAAGCTGGCCATCAGATAGTTGGTAATTCAGCACATAATTTAACTACACAAACATTACCAGAACTTCTTGGTGGCAACATAAATAACTTGTATTCATTATCACATAAAGTGGAGCTGAAATTGATTCGGTGTAATATTTAGATGCCTTTATCCACAATAATGTATTTGTGAACAGAAGCCAAGTATTGATATTTCATACACATTTGATGGCTATAAATGGAACAACAACAACTAATGGTCCTCTATACAAAAAAAAGGATTTGAAACTACTCGAAACTTCAGCTAGAATTGATTAATGTTCTTTTACTGCAATTGATTTTGACATAATGATAGTATAAGGTGTGTTTCTGTCAGCTTGTTACTGTTGTTAACATGTATACTCTGCAGCTTTTAAGTGTCGCTTCACAGATCATTACGCTGGAAGAATGACCTTAGAACACTGTTTGTCATATCTGAGAACAGAGACAGACTATATTGGCAACTATACCAACACAAGACTTAACAAATATCTATTATATTATTGTTAGGGGCTGCCAGTCGATTAAATAGTTAATCGCAAATTAATCGCAAATTTTTATATCTGTTCTAAATGTACCTTAGAGGAATATTTTTCAAGTTTTTAATACTCTTATCAACATAGAGTGGACAAATATGCTTTATGCTAATGTTATTATCATTTGAACAATGACAATATTCTCATGAATATTAAACACAAAACCTCTGAACATTACAAATATTAGCCTCAAATTTCAACCTGGAACCTCCTCTCTACAATACTGTGTGTGTGTGTGTGTGTGTGTGTGTGTGTGTGTGTTGTGTGTGTGTGGCTGTGTGTGTGTGTGTGTGTGTGTGGTGCTGTGTGGTGGTGTGGTGTGTGTGGTGTGTGTGTGTGTGTGGTGTGTGTGTTGTGTGTGTGTGTGTGTGTGTGGGTGTGTGTGTGTGTGTGTGTGTGTTGTGTGGTGGTGTGTGTGTGTGTGTGTTGTGTGTGTGGTGTGTGTGTGTGGGTGTGATGTGTGTGCTTTTTGTGTGTGATGTGTGTGTGTGTGTGTGTGTGTGTGTGTGGTGTCGTGTGTGTGTGTGTTGTGTGTGTGTGTGTGTTGTGTGGTGTGTGGTTGTGTGATGGGATCGTTGGGATCTATGTGCAACTCAAGGGCATATATGGCTCGAACGGGGAGCTGCCTGGACAGCTGCAATCATGTTGCGCGCACTATCCGTGCTGGAGTGATGCTGACTTTTCGTACAATGTCCACTGTCTGGCTACCTGCATAAGTCAAGCTGCTTGGCGACAATGTCGCTCCTCTGGTGATCATTGGAAAATGACGGATCCGTCTAGCACAGGCTAGCACCAGATGCTAACAAACACAAATACCACGTAAGGTCCTCTCTCTCTCTTTCTCTCTCGCGTCTGCTCCGCGCCACACACCCTCACGATGGCCAGTCGGTGCCCTGCGGTGAGCGTGGAAGTGCAAGCGGACGGCAGGAGCGGGGCTGTCAGCATCAGCTTGTAGAAGGTATTTTAAAACTCGAGGACAAAAAATACACATGCGTTAATCATGTTAAAATAATTAGTGGCGTTAATTTTTTTATGCGTTATTAACGCGTTAACTTGACAGCCCTAATTATTGTACATTTATATAGAACAGAAACCATTGTTGTATCCACATTTTTCTTTGGGACTGTGTTTTAGAAGCTCTTGACTGACCCTGTATTCTTCAATGGAGTTGTTTGTCGTTTTCTCACAGTGAGACAGACTTGGATCTGGTTCCTGGCCGAGGCCCTTACTTTGTCCCAGATTCATAGATGGATCTGCAGAGATCACACTCTACACTTAAGGACAGTCACATAATCAAAGCAGAACAATTTAACTAAATCCAGTCCTACACAGTCATCTTGCTCTCTGCTCATATTGCACATTGGATTTTCTCACCACATAGTTAGAAGTGTGTCTGTCTGTCTGCCTGTCTCTCTCTCTCTCTCTTTCTTTGGGCAGCTCCTGGGGCTTTTAGACCAAACTCATTAGATGGGGTGAGACCTCTTTAAATAATACATCCCCACTTACACTCCCTCTGTCTCCTCTCTTCTCCTCTTTTGATGCCCTCACACTTTCCTCTTTCATCTTCTTCCGTTTCCTTTTTTCTGTAACTATTTCTCACTTCCTGTTATTTTATCCTCTCTCTCTCCCTTATTCTAGCCTGCTCTTACGTCCTCTGACTCTGTCTGATTTACTCTCTCTCTGTTTTCTCTCTCTCTCTCACACACACACACACACGCACAAACACACATCCCATCTTAAACCGCTCTTTTATTGGTTTCCATGGTAACTAAGAGCTGGTGCGAGTAAGGAGGAATTCTCCGTGACTGTTGATAGGGTGTGTGTGTGAGAGAGAGAGAGACAGAGCGGTACAGAGCGAGAGAGAGAGGCAGCTATTACAGAGTGCCGCCTAGAGGCAGTATTCACACAAACGCACACTAACCCCAAATTGTAGAATACCACTCACGGTTAATAATGCAAACACACTTGAATGGTCAAAGTTTAAAAATATACTATATGTTTGAATATTAGAAAGACAGAAACTGGAGACAATTTATTTTGTGCTGTAGTGTATACATTATCACATAGATTGTTGTTGGCATATGATACTGTACATGAACAAGTTTGGTAAATTGTGGCCCCATTTAGGATTCAGACCAGAGGTTTTCAAAGTGTGAGGTGCGCCTCCCTGGGGGGGCGCCAGAGAGCTTTAGGGGAGAGCAGCGTGAGAAAAAAATAACGAGAAAAAGATTAGTAAAGTGTCACTTGCACACTTTTGGCTGTCTGTGGACTGTGGAGACCGAGTTCCCCCAACTCGCCAAAAAGGCTGTAAAAGTGCTCATTCCCTTCACCTCCACCTACCTGTGTGAGTCCGGGTTTTCCACATTGACTTTGATCAAAAGCAAGTACCGGTCAAGGCTGCAGCCAGAGGATGATCTGCGTTCATTCCTGTCTACATTGCATCCCCGCCAGAGTCCTGCACGGGTCTGATTTTCAAGACCCGCTCCCGCCCTGTACCCGCGACGTGCAATACCGAACCTGCCCCGCCACCCGCACATATTGCCAATTAGTTCCGCAAACAGACCCGACCCTTCGGCACAAGATCCCCAAACCAACCCGAACCCGCATATCCTATGAGCAGTGAAAACATGCAATTATTAACACACGCAGTTGCGTATTTGGCTCAAAAAGCATGGGATGTTGGTTATTTTCTCCATCTAGGATGACACCAAAAGCCTTCCAGACGTTGGATTTCGCTCTTGAGGAAGAGTTATTTACAATGCTGTATTCTGGCGCGCTCAGCAGCAGACTGATGCGGTGCAGATGTCATGATTATGCGCGGTCCCGCAGTGGAGAGGTCTGAGGAATCTTTAAACATTCAATTAAATTATTATTATTTAAATGTATTTATTATGCAACACCCGCGACCCGACCCGCATCTTCTTTGTTTTACCCAGAACTGAACCCGGAAAAAAATGTTTGAAACAATACCACCCGCAAAAAAAGTGATTTGCGGGTGGTATTTTTTCAAACATTTTTTTCACCGGGTACCCGACCCGATGCAGGACTCTGATCCCTGCATCATCCGCCTGTGCGCATCAAAGATGCAGACTCATTGTTCCCACTAAAGTAGGGGTGAGTGTAAGGAGACAAAGTTGACGTTCAGTGTGTTGCCGGGAGCATATAAGGATTTATCCACGATGTTGAAAATGTTAAAAATGTTTTTAAAAAATGTTTAAAACATAAAGATAAAAAGGTTTGAAAAAGTTATTGTTTAATGTTTTAAGGAGGTGACGCTACTCAGCCAATCAAATCGATGCAGTCGGTGAGTAATTTCAAATGGCGTGCTAAAAAAAGAGAAAGGTAGACAGCGAAAACGGATCATTTAATGACATTTTCTCTTACTGGACCTCTTTGAAATGCAATTGACTACCCCTGCATTATAGCAACAATAATAATAATAATAGCAATAATAATTGGGAGGGGGGCGCGGCTGTTCTTATGTTCTCTGAGGGGAGGCTCACCTAACCACACTTTGAAAACCCCTGATTTAGACGATACATGGATACCTTTTTCCAGGCTTTGCCTAGAACTTCAACCCTGTCACTGTGTTTTCTGTTCATGAAAGTTAATAGTAACATTTTGGTCACCTACAAAATGTCTTGTCCATTGGTTGCCTTGTCCACCGTGCATAACCGTGCTCCACTCTCTCCTGTCAGTTCAGGTTTGAAAAGAACAAGATGGCAAAGCTGAAAAACTGTTGTCCCCAAACAAATGAGTGACATCACGCTGGCTACGTCCACTTATTTTATAAAGAAAAAGGCTTCTTTCAGATATTTCAAACATTCTTATCCTTTCTTTCCTTGATAATGAAAGTAAATTGACTATTGGGTGTTCTTAGTGTTTGCTTCAGAGTTTGTATTCTGTACATTGTTGTGATGAATCTAAGTCACTATAACTGTTCTGTTTATTGTGCTGAAAAAGACTCCAGAAGAATTGCAACTCTTCTTAAAGGTTTGGGACATGTTTGAAATATGTTCCTGTTCTCTCACTACCCCTTCAAAAGCACAGACTGTGAGAGGTAGGACTACAAAAGTGTACGTGTGAGTTCATGTGGATGTGTGGATGATCAAAGCGCAGGAATGTGTGAGAGAAAGAGAGTGACTTGCATGGCATTTCTTTGCATTTATTTGTGTGTGTATGTGTCAGAGGGTGTGAGTGATCAAAGCTCATATGTGTGAAGGCTTTTGATAAGGCTGACACCTGAGCTTAGAGCAGCACTAGTGGGGGAATGTGGGTAGATCAAGACAAGTCCTCTAGACCTGAGGGTGTGAATGCTGCAACACAACAAGAATCAATCCTAAAAAATATCAATCGATACCATTGCTCGGGAGCAGAAAGAGAGGAAAGAAAGAAGGTGATTAGTTTGATGCTTTAGGAAACAAGAAGAAGTAGAAAGAGTTGGAGTGGGAAAGCGGCGGAGGAGTTGGTTGGAGTACAACACATCTCTAGCAAAGGAGTAGATACCAAACCAAGCTGTATTTTTTATTCTAGGCATGTAAATCTGTATTACTGAGCCAAGTCTCAGACGAGAGTACAGGCCACGTCTCAGTGTCCACACTCACTGTCTCATAGGCTTTGACATGTGTTCCTGATAAGTCCACAAGGGCTCAGGCTGTCCCACTGTGAAATCGGAAAGTGCTTCAGGGCTCTCCGGTGGAATTTTGAGCCCTTAATGCACAGTTTCCACTGAAATGCTGGAGGCTTGAGGGAATAACCCTCAAGCGGGTGTTCAAAATCATCCAAAAGAAAAGAGCTGAAGGAGCTGGAACATTTGTAACATGCTCAGTGGACCTATGTCCCTCAGCAAGTTGTTTTTAAAAGGGTGATTTTTATCAAACATTGTTAATAACATTAAGGCTTTTATTACTTTTTACAAGACAATACATGTCAAATCAAATCCGTACATGTTAATGGCCACAGGCAGGCCTATAAGACCTAGGCAACATATTCATTTACAGAGTGCTGTCCCTTTTATATACAACACTTTAACCTCCGCCCCCTTGTGCTCTCACATTTTCACCGAGTACAGAGGTGATGATAATTAAAGTCTGTTAGGGATCACAGCGTGTACGAGGGTGGACATGGCACCGCGCCCCAGCGGTACGCACACTAGCAACCGCAACAAGAAAAAAAGTGAAGAGGAAAAAGAGGTGATAAAAGAGACAAGAGTACACAATGGGAGTGTGTGTTTGGGGGATGACGTTGACAGATGTGCTATTTGCTGCTGTTGTCCAAACATACACACACACTCAGACACTTACACTAATTTAATGAACCTCTGCCGGCCTGACCAGCACACGCCCACCTGCGTTCACTCACAAGGATTTGAACTCTCTTGGTGGTGCTGAAGATGGATCAAGTGTGTGTTAAGTTTGGTTTGTAGGTCATGAAATTGTAGTAGGGATTAATAGGCTTTTGGAAATTGCAGTACGCTGATACAGGAGCTCCCACACTGTGCATGGGCTCAGCATCACATACATTCATTCAGTGTTAAGTGTTTTATCCTGCTAGGTTTTTGTTGAGTGGAAGGAATAAGAATAATGCCACTACGGTTGTCGTTTTCATTGATGTTTTTTTCTTTTATATTAAAGGTCACCTGTCATGCAATATTTAGGCAATAGCATAGGTCTCAGATGTATAACAATGTATAAAAAACATGTCTATGAAGTGTTTTGCTCAAAATACCAAACAGATCACCCATTCTAGCCATGCCTCATATCCCTCTATTTCACTTCCTGTTACTAAAGTGCTCATTCAGGGAATAAAGCTCATTCAGGGGGCAGAGCTTATGCCTGCTCATGCGGGACCCGGCACATACTGTCTCTCTAAAAACGGGGCTACAAGGAGCTGATCTAGATTTGCCATCCGATATGCCATCATATCGGATGGCAAATCTAGATCAGCTCCTTGTAGCCCTGTTTTTCAGAGATTTGCGCACGGAGGAAAAGAGAGAGGGTTTAATTTTCTGACACTTTGTGAGTTCCCTGACACACCGAGGACACATGTTTATGTCTAAAAGACATCAAAAAGTGCATTTTGCATGATAGGTCCTCTTTAATGGTCACCTATTATGCAAAATCCACTTTATGATGTCATAATGATTTTTTTCGGCTTGTGTAACCATTAGCCAATCACCAACCAAGGTAACCCCCCCCCCACCTTATCACCTGAATCTCCTTTTTGTGTTCTTTTCTTTTTAACCAAATATCTCTCAGAGGGGAGTGGCTCCTTATTTTCATCTAAAGTAACATACAGAGAATCAGCACTTTTGAAACAGGGCTGAAACAGAGGGGTTTATGGGATGCGACAATGATCTGTTGTGTATTTTGAGCCAAACACTTCAGAGACATGTTTTGTATATATCTGAGACCTGTAATATATTGATGAAAAGCAGTATAATAGGGGACCTTTAAGTTACTATCAGCTACTGCTCTATTGTGCCATTTCTAAACCATCCACAATCTGCCATCAATCAATGAAAGGCATCACTTAAGATATAATATATATTTTCCAATAATTTCATATAATAAATGATAAGGTTTCAACTGAAGTCTATTTAAACACAGCTAGATATTTGGTTCACACGTATACACACACACACACACAGATCAAAAACACATTATATAACAAAGCCTTGGAGTCACAAGGGTCCAAGTGATATTTGGGGACACATATCTGCTAAACTAAACATCTTTTGATCCAAAGACATCCCGTTTTTTAACAGAATAACAGATTAGAGTAGTGATACACTCGCCAGCTTTGAGTGCAATGGGCATTGCTCCCAGGAGAAGGGAAAAAAATAGGAAGAGGCACATGAATAAAATGTGAATGCTTCACTTCAACATAATTTCTCTGAATGCTGAGGGGAACAAAGGGGATGAAACAGTTGGGCAGCCAGAAGTGTTGTTCCTATATTACCATAGTTTTACCGTAACTACAGTACAGGGTAGATCAAAATGATTGTTACTTTATTGTTTAGACATTGTAACCTGCAACATATATTTAATACATCTACGTCTGTGTGTCTCTCTGTTACTTAAAGTCTTATTACTACAGTATTATGTACTTAAAACAACATTGAAATCATATACTGTGCCTATCATTCAGTAAAGTGTCATCTTACTTACCGAAGGATTTGTTAAATGTATATAGTAGGCATAATTAGGAAATGTCATTGGAGCAGGTGGTGCATGTGTAGTGGTTTTGGTATCATTTGGATACAAATATTCAGCTACCTGAAATACATTTTTCACAAAGATCTACCAAAACATCAATGACATGCTTTGCAAAATTAGGCATTTTCAACAGTTGTGGACCCTTATGTTCCTGAAATGCTGACCTTCATGATTGCAAGGCTGTCGTTCTGTTCGGATGATAAGGTACCGTAAGAGACAGTTCTCAATCGTTGCCATGGATATGACTAACACCATGTCACAACTGAATATTTATGTAGATATGAGGAAATGAAAAGGACGCAATTTAATATTGTATTGGTTTCGACATTAACCTTATGCTGTCCTTTTTTCTGTATTGAGCCATCTCTTAAATAATGCAGCTGCTGCTTCTTAGAATCCCAGGTAACTGTTATTGTCAAAACAAGTGCAATCACCAAAGGGCATTAGTAACTCAGTGAACATCAGTTCAAGTTGAAATTGAATGACCACGGGGCCATAACTCAGAGTGCCCTCTTTGTTTGGTGTTATTGAATCTTCAGATACTGTGTCAATTTTCTGCTCTCTTTATTTCTCCAAAGCTCATTTTTATTTGTTGAAGAGATTCATTGCAGCCCCCCTGCACGTCTTTATGTTATGTGTATACGATTTATCTGGTGAGATTTCTATAGAAAATATTGTACGCTAATTAAATTCTCTCTCATCCCATTGCAACATTATTTTAATACATCTGTTCAAAGTTGAACTCTTTAAAGGTAAATCATTTCCCACACCTTGCCCTTTGCAGATCGTGTGCATATTATTAAGAGCACTGATATCATCCTGCCATTTACAAAAACATTCTCCATATACATATAGTAAAGAAAAGAGGCTGTCCTTTTTTCTTTTCTTTTTTTTATACTGTATAGCACATTTATAAACGATTTTTGGTCGAGCCAAAGTGCTGTACATATAATAAAAATAGCCTACAGTAGAGACACTTTACAGCAAATACAACAGCACAGATTGTTCAGAATATCAGTATGAGAAAAAACGACACCCTCTATCCTTTGACCCTCACATCGTACAAGGAAAACCTTCCAGAGAAAACCCACAGTTTAAGGGGAAAAAATGGGAGAAACCTCAGGGAGAGCAACAGAGGAGGGATCCCTCTCCCAGGACGGACAGACGTGCAATAGATGCCGTGTGTAAATCGAAGAGATAATACATTTTACAGCATAGGTAGTCCAAATGTTAGGAAATGCATGTGTCTGTAATAAGAAGATGAATCTACGAAGATGTCAACTACAATCCTGTGGGAGCCTTCAGGGAGGCAGCAAGACGAGACCCAAGGCAGGACCACAGGGACAGGTTTAGCCACGACCCGAAGTCCACGACTTAATCCAGAACTCAGGATAGAGGATCCAGGACCACAGCAAGAAGATCAGCCTCGACTCCGGATCCCGGCGTAGATATAGACACAAAACAAGAAAACATTTGGCTGGGTTAATCGGAACAAGAGAATACACAGACACAGACAGACAGACGGAAGAACAAACACTCCCTTAAAATAGATTGAGGGCAAAGGATAGCAAGTAAGAGAGTAAGAGACATAGGTGGAGAGGCACACTCACACGTCCTTCCTGTGTCTGACGTTGCAAATGGCTCTTATTGGAAAATATGTACTGTACCAAACACATACAACTTACCTTAAACACAGCTTTAGTTCAAGAAAAGAAAAATACTGAAATTCCCTTTATCCGTCTTTCTTTAGCTCCATGCGGAGGACAGTACGATGGATCTGAAGGGGTTGTTTTGTCTCCAAACTATCCCCTAAACTACACTACCAGACAGACATGCTCCTACTACATCACTGTCTCCACACAGTTTGGTAAGTGATCGTACTATACATTCTCCCAATTGTAATTTTATCACCACCATAAAAGCTCATTTATAACTTTTTCGTGTCTTGGCTGTCCATCTTCTTCAGTGGTGTTCGGTCAGTTTGCTGTTTTCCAGACAGCGATGAATGACTCAGTGGAGCTGTTTGATGGAGCCGATGAGAATGCTCGATTGCTCAGCTCCCTGGCGGGGTCACATTCAGGTGAGTCACACTCCCATAAACTCACTTATTTTGGGTTGGGATCATTTTAGATTTTTACAAAGCTGCCATTCAGTCGTAATATTTTAAAGTTTAATCTTTTTTTGTTCTCTTAAATACACCTTTGAAAGAGAAAAATAATGAAATAGTCTGTACGAAAGCGGCTCTTGGGGGCTGTAGAACACATCACCAGTGGTCGTTATCACAATTTATTTAACAGTGATGTATTTGGTGAAAATCCATTATAGGTTATCTTTACAAGAATAAATCAGCAGTGGAAAGCGCCTCACTGGGGCCTTACACCATGGGTGTTTCTCAATGTCAAGGAAGGATGCTCCAGAGCCACTATTTCAAGGATGCTACGTCATCGAGTCCCGCCTGTTCCAATGTCCAGCATACTTGGAATTCTACCGAGCCCTGCGTCCTTCGAGGCTGCACATGTGTATCCTCCGCGGTCTTAAAATCCCCACAATGCTTTGCGCACGGACCAATTTCCAAATCTTTGGTGGAAATCGCGTTCCATTTAAGGTGGGGCCTCGCATATGACGCACACCTGTTAGCCTGTTCCACCATTATTTTTGTCCGAGGCTAGGAAGGATTCTTGCCTCGCTTCTAAAGGAAGTGACTCGGAAGACCTGTGCTACCAAGGAAGCGTCCTCAACATTGAGAAACACCCGAGGAAGTAGTGCTTATACTCCTGAACACAATCCTCCCTGGGTTTCCTTATCCTCCAAGTTTGATCCATCCCAGCTTTTTAAGTCTCTACACAGTAAGACACTCAGCACAGATTCAGAGATGAGCCAATATCTATATAGGTGACATAGTATCAAATTGAAATATGAAGAAATATTGATAACATGTTGGCTAAATGTGCTCTCATTGCCTCAGAGTTACGTGTTCTTCTGTTACCTGTCATGAGCAGAGGGCACACTGCAGGGGAATCCCACTGGAATTGACTGTTAGTTTTTTCTAAAGAATACAGGCTTTCAAATATTCACTTTATAATATGTATTCATTTGTGTGCTTGTAAAATAATGACTATTTAAATGAAATGACTGCAACTGCCATAAAGGTTGGTAGAGTTTGATACAAATCTGAATAGAATTAGAGAAATCACAAACATGAAGATGGATACAGTATGATAGCTGCCTAGAGCCTTTCTCTGCATGTGTACTCTGATGTTTACATTTCTGCTTTACTGTGCTGTTTGTCCCCTTATTTAGTAGATCAGAGAGCTTGATTCAATATCATTTTAACGAGAAGGATGTGACAGTTTTTATTTGGCTAAATGTTGCTGCACAAAATGCAATTTATTTCATCCATCTAAGTTAGTTCAAAGGGAAGAGGCCTGTTTATGTAATGTAGAATGGGTGGCTTATTCTTTAAAGTTAATTTGAGTTGGAAATTCCCCTTTTGGCCAAACTGGCAGCAAAGAATGAAACACACCAGGCTTTACAAAATAATGTTAGCTGCATCATTACCCTATCACGCACGCACACGCACACACACACACACACACACAAGCAAACAGCTTCGTAGCACATTGTTCCAGCTTACTGACTGATTATCCTGACACAAACATATTAACACACATACACGTATACCAAATGTACACATACACACACACATCCCGACTCAGCTAATGACGGTTCTAAATGTCAGCCACGCTAGACCATGTTTTTCTCATTTATCACTGTTACTTCGTATGTGTGTGCATATACATATCTGAGTATGAGCCTGTTAGTTGGTTTGTGTGTGTGTTTGGCATTTTTGTAGGGGCCACATTTACCACACAGGGAAATAAGGAAGAAGCTTCTGCCTGAATGCAAAGCAGAACATTTAAATGTATGCTTATGAGTGTCTGTGGGTGTATTGTGTTTATAAAAAAACTGTATTTTGTGAAATTCTGGTGATAAATTGTATGCAAAGTAAAAAAAGTAAAGTAAAAGTAGAGCAATTGCTTTGTGTTTTCATGAGATAAAGTAATTTTTGTATTATTATTGACATTCATTTTTGAGATCTTCATGTGTGTGTAATTGTTCCTTCCAGGAGAGACATTGCCATTGGCAACTTCCAATCAGATCATGCTGCGGTTCAATGCGAAGAGTGGCCAGTCTGCTAGAGGCTTTCACTTTGTCTACCAAGGTATTTCTCACTCTGTGTGTCTCTCTATCTCTTTTTCTCTCACTTGCATTCAACAGACACACAACACGTTTCATTTCATTCAAGTTCAACATGGAAATGGACACATTAACTTTACATTTCAATTTACACTCTTTCTTCCTCTCAAATTGTTGAATTACCATCCTCATTGCAGCCGTGCCTCGCACCAGTGAAAGTCAGTGCAGTTCGGTGCCAGAGCCTCGGTACGGCAGGCGGATCGGATCAGAGTTCTCCACCGGCTCTGTGGTTCGCTTTGAGTGCAGTCCAGGGTATCTTCTGAAAGGATCCAGTGCTATCTGGTGTCAGGCCGTGCCAGGTGCCCTTGCTCAGTGGAATTCAACAACACCATCCTGTATAGGTGAGGCTAACCAGCACTGAAATGTTTACCCATCATATACATCAGGGGTCGGCAATTATATCTGGCCTCGGGCAAAACAAATTCTCAGCCACTAGATGCCGGGCAGGGGGTGGGGGTTCTAGTGAACTGTCAACGGGGGAGCCTCGCTGCGGTGCCGCTGCGGTGCCGCTGCGGTGCCGCTGCGGTGCCGCTGCGGTGCCGTTCCGTGGTTCTCTAGATTCTACAGATGGCCAGTCCGCCACTGCTCACAAACTTCTTAAGATCCAAAGCTTTATTGCGTTTTGAATCAATGCTGAGTACAGCCAAACTGGACAATCTCTTCTCTGTCATTGTAGACCGAATGCTTCTCCTTTTGCGCAGTCCCGTTGAAATGACAATCACATTTCCACGCTTGGGCCAGGGCCGGGGGAGGGGTTACAAGGCTCGCGTCTTGTGCTGCATTCACTTGCACTCGGACATTAGGGATTTTCTCATAAATGTCCAATGAGCCAAAACTTTTCTTTCAAAACAAAGCTGCCAACTGGGGTGGCAGCAAATGCACCACCACTCGCCCTCCATGATCAAGCGGCTTCTCCGATTTTGTTGTCAATGTTTTGACTGAACTTTGTTACTGTTCACATATAAGTAAACATTACGTTTGAATGATTTAATGTGCTGGTGTTATTTTTTTCAGACCACAAACCTATTGGCTATTTCAACACCACGCTATCCACCAACTTATTGATCCACTATCAGCGTCAGTGCACCCCGCTGCCAGATTGTGCCTGTGCTGTGTCATTCACTCTCAACATGGATAAAAGTACAATAAGCATTCTTCAGGTGTAGGTAGATTCTCTATTCGGACATTATAGCCTATATGTGTGACTGTCGGTCCGATATAGTAAAAAAGAAGAAAAAAAGAATCTCAAAATAATATTTTATTTTTATTCTCAAAATAATTTTCCGGGCCAAATATTATTGCCGGCGGGCCGCCTGTTGCCGACCCATGATATACAGTATGAAATCCGTCCTGTCTATGTATCACCCTGTGCTATTAGGGTTAGGGTGACATTCATTCCAACAAACTAAATGTATGCCTGCAGGAAATGCCTCTCTGCTGAGTAGAGAGAGGCCTGTTGCAAACAGCTTCAACTGTCACCTTTGATTAAACCATAAACAATGTTTATCATATTTTCTCTCTGTGGCTCCCTGTTGTGGTAATGTTGATCACCACATTGTTTCAGGGTATGCAGAGCAATTGTTCTAACAACCTGTCCTATCTTTTAGCTATTGAGTTAATACACTTTGCCAAGGAATTCATATTTCATGTCCCCATTCTAGTTCCCTGCAGTGGCAATTTGACTGAACGTCGCGGTACAATCCTTTCTCCTGCCTATCCTGAACCTTACCCAAACAGCCTCAACTGTCTGTGGAGGATCCATGTCAGTGAAGGGGCCGGGATACAGGTACACATATGAATACACTAAATAAACTATTAAAACATCTATGTGTGATGTGCATGAGCTAAGGTTGTTAAGTCCATTTCTTTTTCATTGTTCGATATAGATCCAAGTGGTTACGTTTGCTACTGAGCACAACTGGGATTCTCTGGAGATTTACGATGGAGGAGACATGACAGCTCCTAAATTAGGGTCATTTTCTGGTATGACAATATGCTCATACACACAAACTCACAAACACCCATGCACACAAATACTCCAGAGATCTATGATGGATGAGATTTGACAGCTCCTAAACTATAGATACACAAACACACACACATAGATTGACAGAGATACCCACACAAGATCTATGATGAATTACACATGACAGGTCTTAAACTATAGATACACACACAAACATCACAAACCAGAGATTTATGATGGATGATTTGTAATACCAACAAAACATGATATATATCTTTAATAAATAACAAACATTAAAAAATACTTATAATTTATCAGACATTCTGGCAGTAAAAGAAGGACAATAAATGAGAGAGGGAGGGAAAGAGTTTTAGCACAAGGTTGAGTGAAGGATCGAAGAGAAAAGGGGAGAGGAAGAAGACAGCGAGGGATAAAGAATGATCTAACCTTTTACAATTTCCCAAAGGAGTTTCCCCTGTGACCTGCCCCGAGCAGATACCTGTCACACACCTATCACACATTAAACATGCCGCCCATAGGGCAACACACACACACACACACTCACAAATGACTGTGCCCTTCTCAAGAAAGCACACTGGGGAGCTGCCCACTATAACCACAATGATCTGCGGTCGGCCTCTGAGCTGCTTCACCGGGGCAGATGAAGGTTGCTTCACATAAGGACACTAAAATGCTAGCTGTCCGTAGAGGGCGCGGGGTCGCGGGGTCGCTCACCCTCTCCACACATAATTTACAAGCTTCAAACAATACTCAAACCAGCAAGTCTTGATTCAAAGCATTAAAATATTTTTAAATGTAATTGTCCTTATTTATTCCCTGTGTTGTGTTACCAAACTTTGCTGTTCTTATTTCATATTCTGTCATTTATGTTTGTCTTTGTGTTTCACAGGAACAACTGCTCCCGCTCTCCTCAATTCAACGTCCAATCAGCTCCTTCTGCACTTTCAGAGTGACATCAGTGTGGTGGCAGCTGGTTTTCACCTAGAATACAAGAGTAAGTTAAAGCTTTTAACATAGATAGAAAGATTGATAGATAGATAGATAGACACTATATAGACACACATCTAGACACACATGTAGATAGGTAAACCACAATGCACATAAAACCCACGGACAGACACACTCACAATACACCGTTTCCACCAAAACTTCAACATCAAATAACAAGAGTCAGTGACCTGAACTGGTACAGCCCTGAAGCATGCACACATACTGAGACCCAAATCGGAGCCCACACACAGCTCACACACCTAGAGGGACGTAAAGGGGAGCACACAGACTGAGACACAAGTTGTGCTTGTGCCATACACACACATGTCCAAAAAAAGGCAGATACACACACACAAATGTGTAGACAAACAGAGGTATAGACATGGATATTAACGTCATGCATATACACACGTACAAACCTGTCAGGGCACTGTTGTGCTTTTCAGTCCTTTGTAGTTGTTTTAGCTTAGAATCACTTCTAGATCAATGAACATGTCCCCGTTTGTGAGTATGTGAGAGAGCATTAGTGTGTGTGTTTGAACGCACATTTTTTGTGTGTCTGTGTGTAGGTGAATGCACATGTTTGTGGGTCGATGGTCTGTATTTTTCTGGCTCTATTAGTCAACATGCCATCACTAGGAATGAGAACCTGGAAGAGTGGTCACTTTTAGGGACAGTTCATCATTTCTATTTCTTTTGCGATTACTCTCAGCTTTTTAGTGTGGCTTTTATAACTGGATGTGCCAGATCCATTACATTACATTTGAACTCCCTGTACAGTATCATAAATAATCCTCAGCCAATCTTTTTTATTTTAGCATTTATTTTGCTCAGGTCTGCACAAATGTATAACTGAATTGAGAGCACAGCAGGTGGCAGACTTTGGGGCTTTCTTTCTCTTCATGTCCCACATTTTCCATGCAGAGAGGATTTGGGGTGAAAGTTATGATGAGAGGTTTTGATGGGTCCTCTCTGTGTTTTGTAACAAAAACCCAATCTGAGACCTGACTAAGGTCTTAAATTATTTCAGTCAGACAACTCACGTGTTCTTAATATGTTTATTATAAGCAGCATATAGTTTGAGTTTGGCGTCTAGGCTCGGGCCTCATCACTCCACAGATTTACAAAGAACATTGAGTGATGATTAGATAACTATCCCCCGAGCCTACAGGTGGAAGCTGGGGTGGTGGTGGGGCAGGCAAGTAGCAGCAACATGAAACACAGCAGGAACATGAACGCAGCAATAGCAAGTGAACACAGCAGCAGCATAGCCAGGCAGAGGCAGGAAGACCTGGCAGCTTAAATAGAGCGGCATGTTTAGGAGAATGTGTTTGGTTGGTTGTAAGAGGGACGAGGTGCGTCACGTGTTAATGTATCATTGGTGCTCGAGTTGACTGCCTGAACTAGCTCGCAGGCTTCGCCCCATATATTATATTCAGTCTAAATAAGGTTGTGTAGGACTTGGGTCTGTGTGCCACTATGTTTAATATCTAACAGAGTCTGAGCTAACTCTGTATGAGCTCTGATCACATGACAAATCATTATAACAGGACAAAAAAGGGACATGTATGGCTGTATAGTATTTGTATTTTTATTTGATGCCGCCACCGTTGGGGTTCTCTCGCAATTTTGGTCGGTTGAAATCAGGTCTGATTGTACTTTTTGATATAGGGTCTCTCTTTTTAAATAAACCAAACACATGTTAAAGTATGAAGAGTGTATACGTAATGGGTCATTTGGGTGTTGTTGCCTTTGTGTTTGAGTCAACGTCTGCTATTTTGTGGAGAAATCAACACAATCTATGATGTTTCATAATGTTAGTCAGCAGGCAGGCCATGTTATTACAAAACCAAGCATGCTCATAACTTTTTCCAAGATCCCCTTTAAAATTAGATTTCAAACTTTACACCGCTATATGAGCACTTGCAGGACCCTGATGATGGTTTTGCTTATCTCAAAATGACTGCCAACTCTTTAATCTGTCGCACAATGTGTTCCACGTTTGCCTTAGAGGTTCTTAACAGGAGGTCTCTCCACAAAGTAGGCTTTTAACTTTTCATTAAACACGACATTTTGCCAAGGTCGGCCAATTTACCAACTCAATAGGTGATAAGAGCAGCCCACATTAGTATTTACCCTCAGATAATTGTTCATGCTAATTCTCATAGCAAACCCTTTAGTTAAAACAAATTGCACTTCCCTTTTTCATAATAAATATTTAGAGATTTAGAGCCTTTTATATCTCTAAATCTCTAAATATTTATTATGAAAAATAATTAAAAAAAATAAATAAATAATAATTGTAATGTCAACTCGAAAACCTGGAATAATGTAATTATTTGTAGTGCCTTTCAGCACACTGCTGTTCACTTTGTTTTCACTGTACTGTCTTTGTTTTCCATTGTGTTTCCTGTAGAAACAGAAAAAACAAAACCGCACATGTATCTGATGTCCTGTTAAGATTCTCCTTGTCAGTTTTGAAGTATAAGTATAAGTGGGCAACACCATCTGCTGGGGAGCCGAGGATGATTGTGGTGATGATGCCCTTATTGTTTTAAGCTGACCAAAGGGCCTTTCCTCTGAAGCTAGAGTGAGCCATCTCTCTCCCCTGACTGTCTTCAAATAAACTGAAACAGAAGTATAGTAAATCCAGTCAGTTAGACTTAAGTGCTGACGCTATCTAGTTGTAGTGTAGTGGCCCTAGTGGGGTATTTTGTGATATAGTCAGCATTTTACAGGGCATCACTGCTCTGTCATAACCAGGGAAAAGAAGTAGCCGTTTGCTTGCACAGAGAGAGAGAGAAAGAGATGGTCAGCCAAATGGAATAGTTTCATTGATCAGTTGTCCTGACAGCCTGCTGAAGCTCGACCTAATAACACACTGTGTGTTCATGGGTGTGTGTCTCCAAGTCACAGTCTCATGCAGCCTTTTCACTTATGCTCCATCTTTTAGAAAAGTCCCCCTCATCCCCTCGCAGCAAGCACACACTCATGTAACAGTCAGTCATGTACACACGCTCGCAAATGTCATACGCTGGTGCTGGGCCACCTGGATTTTTGTGTGTGTCTGTTTGTGCGTGTGTGCGTGTGAGCACAGTGGCATCGTTTTGCTGGTAGGAAGGTAGATAATGAACCAACAAGAAGAGACACACACGAGCATTCACTCCTCTCTCTTTCTTTTTCTCATTATCCCTCTTCCACCCCTGTGTTGCCATGGAAACCGCTCTAGGGCAGTCTCCTGCGGAAGTTTCCAAGTGAAACACACACACACAGATACACCCCTACTCAAACTGTTTGATGAAGGGCGGGCTGCTGTCAAACTTATTAAGGATGTGTTTATCCTTTATTGCGTTGGGAATACACAACCAAAGTCATTATGTTACCTTCACATATTTTTAAGCACATTTCAGAGGCCACTGTCACAGCTGACGACATACACGTTTTTTTTTTTTGTACTAGCTCATAAATAGGCAGTTGTTTATTAGGGCAAAGAAAAAACATTATGACCATTTTAAAATTAATCTGCCACATTATGTTTTAAACAACTTGAGTTTACTTTGATACAATATAACCTTGTGGGATGTTAACAAGTGGTATATAATATAGATAAACTGCTGTTTTTATCTAATCAAAAGGCCACATGCAACTGACAGGAAAAGCAATGCTTTAAAAGTCACCTATTGTGCAAAATCAAATGTTTCATGTCTTTTATACATCAACATGTGTCCCCTCTGTGTAAAGAGACTCTGAAAGTTTCAGGACAAAAGATTCTCTCTCTTTTTGTCCTGATCCATTTATATAAAAACCTGTCTGAAAATGAGCTGATCAGATTTTGGCCACTTTATGATGTCATAACGATTTTCTGGCTTGTGTAACCATCAGCCAATCAGCAACCAAGGTAACCCCCCCGCCCCACCTTATCACCTGAATGTCTCTCAGAGGGGCGTGGGGAGTGGCTCCTTATTTTCATCTAAAGTAACAGACAGAGAATCAGCACTTTTAAAACAAGGCTGAAACAGAGGGGATTATGGGATGCTGCAATGATCTGTTTGGTGTTTGGAGCCAAACACTTCAGAGACATGTTTTGTATATATCTGAGACCTATAATATCTTGATGAAAAATAGTATAATAGGAGACCTTTAAAGTGTTTTTCTTGACTAATCTTTAAGCAAAGACAAGGCAGGGAACAGAAAAGGGTATTTATTGTTGCTGTAATTTTAGTGTAATAAAAAAAGATATAATTTTCCATGATTACTTTGATGATTAAGGTCAAGACAGCAATGTGGTTTTAGATGTCTAGAACTTAAAGAAGAGATGATTATATCACATTTTGCTTACTTTTAATTTGTCATGGGTCAATGTCAGACAAAACCTTGGTGTTTCCATAGAAAATGTAATGGGAAAAACATAATAATCATGTTATGTCCTTTTTTTTTGTAGCTGTTGGACTTACCACCTGCCCAGAGCCAATGATACCAGCCAATGGGATTAAGTCAGGAGACAGATATATGGTCAATGAGGTGGTGGCATTCTCCTGTGAGCCTGGCTACACGTTACAGGTAATGAACACAACATGACCAATTAACACATGTAGAGTATATAATATACCTTTGTAATTTTAGATTATTGTACAATAACTGGTTCAAATATTGTAGTTTTTTTGAAAAAAAATGTAATATTGTGCAGCAAAACGTGTGTATGGACATTGGACACAAACTACTGTCAATAACCCTTAGCAAGCATATACCATAACATTTTCCACATTGGCTGCATAATGTGTTTACCTATCTGTTAATCAGACTACGAAATGATTGTCATGCTCCTAAATGAAGTTAAAGTCAAATTCCAAACCTAGAAAATCTTAAATCTTTTTTTTAAACTTAACCCAGTGTATTATTCCTTTAACACTTCCAGGGCCACTCTCACATCTCCTGCATGCCGGGGACTGTGCGTCGATGGAACTACCCACCACCTCTTTGCATAGGTAACACACACTGACTAAGAACACATACGATCTGCTGGCTGAATTGTTTTATGAATAATTGACCCAAGGGGAAAAGCATATGTCCTTCCTGCAGGTGTGTTGTTAACATAGACGTTTACGGCCTGCACAGCGAAGTGACTGAAGCATTCCAGTAGATTACAGATGTGAGCTTGTGCTGTCTTAACACTAAACATTTACAGGTTAATTGTCACATAGAAGTCTTTGAAAATATCTTGTTTGATGATTTTATTACTAATTTTCTATTTTTTGGCTGATAAGAAATCTCTTTATTAATGTCATTTGATTACAAGTTGTTGTGTGAAATTCTTTCGTTGCACATGATAGAAAACTATAAGTTACTTACGTAACCCCAGTTCTCAGAGTAACATGAAGTGAGATGTCTCACTATGAGATGCGCCTCATCGCGGAGCAAACGGAAGCATCAATCTCATTACGCCAATCCTGATTGGCTGGTGATCTTGACGTCAGCGTCAGGGAATTCACCCCCTATAAGTAGCTTGCGCCACGACGCATGCGTCATTCAAAATAAGCACCTCTTCTCGCTTCACCATAGCAAGGAGGGCCGTCTGGTGAGACATCTCACTTCATGTTACTCTGAGAACTGGGGTTACGTAAGTAACCTATAGTTCTCATTCATAACACTCCGTTCGATGTCTCACTATGGGAAATTGTAGCTCCCGTATTGTCAGACGAACTTATCTCGAAAATCACCAAACCAACCAGAACTTAACAGGTAGAGCTCTGACTCAACCAGGTGCCCAGCACTGCTTGAGTCACACTGGGAGCAGAACGTCCAGCCTGTTAAGAGGCGGACAAAAGTGAGCGGCGAGGACCAGCTCGCCGCTGCACCAATGTCTTGGATGGGAGACATCCTGGACAGAGTCCAGAATGCACCCAGACTCTGAGTTCAAAGAGCTCGCGGACCCGAGGATGCCTGCGAACTCTGACTCGTATGAGCCCCAAAGCAATTGCTTCCACAGACCAGTGGGAGAGCCGTTGCTTAGTAACAGGCTTGCCCGTATAAGGGTTAGCCCAGGACACAAGGGGTTGGTCATTATGACGAAGCACCCTTGATCTGTCCCTGTACGTGCGTAAAGCACGGGCTGGACACGGCAAATCCGGCCGCTGTTCCCCGGAGGAATACAGTGGCGGGGAGGATGCCTCAATGTCAAATGTGGTACCTGAACCAACCGCCTTAAGATAAAGGCAGGGTTGGGCTTCAACCACACTCTGTTTGCCCTGGGGCGAACTGAGTGCATGAAGACTGTACAGATAGTGCATGAGTGCCACTGGCTCGCTTGGCAGCTGCCAGGGTCAGCTTCATGTCACACTGTATTCAGATTGTACCACTCACGGGCCAGGCCCATAGAGCCAAGCGCTCTGGGTGTGGGTGAAAGATCGCCCCCCCCGCTTGGGACAGTATGTCCCTGCGTAGTGGGAGCTGCCATGGCTGCCCGCACAGCAGCTGATATATCTCCGCTAGCCAGTACATAGCTGGCCAGTGCGGAGCTATCAGGATAAGTGTGTGGCGTTGCTCTCTCACTCTGGCCAGAGTTGGGGGTATCAGAGCCAGGGGTGGGAACGCGTACAGAAGGCCCGGGGGCCAATTGTGCGCGAGTGCATCCACGCCTAACGGTGCATTTAGATCGCGCATCGAAAAGAACAGCTGACATTGAGCGTTGTCTTTCGATGCGAACAGATCCACCGCGGCTCTGCCGTAACGCACCCACAGCTGGCTCACAATCCTTGGATGTAGAGTCCAGTCTGCATAAAGTGGTATACCTCTGGACAGTAGATCTGCCCCGAGGTTCATCACTCCCGGTACGTGCGTCGCTCTCAGAGAGAGGAGACGTCTACCGCTCCATAGGATCAGTTTGCGCGCCAGTGTGTGTAACTGGAGAGAACGCAAACCCCCTTGGCGGTTAATATACGATATTGTGGTCGTATTGTCTGTCCTCACAAGGACGTGATGTCCCCTGAGGAAAGGCAGAAAGCGTTTTAGGGTGAGAAACACCGCTAAAAGCTCCAGGTAATTTATGTGCGCCCGCTGGAGGACTCTGCTCCAGAGACCCCTCACCGGGCGACCTTCATAAATACCTCCCCAACCTGTCAGACATGCGTCCGTGGTGACCACTTTCCGTGAAAGGACAGCACCCATAGGCACACCTCGTACTAGAAAAGTCGGGTGCAGCCAGTGGCGCAGTGCCATTACGCATTTCACAGTAACCATCACTCTTTAGTTTTAGGGCGGCCACCCAGCGCTGAAACTCCCTCATGTGTAAGCGTCCCAGTCGTACGACCAGGATGGCTGACGCCATGAGCCCCAGCAATTGCAGGCATGATCTGAAGAGAACATGTTTGCGCAGCTGGAAAAGAGCGAGACAAGCTCTGAAAGCTTTCACTCTTTCCGCTGACAAGCGAGCTGAAAAGGGCACCGAGTTCAGGCGTAAACCCAGGAGGCACAACATGCTCTTCTCTGTGTTTATTATGAAACCCAGGTTGAGCAGGTGCTTTACGAGGACATTTGTCTGCGTAACAGCCTCCTGCTCCGACTGTGCGAGAAGCAGCCAGTCGTCCAGGTAGGTCGCCAGGCGAATACCCTGTTGTCTTAACGGGGCTATCGCGGCTTCCGTACATCGTACAAACACCCTTGGACTGAGAGACAGACCGAAGGGGAGTACTCTGTATTCATAACAGATCCCCTGAAATGCGAATCTCAGATATTTCCTGTGTGGGTAATATACTGGGATGTGAAAATACGCATCTTTCAGGTCGACTGATGTAAACCAGTCGTCTTGTCGCACGAGCCGCAGCAGAGATGTGTGAGTGAGCATTCTGAACTTATATCTTTTTAGATATTTGTTCAGAGCCCTCAAATCAAGTATTGGCCGAATTCCGTTCCCTCCCCGTTTGGGAACGAGGAAGTACTTGGAATAGAAGCCGCCCTGAATCTGCTCGGCGGGTACAATAGATATAGCCCTCTTTTCTAGGAGAGAGAGAATCTCTCTCTCCAGAATATGGGCTGACTCTCCTCGGGCATGCGAATGCAGAATGCCCGAGAAGCGAGGGGGGGTGACAGCGAATTGGAGTCTGTAGCCCCGTGTTACTGTCTTGAAAACCCAAGCAGATGATGTGAACATCTTCCACTGCATGCTCCTTAGAGCCAGTGGAGATGTCACGTCTCTTCCCCTTTGAGTCTCTATTTGTTGTGTTATGGGGCCCTCTAGTGTCTGAACACAGTGGTGCCCCTTTTCGACAATCCCCACCGACACTGCGCATGCGCATGACGGTGGTGCCTTCACAACCCCAGCCGGCACTGCGCATGCGTGTGGCGGTGGTGCCTTCACAGACCCGCCTGTAATCCGCCTTTTGAGAGATGCCGTAGCTGCTCTCAGAAGGGGAACAGTTGACGGGCTGTTTATTGGTTTTATTGTTTTTCTTTTCATTTTTTTTTGAGCTGCGCCCTCGGCCTGAAGCCTGGATGCGTCAGCGGCAAATGTTTTATGACAGAAAAATCAACAAATGTGTGACATGTGTTTGTGCGGACTTGAGGATGGTGTTGAGGCATCTCTCGAGGCGGCGTGAACACATTTAGAGCTGGGGAACCGTGGACTTCCAGCTCTGTCACAGAGGGGAGAAGGAGGGGCTGTCACGCCGCTCGCTTCTTCTTCCTCGACTGCTGGCCGAAATTCTGGGTTGGCTGCGCCTGAGCTGCAGACGGAACCGGAGATTTTCTAGGCCAGCTCGCCCTCGTCTCCAGCCTGGGCTGGGGACTCGGGGCGGGCTGCGACCTCTGCGTCTTCGAGCAGGGTTCGAGGCAGCTTGGGCGAAGGACTGCTGCTGCGAAGGACTGCTGCTGCGAAGGACTGCTGCTGCGAAGGACTGCTGCTGCGAAGGCAGCGGCTGGACCCTTCGAGGGAGGCAGAGGTGGAGTGCCTCGTCCTCCTTCTTTTTCGACTCACACCTCCTTTGCATGGAAGCAAGAGCGGAGCCGAAAATTCCCTCGGGAACGATGGGCATATCCAGCACATCCTCATTTTCCCGGTCTTGGAGGTTGGTGAGGTTGAGCCATCTCGCTCTTTCCTGCACCACCATGATCCCCATTGCCTTGCCCGTGGCCTGGACGGCGCAGCGTTGGACACGAAGACAAATGTCCGTGACCGCTGCCATCTCGTCCAGAGTGGCTGCCCCCGGGTTACCCGACAGGTCCTCGCAGAGCTCCGCTTGGTAAGCGGTTAGCAGCGAGGACACATTCAGGGCCCTGGCGGACAACGCTGCGGCTTTGTAGGACCGTTCAGTCATTGTCGACTGAAATCGGTCCGACTTTGCTGGCAGCGTGGGGTTCCTGCTTGGTGACGGGCCCATCCTCGGTAGGAGGTGGGCCGCTACCAGCGGTTCCATGGGCGGTATGCGGAGCAGGCCGAGCTTCTCCATTCCGTCACAGTCTAGGGAGGAGGCACCCTGGATTGGGACCTTGTTGCTGAAGGGCCAGTCTCTCCACGAGACCGACACCTCATCCAACATCTCCGGGAAGACCGGAAGGTGTTGCCTCTTTGTCCGCGCTGCTTGGGGAAAATGTTTCCCTTCGTAGTGGGACCCGGAGGTCTCCTTGGCCATTTCAGGCCACGGGATGTCCAGTCTGGCCGCGGCGCGTTTACACACGGCCTGCAGGTCCATGCTCAGACAGGGCGAAGCTGGTGTGCTATCGCCCGGGAGAGCAGCCCTCGCTCCAGGCTTTGCAGCCTGAGCCGATGACATGAAGATGTCCTCTTCATGTTCATCCGACTCGGACAGGAGGAACACCGAGGCGTCCTCTTCGTCCTCATCGTAGTCCAGCTCGAGGACATCCTCCGCGGGTGAGACCATGGTGAGGTCTAACCGGGAGCCCCAGCTCGGTAAAGCGTGGGGTCCCGTTCCTGCGTGTCTTGCCGTCACCGGGTCCCGGCTTGCCAGGGCGCGGGATTCCGGTTCTGCAGCCATCGCAGATAATGAGCCCCAGACCGACACGGAGAGGGGTTCACTCTCTGCGGCGGACGCCCCCGCGTCTTGACTGCCGGCCGGCAGGTCAGTGGACATGGGGGGGTCCTGCTCCGACAGGATAGCTTGGCGTGCTAGCCGTCGGCGGAGGCTCTTCACGGTGAAGCGGACACAATGTCCGCACGAGCCGGGGTTGTCGATAGCGCCTCGGGCGTGTTCCAGCCCGAGGCAGGACGAGTAGACCTGGTGTGTGTCTGTGCCCGAGATCTTCAACCCGCATCCACAGAGTCGAGCCACCGAGTCCCTGACTCCTCTGGTGTGAGGGAGAGAGGCGTCCATCTTGTTCGCCTCGTGGCATGGAGAGGTCCCGCTCTCAACAGGTAGGTTGGGAGAAAAAAGGTGTTACCACCCTGTCCTTAATCCGGAGAAAAGGACGGTGTGGGTCTTTTATTCCCGGAGAATACTGACTGGTGTGACAGTATGCTCCTTTAATCCTTTCGTCCTCCGTGGGGAAGAGAAAAGAAAAAACGTCCTCGCTACCGTGGTGTCGATAGTGAGGGAGCGAGCTAACGCTAGCTTGAAAAAGTCAGACCTACCTTACTTTCCGGGGAAAGAGAACGGCGAGGTCGATTTCAATACTAACTGGCGTTAGTATTACCGTCTTCCTGCGAAGCAGAAGGAGTAGCCGGCGAGCGCCCGTCGACCGAAATGGTTATTTGGGTTCAGTCTGTGGACCGTTAAGCTTGTCCGGCTACTATAGAGATGTGCTCTGAAGCGAGAAGAGGTGTTTGAATGACGCATGCGTCGTGGCGCAAGCTACTTATAGGGGGTGAATTCCCTGACTCTGACGTCAAGATCACCAGCCAATCAGGATTGGCGTAATGAGATTGATGCTTCTGTTTGCTCCGCGATGAGGCGCATCTCATAGTGAGACATCGAACGGAGTGTTATGAATGAGAACTGTCAGTTATAAGTGTTTACCTTTTAAACTGTCAAAAAAAAAGTCAAGTCAGTAAATTCACCTACATATTTCACAAATAAATGAATAGTTGTAACTAAATGAGAACTTCTTAAATATGAATTATTTTTTATATTTAGTTATATATAACCTTGGAATCAGATGTGTGGAAGTAAGCAACTTCCTAAATGATATGATCAATATACCTGCTGGATACAAACATAATTGTGTAGCTTGTTATGTGAGCCAAGGCTTCCTTACCTACTCAAAGGAGTTTAGGGACCTTGATCACATCGATGTTTGTGTTTGTTGAAAACTTGTAGCAGGTCTGGGAAGCCAATTCGAGTTAAACTCAACCTTGACATGTCAGGACTAACTAAACTCAGCCACAGTCTCCTTCAGTATTTATTAAATTCAGCATTTCCTATTCCAGTCAGAGAGACTTGCGTCAACCAAATCATTTCTAAATCTGTCAACAGAAGGGTGAGTCATAATCAGAATCAGAATACCTTTATTAGTCCCACAGAGGGGACATTTGCATCTTTACAGTAGGAAAGAGCCACAGACAGCTTAATGTTACATTAAAAAAAAGTACTAAGTTATGATATAATAAAAAATATAATAAAAAAATAAAAGTAAAAAAAATACTTTTCAAAATACAAATCCTGTAACAGTTCTTAGGATTTAGCAGCCAGGTATATATTTCACAGTTATTAATGGCATATGTATATACTAATGTATATATTGCACATATAGCACTTATTGCACATAGTTTGATGGTATTTAACAGCAGCAAGTTACACAATTTACAAAATGCAAAAAACACACACCTTGTAACGGTTCTATGGATTTAGCAGCCTGGTATAAATTACACAGTTATTAACGGCATATATATATATTGCACATATAGCACATATTGCACATAGTTGATTGGTATTTAGCAGCAAGGGGTGATATAGTCTGTGTTGTGGTGTGTGTTGGGGAGGGGGGGTCTACTAGGGGCTGTGCTGGTTGTAAAGTCTGACCGCTGCAGGAAGGAAGGACCTGCGGTATCTCCGTGAGACAGCAGGGGTGCAGCATCCTGTCGCTGAAGGAGCTGCACAGTGAGGACATGGTGTCCTGGAGGGGGTGGGACATATTGTCCAGCAGGGAGGACAGCTTGGCTGCCATTCTCCTGTCTCCCACCACCTCCACAGTATCCAGAGGACTCCCCAGGACAGAGCTGGCCTTCCTTACCAGTCTGTTCAGTCTCTTCCTGTCAGCACCCGAGATGCTGCTGCCCCAGCAGGCCACACCATAGAAAATGGCTGATGCCACAACAGAGCTGTAAAAAATCTGAAGGAGTGCCCCCTGCACCCCGAAAGACCTCAGTCTCCTCAGCAGAAAAAGTCTGCTCTGTCCCTTCTTGTACAGAGCAGCAGAATTATCAGTCCAGTTTATTGTTCAAATGAACACCCAGGTATTTGTAAGATTTCACAATCTCAATGTCCGCTCCCTGGATGTTCACTGGTGTCGGGGGGGAGTGTTGGCACCGTCTGAAATCCACCACCAGTTCCTTGGTCTTCGCTGCGTTCAGCTGGAGGTGGTCCCTCTGGCACCAGAAGGTGAAGTCCTGCGTCAGCTCCCTGTACTCCCTGTCATCCTCGTTGGAGATGAGGCCAACGATGGCGGAGTCGTCAGAAAACTTATGCAGGTGACAGGTTGCAGTGTTGTGGGTGAAGTCTGCAGTGTAGAGGGTGAAGAGAAACGGTGCCAGCACCGTCCCCTGGGGGGCCCCCGTACTGCTGATGATGGTGTCTGATTGACACTCCCTGGTCCTCACGTACTGTGGGCGGTTGGTGAGGTAGTCCAGGATCCAGGAGGTGAGGTGGTGATCCACCCCAGAGAGCTGCAGCTTGTCCCCCAGGAGCGGGGGCTGAATGGTGTTGAAGGCACTGGAGAATTCAAAGAACATGATCCTCACAGTGCCCCCAGCCTTCTCCAGGTGGGAGAGGGACCTCTGCAGCAGGTAAATGACGGCGTCATCCACCCCAATGGCAGGCTGGTAGGCGAACTGCAGCGGGTCCATTGATGGTCCCACAAGGGGCCGGAGGTGTCCAAGGACCAGCCTCTCCAGGATCTTCATCAGCTGTGATGTCAGCGCCACCTTCCGGTAGCTGTTGAATTCCTTGGGGTGAGGGATCTTTGGCACAGGTACCACACAGGACGTCTTCCACAGTTGTGGTACCCTCCCTTGCTTCAGGCTCAGGTTGAATAGAAGCTCCACAATCCCACACAGCTGATCCGCACAGGATTTGAGGAGCCTCGAGCTGATGCCATCTGGACCCACCGCTTTCCTCGCCTTACGGCCCGTCCACACAGCGGCGTGCGTTGAAGCTTGAACGTTCTGCCCATTCACTTTGAATGGGGTGACTTTCACGCATCGCCGAACTGCATTGTGGGAGCAAAGCGTAGCTTTTCTCGCGGTGCTCGCTGCAAAAAGTTGAACAATGTTCAACTTTTGAAGCTTCGACGGAAGCGTCAGCCAATCGAATCATATGCCAGTACAAGCTCTAGCCAATGAAACTGCTGCTTGTGTGTCCGGGGCGGGAAATTCAGGTGATTGGTTGTTGGTCTAGCTTCAGACATGCCCGCTGGCAAGCGACAACGCACGCTGCTATATGGACGGGCCGTTACACTTCTGCAGCTCCCTCCTCACCTGGTTGGTTGTGAAGGACAAGGTGTCGTCAGCGGGTGGAGAAGAACCAGGGGCTGATGTGAGAGGTGTCTGTGAGCTGATGGCCAGGGGCTGAGTAGAGGTGGGAGGGGTGACAGGGCCATTTCCAGGCAGTGGAGACAATGGGGGGTGCAGCAGGGGGGAATTGGTCGGGGGTTGGGGGGGAGGGCGCATGACTGATCAAATCTGTTGAAGAAGTTATTCAAGTCGTTTGCCCACTGGCTTTCATAATGGGGAGCTATAATATCAAAATATATCTGTCTGTTTCTAACGGTTCTCAAGGATATACAGGTATTCAACACACACAAGCCCCTATACAATTTAGATTTTAGTTTTAAACATGATATCCTCTCTCTTTAAAAATTGGTTTCATATACGCAATAGCACCAAATGAACTAACAAAATGTTTCTGTTATCTCCAAGTTTGTTTTACATGTATATTTGTATGCCACTAATGCATTATACTTGCTACAAAGGATTAATGTAATATCACTGTCCTTTAACCTAAACTGAGAATGCAAGAAAAAAACGGAACATTATAAACTTTTCAAAAGGTACAATACAAACAGCTGTATTGAATTGCATTAGATTGTAGAGGTATATCTTATTAAGTGACCACTGAGTGTAAATGTCAATACAATAAATCCCCCTGTCCAACCGAAGGGTACTCAAATCCCAAAGGTTGCTGCTTGTTGCTGTAATTCCAAATATTCTTGTTTTTTAGCTCTGTAACCTTCTTCCTGTTAGAGCAGAGGAGATGAAGTGATGATCTCCACTTTACATTTCTCATGTGTTGCCTGTTTTAACAATGTGTTTGCTGGGCCTGTGTTGTCAGCTCGGTGCAGTGGGGTGTTGTCTGAGATGAGTGGTGTCATCCTCAGTCCGGGTTTCCCTGGCAACTATCCCGGCAACCTGGATTGCACCTGGCAAATCACCCTGCCAACTGGATATGGTAAGTATTATGGGATAAAGAGCATTCAGTACATCTCTTGGTCTATTTGGGAAAACAAATACTTTTTTCTAGCACCAACTCTGCAGCAGCAACATAATATTTATTGAAAGCTTTTTAATGCTGTTTAATGAGCAGTGGCGAGCCGTGACTTTTATACCTAGGCCCTCTGACCCCCACCCCTTCCCTCAAAAAAAAAAAAAAAAGGGAGTTATTACGTCACAGTGTATACTTCAGCTAAATATAAAAACAACGGCCCAGGGTGCAAAACGCATCAATGAAAGCAACCCTCTACCACACAAAACAACACCTGTAAATAACCCAATTTGTGTTCTTTGAAATTGAAAAGGATATTGCATTGTGTTTGTTACTTTCGTTGCAGTTGTATGTCTTCAGTGTAATTTGGCATGCTTTTATTTTGAAGGCGAGTTTACGCTGTTGACAGGAAGTTGTTGTTGCTATGGAAACAAGAAAAGCTTCACAGCGGGCGGAACTTGTCATAAAGTCCGCGATAATAAAACCCACCCATTTAGAGGGAAGATATGATTGGTCAATTTTACTGTCATTTGACATTACTCTTTCGTTCAGTTACTATAGCTGGCCCTCTGTGAATTCATAGCTGGACGTCCAATCAGCTCCTGTCTTCACCTCGCAGAGACAAGCTTCTTTCATTTAACCCTTCACATTCAATCAGAAACTGAATAGGCAGATTTGAAGGATTTATTTCTTTGGAAATGTTATTTTAAATACAATTAAATGAAGTTATTATGGTAAAACGAATGACAAATATAACTAAAAATATATAAAAAAAAAATATATATTTAAAAATGTTTTTAAATATTATTTTGTAGAATATCTTACTGAGGGCCTAAGATATTCTGCGGCTCGCCACTGTAAGTGATGGTTTGAAAATAAACCTTTTATGTATGTATTTTGGCATGGAATACATGTCCATGTGTGTAAATATTGCTAGATTTGAGTGGAAAGGATATGACATACTTCTTTCATTAATGCTTATTATTAATGATCAAAGACTTGATTCTTGTCATTTCTATTGCTTTGGTAATCTTTGGTATCCTTGGGACTGATTGTGAAAATATGTTCAAAATAAACTACATTGCATTCATTAAAGATAAGTTTTACTGTTATTATCATATATATATTTAATATGTTTTAGTCTAATACAATCTGTGTATGTATTCTAGGAGCACATATTCAGTTCCTAAACTTCTCTTCTGAAGACAACCACGACTTCCTTGAGGTCAGAGCTGGACCACAGCACAGCTCTGCTCTGATTGGACAGTTTACTGGCTCTCAGATCCCACCCCTTCTGCTGAGCACTACCCACCTGACGGTCATCCACTTCTACAGTGACCATTCAGAGAACAGACCGGGGTTTAAACTAACCTATCAGGGTGAGTTTACGTGTGATTTTTGAATGTTGACCTAAGGCCACAAACCCTTAGGTGTCCCTGCAGGCGCTTCCAGTTGAAAGTGGCCCCTCAAGGGACTAAACCTGTGTTCATATTGAGCCAACGGTTGGGAACACAAGATGGTTCCTTGAATGATTTAGAAAAGAGAGATGGACTGCCTATGGTTTCTGAATAATCCTAGTCCCCACATAACAAAGCCTTCTCAACTCCAAGAATGAAGGCTTCAATGAAAAAATGCATCGCTATTAGGTTTTGAGCTTTGATCCGTGGATGAGGCATGCTAAAGACTTAAAAAAAACGTATAGCTTTCCTCTCATCATTAAAAGAGATGGATTGTTAGTAAGCCCTGTGAGGGACTGGCATCTTGTCCAGCAGGCTTTGCTCGTAGCCCTAAGTGTTTCACTTCAAAGACACCAGAGATGCACTGTGGGTCTATACGCCAGCATAAGTAGAGCACGGCTTACTTACACATAGGCTAACCCACATGCACATAGTCTTTTTACCCTTTTTTCCTCCTAATTTGCAATGACATAGTCCCCTAAAACGGCATCTCTTGTCACTGCTTACTTCCACTTTCGGCTTTTGAAGCTTGTAGACATATTTTCCTTAAATAAAGTTGCACCAGATGCTTTTTTTCATCTGACATCAACTATCCTGTCCTGTCATAATACAATGATTGGTTTTGTTGAATGAAAACATTGTGAGAGCTCTGACAGGGTGCATGATTTCGGCCCGCAGCACTTAATGACATAAGCTCAGGTTCTGTTTTAAAGGTCCAGGAGGTATATGGTTCAGTAGGCTGAATTGCAGTGTGCACATCCACAAAATCTCAGAGGGATAAGTGCAAAAAATCAATAGAAAGTACCCTCACAGTGATTTTTAGACCCATATGTCGCTAATAACATCTTTAGGGAGATCTGATTCCAGTTTTAGTGTTTGGCACTCTGACATCGTACGTTCTTGATTGTAGTTTCACAGCCGCACATACTCCCCTATGACTGACAACTTTTGGCTTACATTTTCCACATTCTCTCCTCAGCCCCCGGTATCACTTTATCCTTTCCATCTCTTTCCCTTGATGCTGCTTTCACATGGGACCTCTACTGTACATCTGTCACTACTTACTTTTCTGTTCCTTCTGTATTTCCACTATGTCCAGGTCTTTTAGTCAATATTTGTATAGCGGTCGGTATCTAAAAGTGGCAGGGGTACTCAGTTCTGACGTTCTTAAGTGTCCTTTGTGGTGTCTCCAATCAGGACTTGGGATGGTTTAGCCCACAGGTGTTCCTGTACACATGCAGTTTCTTCCTGCATAAAGGTAGCCTGGCAGCAACTGTTAGTCAACTTTTTATTTTTGGTGATGCCCCTTGAAGTCTATATACCTCAGACAGAAAAGTTTTGACTGAAATTTGGCAAGCAGCCATATGGCGCATTTCCACTACAGCGCGGAGCTCGCTTTAAGCGTGCCGTGCCCGGCCCGTTTTTGGTTGCGTTTCCACTTGGCGTAGTACCGGCTAGCAGGTACTATTTCACAGTTTTTCTGGCTCTCCAAAATCGAGGTTCTTTCCGGGCCAACAACCGGGCTGAGTATGCTAAACTAGAAAGAGAATCGCTGGCAAGGGGGCTACAACTACAACAAAATGAACATATTTGACCGTGATTTAATTGTAATACACTTTTCAAAATGATGCTGAAGTAACAACAGACTGATACCGGTTAGTAAAAACCATGAATTAATGCTTTGACAAGTCTGCAGACAGACGGCAGGCGAAAAACCTTTTAAAATGCTTGTTTTCTAAATGGAGATCGGCTAAGCTAACGCAGTATATGCTCCGTCCGTCCACACTCACAACAACGGCCTATACAGACATAAATAAAGCAGCGACTGTATTCGCCATGACACAGACAGTCTGTGGTTTGTACTTGTTTAACTTTTGTCTAGTTTCTGAACAGATATGAGGAGCTGTGAGTTTGAGTGCTAACGGCTGATGTTGTTTTTCTGTGGTTCTCATTGAAGATGACGTCACGGCTCCGCCTACACTGCGTTACTATAGTTACTGCCCCAGCTACTAAACTGTAATGGAAACGCAGCATAAAGTGAGCCAGTCCTAACAAGTCCTAACAAGGCCTAACGAGGCCTAACGAGGCCTAGCCATACCGAGCGAGGCCCTGTAGTGGAAATGCGCCATTAGTGAGCTGCTGTTTAAGGCTACAGGGTACAATGCTAATAAACACATTCACAAATACCTTTGGTAATCTCAGTTGAATTGAATCGTATAACCTTAAAAATCAAGTGTATCTGAAATTAAGTTTCCAATTATTTCCACTCTGAAAGTTATTTTCTTTATCTGTCTCTTCAGCCTATCAACTTCAAAACTGCCAGGACCCCTTTCCTTTCCTCAACGGTGACATCATCAACGGTGACTACAGCGCTGGCCAATCAGTAACTTTTCAGTGCTACCCCGGTTATGTTTTGATCGGACACCCTGTCCTAACGTGCCTGCACGGGACCAACCGGAAGTGGAACCACCCATTTCCACGCTGTGAGGGTAAGAAGAATAACCAATGAAATGTTTTATACTATTTGATTTGATGGGTGATTAGTATGTATCAAGATTACAATTAAGATACAAATGTACAATTGTCACATTAGCCAGTTTATGTTGTGTGGTGATCCATTGTTTCCCAGAACATCCCCATCCATCAGGTTAAATGGTCATTTAAAGTCTAGACATTTGGAAAATGTTGTTATCCTAATTGAGTTTTAGAGAATGTAATCTCATCTTTCATCAGTACCACAAGCGCTATAAAGCAGCAGTTAAGAAGAAAGTGAATATTCCTATGTCACTTAGATATTTTACTTTATACATCAGTAGCACACTCATTGTTCTTATTAATAGCACCACTGCTGCTGCTTTTACTAATACTACTACAAATAATAATGATATTTATATTCCACACTGTCTATAGTTAAATATACATCTCCATCGTTTCAGGACTAGCAGGTTAGACGAATGGGACAAATTTGCACATAGATAATCTCATAACTCTGCTTTTTACAGCTCCTTGCGGCTATAATGTCACAGCTGAAAACGGGACAATCTATTCACCTCAGTACCCCATTGAATACCCCAACTTTCAAGACTGCAGCTGGCTCATCACTGTTCCCCACGGACACGGAGTTTATATCAACTTTACCTTATTGCAGACGGAGCCTGTCACTGATTACATCGCTGTCTGGTAAGCCTGGGTACACTTGAACTTACATGCACACACACACACACATATTCACTCAAATGCAAAAGCTTCTTTTCATTGTTGCCCTTTATCCTTGGCCCGATTTCATCACTGACAGCTAAGTCTTGAATTGACTTGCATCCTGCCTCCTCTCTGAACACCAATAAGAAGTTATATCAACTTTTGATTCTGTTTTTTATTATCATTCTGTCCCTCTCTCTCTCACACACACACTCACACTCACACTCACACACACACACACACACACACACACACACACACACACACACACACACACAAACAAACTATGGGCTCAGAACAGTCTCATAATACACACATGCACACAGAAGAATTCACACTTGTATTTCATGATCCGCAAAAGGATTCAGACTTGTATTTCCGGATCCACACTTGTGTTTTTCAATGCACACACAAATGTGTTCTGTTTCATATATATGTAAATAAAATCCAAATACATAAAAAAGTTTCACATATGTATTTTTGATCCTCACATATTTGTTTTCCGTTTAAAACCGCTGCACCTGCAAACACAACCCGCTCTCTGTGAACGGATCGCTGTGCATTCGTGTGTGGGTTTTTTGAGACTCCCCTGACAGTCAGCCGATTCATACTTGTAATTTTTTCTATCTATAGCCAATCAGATGTCTCCTTCATTCTAAGTCAATCACATGAGCGCGCCCCCACGAGGGTATGATTTCTTGCGTTCATGACACTTCATATATACGCATTTTGCGCTGTCCAGTCAGCTCGCTAAACAGAGGGCGGAGCTTCAGGTGATCATGCAGAGCTGCGTGTCTCCGTCAGACTCAGCAGCTGATCTGATCTCTCTCGCGTCCGGTTATACTTCACTCGCGTTTATGTCCATATCGATCAGATCCAGCTCTCCTGATCGGCCTTTATAGAGAGCACCGATCAAACTAGTGAATATCGGCCGATAATGACCGGCGGGGCTCCCCCCGTTGACAGTTCACTGTCTAGCACTGGCTTCGTAGTGCACTGATCGATTAAGCTAACCTGTAGCTGCTCCCTCCACACTCACAACAACTTCATACAGACAAAAATAAAGCAGCTGTATTCGCCATACAGGAAACACACATTTAAAACGGTTTTGCCTGCCATTTTGTGTACACAAGCATTCATCAATGGTTCGGAAAGTGGCGCTGTACCTTAATAATATAAAAGATTGTATTCGCGTGCATTTCCTGTTCGGAAAGTGGCAATGTACTGAGAGTGGAGATGTCCTGAGATTAGCGCCTGCAGGCAGGCTCCATGGACCTGTCAGCTCCGGACTGCGCAAAATGCGTAGATGAAGCGCTACGTCATGAACGCAAGAAATCATACCCTCGTGGGGGTGCGCTCATGTGATTGGCTTAGAGTTGAGGAGACATCTGATTGGCTATAGATAGAAAAAATTACAAGTACGAATCGGCTGACCGTCAGGGGAGTCTCAAAAAACCCACACACGAATGCACAGCGATCCATGCACAGAGAGCGGGTTGTGTTTGCAGGTGCAGCGGTTTTAAACGGAAAACAAATATGTGAGGATCAAAAATACATATGTAAAACTTTTTTCTGTATTTGGATTTTATTTACATGTATATGAAACGGAACACATTTGTGTGTGCATTGAAAAACACAAGTGTGAATCCGGAAATACAAGTTTGAATCCTTTTGCGGATCATGAAATACAAGTGTGAATCCTTCTGTGTGCATGTGTGTATTATGAGACTGTTCTGAGCCCATAAACAAACACACACTTCTGCTTTCTCTCACACACACTTTTATTAGTGGTAACCTTATTCCTGGCATTGATGGCTAGTGTTCATTTCGTCAGCTATTTTTTAATTTAGTTTTAGTCTTAGTCCTGTGTTAAATTTCCTTTTTAGTTTTAGTCATATTTAGTCACCTTCATCCTGTTTTTATTTAGTCAAGTTTTAGTCGACTAAAAGTCTGAGCATTTTAGTCTTATTTTAGTCAAAGAAAACTAATTATTTTAGTCTACTTTTTGTCAATGAAAACTGTTGAGTCTTTTTTAGTCATCAGATTATATAGAACATTTCTGTCAAACTAGTCTAGCCAAAACCAATAATTTGTCATTTTAGCATATATAAATAAATAAGATTATATCTTGTCCTTATTTGATGAAAAACACAGGTTGAATGATTAAGAAGCTTTGCAGAGAGTATCTGCTCAGGTTTGTGGTGTTTTCACTAGCTGTGTTTTGGCCACATTGCTTCCCTTCTGATGAAACAATGCATTCGCTTTTTTTCTCCGCCTCATTGTAGCGAAAATGGGCCCAAATATCACATTGTTCTCCCAAGCAGTGGTGGCTTTAGACTTTTTCGTTGTCAGTCATTTTGACGGACAGGATCGTAACATTTCCGTCATAATCCATTATTATCCGTCGAGTGCACAATTTATCAATCACTCGCGCTGACGGGGGGATATTCGGTTAACGCGAGTGCGACCACCGCTCCCAAGCCCTGTTGTTGCCATTTCATTTTCTGTTGAATAAGGTTAGTTAGACCATGAGTTAGACCCGAGTCTTCCTGACAGTTCATATTGTGCCGCTGCCCGGTGTAATTCAAATCTACCGCCGCGCGCAGCACGGACACACAGCTGCTGCCCTGCCGCAGCACCGGAAATGGAACTGCTGGGAGAAAAACTGACTATCAGAGATGTAACGTTATCTTTGATAATATTTCGTCTCCTCATTTTTCGTCATCGAAAGTAAAGAGAGATTTTGGCATAGTTTTTATTTAGTGAACTACATTTTCGTCTCGTCACTTTTTTTTTTCTTCATGATGATTTAGTTGCAGTTATTGTTTACTGCCGTCTCGTCATCGTCTCGTTTTCGTCATGGAAAAAAAGGTCGTTGACGAACATATTTCGTCATAGTTTTAGTCAACAAAATGAACACTATTGATGGCATGTCTTTCTTACCTGTACAAAGGAATTTACAGAGAAAACATCAGTGTCAATTGTTTATGATATCATACAGCGACATACACAAAAACCCATATGGATCTGTGTATGGCCTGGTTTATGCACAGGGATCACAGCAACATACAATACTAATACATACACCCATATATACTATGTGCTATGCATAGAATGAATATCCTGCAGTAATAATGGGATTCACTGTGGAGGTCAGATTGTAACAGGGAGTGTGAGAGTAATGCATTTACAATGGGACCACTGACCAATTCAATCTAACTCGGCACCATGGCCATAGGCAGACCCAGAGAGGGCTTAGGAACTCTGGCAGTAATGATGAGATTCAGTGAGGAGTGGGAAATGTAATGAAAGGAGCTGGGTTCACATATCCAATGGGACTCGGATGGCTCTGACAAGTTTGGGTCAGTGCGAGAGACATTTCTCACTCAATACAGTTTTGGAAAAATAATATAAAACAGTGAATCTATTACTAATACAATTAAGATCAAGTAGGATTGTGTCACTCACTGTCATCATCTGGTGGAGGTTGGTTTTAGGAAATACATATTTGGTGTTAGGTTGAAGCCAGTCTATAATTGTCATGCTCCAGAGTAAAGCTCTAGGGAGTGAGTAGTTGAAATGCAGGCAGTGGGAAAGTAATACATTTACACTCTGGGACTACTCGCTTTCAATCTCACCAGCTACCAGCGCTATGGATATAGCTACTGTATGGAGAGGCACAGCATCAAGTTATTTTGTAGTTGCAACTAGATTTCTGTGATTTATTTGGCACATTACACAGGGAACAAAATCCTCGATTGTAGGGTACCAAAAGACATCTGTGATGTGAGATTAGTGCATAAATGATGGACTGTTGCACTGTTCAATCCTGCTTTATTTCCCAACACATGAATATATTTGCAAGTGACTGGGGGCCGACACTGAAGGAAAAGTGCTTTGCTCAGAGCCAGTGGGATAGCATCTACCTTCCAGGGCCTTAGACGGATTTAGAGTGAGTGATCTGAAGGTCCGCTGATACTGCATTACACACATGTAAATAGAAAAGGAAACGGCAACGTCCAGAATAATCATAAAACATAGTCTTATTTTAAGATGGATAGATGGATTCAGTCATTCATTCATTTTAAATTAATATGTCATTCTCTAAGAAACGACAGAAATTCTCCAATAAAATATATTTGTTGTTATACTTCAAGGCAGATGTACTGTAGATATTGATTTCAGCGAAGTGGAAACACCCAGAATTGCTTTCCAGTTGTTGTCAGTCAGATCAAAGGCTGTTGCATCAGTGACTCTGCTCTGGACACCTTCTTTTCTGGACGGAGATGCATTGCTCATCTGAGCTTCGATAGATCTTCTATTCTATTTTTGTAATCCCTAATATCTTTTTCAGTGAGTCTTTGGCTTATTTTGACTTTGAGAATGTAATTTGCTTTTCATGTTGAAAGTTGTAGCAACAGGAGAGGTACTGTACAGAACAACGGATGTACACTGAGTCCATGTCATTAATGACACACAGAGTAAAGTGTTCATAGAACATTGCCTTTGTTCAGGTTGAGTGTGTTCAATGCCATAAGTATCAGCTGGCTTACAATCACCTCACACTCAAACAAGTCAATGAGGTTGTTTTCTTACTCATCTGAAGAGCCTACATTTACACTTCTCTGATCACTCATTCTACCGCTGTCAGTAGTTATGCTGATTTCCTCCTCCGCCAGCCTCCTCGTGTTCTCGCTTCTCATTAATCAAACTTGTGATGAATGTCTTTTGCCTTTGTGAATCACAATGTCCTGTTTTTTCCATAACTCAGTGATGTGTATCTTCTGGTTTCTGCCCTGTATACCCCTGGGGTTTATGTGACGGCAGCTGCATCCAGATGTCAGGGACTGAAGCCAAACTGTCTCTATGCTCTGCAACCAGCCGAAGTTTGGCTTCTTGCCTAATATCACTGGACCACTTCTAACAGTGGTCTATGGATCTAACACCAGAGCAACACAGTAGTTCTCCTAAAATCATCTGTCTCTAAAGTCTGGTTTGACTAAATGTGTACATGGTGTAAATGTATACACATACAAACTCAGAAAAAGACAATGTTTTATATCAGTGTACTTTCTTTTTCAGCATTAAGAGTTCACTTTATTTTACAAAGACTTTTTTTTGTTGGATCCACTTTTTTCTTCAAACCAGGACTCTGATAGGGTTGTGAAAAAAGTGCAGTGGTTTTACTGTAGGAGGGGGGAAATGTGATTTGGTTGATGGTGAATCATGTCAGCCCCATCTCTCTTCTATCTGTTAATGTATTCTTTCCAATTCCAGCCTATTCCCAGCTGCAGTGGGCTCTTGTCAATCACCTGTAGGAGATAGACAGAATAGATAACTCTTAATAAATCAAACTTCCTTTAAACCCTTATTTCTAGAGGTAAGGCTTACTTAAAACATTTTCTGCTCACGTATCAGCAGTGTTTGAGCTTCACAAACCAGCAGCCTTTTAGCCTCACAAGCTTACATCTTATGGTTCGAGGGGACTGACTCTATTAAATGGGTTTCATTGAACCTGATTCTTTCACTGAGGGAAAGGTCACTAACAAACTCTGGGAGCTAAGTCCAAGTCTTCTCTGTGCTGTTGTCCAATGTATTTACTTTTTCAGAAACAAGTTAAAAATATATAGTAATTACAACCCCCAAAAACACGTTATAATAAATGTTAAATGCATATGATAATTATATATTGGTTCTGTATATGTTCTCTAAGTAAAAATAGAGCCACAACATTCTAGGTCTGCTTTATTTTAAATGACCCAAAAAGCACATTTTGATTCTCCAAATGAGCTGCAACACCTTCAGAAGGCCTTGAATTATTGAGCAGCCATGAGATCCCAGGCGCTTCTCATGAATAAAATGTTAAAAACCCTTGTTTAATCCAATGGCATGTTCATTAAAAATCGAAAACTGGGCATTTAGGAACTTTAGAAAATGTAACCTTTCAGCAACATTCAATATTTAATGAGTTAAGTTAAGCCTTTAATCCACAGGCTTTGTTCAATGAACTTGTGTGAAATAGGTTAAAAAAAGCATACAATATTTGTTCTGCCCTTTAAAAAGCCAGGCGTGTGGTAGATACATGTTTTATTTTATTAATAAAGGTTGCTTTTGGTCTGTCTTTCTCAGTGTTATTACTTTTAATCAGTGAAAGCAAATGCAAGATTAACATTTCCTAAAAGGTTCAGACTGATCCAAATCCCTGACTTGCCTTTAGTGCTGTGGCAGACAACCAGTCAGCGGTTTGTTTATTCAGTATGATTTTAATTACCTAATCAATGTAGCCATTTAGGATTTTCATCACTATTATGGATTTTCATTATAAAGAATCCACTCAGACACTTTTGGAGATAATCATGGATTTGTAATAAAATATTTTTTCTGGTGATGTGGGGTTAAATGTTGCCGGCAAATCAATGAGACAATCCATATATTTCTACTCAGAGTAGAAGAGAAAATAAAAACTGTTGCAACTAATGGAGGTTGAGCCTGGGCAGATACAGTGCACCAGTGTTCCAGATTTACCCTCAGGTTACCTTTTAGTTTCATTACATTAATATTCCCATGAGTAAGATGTTACTCAGACTATGGCTGGTAATCCCCTGCAATACCCCAATACCTCTTTGAATCTTTTTAGTTTAAGGGCTTTGCTTGCAATGTAGAAAAGGATTTGTGGAACAAAAGTAAATCAGAGAAACAGTTATCTTTTTTTATTACACATAGTTGTCTTTCTGCCAGCTGTTACGTGACTTTTGGTTTCTCTCTGTCCATCCAACTATGTGCAATATGTGCAATATATACATTATATGCATATGCCATTAATAACTGTAATATATACCTGGCTGCTAAATCCTTAGAACTGTTACAGGATTTGTATTTTGAAAAGTATTTGTTTTACTTTTATTTATTTTATTATATTTTTTATTATATCATAACTTAGTACTTTTTTTAAACATATGTAACATTAAGCTGTCTGTGGCTCTTTCCTGCTGTAACGATGCACATTTCCCCTCGGTGGGACTAATAAAGATATTCTGATTCTGATCCGTCTTCTGCAATTATTCCAATGTTTTGTGCTTCCAGTTTAACCATCGTCTGTCGTCTGTGTTCCTCTCTCCGTGTCTTCATTCAGGGACGGCCCAGAGATGTCTAGTCCTCAGCTGGGAGTCTTCAGCGGCAACACAGCATTGGAGTCGGCCTACAGTACCAGCCCGAAGGTCTTGATCCGCTTCCACTCTGACTTTTTCCACTGGCGGGTTCTTCTTCAATTCTCAACTACCATGGTACAGATACAAACGCACACCAAAACCCTGTAGTATAAGCATGCTCATATGTAGCTGTGTACAGTGGTACAGCTTATACTGCACAAACAGTTAGACACATACGGTATATACAAATAGTTATAGGGACAGAGCAAACCACAATTTTTAACACTGCCAAATCATGGCACAGCAGCATAATGCACTAGAGTGTTTGAGTGGCCATCTGCGTCCCTGAATAGACCAAAGTGTTTTCCTAATTGGTTAAAATATGTTTTTGTTACATGGACTTTAGTGAAATGAATTGTGAACAGATCATCCACTCTTGGAAATGACCTTTCTTTTATTGTTTGTTTTTTTTCACTATAAATCTAAGGTACATTGATTAACACGTTTCTCTCTCTCTCTATCTCTGAGAGAGAGGAGAGCGAGGAGAGAGAGGGAGAAGGAGAGAGAAGAGAGAGAGAGAAGGAGAGAGCAGAGTGAGAGAGAAAGCTCCCGNNNTCTCTTCTCGACTCTCTCTCTCTCTCTCTCTCTCTCGATCTCTCTCTTCTCTCTATCTCTCTCTCTCTCTCTCTCTCTCTCTATCTTCTCTCTCTCTCTCTCTCTCTCTCTCTCTCTCTATCTCTCTCTCTCTCTCTCCTCTCTCTCTCTCTCTCTCCCCAGCCTACCGTCTGAAGAAATGTCCTGCTCCGCCTGTTGTGGAGAACTCAGAGGTGATCTACGAAGATGAAGACTTCCAGATTGGTAATTCATAATAATAAGATCTTAATTGAATCAAAGTGATGTCGCACCAACTAGTCTACATAACTTCAGCAAACTAAAAAAAAACACCTGGGTTACTTCTTGACCTTTGCTGTTTAATTCAACTTATTTTTTTATTACCTTTTGGGTGGGGGGTGCGGGCATCATACTGTAACATCAAAATGACCCTCACCTGACAGGTCTGACATACTGCCTGTTTTTTGTGGGGTCATTATGCTGTATACTAATGGGCTAAATTACTCTTTACATGCATATTCAACGTGAGAATGCTACTGTTAATTATATTTTGCTTTGTTAGTGAAGCTGTGCCCTCGCTCCAAATAAAATCCACACAGTGTACAACTGTGTGAGCATGTTGTCAGTATCTGTGACACAGAAAGAAACACAAGAGCGAGGAATTCACAAAAGAAAATTAAGTTATTCAAAATTCTTCATTAATATGTCAGTTGCATCTCTTTACTCTCAGTACAGAGATAGGTTTGGGGTGTGTCTGGTGCCTCTTAGCATAAACAGTGACAAACAGCTGGCTCCATCAATGGAGATAAAATAAGCCTTCCAACCCCTCTACAATTGGCTTAATGGTATTTAGAGTAAATATGATGTGTTGTTATATCACTAGTCTCCAATACATTTGAATACCACCTACATTTTGACCAGAAATGCTAACAAAAACGAAGCAGCCTATTCTTTGTCCGTAAATAATTAGGATATTTCCAATCTGTTTGAGCTGAAGAAAAATGCAATGTTAACCCAGTCATGGCTCTGTAATTGGTCAAAAGTAAAAACCTATGTTTGTGCACAGGACAGAGGAAATGCCATGATCTTATAAAGGGGAAGGCAGTGGGAGAGAGAGGGATAGTAAATCTGGAGGGGGGGGGGGTGTTAAGTTCCAATATCAATAATCTTTCTCCAGAATCACTGACTCCACCTTGTATGTGGTTTGTTGACATGTAATACCAGTATGTTCTCTCAAGATTTTGAAATACATTAATTTTGGTAGAAATAATCACATGTCAAGTTCTCCATTTCCCCTCAGTTCTGTGTTATGTGATTTGCTCAAAACATTTACTCTTAGGGTTGGTGACCTTTTGGATCAACAGGAGATGTGTTTTGAAAAAATCAGACATCTCATAAAGCCCCCGCAAGCTCAATTTGCCCCAGCCGATTTATGCAGAGCCTAGCCGCTGCTGGCGAAGTATACAATCATTTTTCTGCAGAAAACTCACATTTTGAAATGTCAGCTTTTTTATGAACTCTGGAAAGTTGGTTGATTTTCGAATAATTAGTTGATTTGGGGGATTTGGGGATTTTACACTTTTAAAGACACTTTTAAAGTGGTCAAACCCCAGAATCAGGAAAGACTTAATTATCCCTCAAATTGATATTAGAAAATGTTCCTTAGATATGATCTTCCTAACAGGACACTAACAATGTACAGAGTGATAATACTACACCAGAGTGACGTCAAATAATTGACACTTACACCACAGCAGCACCTTTCTCAGCGAGACTGAGTACAAATGAGGGCTATTTTAGAATAATCATACACAGAAGTCTCACAAGCCCTCAGAACGTTGGGCTGCATGTACTTAGAATTTTACATTGTCAAACTCTGGCCGGATGGAGTACCTCGGAGACCACACTACCTTTGTTTTTGTCGGTCAGTCTAATAGCCAATTATACAATCTGTGAACACGCTCAAAGAAAGGCTGAATGTTCTTGTTTGTTCTGTTTACCTTTTTTTATAGTCCATGCCTCATGCTGAGAGCTTTGGCACTATGCGCCTCTGGGGCAAAGTTTGAAATAGGCATTAAATCTGGTGGTGGATATGGATATCCTCCCGATTCAAGATCAAAACCCCTTCAAACTTTTTTTCTTTTCAAAACAGGGCACCACATCTTAACTATTTTGGAGCATACAATATTTACAGTTAATATATAAAGACAGTTATTGGTTGCGGTAATCGTCCTCCTGTCTATACTTGGTATAAATAGATCCTTCCTTGCACAAATGTGTATTAAAATACAAATATTATATTCATTCCTTGCAGCAATGTACTCATGCAGACAATTTAAGGCTTTTATATAAAAATCAGTCTTTTTATTGGAAAATATCCCAGGTACGTAGGAGAGCATTAACATCGACTCTGAATCTGCTTTTGGATATGATGTGTCCAGGGATTTGTACTTACTGCACAAACATAAAGACTCAGCAGAAGCACTAGTTAAATGTATAATCTGTGATCATTCAATAGACTTTTTATTTTGTTCCTGCTTAGGTGATATTGTGAGGTACCGTTGTCTACCTGGATATACACTGGTGGGAAAAGCCGAGTTGATGTGTAAACTCAATACCCATTTGCTTTTTGAAGCCCCGCCACCAACATGTCAAGGTAATGCTACTCCCAAACCATAAAACAACATACAGCATGTTTATGTCACAATCATACATTGACTCTGTGTTGTGTCGTTTAAAAAAATCCTCAAACAAATATGAATACATAAAATGTCATAACTATCAAAATTATTCGGAAACCTTGATCCTACGTATTGGATCAAGTGTCTACATATTGACATGTTAAAGCAGGAAAAGCACAGGTCAAGCAACTTTGTTTGGTCCAAGTAAGAGATGCCAGTTAGTGAGCGTGCATAGAACCAAGACCCTGGACCTTAAAGTAATGCATTTGTTTTCAAAAGTAATTTATTACATCTGTGCCTTTGCTGCCTTGACATGCTTACATGTCTGCTGTGAGAAAGGTACAGTATATTAGGCAGGTTGAGTTAAGCCAGTTAATGACATGAGAAGTAGCACATGTTTCTATTGTGTGACATTCCTACTATTGTGTGTTGAAGTTAAAAATTTTCAATTGATAATATATTCCACTTTTTCAATACTCTGAAATACTCACAACATTTCATTTTGGCATGTATGTGGCTCTTTATTTCAAGAAATTAAGAGGCAGCAGGAAAAAAGCACTTGACTTTCAGTTAAATGTATCCACACTGTGAGGTGCTGGCTGCAGTACCTGGTATTTCTACGAGACAACAGGGATGCAAACTTGTCACCTTTCGGCAAAATTTGCCGTTTTGAATCCAAAATAGGTCGATTGTGTGATTCATGTAGATCTGCAATAAAAATATTTGTGGGGTATGGGGGGGGTCTGGGACCCGGAGTAATCTGCGGCCGCGAGCCGTTATGTGCCATCACGCATGGTGTTCTTTTTTTATATATTATAATGAAGCTCGAGTCTTCCTGCCTGTCGGCTCTGCTCATCGATGTATAATAAGGCTCTGCTGCTCCGGTATGAGGGTCTAGCTTCAGCAGCTACATTACCTACGGGTGCGTTTCGTTAATATTAACTGTGTGGTCCGGAGTCACTGTGGCACAGACTGGACCGCTGGTGAACAGCTGTTAGAACGGGCCGTTCAGGTGTTCAGAGCAGAGCTCCCTGTCGGAGCAGCAGAGCGTGATGTGCACTGAAAACTTTTTCTGTCGCAATATTATCGTTGAGCTAGCTAGCTAGCATACATTGTCACAATCTGCTAACGTTAGCTTTAGCCTTCGTTTTCTAATAGTTTTTTTCATAGGCTATAAACGGAGGTCGTATAAGTATAGATCTGGTGCTTGAGTAAAAGTAGAAGTACTCAGGTCTTGTACTTGAGTAGAAGTACCAGAATGTAGGAACAATTCTGCAATCAAAATGTTCCTCAAATAAAAGTACAAAAGTATTATCATCAAAATATAGTTAAAGACAGTAAAAGTAGTCATTGTGCAGATTGGTCCATTTCAGAATAATATATATGATATGTTTTATAATGATTGATCATGAAAGTGTTCTCAAAGCTGGTAAAGGTGCAGCTAGTTTGAATGACTTTGTATACTGCAGGGTAGCTTGTGGATTTACTCCAGGTGGAACTAAAGTCTGATTCAACACTTGATTAGATTTCACATCATTCATCCACATCTGTGAAGTAACTAAAGGTATTAAATACATGTAGTGGAGTCAAAGTACACCATTTACCTCTGAACTGTAGAGGAGAAGAAGAACAAAGTAGCAAAACATTGAAATACTTAAATAAAGTACAAGTATCTCAAAATTGTACCCAAGTAGTACTTGAGTTTATGAACTTAGTTACTTTACACCACTGGCGATACAGATAGAAAGACTACGCCTTGCACAGAGGCATGAAAATACATTTTCAAAATGCTCAACAGTGCTGCCAAAATTATAAACTGACTGCTACACAATTAAAATAAATGCTTTTATATATTTCTATTAGATGTGACTCTTTGGCGTTTCTGTTATTATTAACTGCTGCTTTAGTTGTTCTGACTGCTAAAATCCTGTTATTCCTCATTTTAAAGCCGATATTCCGTGGGGTCGGGGGGCTCGGATCCTTGTCACCTTTTCCATACCTGATGAGTTTGCCTCCCTGCGAATACTGATTTGAATTCCTCTTTTGAGAAAACTCTTTTGTGTTGAACTGATGCTCAGCCTTCGCCATCATCGTGTAAGATGAACAGAATGTCCTTTTTATTATAAAGCAGGAGAAGAAAGTTTGGCGCCTTTTGTGTGAAATCCTGATTCCTAAACACTCATCACACAGAAAGATTGAGTCAGACTTCCATTGTCTCGCTAAAGGCTAATAAATAGGCACATTTTAAAGGCAGAGAAGATGGGCATGTGGCATTGAGATTATTTCGTAGACCCAACATGACCCTGACGCAGGCAAGCTAATTCGATAGAAAGTACATTTCAAAAGAAGGGCTCTTTATACATGTGAGTTGGAAAAAGGATACAGATAATGGATATGAACAGGTAAACGAGAACAGTGAGATGGATGCATTTTGAGAGTGGTTCACACCTAGTATGTACCAAAGAAAAAAGTTTCACGGTTCTTATCAATCTCACTGGCTTTTGTCTATAACTCCTCCAGCCCAGTGCCCAGCCAATGAGGAGCGGACATTGTCATCAGGAGTGATACTTAGCCCTGGGTTTCCTAGCAACTACCCCAACAGCCAGACGTGCTCCTGGCTGCTTCACATGGTTCCAGGTACAGTGTGTATGGAGGGGGTGTAACCAGTGTGTATTTCCATCCTGCTGTTTTATATATATCTGCACTTTGATTATAAATATGTATAACAGTTTTTTTTGTGTGTGTGTGTGTTGCATATTGCGGTTTTCTGGTTGTGCTTGTTAATAATGTTGTCTTGTTTTTCCAGGTTACACCATCAACATATATGTAGAGATGTTCCACAGCGAGAAACAATTTGATGAACTGGAGATTTTTGATGGTACACAGAGACGTCCTTTTCTATTTTGCAACTCACTAGACACACACAGAACATCACATACCCATACATGCATGCACACACATATCCACACTATCCACTTTTGAACAGGTGGAGGGTCGTGGTCCATAAAACTGGGATGAAAGTATACAATGTATTTCAATCAGGATCATGTAAAACAAGTCATCTGGAAGAAGTTAGCGACTTAATGATGCTGTCACCTTCATGTGATGCATGTCTCAGAAACAATAAAACACAACATGTTGTTCATCTTCATCTGAGCTTAGGCTCATACTATTCTAGGGGAACATTATATGTAAACCTACGAATCCCACCAACAAAAACAGACCACTAAGCAAAACGACATATTGTACGTGCATGTGTATTCATGAGAAATACTAATATATACAATATACTGTACACACAGCCGTCCTGAAGTGTCATTCATTTGTTTCTCTAGGATCCTCAGGGCAAAGTCCTCTTCTCGTCGCTCTAAGTGGAAACCACTCATCTCAGCTCAACTTCACATCGAAAACAAACCAGCTCTATCTACGCTGGTCCACTGACCATGCCACAAACAAGAGAGGGTTCAAGATACGATACTCAGGTACATACAATATCTTCCATTTTCTACATTCTTTATGTCCCTTATATATAGCTGGCCTTGTTATTGTTAATAAAACACCAGTTATGCATATTATGCGTCTGTTTACATGTGTAACTCTCTCTCTGTTCTAAATATTATTTTAGTTTGAATAACAATTACATGTAGATAGGACCGGCAGTTGCTCAGTCAGTAGGGGCTTGGACTGGGAGCCGTAGGGTCGCCGGTTCAAGGCCCCGAACAGACTTAAAGTATGGAGTGTGGACTGTTACTTGGAGAGGTCCCAGTTCACCTCCTGCCCTGCCGTGGTGCCCTTGAGCAAGGCACCGGACAACCCCCCCATCCCCCCTCACTCCCATTGCTCCCCGGGCGCTGTACAATAGCTCCTACTACTAGACTCCTGGTACTAGGAAACACATTTCGCTGTGTGTGCTGTGTGCTCTGCATGTGTGACCATTGAAAAGGGTTGCATCCCTCCCAATATTGTAGATGTGCATTACTTGCATGTCAGGGAAGACATCTTGAATGTGAGATTAGATCAAGATTAGTGTGTTGCCATCTGAAGAATACTGTCTGCTGGCTGCCCTGCTTCTGTCTATGCTTTCACACACTGTACCCATCCTTCTGTGTGGTAAAAGGTTTGACTAATGTTGGCTGAAGTGATTGGTCTCTAATAGAATTTATAACCAACCCCAGCTCCTTATGATGAAAATTAATTGGTGCATCAAGGCTGTAGGTACCTGCATTGATCATTGAGAAGACGTTCCTAACTGGAAACATTCTTTTTTAATGCATCAGACTAATTAAGAGCGAAAGAGAATTAGGAAATCCACTTTGTTAATTTGCCAATTTGTTTCAGCTTGAGTTTATTATATCTATCTGCAGGTTCTTGCCAACATTGTGGCATTCTGATCCTTAGCTTTGTTCGGTTTAGGTTGGCAGGTTTTCAGACGCTCCTTATTCATTGCTTTTAACATTTGAGGAATGTATTGAAGATGACCATCAATTTCGATATTTCTAAATACTATTTACAGTGACACTGATCCTCTTTGGACTTGAGATGAGTGAGTCACAAGGTCTGTCTCATGGCTGTCTGTACTGAAGAGCAGAGTGATATATTTTAGTCTGTGGGTTATATCAGCACAATGGCTTGAAGTAATAGTGTTTTCTTTTCCCCATGGTGTTGTATTGCCTTGACAACAGCAGCTATACAGAGGACATAAATATATGGTTGAGACTTTCACTTACAATACACTTTTGATGCTCTCGTATATTGAAGCACACATATTGCACAGTATATATGGTATACCTAGCTTTAGCTTATAACATGGGTTATTCTTCAAATGGTTATTTGAGGTGTAAGATCTGGTTTAAGGGTCAATGTAACAATTGAGTTTAGTGTCAGTGAAGTTATTATGTTATCTTTACGAGGGTCCTCAAACATGTTGTGAGTTTGTGTGACTCTGGATCTGTGTGGGCTGTAACATTCACTGCTGCATTTTCGTTATCGTTTTTCCTTGTTGTTCATGCTTGCTTTAGCTGTGAAATGACCTTGCAGACATTATGCTTAATGGTATCAGGTTTACCCACTGACCTTTCTGAAAGCAGCAATAGCTCATCGCTTGTATGCATCTTTCCTGGTGATTCACTATGAATTTCCACTCCTCTCTTTGTATCTCTCTTTGTGATATTTTTTCTATTTGCTGCCTGAATGTGTGTGGGGGCACTTGCTAATGCTATAAACAATAATGGCCCTTAATACATTTTAAGTAGGTATCAGCAATTGTACAGAAGTGCTATCAATAATATTTATCTCAGCATATTTTACCTCTATATGTGAGAACAAAGCTATTATATTTCTTACATAAACGTTAAGAGGTCAGCATTACTCAGCTAAAGCTATTTCAAATGGTACCAAAGCCATACAATATGTTTGTCAGTATCTTAGGGAGACATTGATAGCTATATTACAAATGGATAAAAATGCAGTCAATTTAATTATAAAGATAAGCATTGTGTGTTGACACGTTGTTATTATTATAGTATATATATATATATATATATATTATATCAAGGCTAGGGTTACATGTTAGTATATATATGAAATTAGATATGCATTGATGTCGGTTGTACATTAAGCAAGCAGGGTTTTCAAATTCAGCTGCTTAACTATCGTAAAATCCTTTGTCCCATTGTATCTGTGAAAGTAATACCATATCTACTTCTTATCCAAAATGTATCAATGAACATCACCATTTATTTTTTGCATGTATTAGGAAGTTGCCACAGAACAAATTAAGCATAATGATGATGAAAACTGAGAATGGTATGGTGTGTATCATTCAATGCAGAGGCAACGAATCATACACACCATGCCATTCTTTGCCTCTGCATCGTCCATTATCATGCAGCTGACGGACAGTCTCTAATAACTCTATTGTTGCGTTTTCCAGTATAGCCCTTTTGGAACATTATCAATGTTTTGTTCAAAGGAATTTCTCTTATCTTTCTTGCAATTTCCCATACTGCATCTGTATTTAAGTTTTCTATATTTTTTGTTTTGGAAGTCAAACTCAATGTTTCCAGAATATTCCTGTTGGAGAGAAGTGGACTGATAAGATATCAAATTAATGATGCAGATTACACACACATTTTAGAGCAGATAGAGTGAGCAAAAAGAAGGCCAATATGACTCTTTTGAGGAAAGGGAGGCATAAGATACTTCTTGGAAACAAAAGTTTACAGTAGAATGAAAATGAAAGCTACTCTTTTGTCCTGACGTGGGAAAGTAAATCCTCCAATGTGAAGCTGAAAGGGAAAAGAGCAAGTACAAGGCGGAGCAACGACCACATCGGACAGGGAGGAGCAAAGTGGCCCATTGAGGCCTGTTGTGGAGGATGGTTATATTGTACTGATTCTATATTCAGTTCCTGGAAGACAAAAACAATGCATTACTTGAAAAGGTTTCAGAAAAAGTTATTTATTTGCGTCCATTATATTATGATATAATGCCAGAAGGAATAAAGCTCATATTTGATATGCCTGGCAATAGCAGCATTAGTGCCGTATTGTTTCCAGGCACACCTTTTCTTATTTTAAATACACCCGCACGGAGCTAACCTTCTGTTTTCTCTCCTGCTCATTATTATCTCCATAGAAAATGAGTTAGATAAGACTGGTTAGTTTCCTGTGAAGTGTGGACACAGAACAAATGTTGTTTTTCCAACTTTTCTTCCTCTGTATCTCCAGCTGCCTACTGTAGCATCAATGATCCTCCAGTGAACGGTGGCGTGGTCAACCGAACCAAACTCCGTCCAGGGAGCAGACTTCAGTTTTATTGTAACCGTGGTTACCGCATGATAGGCTCAAGCAATGCCACCTGCAGGCTTCACCCCAATGGGCTTTACCAGTGGGACGTACCAACACCGTTTTGTCAAGGTAATATTTTAAACGATTGCTTCAAAAGAGATGACAGCAGCTTGTGAACGATACCATTTCAACACGTATCTCTTTACGGCAGCTGTCTCATGCGGAATTCCTCAGTCACCCGGCAACGGAAGCTTCCAAGCCAACCAGTACACCGTTGGTAGCCAGGTCACCTACCAGTGTAACCATGGTTTCCACCTTGACCCAGGTGCTCAAATGACTGCAGAGTGTTTGGAGGATGGCAGCTGGAGTAATACTGCCTCAGCCCCCAGATGCCTACGTAAGTTTTATGGGCAGTCAAGACTATGAGATGATAAGAAGAAAACATATTCTTAACTCAAGGTCATTTAGGACACTTATGGTTATCATTTCTGAGCTTTTCACCACATTTTGTAGTCTTCCTCTGTGAAAGAGGTGAGAGTGAAGTTTGCTCACTTTTCATGGTGTAACACTTTCTCCATGATATGACAGCTGATGAGATGCAGTTCAAAGCTCTGTTAAAAGCTTGTTAGTGGATTTTGAGGAAATAAACTGCTGTTCCCAAGGTCAATAGTATAATTCCACATTTCATTCAGAAAATGCAAAAGGCAGGACAAGGATCGTCAGATTTTCTTTTTTAATTATTTTGTTGAGAGATGCTAAGAGTATTTCACATACTGTAACACCCTGTTTCTTAAATACATGACCCCACTAGCTTAAAGTTTTGGAAAACATTCAATCAAATGGGAGTCGATACAGTAGCTTGTAGTTGAGGACATAAATGAAGCCTGAAAACCGAATTGAATGTTTTATGTAATAGTAATTTGACTACATTTTATTTTCCAGCGGTCCACTGCCCCAGCACAGAGGGCACCTTGTCAGATCACATGACCTCCCGCCTGCTCTCTGGTAGGTCGGCAGAGTTTGGGTCTATGGTGATGCTGGAGTGCTCCACAGGGTACTATTTGGGAGTGGGTCATCGGACTCTTCGCTGCCTTGCCAATGGGACCTGGGAGGGGTCAGACGACCTAGCTACATGCAAGAGTAAGTATTTAAAAAAAACACAAACAACATCGTGACTATCCTGTGCAAATGAAATCTCAAATGCTGCTGTCATGCTGCTGTAACCCTGCTGTAACCCCGTCCCCTCTGAACAAGATAATAAAACTTCACTATGATATTAGTTTTGTGCGCCTGTTCACCTCCCATGGCAACTCGATGACAAATAACTCAGACTTCGAGCCTAGAACTGTATTATAAGAGATACCCTTTAAACTGGGTTGATACACACATATAACCACATATATGAAGTGCTTCAACGTCATTGGTACTATATAGTGCACAGATCATTTTTTACTATTTATGTTTCGTAAGTTATTAAAGTAAACACCCTTTCATAGATGGAGAAGAAAAGGCACATGAACAGAGTGATGAAAAAGAGGAACCTCATCTCTCTCACACACACACACACACAAACCATATATACTGTAGACCAGTGCTTCTCAAAATATGGTCCGCGGACCACTGGTGGTCCGTGAGTATATTGGTAACATTTCACATTTGAAATAAATAAATAAATGTAAGTTTTCCGCACTCTCGCGGGAATATCTCCGCAATGGAGCGAGCTTAAGTTTCGATTGCATGATATAGCCCAGCGCAACACCTTCATCCTTCACCTTCACACATGTTGCCACTTGTTTGTACCATTTTCAGGCGATTTGTAATGTGTTCTAGAAAAACGATGTGATTTTGTATATTTGTGGAGTTAGGTGGTCCGCGAGTGTTTTTTTATTGGTTAAGTGGTCCTTGGTATGAAAAAGTTTGAGAAACACTGCTGTAGACACATATAGACACACCTGCATGAGCGGGCATCACATTCGCTATCAAAACAATAAAACCACAATGCAGTTGCTTCCAGAGTCTGTTTTGAACGAGTCATCAATACAGCTTGCCCACCTTTGTAAAAGCAAAATGTAAAGGAAAAGAGACAAAGGGATTTATGATTCTTTGTGCCCAGAGATGTTCACAAGTCTTTTTTTGCAAGTCCAAGTCAAGTCTCAAGTCTTTGTGGGGTGAGACTTGATCAAGTCTCAAGTCTTTGGTCACGAGTCCAAGTCAAGTCTCAAGTCTCTAAAAAATAAAAGTCTCATGTCTCTTCTGGTTGTAATAAGCCTTCTATTGTCTGCTGCTATCCAGTCTGTTAAGAATACTGCACAGCTATATCTAAGACATTCAAAGCATTGACTGTATTATTATCACTCCTATATCTATTAGCATACAGTATCAGTACTGATTAGTTGTTTGTTATATGATCACTTTAAACAGGCTATTGCAATGCAATATGAGGAAAAACATCACACTTTAGCTAAATGCAAACAACTTATAAGCAAAACACTTCAGAATCAGAAATCAGTATCACAAATACTTTATTAATCCCCCGCAGGGAAACTGTGTTAAAAGTACTTAAAAGTAAACATTTGTTCTGTGCCATTTGCAACTAAAAAAACTATTGCTGCAATATTATCTGAAATATACTGAACTGGTGATATTAAAACATGACCTGTTCCAAAAGAGATATCTACCATTAACACCATTTACCAGCCAAATGCTGGTAAATCATGCAAGTGGCTGGTACTGTATGTTGCACGCACCAGCCACAAATAACAATGGCAATCTATTGAGTGGCTGGTAACATTTCAACATTCACTAGGCTAGCCCAGAGCCGTATAATAGATTATCTATTATAAATCTAAATCTATTATACGGCTCTGGGCTAGCCATTTGGCCAGTGGACAAAAATGTTAAAATGTGACCTCTGCAACCGTATTGTTTAATTACACTGGGTCTCTAATGACATCTTTGAAGTCTACTATAAATAAACATATTCCTCTATCCTCTCACTCAAACCCAGTGTAATGGTAACCTGATACACCTGTAACATTAACGTTACGTGGTCAACAATAAACCTGTAACCTGCCTATAAACCGACAGATGTATTTATGTATGTAACTATGTATTTTTCTACGTTTAACGTTAGCCAGTAGATGGTGGCAGCGGAACGTAATGATTAACGTTACCGACCTTGTTTATGTCATGTCAAGAGTTGGATGTCAACGCCACTCAACGCAAACAAGTGTGACAAGCAAACATTCACTCATCTTTTCAAATATTCAGTTACAAAGCTAGTAGCAAACTAAGTTAACATTACATAGCTGATGCTGAGCTAAACATGTTTGCTAACCGTCCATATGCGTTAATGTGACTGACCTCTCCGGGTGAGTTTTCAAGTGCCTGATGACATTTGACGTTGTTGCACCAGCATCCTTGATTTTAATATTGCAGACTTTGCAGTGTGCGCTCCTTTTGTTGGTGCCGCCGGCGTTTTGTTCGAAGTTTTTATAGTTGAACCTAATTACAAGCGGTACAGCTGCAGGTGTCCCGCCGGTCGCCATGGTGTTACCATGATGTTAATGTTAAAGGTGGGGTAGGTAAGTTTGAGAAACCGGCTCGAGATACACTTTTTGTTATATTCCATGGAATGCTCTTAACATCCCGATAGCCGGCCCGGCTAAAGTAACTGGATGGCCTACCTGCCTGTCAGCCTCCATCGGGGCACAAACTTATCTCGTGCCCTCATTGGTCATGTGCTCGTTCGTGTGTGTTGGAGGAGGGGCTCTGTGAGGAAGTGGCAGATTTTCTCCGGTTGTGTATTTTCAAATTCTAGCGATCTCGAGCCGGTTTCTCAAACGTACCTACCCCACCTTTAATACGCCAAAAATAGAAAACACAATGATTGTTCACGAGTCCCAAAACACGAGTCCAAGTCGAGTCCGAAGTCTTTTGAGCAGGAGTCCAAGTCAAGTCTGAAGTCTCTGTGTGTGCGACTTAAGTGCGACTCGAGTCCGAGTCACAAACTCGAGTCCCCATCTCTGTTTGTGCCTGAAAAACCCGTGTTTGAGCAAAAGCATGGAAATGTATTAAAATGGCCGCCGCTGGTCTCGGATTGATGGCAGGACAGAGTTACTCTCTGTCTGTGTCTTACCAGGGGGCATCTTTACTGCACATTGTCTTGGGACTGTGATAACTATTTTAATCAGAATGCTATTTCTCGGCAATAGTGGAAAATTGGCTTTTCAAATTGAGTGTTACTATGAAATGTGCCTTTGCTGCTTCTTTCATAAAGGGAAGGGGTGTTAGCGCATTGTGACTTTGAAAACTTTCCAATAGGCACCAGAATTTCTTAGCATTGCATAATATATTACGTGCCAATGAAAGGGTGAAATGGGTACACTTGAAAAGTTTAAAACATGATTACAAATTGAAACCCATCTTACATTAGACCAATGTTTTTGTTAAATGTATTTTTGCTACATTTTAAATATATTTCTTAATTGTTCTAGTTGGCCTACCTACCACTGCTGCAGCTCTGAGGGATTTGGCAATGTAACAGAAGTGTCTTTACTTTAAGTTGGCCAGTGGTTTGGAAACAGTGTCACTCACATTAAGGAAGAAAAGGTCTTAAATCTTCTGACCTAAATCTAATTCAGCCTGGTATTGTTCCCAAAACTCAATTGACACTGTTCTAATCCAGGATGGTTTATAGTGTCATCTTACTTACAGATTTTTGAAATTAAAGATAATAAAACCGTACCCGTTGCTGCTTAATGTGATGTTATATATCATATCCATTGTCTTTTTGTAACTATGTGATCCTATCATATTTATTCCATTGTTTAGTCATCTCTTGTGGAGAGCTTCCCACTCCACCCTTTGGGACCAAACTGGGGACGCTGACTACATTTGGAGCAACTGCAATCTTTATGTGTAACCATGGTTACACGCTGGTGGGGTCACATGTCAGGGAGTGCGGTGCTAACGGGCTGTGGAGCGGAGCAGAGACCAGGTGTCTAGGTAAGGTCCATTAAATGTGATAGCATGTAAATCGTGTTGTGTCTGTCCAAAACCCCTTTAGCTGAGAAAATTACAATCACTTCGAAAAAGAAAGTAAATCTTTTTATATTGTTAACATTTCTGTACAGAATCAGGTTAGGGTATGGTATCAACAGTCACACTGGCTGTATTATCAATATTACAGTATTCAATATAGCATGCAAGAGCAAAACATGATATTCCAATTTAAAGGCCCATTTGTGCGAAAAAGAAAAAGGCATTTCATGTATATTTTTCTGCCATAACCTGTGTCAAGGACATTTGTAAAACCTTAGGCTCTAATGGAAATGCATGAACATACCAATGTTACAGGTAAGCTTTATTAATTTATGGGATTGCTACAGGTGTCTAGGTAAGGGCTATGGAAATGAGACCAGCAGAAAGGAAGACACATGCCTCAGTAACTCAAATGATCTAGTACTGAGGCATTTTATTACTTAATACATTAAGGGCTTGATATAGACCTTCAGAATGCACTGACCAGAGATGATTAATCCTGATTTAACATACACACTCTGGTTCAGGATTCAGCCTCGAGGTTACGCCTGAATAATAAGTCTCATGCGGGATGCACAGTTTATGTGTTGAACGTATAAATCAAACCACCGTCACATTAAAATCTGAGATTCTGATGCTAGCAGGGCAGCAAAATATACCTTGAGTTGATGAAAGAAGTTGATGAAAGAAGAGTTCAAAGTTAATCACCTCTACAAATATGGGTTTAAGTGGCCAGATGCAAATGTTTTTACCACAGGCTGTGTATTGCTGCTTTCTGCAGGTCTCATGCTGACATAATACAATCACAAATGTTATTTAATTAAAAGCTGTTGTAATTGATTGAAGAAAAATGTTGGGAAAAAACACCTGCTGCTCACAATTTGGAAAAGCCATGACTTGCAGTGAGTAACATGCAGCCTTTTTTACACATTCATCTTTGTATTCAGGAGGCACACATATTAATGACAAAACAAATCACTATTTGCTTCAGAAGAACCCTTAAAATAATGACACGTCTACTGTATATAGTATTGGTTTGATCAAATCAGACATCTTGGATAATGATTTTCCTTATACGTGTTGTCTTTGAAAAATTAGTAGAAACATTTGCATTACATCAACAGTAGTCTCCAAAGAGCTTCGCAAAATATTGAATCGTATAGATGTTTTCACAGCATTAATTAAAGTCTGAGAAATGTCGTATGTGCAAAGCAATTGGGAAATAAAAAAGACTATTAAAAGCTAAATACATGAAAAAGTACTGGGACACAGTCCTGACTTCATGCAGCACAAAAACATGAAGCGAAATACGAGTGATTGATCTCCTAATACTGTAGATGAAATGGTACTGAGCAGAATTCAATGATTCCCACACCTAGGCCAATGTTCCAAAGTTTTTCAGAAATCATAAAAGGATGTGGCACTTCAAGGCCTCTTAGGAGAACGCAGTTAAATTGTGTTAATTTGCCAATTTGAAAATGCCTTTAGGGCAGTCACAGAGCAGTGCTGCCTTCTCACATTGATTTCATAAATGCACTGAGGATGTCAATCACCCGTCATAGAGGGGATTGATGTCTACTTTAAGTAAAGACAGCTCATATACATTGTTTGACGGACTAACTGTTGCAATAAGTAGTTGAAATGGGCGTCTTAAGGTCGTAACTATGGGAACATTGATCCAGCACTGATGATTTAAAGTCACGGATAAGGAAAGTGACCTAAAGTTGTTTCTCATTATACTGCATTAATCCCTATAATTTCTTCTCCTGCAGCTGGTCACTGTGACTCTCCAGATCCTATAGTCAATGGACACATTAGTGGAGAAGGCTCTAGTTTCCGTGACACTGTGGTGTACCAGTGCATGTTGGGATATCGTCTTATCGGCACATCGGTCAGGATCTGTCAGCAAGACCATCGGTGGTCTGGAACAACTCCCGTCTGCGTCCGTAAGTTCTTTGTGATTCAAAAACCATTGTAGTTCATCTGTATTGTATGATGAGTCATTGCTCTTTCAGTTAATGTGAAGAGCTAAAATGCTTTTTTTATATAAAGTAAATCCATTACACACACTAGTCTCAAAATAAACCACATCTTCTTTGAAAGCCTTTCAGGGGTTTAAATGGTTCCTTGAATGAAAGCCTCTGCAGCATCTTTGTGTTCCAAAAAATATGGAATATAACACAATGCTGCAAATAATACTTTTTCCACACCTCAAATTTCTCATCATACTTCTCTGCTCCCTCAGCCATCACTTGTGGTCACCCCGGCAACCCAGGCAACGGGCGAACCAATGGCAGCGAGTTCAACCTCAATGATGTTGTAAACTTCACCTGCTACAGAGGTTACGTCCTGAGTGGAAATGCACGTGCTCAGTGCAGACTCAACGGCCAGTGGAGCAGCCCCCTACCTGTCTGCAAAGGTCACAAACACAGTTATTACCAAAGTTACACACTGACGTACATCCGAGCAAATGCTCGAGTGGAATAAGCTCTTTAAATTATAGTGCACACTGCACAGACAACATGTAGTGTTTTATGTTCAGTTTAACTTATGGTATATGTTTAGTACTGAAATAAATGATTTAGCTTTTTTATCTTGATTTAGATAACATACTTTACTGACAATTCCAACACCTTGGATCCTCTCAGTTGAAAAGTAAAATATTATCATAAAATCAGAAACCCATGCATTTAAATGGTCAGCATGGATTCAGTATTTGTTTTTGCCCTGATTTGCTTCTAGCTCCAGTATGTCAACTGGAACATTTTTGGCCAAATCTTCTGCCAGCTGACTGTAAAATTGAGAACTGAATAATTGTAGCATATAAACACACTTAACATTGTGCTGTATTCAGCCACAATCTGTGTGGTGTGTCTCTGAATTGACTAACACATTCATACATGTGCACAAAAACAGCTGGGTTCATGTCCAGAGACACGTTCTACTCTGTTAACCATGCATGGTCGTTACACTACAAGCCTCTGAAAACCTCCGGTAGTGTAACGGTTATGATAGACTAAAACACACACACACACAGAGCCATGAGAGCAGATCGATTCAACATCGTCGTTCACATGGGTTTTCTATGAGGAGATTCATGTTCGCCTGCTTGCTTTCTCCCTCTCCCTCAATTGTTCTGTCCTATCCCTCTCTCCTGCTCTCTCTCCCTCCCAGCAGCAGCTGTCAATTATAAGAGTGAAACTTTCTTTGTTCCCTTGGGGTGCCAGACACACACACACACCCTTATCCATGTCCCCCCATGGACTTGAATTTGAGTGAATGTCAGTCTCCCCTGTGACATGTGAAAAATAAAACCTCACTCTTATTGGACTGGCCTCCACTCAGAGAGAGTAGAAGGGACCAGAGGAGAGAGTAGAACAAAGAGCTCCAGGAAAGAGAGTGGGACACAACAAAATAGCAGTTTTTAGAAAAGACCAGAGTAACATAGATAATCTAAATTTGTAACCCTGTGATCCGGGGTTTAGTACCCGAAAAGTACCCAATTGTGTCCTGTTTTCTAATGGCTGCTTTTCAAAGATTAAGCTCCAAACTATTCACAGTCATTTGATTTAGTTGAACCCCAAAACCCTCCAAATCCAATGTAAGGTGCAATATATTTACTGTAGATCCATTTAAGGACATGTGTGTGTGACATTTATGCACTTCAGTGTCTTCAAAAATGATTCACAATGGCCCAAAAATATAGCAGCCATGCACTACTTTCCGCTAACAACCCCATTATGGACATTGTTGCACTTTCGGGATGAACAGTCATTAACTGTCAAGAATGACGTAAAGTAATGATGATTACGGTGTGTCCATATTGTTAATCTAATGGTCACTTTAAACTAAATTGTAGACTGCCTATTATACAGAGAGTAGTCATTTCAGCCACAGACAATGTTATCTACGCCCTAATGTTATAAACATATTTATTTCATTAAAAATATATATCTTAGGTGTTAGACCTTCTCTTCTCCTCTCTTTACATTACTGTTGTATTAGATTTTTCTTAGTACAATCTCTAACCATCAATATGAAGAAAGTCTACTTAAATAAATAGTTTGATTAGGTTTTAACAGTGTTGCTCTTCTGCAGTGGTCAACTGTTCCGACCCCGGCCACGTGGAGAATGGTGTGCGCCAGTCGAGCCTACGTTACCCAGAAGTCTTCAGCTACGGTGTATCCGTGGCGATCCACTGTAAACGAGGCTTCTACCTCCTGGGCTCCGCCATCCTCACATGCCAGCACGAAGGACGGTGGGACCGACCAATCCCTCGCTGCCTAGGTATGGATGGAATAATGATCTTTTCTTGAATTGATATAAACTATGTCAATGCAAGTTTAGGAGACAAATGGGGCATTCATAGTCCTTTTAATGAAATGGTTTCTACTATTGAAAAACAGGTTACAACTTTTTGGAACCCTGCAAAAGACAATGTCTGCAAAAGTTTGGCATGCTGAACACAGGTAGACATAGGCAGGTGTTTTTCTATTAATTTTGTCTTTATATTTGTCAGAGAAAGCCATTTGTGAAAGTGAAATGGCTTGGAGAGCTACTGGGAGGAGGATGAGGAGCGAATGAAAAATTGAGAGAATAAGACAGGGTTCAAGGGAGAAAATGGGAGGGAAGTAATCATAAAAAGAGGGCAAGAGTATGAAAGAAAGAAGCTTAAAGGTTTGAGCATCTGTGTGAGTGTGTGTGTGTGTTGTTCTGTGTGAAGAGAAGGAAAAAAGGTAAGCATGTGTCTCTTCGGGCAATAGGCATTCTTGTGAGGGAGCTACAATGGCCGATGGAAACATAGAGATTAAACTAGAGAGTGATGGAGAGAGGATGCTGATTCAGAGATGGAGAGAGAAGCACAGGGAGGAGAACAGCAGTGAGGACACAGTAACAGAGAGATAGGGACGAGGAAGCAGACAGAGGGAGAGAGCAGCAGACACTGGAGGGGTGTCTGTGCATCGAGCATTACATTTGAGAAACAACGTCTTATCGGAAATTTGGGGGATGAGGGCTGATGACTAAGAGACAAGGAGAGGATAGAGTAATACAATTTGGGGGTAAGGGGAGATATCGCAGGACCAGTCGGTTGGCAGAAATAGAAAATCAAGAACAGTTTCATATCTGTTTCCCCAAGTAAGATGTGCTCTGTAAATGTCGATTTTCCCCAAATTGAAGGAAAACGAAATAGCAGATTACCGCACTGATGTTCGTTGCTTTGACACTGGAATGATTTTGTTGGCTAAAGTGAATTTAGTTTGAGATAAGTTATTATGGGCTCAGAATGCAAAATGCGTATATGAAGCGCTACGTCATGAACGCAAGAAATCTACCCTCGTGGGGGCGCGCTCATGTGATTGGCTTAGAATTGAGGAGACATCTGATTGGCTATAGAAAATGACAAGTACGAATCGGCTGACTGTCAGGGGAGTCTCAAAAAACCCACACACGAATGCACAGCTATCCGTGCACAGAAAGCGGTTTGTGTTTGCAGGTGCAGCGGTTTTAAACGGAAAACTAATATGTGAGGATCAAAAATACATATGTAAAACTTTTTTCTGTATTTGGATTTTATTTACATGTATATGAAACGGAACACATGTGTGTGTGTGCATTGAAAAACACAAGTATGGATCCGGAAATACAAGTGTGAATCCTTCTGTGTGCATGTGTGTATTATGAGACTGTTCTGAGCCCATAAGTTATTGGTTCTCTCTTAGGCAGTTCAATTAAACTCAATAAAGATAAGCTTAAGTGTCATGACTATATTCTTCTGTACGGTTAAGGAAAGGAGTATGGGTACTGCTTAATGATGTGTATATTTACAAGTTTATGCGCCATAACCATTAGGTGCATCATTTTTATGCCTCTTCAAATGTTTCAATATAACCGTCCTCGGTTTGATTCCAACCCGGGGACCTTTTTTGCATGTCAAATGTTCCCACTGTAGACAAAGGGGTAGACAAACAACCGAGTGTAAACCATTTTTTTACATATGAAATAGTTTTTACTCTGAAAAGATACCCAAAAAAAGTAATTGTAAGAGAAAAGGGTTTCTTTCCACACTTAATGAATATGTATGCAGTAAAAAACAAGCGAGATTGTATTGTTGTTGAAGTTTTTGTAGCTTTTTGCTGAGTGTGTACTTTGACACCAACACACACACACACACACACACACACACGTACACAAAAACAACGCAGACCCAGTGTTATTTCCACCCCATCCTTGCTGTCACCCTCTCCCTCTGGCTGTCTCCTGCTAAGACACAGCTGCACCACCTAATGCAGTAGTATCTGGAATCTATACTTGGACCCAGTCTCGCACACACACTCCAACACTCTCTTTCAATCTCTCTGTCTCTGTAGCTATTTCCTGTGGCGACCCGGGTGTACCCCCTAATGCGGTAATATCTGGGACTCACAGTTGGACGTACGGTTCAGTGCTGCAGTACTCCTGTCTGCCTGCAGGGGTGCTGGTGGGCAACGCTTCTCGTCACTGTCAGGAGGACACCACGTGGAGCGGAGCGCCGCCATACTGCACTGGTAAAGGCACACTGGTCCACTGGTCGGGAGGCACAGTTTTCAGCTGGTGGAAAAGCAAAGCGTAGAAAAGTATTTTACTTTGTCATGCATGATCCTACAGGCTGTCATCAAATGGGAAACATGTTTGATTGTGATTTTAAATCTAAAGTGATAATCCAGCAAATACACCCTTCAAAATCAACGGCATCGATATTGGAGAGTTTAGTTTGTGAAAAAATGTAAATGCTCGAAGAAAATAAACAAATATATATCCATCAAGAAAACTAATTGCCAGATTAAGCTCAACAGATATACAAACTACAAAAGAACAACTAAAACTTGCTGCTTTAAAGAAAAATGGTTTTAGTTAAAAAAATAGTTTCAACTGTCAGAAAATAGATTCATCCCATCTGGGGCAACCAGCTCGAGGCATATCACACAGGCAAGTCTGTATAAAGATGTTTTCAGATTGTTGTTTCTCCAGCAACAATAGCAGGCACTAACAGGAACAAACAAGTCAAATATGATTGACAGAGATGTCCCTGTGTGACTCAGATTTCCATATACATTACATTTCAGCACACACTTCTTCAACTGGATTGGCCTTTGATGTTAGATCAGTGGGTGTGATGTACTGCATTTATATGATAACAGCGGTAGACTGTCAACGAGGCTACTACCTACTCTAGCCAAAGGTCATTCTTCATGTTGGCCTCACAATAAAATGGCTCTGTGGTCCAAATCTGGGGTGGTAGGCATAAATAATGCATAACAAATGCCTACTACCCCAGTCTTCTACAATGTTATTTGGCTTTGTTGAAGCTTGTCTTGTTTAGTAACTTGTGCTTTGTTATGTTCGGAGGGACTAAACCTGACTAAACTTAAATATCCAGCAGAATTACGACTGTCACTTTTGCCTGCAGCCACCAACATCCCTAAACTGCTCATTCTGCAAACAAATGTGTTCATATTTGAGAGTCCCTAACAAAATCCACACAAGTAAACAATGCGGCGGCAATTTATTTAACGCAATAATTTGATCTGTTATGGTGACATTAGGTAACATAATGATGGGAAAACAGGAATGACTCCAACTCTATGGCACACTCTTTCCACCCCAATACATATTTCCCTAGATCTGCCTCTGTTGGCCGAACGAGCATGTGTTACAGGACAAGACTTTCCCTAATTCTAGATATTAATAACATAACATACCAGAAGAAACATTATCATTTAAAATCCATTCAACCATTCACTGACAAACTGTAGCAAGTTGTTTTTATCTTTGATTATAATTGCTTACAGCTCACTGAAAACTAGGCTCTCTATGAACATGCTGCCCTTCTTTGTACATTGCTCCACAAAATCGTCTCTGTCCCACTTACATAAGACATACTGTAGGGAGAAATCATTTCAACTATTTTCCACAGCGTTAACTCCAGTAATTTCCCTGCTGGTGTTTGTGACAGATATCCCCATTCTGCTTATGCTAGTAATCTTCAGAAAGTGGTATATGTCGTTATTATCACTTCATTTAAAAATACAGAGAACAAACATGTATAACTAGTGTAAACTGAGCAATCTACTCTTCTGCAAGTGAGCAGGCTTGAGCTGCATGTGTAACAACAGGCAGGGGAATGAGGCGATGAGTCCTGGTTTACTTCCCAGGCTGTAAGTGCTGCTCTGCAGTCGGCTTACACAGATCCCACAACACGAAAATACTACAACTGATCATTTCCAAACTCAGCATCAACTGTCTCAATGGCTGAAATGCAATAAGCTTACTCTGCTCACCTCAAAAATGAATGCTCAGCAGGGCAGAATCCATTCTGCAGCTGAGGACCTCATTGAGATGCAAGACGCTGCATTTGGAGCTGTACCCTGTTAAACTCTCAAATCCCTACCGGTGGAATTTAAGCTGCTAAAATTGTGACACGCTCAGTGCTTTTAATGCTAGAACAATTTAGTATAGCCTAAATGCAAAGTGCAGCTCTTCAAAGTTTTCCATGTGTGGGTATGTGCATTTAATGTATATGTGTATGTGTCACTTCACGAGTATGTAAGACTGTGTAACTTTATGTACTTAATGTCTCTCGCTGCTATAGGTGCAAGTCCAGGAATCTGTGGCGACCCGGGGATGCCTCCCCACGGCGCCCGTCTAGGAGGCGAGGAATTTAAAACCAAGAGCCTGCTGCGTTTCAGCTGCGAGGCGGGATATAATCTGATTGGCTCAGTCGAGAGGACCTGCCTACACAACGGGACTTGGAGCGGCACACAGCCTGTCTGCCAAGGTGGGGAAGCGTGTCAATGTGAATTATGTGGCTACATTCAAAATTGACTCTGCAAAAATATAAAATGAAAGTCTCTATACACCCTTACTGCAACTCACTATCCTAGCATCAAACAAATCACCTTTATTTTAATTATTTTAAATACATCAATGCACTTGATTCTGTAGTATTTAATGTTAAAGCATTGAGTTTCAGTCTGATATTCCATTTATATACATCCTTCATTAGTCATGTTTAATATTTAAAAAACTGTTGCCTGTTTCATCCAAGGGACTTGATTTGGCAACATTTGATATGCCTGTTTAGAAAACGTCATATACTTAGATACCAACTAATCCCTGTCTTATTTGACGTTACCTTTGGGTCCCAACCCAGATTCTATAAAACATTGCTATATACAAATAAACATTGCTGTAAAATTAAGCAGAGCATATTTTGTGTACTTGTGGCATATGGACTTAATTATTCAGCATTTTATGGGGAAATAAATCCGCAGAGCTAGGTTAAACAGCTTCATATTTTCTTAGAGAATCAGGGTACTTGGCATGCTGGTGACAGTAAGTAAATAATCCATTACCAAACATAGCTTAAAGTATGTTACATACACTGCCCGCCGTACATTGTACCCGATGTATCGTGAGCAAAGATTACACATTGCTTATACATGCATGCATTCAGATGAATGACATTCATAAAGATAGTAGAATAAATATATACAGTTGTATCTGTCCTCTGTCCCTATTTTTTATATATGTTACACACACTTTTCAAATTAAATGGTGATCTAATAGGTTGACCAAATTTGCAATTATCTTTCGAAAGGAAAGGTCCACATATGTAGGAGGTTTATAGCACTAGCAGTTTGTAGAAAACGAGTGTTCGCATGTTTAAATCTGTGTGGCCCATATACGACGGATTGAAGGGTGCCACTCCTCCCTTACTGAACTGGATCTTCCACAGCGCTGTGATAATAAAGTGCGTCCTATACAACAGCAGTTTTCAAAGACACTCTTTAAACCCATGGGAGTTTAGGGGGAAATCAAAGTGGGTCCCCATAGTGCTGTAGGGCCACTAGAATACTAAGCTGCTGCCTGTGTTACCTTCCCCATCCCCAACTATGTTAGGATGGATGAGGAAAGCACCGCTGTAATTTAGCTTCATCGCACTCTGATGCAGATTTTAGATTCAGTTAGATAAAGATAAACAGGCAGTCATTTAAGTGGGTAGGGGGAGGAAGAGTGAGTCATATGTGTCAGTGTGCTCTTCTGCATTACTGTAGGTGACCTAAACACCAGCAGTTTACTAAATATAGTAAGTACTGTGTGTACTGTGAAGCATAAAGACCGCACTGACTTAGATGAGAGAAATCAGCAGTCACTGAATTAACATTGACAAATATGTTTGGCATCTTTAGTTTAAACCTTTTTAGGGGAACCAACAATTCATGGTTTTATAGTCATCAATCTTATGATTTTCTTTCTCGATTAAGCATTTAGTCCATAAAATGTCTGAAAATGCTATTCTTGAATGTCTTGTAATGTCAGTATAAAACCCAAATATATGCTTTTTGATTTAATATCAATGTAATAAGAGCAAGAAATATTCATTTTTGAGGGTAAAAACAGACTCTTCGAAGTTGATCAAAAACAGTTATTATTTTTCTGTGGATTAAATTATTGTTGTAGTTTTAAAATTGCAAAAATGTAGCCCTCTGGCCTTACCTTAGAGGTGTGTATCTCTCTTTGTGTGTGCGCCAGGGTCTGTGTTTGTGTACCTAATTATTTATGTCTGCCTACAGCTGTTTTTCATTGAGCTAATAGTGGCTGATTCAGAAAGGATGAAACATCTATCACTGAGACACAAACACAAAGAAATCCATACACACACACACACGTATACAAACCTTTACTCACAGTATGGATACTGATTACACTGCCGTAGATGTACATTATGTGCACCACTTGGACAGAGCTTTTAAGGGCTCTAACTAATGAATCCCGTCAATAGGTGTTTGATTGTTAAGCCGCTGTCAGTTGTCATGATCTCATTAGTGAAATGTGCTTTGGTTTACTTGCTTATCCCTGTCTCTGCTGTTAATGTGCTGTGCCAGCAAACTAAAGATCGATGAATCACTATTTTGGACAAGAGACTCCATAGCCATGTGCAGTCTTCTGTCCTTCAAGACAGTTTTGTCTTTCAATCAGGAGTGGTTCAAAAACAAAGAAAACTAAGGGTGGATTAAGACCCCAGCATTTGGCACAGATACAAACCAAGGAACAACTCGGCACAAAAAAATATCATTGTACATAAATGTATAAATAGCTACTTTATTTAGTAGGAGTCACCCCCCACAAATACAGTTATTTTACAAAGACCTAAAGTTGCTCTTTTTGATTTGAACGGCATAACTGAAATATCCACATTATTTCATTTTTCACCAAATGTCCTTGCAACAGACTGTTCACTGTAAATAATATCAAAAACTATGAGGGAACCATCATTGTCTCTGCAAATAGTCATGGTCCATCTGCTGATGTAGATGGACCATGACTATTGGCTGCTGTTAGGCCAGCAATCAATATAGGTATTTGTTTTTTCTACAGTAAGTGTCAATTTCAATAAAGAATCCTCATTCAACAATGTAATCAATAGAAACATGGTACAGATTATTACTTTACCTCTGACCGACATGAAAGACCATTTCTGGACCATCCCATACTATTTTTAAAAATGCCAGGAACTCCCTGGGGGGTGTGTAGATGTATTACCAGCCTCTAGCACACAACTGGAATACTGTGCAGCTGCCATTCAGAGCTGGGAATCAATCCAACACCCTTTAGTTGTTAATCAGCCTCACTGCCTCAAAGACATATTTTATGTTATTTCCAGCTGACTCCAGTGCTACGCTCATTATTGCAGCCTACAGCTGATCCTTGAGTGACAGCATTGCTCACACTGATATCATCACGCTGTTTAATATTTCCTCAATTCTCAGCTGTATCCTGTGGTAACCCTGGCACTCCAGCACACGGCAGAATAGTCGTAAATGATGGCGTCACCTTCGGCAGCTCGGTAGCTTATGCATGCTGGGACGGCTTCAAAACATCAGGTCTGATCAACAGACACTGCACAACCAATGGGACATGGACAGGACAACCCCCAGACTGCGCAGGTAGGATAGATATAATATCATTGCTTCTACTGTTACTATGTGTGTTGTTATTATCAGTGGTTACAGCAGCCGGTGCAGTCAATATTACAAAAGATGTTTATTACTATGATACAGTCAATTAGCATCAGTATTGGTTATCGATAACATGTAACAACAGTTTTTTTATTTATTAAAGTACTGTATTTAAGTACCATTTTGCGCTCAAACTCCTGCTAGTTTATACTTTAACTTGTCTCAATTATAGAGGGAAATATTGTAATCTCTATTGCACTGCATTTATCTTACGTGTAGTTTCTTTTCACATCACAAACACGTATTAACTTATATGATAATATGCAGTTATATACAACCAACTGCCTAAATTGCCCCTACAGTATATTGCCGAATTTGTTGTGACAAAACTGAATGATATGACATTCTACCATAACATAACACTTTTTAAGAATCTGAGTATGTAAAATTGTAAGATTTTTGATATCTTTTTTTATACTTAAGTAACATTTTGAGTATAGGACCATTACTTAAGTGAGTACTTCTTCCACCTCTGGTGTTGGTGCATCAATAGTGGTGTTTTAGTAAAGGATCCAAGGGTAGTATACATTTTGCATGGACTGTGCAACCCGCTGCTGTGCAGGTACAGACCTATACATTTGTAATATTATTGTGTCTGGGATTTCAGCTTCTAAAGTTAGACAGAGCCAGACAGAAGCTTGGGGAAAAGAAGGTGGGAGGTGGATGAAAACATGCTGGTACGTTTTTTTTTTTTAAAGGCAGGATGTAAGACAGATGAGTAGGAGATCGAAGTTAAGGGGCAGGCGGGTAAAAACAATGTTGTTCTGGGCTGTTGTGAAATCAAGGTTAGTTGTACAAAAATGTTACAGCCCTTGTGCACGACTGCAGGATTACATCTCATAACCTGATTTATGTTTTGTCCTGTCACTTTTCTCTCCCTTCCTTTAGTGATCAGTTGTGGAGATCCTGGCCCAGTAGCCAATGGCATCTATATAGGAAGTGATTTTAGTTTCAACCACACAGTGACGTATCGCTGTAACCCCGGTCACCTGATGGAGCCGCCTGCTCGCAGCGTTCTGCGCTGCAGCAAGGAGGGAACCTGGAACCAGACCAAACCCAACTGCAGAGGTGAGAACATCTTCCACTCTAAATAACTCCTTCCCAAGAAATGATGGACAATGCCAGATTTGAGTTTAGGATGGATCCACAGGTCCAGTAGCATGTCTGGAAACACTGTCTGGCAAATGTATTTGATTTATATTAGCCATCATTTGTTTTTGTTTGTTTTTAACATAAACGCATTATGTATGTATTCAGTAGTGTTCACCATTATTTAATTAAATTATGTTATATGTTGTTATTTTATAATGCATTTTTTTAATAAGTAAAACTAAAAGGTGGGTACACAATGTATAATCATGATAAATAATGCACTTTTTAAACACAAATGCTATATATACTGTACAGACTTCAAACAACTGCCTTACATTTGGTTTTTTAAAGTTATGTACTGAGACATTTTGCAATTACATTTCTTTTTTAAAACAAAGCATTTTATGTATTTTTAAAGAGTAATTACATTTATTTCAATAACAACAAAACTATATTGTACTTAAGAACGTAAGTATAGCGTGAGCAAGAATTTCATACCAACAACAAATTATAATTTGGATAGTCATTGTTCGTATATTGTCATATTAATGCGTCATTGATTCACTTTTTAAAAATCTCATTGTAACGGCAAAGTTCTAATAGTTAAAAACAATAAAGTAAATCAATGGCAGTTGTTGTTACAGAGCAGTGCAACTGTAGCAAATAAAGCTCCACAAAAACAAGGGACAATTTGAATGGGAGCTGGCATACTAGAGTAGAATGAGAGACTGTGACTTTCAACAGCACATTAGAAAGAGGCCAAGAGAAGATTTACATTGCTGCCTAAAATAAAACTGTGGTGAGTTAGGGTTTATTCCCTGAAACCCTTCAAATCAAATGAATCCAAGTTTTCCAACAGCCCATATTAGCAGTTCAGACGATGAGGCTCAATAACAGGAACAGGGCTGGTTTCCTGAGATCCTCCCTGCCGTTTCTTCCCACAAACAGAACATCTCCTGCTGGCTCTTGCAGTTGCAGAAGCTTTGAACTGAGATGAAAACATGTAGAAAGCCGGCAGAGTGGCTACAGAGGAGGAACCAGAGAGTGATGCAGAGAGGGGTAAACAGCAGAAGTGAAAGACACTGTAGGTGATAGAAAATGAGACTTAGGCTGCAGGTCTAAAGGGAAGAAACAGTGTGGAGATACAACTGATGCAAGTCCTCTCTCTTTCTGTATCTGTTGTCCTCCTCTTCACGTTCTTCTTATGCTCACATGTTTCTGTTCAGCTCCCCTGTTTTCCTCCCCTATGTTTTCTCCTACTTCAAACAATCCATAAGTCTTAATTTGATCCTATTTTGGAACAGCAGCTTCCTCCTACACAGACACACCAGCACACACTGGAACATATTGAATGAAGAAGTTGCAAGCTATAAAGGTGTAGCTCGACAGGCAGAATAAATCAAGTGAGCCAGGAGGAGAGATGGGAAGTAATGAGGATGAGAACAAGAGGGGGAAAAAAGGAAGTATCAAGAGAGGAGAGAATTGATGGAATGAAGAGGTGTAGTGGAACAAACATCAACAAATAGAGGAGATACAAAAAACCCACAAAGATAGAGTAATGCAGAGATTAAGAAACACAGAAAATGTGAAGTGGCTTAAGAGATGTTTAAGAGAGGAAATGAGAGAAGGTGATGAGCCATCAGTGCAGCTACAAGGAGAGATAGACAGAGAAGTGAGTGAGAGAGGAAGCAAGTGGTGGGAGAAACAAAGAGAAGCTAATCAATATCTGCCCCAAAGCTGTAAACACACAGTGAGAAAAGGGATTAAGTCCATCAAATGTGTTGCCTGGCTGAGTGGAGCCAAGAAAGATATATACCTGGGAGACGAAGGGAGGGAGTAGACCAAGAGAGCAATGGAAGAGGATATAAAAAGGATTGGAGCTGAGACGGAGACGAGTAAGAAAGGAGAGGAGAGGGGCTTGAGGAAGACATTGAGAACAAGTGGGAAGTCAGAGGAAGTAAGGGGATCAAAGTGTAAGAAAGAACAGAATGTGGAGACGTGAGTGGGAAAGAAGAAGTGGTGAGGAAAAGGGAAGGAGTGAGTGATCACAGTGACGTAGGTGTGTAAGACAGCCGGGGTAAAAGCCATGTGAAGCAAGCCCAGTCCATTCACAACAAAGAGCCCTGTGATTGCAGTTCTTAGGGCGTCAGAGACCTGCAGACATATTGTTTGACTGTTCTGTTCGATCCCTAACTACAGGTTTGTTTTTAGAAAACACATGTAATTATTCATTGGGATCCCCATTAGCTAATGGCTAGCCACCAGCCATTTTTCCTGGAGTCACACGACGGAAAGTGATGAACTGCATGCAGGATTTGTCAGTGTTTTGTGTGCAGGTGTCAAGATGTTTGACTAACACTAACACTTAGTAGATTGGAGAAAAACATGTTTGAGTCTGGGAGGATGACTGAGGGGAGATATGAGCTTCTGCGGGACACTGGTGACGTGCACAAAACAGAATAAGTCAACTGATTAGTTTGCTGGGAGCTTCCAGCAGTTGCGTAGAAACTGCAATGTTACAAACAAAATATATTTTTTGTAGTTCAAAACAATTTTGTTAATTGCACTGCTGAATCCAAAAGACTGGTCATTATGCAACGAAGAAGCAGAAAAGGGACTGAAAAACACTAAATAGGGAGGGAGGGAGAAAAACCAAATAAGATATAGTCAAACATTGAGGGAACAGAAGATGTCCATATTGGGGTGAATATGTTAATATTTCTGCTTAAGCTTTAAAGGTCATATCACTGCATTTGATCCATACTCTATTAATGTCAGTCTGTGCTGATGGCTGCCTCTACTGTATATACAGCGTGTATGGATCTGTTTGCAGTTGTGTCGGTCTGCCTCTCAGTTTGCATGCTTGTTTGCACTGTACTGTGTATCATCGGAGCAGAGTGAGGGAAGCATGAAACCATCTGTCTCCTGGTTGGATGAGAATTACACTGACTTTATTAGGTGTTTGAAACCAAGCAGATGGTTATCATTATCTTAGGGAGTTAGGCGCACGCACACTCAAACAAGCACACACACACTCGGATGTTTATCAGGGTGTTATGAAGTTATATGCACCCATCTCTTTGCTAAAACAACACATTTGCATGTACAACACGCACACAGGTGCATGCAATCGCACATGCATTGGCCGATTTAAGGTGGTCAGGGGCCCCTAAGCAACTATCTGTGTGTGGCCCCACCTCTAATACTCGTTATGCTTTACCTTAAAAAATATAATTTAGAGCCATGTGTAAAATCATGCTAGGAATAATAATTGGCTTGCACACACTCTTGGGGGCATTAACATACACAGACTTGAATAGATCTTGGTCAAGGTGTTTTTTTATTGACCTTATTGGGACAGCTGATTGGATAGATGCAGCCCATGCACATGCAGGGCCCCAGGCTGCAGCCCGAAACAGATTGAGCGTTAATCCACCACTGCGTACGTGCACACAGCTGGTGTAACATCATTATGCATAAACGGTATGTCTTCATATGATCACAGATTCCATTCTCTGTTCAACAGATGCTTTGGTAATTCATATTAATCTATTTGATTCGCTGGACCAGTTGATATAAACATTGGTTATGTACAACGTTATGACATTTTCAAAGTAGCTTTAAGTTTGTATAAATCATTAACATTACATAAATAGCAAGCCCACGTAGTGAGTCTCAATTATAAATATGTATTTCTCGCTTAAATCCCTAGTGTATGACAGCTTTTCAAAAGATTAAGGTTGATGGAAAAGTTGCCTTATAATATTGCCAGCATTTAATTGAGCAGACTTGAGGAAAACAATTGATAAGTTAACTCCCAATCACAAGTGTGGAAGAAGGAATGCACCATAGACAATGCAAGTCCCTAAAAGTCTCAGTCCATATCGTGACCATGGCGTCTCTTTAGGTTAACCAACCTAAATGTGGTGACGAGGTCATCTATTGCATTTGACCTGGTGCAATCTAGGGTTCTTAAGAGAAACCCCTTATTAAACTTACTGTGACAGTTGTTTTTGGTATTTTGTCTTTTGCCTGTGATCCATCGTTTCTTCAAAGGGGAAATTGTTTCAACTGTCTGTTCATATCCTTCACATCTTAGGACTGAATATCCACCAGGGACATTTATAAACTGCTGTTTTGTGACAGTCTGAGTGCTTATTTGGTGATGAGTTATTTGTCTCAACTGAAGGTACAATTGTGAATATTAGCAAATAATTATCCCATTGAAGGAGTATTTGTCATTACCTGCAAAGTGTTTGTTGAACTGTCTGTTTTGTACTTCTATCTACAGTCTAGCACTGTAGATACTGTACAGTGTTGGAGCATATCCACACACACACACACACACACACACACACACACACACACACACACACACACACACACACACAATAAGGAGTAAATACATTCCCATGCAGCTAATGAGCAAGTAGCAACCTTCAGGTCTGAAAAGTGAAACCTATGTGCAAGTGTCTTCCACCTGCGTTCTCTAATATCCAACACAACTATTCCAAAGAATCTTTTTCACCTTTCCAACGCTAGTGAAAAAGATAAAGCATTTAGGGCATTAGTTTTGTTAGGTTTGGGTGATCTCTGTGTTTGTCATAGAGCTTAACCCCTCTCACTGTTTATTTTCAGTTCATCCAAGCAAACAGTAAACGTTTTGGTCGATAAAATGGTCCTCTTCAGTGTTCTGTTGTACTTGGTTCCATCCTGTCGTGTCACTTTTGCTTCCAGGAAGATAAGATGTCATTGAAAAAAATTACTTACTCAAGGTTTTAAAGCCCTGGTCCACAAACCGATGGGTCACTACGTCCACCTATTTTGACAGTAAATGCTTTTCAGCCAGAAGTGTAACACCATGTTGTCCTTTGAGCTGTGTATCTAGACGTATATGATATCCTTACATACCTGTTTGTGTGTTTCAGTAATCCAGTGTGGGCCTCCTGCTCAAGTGCACCACGGGAAAGTGGAAGGAACTGACTACTCATGGGCCTCGAGTGTTAGTTACAGTTGTTTCCATGGTTACCAGTTGTCCACTCCTGCTGTGTTAACATGTGAGGGGAACGGGACGTGGACAGGAGACGTACCGCAGTGCTTGCGTGAGTTAGCTTTATTGTGTTACGCAGTACCCTAACTGATACACATCATTGTTCCTCTTTCAGTATGTTAGCACTAGAACTAAAAACAGGTCCTAACTGTATCTGTCGTTTTATTTAAGCTGTCCTGTGTGGAGATCCTGGCTCTCCTGGAGGTGGATTCAGAGAGGGGAACATGTTCTCTTACAGGTCAGTGCGTAGACATAGCAATGATGTGCATTTTGTATAGTTAAATACCTGTGCATGATTGAATTAACTGTACAAGGAAATGGCTTTTTTATAGACCAATACCGTATGCCACCTGATATGTTGTCACTCAAACTTTGTTGTGGTTTTGTGGTAAACTAAAACTGATGCATAAATATACTGTTAACAGCTGAAGTCTCAATGTGTCACAATCTCTTAAAATATAGAGGCTTTACTCTACTTTCTGAAACCATCTCAGGAAATGGTGTTTGTTCCACAGTGGTTGTCAAATGTTGACTCAATAAGTTGTTTCCAAAAATAGATTTCTTTCAGCGCCCATGTCTGGATGTCAGTCGGAAACATTGCAAGGACAAAGTGGATTTTAGATTGTGAGCAGAAACAGGAAAAAGATAAAGGCCAAAGGTCTAGTTGTAGACAACAAGGCAGTTAGGTAAGGAGCAGAAAAGTCGAAGATATGACACCCTAAACTGTTCTTTGGACGTCAAAGGATAAAGTAGAAACTTTAAAACCCAGTTTTACTATTGCTGCTCACTACGTTTTGTTATGTTATGGGGTTTTTGTAATTAAAATGTTGTTTTGATATGCAGGGCGGAGGTCCGGTTCTACTGCCACACGCCCTACCTGCTGGTGGGCTCCGCGTCCAGAGCCTGTCAGGCTGAAGGGATTTGGAGCGGCCAACAACCAGCCTGTATAGGTATTTAAAACCACTGCAAGGACACACTGCAAGTCTATGTTTATGTGTTTAAAGTATACTTCCATGATGATGGTTATCTTTAGACTGTACTGTAGCTACATATCAAATCACCACATGATACACTAACATGTTAAAGGAAGTGTCATGTTGTGATGTTATATTACAAAGCATTTCTAAGCTTTGAAATGAGTCTGCCTTGACGGATATATAGAACAAATCTTGCTGAGAACTAACTTGTTTTTTCACAGCAAAAAGCTCTTTTATGCTAATTTTCTAAAGGAAATATTGAATATTGTATTAATCAACACTCCTAAAACCATTCACACAGAAAAACATGCATAAATTGACATAGCGTTTATGTAAATATTTGAAATATTACATATAACACATTTTCCATAATTAGAAAGAAGACTAATTTTGTTTCGTGCTAAAGAGAAACATTTCATCAAGATATACCATATTATAATACCATTTTGTGAAATATGATTATTGGTAAACAAGACTGTGGAGCTTACTCTTTTACATTCAAGCATTAGTATTCCTGTGCAGATAGAGCTGAAGATATCATCTAATCAATGCATCAAGTGTGTAGTTTTGATGTCAGCATTTGATTCCTTTAAGATTATATCTTCAAAAGCGCTTCATTTTTTTAGATGAAATGTGGGTTGTGGTTGTTGTTCTGTTCAGAAAGCATGAAGATTATTTTTAAATAAAAGTTGTGGAATTACAGAAAAAATCTGAATAATGATGTAAGAGTGAACATGGAAAGCTGCCTTGTAGCGGTCACAGATCTCAGTCGTGTTCCTCTGATGTAAATAACTCTTTTATCTGTCTTACAGATACTATCTGTCAAAATATATCCATGGCGGTACCCATATTCCCTAAACAGTATTGCACTTTGTTTTGCTTTTGTCATTGTCATATGATGTATGATTAGTGTAGGTACACAAAGCTGTAGGTGAGGGGAAAAGTGTATTTTTATTAAATAATTATTTTCAGATAAAGTTGTGGTAATTTATAACTTTCTTCGCCTACATTTTAGTGTGAAATATTATCCTTTTGTGTTAATGACTGTACATTTATCTGACACAATTTACTCAAAAGGTGAAGGTTTAAATAAATGTTTAACAAAACTAGTGAATGCAAAGTTAAAAAAAAGAAATTGTGATACTGTTGAGGATATGAAAACTTTTGTCATGACTAAGTGTTAGTACTGTAGCTGCACTATGCTAATCTTACTGCAATACATTCAAATGATAATACTCTAAATACTGTGTGTGTGTGTGTGTGTGTGTGTGTGTGTGTGTGTGTGTGTGTGTGTGTGTGTGTGTGTGTGTGTGTGTGTGTGGTGTGTGTGTGTGTGTGTGTGTGTGTGTGTGTGTGTGTGTGTGTAGTGTGTGTGTGGTGTGTGTGTGTGTGTGTGTGTGGTGTGTGTGTGTGTGTGTGTGTGTGTGTGTGTGTGTGTGTGTGTGTGTGTGTGTGTGTGTGTGTGTGTAGACCCAGCCTTCAACAGCTGTCGTGACCCAGGGACTCCGGCCTATGGGGTCCCAGTCATGGGCCAGGGCTTTCAGGTGAGACTCCAGTTGACCTTACACTTGGTAAAGCTACTGTATATCCTCCTAATGACTTTAAATGTATGAGTTAATACTTTTTTAAAAGACACAAGTTTAGATACTGCATTTTATGCATTTTGAATACAAAAAGATCGATTATTGATTGTCCGGCAGTGCTCAGTCAGTAGGAGCTTGGACTGGGAGCCGTAGGGTTGTCGGTTCAAGTCCACGAACAGACCTAAATATGGAGTATGGACTGGTACTTGGAGAGGTCCCAGTTCACCTCCTGGGCCCTGCCGTGGTGCCCTTGAGCAAGGCACTGGACGCCCCCCCACTCCCATTGCTCCCCGGGCGCTGCTCCTAGTACTAGGATGGGTTCCAAGCAGATAACACATTTCACTGTGTATGTGTGTATGTGTGACCATTAAAGAGGGTTTCATCCTCCAATGCTATTCAAATTGCAACTTGGTTGATAAATAGGTGTCTGTGCTCAAATCGTAAGTTGAATAGGAGCTGTTATAAGAAAGTAAAGACGAATAGAGCAGCGGGAGTCTACCACTTTTATGTGATACAACTCTTACTACTTTTAAATCCAGGCTTAAGACTTTACTATTTGCCGCTGCTTTTAATTGAACTATTCATATCTTACACTGCATTGTAACTTGTATTTGTTATATATTAGCTTGTTTTTGTTTATTTTATTCTCTTTGCTTTTTAATGACTGTTTGTAAATGCCATTTCATAATGTGTTTCGCTGCACTATTTCTAATGCTCTAAATGTCTTTCATTTTTGTAACCCACTTGGAATTGCCTTGTGTTGAAAGGTGCTATATAAATAAACTTGCTTGCCTTTCAAAGATGCACCAAGAAGCCCAAAGAAGTTTCAATAATGCAAGCAGAAAGAATGAATGAATGAATGAATGTGTAAACAATCTGAGAAATGGGGGGCTTTGGATTTAAAAGATCATCAGATAGAAAAACAAGAAATCATCAAACACATGACATGCCCATCAGAAATAAAGGTAAGGGAAAGTGGCCCCCCATTAGAGGGGAGTTAGACTTCATGGATGTCAAACAGCCGCATTGTTTTTTGTCTTAGAGACCGAGTGTCTGGAGAGATAAGAACCTGTTGGATGGAAGATTTTGGTGTTAATGGAATTTAAGCAAACACGCAAATCCTTCAATTTGTGGAGGTATAATTGGATCCACAAGTCATATTTCCTCTGCCATCTCTTCAAAGAGAACAGACAGTTACTAACCACATTGAGCAGGATAACAATAACATGCTCTCTAAAAGAGATGAATTGATATAAGAAATGATTTGGTTTTGTTTCTTGTTTTGTCAGAATCAAACAATAAGCAATTAATTGAATGTTAAAAGCTTTTATGTTCAAACTAATGACAAGTACCCCATGCTGAGTGTGGCAGGTCTTAAGAAGCTGCAAATAAAGAAGATTTATTCATTGTGCTTTTACATTATGCAGGTTGGCAGTAAGATTTCCTTCAAGTGCCGCAAGAACTATCACATCCTTGGTTCTACCACGAGAACATGCCTAGAAAACCTAACCTGGAGTGGAACTCAACCTGAGTGCATCGGTAAGAAATAACACTTTCATCATAATTAAGCGTTATTTAATATTATCAAAGTGTGTGTTCTTTTATATGTTCAAATGTTGTATTTTGGTTCTATGAAGAAGTGTTAACACTGTGTTTATGTTCCTCTTCCCTGTCACTCAGCCCATTCATGCAGACAGCCGGAGACCCCCAGTAATGTTGATGTTCGATCCATGGAGCTGCCCACCCTGGGATACACGCTGATCTACACCTGTCAGGATGGTTTCTATCTGGCCGGGGGATCAGAGCACAGAACCTGCAAAAGTGATGGGAGATGGTCGGGTAAACCTCCGCTCTGTAAAGGTATACAGATCCTATCTATAAAATTAGCTAATGTTGAGCCTAGAATCTTAACTGGATGTCCTAATCCCATATGGTTTAAAAATAAATACAGATTATCGTCCTGATATTATTGGTATGCTCTCATAAATCTCCCTCAGGCGTATCATGAATGCTCGGGTGATGTTTTTGTTTTGGTTATTTATTTGTAATCACGTACTCGTGGCCCCTATCTAGTCTCAAAGACAAGGAGCCCATGGCTATGCATACCGTGATGAATGATAAAGTAAACAGTCTGCCAGTTGGCTCTTTTGTAGAACCAAATAACTGATAAATGTCACTAGATTACATGTTATCTCAATGAATACACATTCATCATATTACCTTATTCATGTCATCTATTCCCAACCCTTTCTATAACAAATATACTTTCAATAAGCTTAAACATGAAGTGATTTGATCTGAACAAAGTGCTTTTTGTTGTTTCAGTTGGAGTGAAAGTCAATCCCAAAGTCAGAGGAGACTCAGATGTTCAGAAAAACAAGATTCGAGGTATGCAGAATAAACTATTTCAACACATTGTTGTACCTAAACCACAGATGTATTGTCAATTCTGTAATGTTATTATATTGGCTTGGAATACTATTCATCACGCCTTTTTTTAATCAAAAAATCACAAAGTATATCCAGAGAGGGATAGCTTTTGTTGCAGTAGGTTGTACCGAGTGTCGACTACATGGGCCTTATTGCAGATGTATGATGGCTCAGACTGAGTAAATAAATCAGTGAAAACATTCAGGTGCAATACCATGTAATACCTTGTAAGTTTGAAGAAAGCTTTTTTTAAATCAATATATGCATTTTGAGGGAGCCTGTGAAGAGATACCAACAAAGATTTTTGCAAGAATACTGAAGCTGTTGAGTTTTGAATAAGTCATAAATCTAAGTGTGTGATTCAGATAGAGAGTAACAGAAACACTGCTGCAGTTTAATGTGAAGGAAGCAGAGCAAGCTTTACTTTTCCTCTTTCTTTGTTTCTCTCTCTCCATTGCAGTTCCAGTGGATGTGTTTTCTCCAAACTCTGAGTGGAGCGGTTTCTACGAGTATCTAGGGAAAAGACAGGCCACCACATTCACAGTTACTGGGTTCAACACTACCAGCAGCAGAGTCAACGTCACATTACTGGAAACCAGCGGGGTGTCAATCAGACTGTCAGGTAAAAAACAAGCAAAACAGATACTCTCGTTTTTATTTTGAGAAACTTAAAAATATAACTAATAATGTTGTTTAATGTTTCATAGCTTTCATATATTTTTAGATTGGAACTGGATAACCCTGAATTAGATACGTACCTATACATGTAGAGAAGAGATGAAAAATACTTTATTTCATACAACACTTGACAGATAATGTGAAAAATAAATGCACTTGTCATTGTGCAAATGAGTATTGTAACACCACCTTTGATTCCAGCTGAAAAAAAAGCATTCACTTTCCAGATTTTGAAGATTTGCAAACTTGAAATGCATTGTAAATCACGCTTTGGGTGTTAATACACATCTGGCTGATAAAGATCAGGCTTTCATTTACACTTATTAGCAAAGCCTCACTGAAATCTAAAAATATTGTTGGCGCCACATTTTGATAAAAATCCAGTAGAAAATACAACGTACAGAGGCACAGATGGGAACCATGAACCTCAATGCAACTGCAGAATCACCACAATAATGTACAGTATATACAGTTTACATACATGTTCACAGCATTACTCCCATGGACATGTTTTGTGATCAAATGTGCTTCAGATATTGGAGTATGAGAAATAGTGGAAGGTTAAAAATGTAAAGCTGCGCTCTTGAATGAAACCTAAAAAACGGTCTGACGCACCAACTGACACTAATGTGTGTTTTGACATTTCACAACATTTCACAATCAATAGTTCAGCTTGATCTCCGGGTCATGAAAGATGTTCTGCAGGTAGAAGGCAAGCGCTCTCAACATATAAAATGATTTCATTTTAAATCTGTGATATTTCTCTTTCATGGGCTTGTGATATTGAAAGCAACAGTTTCTGTGTTGGTGCTATAGTTAATCTTGTATGGATATGTAGCTGAAGGGTGAATGTCACTTTCTCCCCATTAATGTGGCAGGTGCTTCGTGAAGGGAAAAGAGTATTATAAATCAAAATGTCAAGGTATCTTTTTTCGACTAAAAACTCATCTCTTTCGACTCCACTTCGAGCAATACAATTACTAACAAAGCACTTATATGCTAATAAAGGACTGGCTTATCTAAAGCCAGTTGAGTAGCACTTGAAATGTTTTAGCTCTATGAAACCTGATGTACTTATATGATTCTGTTTTCTTCAAGTTTGTATCTTCTTGGTCGAACGCACTTATTGTAAGTCGCTTTGGATAAAAGCGTCAGCTAAATGCAATGTAATGTAATCTCCTTTTCGCTGTTTGTCAGTCAACCTGTCCTTCCGTTTGCTTACCACCCTGTCTGTCTGCCTAACTGTCTGTCTGTTTGTTTACTTATTAGAAGTCAGTTTTTTCAATATATATGTATCTTTTCATGCAGGTACCTACAAGTCAGAGGAAAACCAGCTGCTGCTGAAGGTGTACCAGGTGAAGGGGCCCACAGAGCATTACTACAGCAAGTTTAAAAACGACAACTGGGCCATGGACGGATATGTAAGATACACTTACTCTCCTTTTATATAAAGCAATTTAAAGTGAATGTTGCCCTTGCACATGTCTTTATTCACAATCAAAATCAATGCTACAATATCAACATCACTGCCCTATTTGGGAACAAGTGTGGCACAGTCCACACTACTGCGCTGGGCAGGGTCTTGCTAAAGAGATGTATTTAAATTCCAGTCAAATGTTAATACACGTTATACAAATCAGATTTTGAAATACTATTTTTTCTTAAAATACAGGATTAATGTGGATTACCAAGAAGTGTTGCAAGGTTGCATGTATACGTGAGGTTGCAAGGCGTACCGTAGAGAATCCAGGATGTTACTTCAGCCAATAAATAGTTCCAGCACGTATCCTCACATAAAACCTACATTTGGTTTATTTACACCTCCCTGTGCATTCATAATGTATCTTTGATGTACACAAATGGGGCTTCTTTAAGCTGTGAATTTAGTCAATCAGCTCCTTTTATATGTGAACATATTGAATGCCAGAAGTGTTTAAAAGGAAAAACAAAAAAAAGAAAGTCACCTTTCATGTTCCATGGAGACTGTTAAACTTTGTTCGATGTGGTTTTTGAAGCTGGGACTTCTGAAGATTGTGTCTGCAGCTGGGGAATGGATTAGAAACCGGATCCTGTTTGACTTGATTACAGAGGAGGACAGAGGAAGGAACCGAGTGGGATGATTTTAAAAGATAGTCAAGCAGGAATGGATAACAGAAGGGTGTAAGAAGGAAGGAAGGAAGCAGAGACAGACAATTGTTCATGTTGCGGATGACAAAAAGAGTAAGGCAGGAGGAGAGTCAGGCTGGTTATGGCTTAGTTGTGATTCCTGGAAAGCAATTTATTTACAGTTAGAAGATGACATTTCAATTGTCGATTTGGGGGTAAAGCGTTGCTGCTTTGGCCTCCAAACAAGAGAAGAAAAGAAGGAGGGTGCGGAGGGCCAAAGTACATGAGGGGCAGAAATATTGCTGATCAGGGAAGAAGACAGGGTGAAAACTAAAATAACGTTGATATACCACAATGTAAAATTCAAGAAATGAAGAGGTAGCTACATATGTATCTACATGCTAAGAATATTATCACATGCCTCATACTTCACATGTAAAACAGCCTTTAACTGAACGTCGTTATCTAAGAACAAACAACAATCTGCTTTCACTTTTCAGGTTACTGCAGAATCCGACCAGAAGACTTTTGTCTACCAGGGTCATACTCACAGTAAAGACTTTGGCAAGTTCCATCTAACAAGGCAAGGTAGGTCTTTCCGTGACATCAGCATCAATAACAAACACAACTAGAGTGCCAGTCGCAGAGCGGAGAGGCCAACGCTGCAATCACACACTCCTTGGATGGTCCAATTCCCTGAGTTGCAAAGTCGTTTGATGTGTTAACTGCCTTTTAAGTCCTTTTGTTTGAAAAATATTGACTCTTAAAAGCTCAGAGCGTTTAAACAATCCGTTATTGAATTGTTGTTCCGACCTGAAAGGGTAAAGACGGATTTTTTCCTGCCCAATTATTCTGACCCCACATGAATGCAGCACAAATGCCAAACATGGCGCAATGTTAACGAAGTTGAAACATAATTGTTGTATCTGCCCCTTGATTCGGATCTTCTCCAAAATGTAATGAGGTCTTGCTTGGCCCGTGCTACAACCTTCCACCAAGTTTCATTACAATCTGAAGAAACTGCCCTGAAACAGGCAACTGTGCCAGACACATTAGCTTCTTGCCAGATGTGACAAACAACACAGCCTTGATATCTTCTTTTGACACCATGTCATACTGAAAATGGGAAAATATAAATATTAGTTCAAACTGAAGAAATATTAGCAAAAGAAAATGTGTTTGTGTAATGTAAAAATAAATTACATTTCAGACTGAGTAAACACTGAAACAGAACTCAAGTGTAAAGACTAAAAGGACAGGAAATCCTCTATTACTCGTGCACAAAAGGGTGTTAATGTGTTCATGCATGTGTGGGTTCATCTGTGTCTGTGTCCCCAGGCCCTGTAACCATGGCAATGGACCCATCCAACCCCTACACCAACAGCAGCTCCGTGGCAGCCGCCATCTTAGTTCCTTTCTTTGCCCTCATCCTGTCTGGATTCGCCTTCTATCTCTACAAGCACAGGTACGCTATATCCTCAGAGTAAAAACAGACAATAAAAACTTACAAATGATTAAAAGAAAAATCTAGCTTGATAATTTCCTCATGCAGATATAACTAAAACAAATTGGTGACCGCCACAATTAAATATCGTCCGCCACAAATAGGTCTCATATTTATTTTTTATTTATTTATTTTTTATTTTGTTGCTCTAATCATGTATAGTGAGGTGGGCTGATGATCGGAAGGTTGCGAGTTCAAATCCCACCTGGAACACCACCAATAGTGTGCCCTTGAGTAAGGCAGTTACTCCAGGGAGAATGTCCCTGTAATTGGTCATTGTAAGTCGCTTTGGAATAAGGCGTCTGCTAAATGCCTAAATTGTTAATTGCAAATTATATTTTTGGGAGAAAATAGAATAGAATCAAATTCTGTGGGAAACACTGCCAGAAGAAGACAAATACCACAATGTATTTAAGGTAGTTAGAGCTAGGGATGCTCCGATCGAGATCGGCCGATACTCACTCTACCGATCGATCGGTGCTCTCTAAACATGCCGATCGCATGACGTAAAATACATGACACTTTTCTCTGTGTGCGGCAAAACAAGCTCGCCAAAATGGCTTCACCGGTCTGGCATTATTTTAAGGTGTCCGAAAAAGACAGTAAAATAGCGGTATGCAACGTGTGTGAAGCAGAAATCCTGCAGCTCCGCCCGCCGGACCGGTGAGCGGAGCGAAACACACAAGAGTTAGACCTAACACACTTAGCTATTTTATCTACCTCTGGAACAAGCTAAACTAGTTATTATAAATATATTTATTATTCACTGTCGGGTCACTCATTACTAGATCAGTGAGCTGCATGAGATACTGACAGGCTGTCAGGAGAGAGAGAGGGGGAGGGGAGAGAGGAAAAGAGAGCGCTTCCGCTCATTTCTCCCGTGTTATTCTCCAAAGTGAATGCAAACTTGAATAATGTACTTCATTTGAATGTAATAATTAAGTTGATTGTTGTTTGTGGAAGCTCCAGTGAATGAGCCCCATTAACTGAGTTTTAAACATCACTTTAAATGGAAGATTAAAGTTTAAATCTTCCATTTAGGCCCCGCCCACTCGATCGGATCGGCGATCGGTATCGGCCGATACTGATTTTGGTGATCGGCCCCGAAATTGCCGATCGGAGCATCCCTAAACTTAGAGCTCACAGGAAAGAAAGGGAATTCCTTTGCATATCAAGACATTTTGGTATTGTAAAAAAATCACCAAATATTCCAACCCAGTAGAAAAATCCTCTTTAATTACTCTGAATATAGAATACTGATGGGAATTTAGAAATGTATGAGATAGGATAAATAGGTGATGTCATTTACCGAAGACTTTCCAAATTGGCTGTCCACTAGCATTTGTGCTTTCGCCAAAACCAACATCAAAATAGAGCCTAATGCCGATTTTTGTCTTTGAAAACGTCATATATTTGTGAGTGACTTCAAAACTAAGTAGAAGAGTAGCTGTTTGATAAACCCCTTGTCCTTAAGCTCTATTGAAATACATTAAGTGGACCAGATACCATTCTTGGGAGGAGAGGCAGGTTTAACGAAATGTTCAAACATAATTAAAGCTTTAAAACTCCAAAGCGTACTATGAAGATTACATCTGATTGACCTTAGATTTTAATTATTGTTCCTAGAAAGTTCACAAAAGACTGTGCCTTAAGATGCCAGATTATTCTCAGCTATATTGAGGGTAAAATGTCATCATTAACGTTTCCTATATTAGACCTATTTAAGATTCTACATCTTAGGGCGGTTCTGATCTTTGCACTTAATCACTCAAACTTTTACAAAGTTATCATACTCATCTAACAAAAGTCATTACTGCAGTGCACGCTAATCTGTTGGCTTGTCATTAATGGTAGCTGTATGATACTTTATCTGCAGTGAAACATGTCCTGACCTCATTGAGGCAACAGTCTAATGCATTGTTAGAAAGTTAGTAAATTGCATGGCTGTAGTGTTTACTGACTTGTGAGTATAGTAAACCCTGATAAGACCGTGACTCCTATTTACAGGTCTATGAAGATGAGTGCTGCACGGTATGGGGAAAATATGTTGATATCATTATTTTGAATACTGCAATCATGACGGTACCTGTTATAATAAACAGACACTTTTAGTACACAGCTGTTGAATTTAAATCAATCAATTTGAAAATACTTATATTGAACACATTGAAGTAGGCACAAAAAGCATCACTAAAATAATATACATTTTAGTTGTAAATGTTTCTATTATGCTCTTTGACAACACAAAACATCCCTATTGTATAATACAGCAGACTTTTTTGATATACTGTATTGTGCAGCTTCTATTGTGATATAAAGGATATATTGTGCTGCCCAGATTTACACAGATATTGACAGTACAGTTGGATTTGTATACAATAGCTACCAAACACTAATATTACTTTACAGTGTGTTAGCTGTGTGCAATGATAGCCCATGTATATTAAAGCTGATGGTTGTATGCAGGACATTGTCTGCTGAGACAGATGACAATGAGAGACCAAAAGACACCTGGGGGCCTGGCGGCAGGTAAGACCTGTCACCCACCTGGTTTCCAACAGCAACCAGACCTCCGCCGCCGCCACATACTCCGTCAAACTCTTCATCTCTTGTTTTTGGTTTTAAAATGATTCTTCATGCTGTTATGTAAGGCTGCACAATTCACCAAAATATGACATTTGAATTGTCTGTTCTGAGCTCAGTTCAGTACTTTGTCCTACATTATTTGTATTGTTAGAAAACACAAGCTTTTAAACCAATTGAATAGATATTCAGAGGGAAATGGAACACACAGACTCCTCATCTCAGATGAAAGTAATTGTTTTAAAGTTGTTGCAGCCTTACTATGTCATAATAGCCACCATTTAACGCTTGAAAGCGATGTAATTTGTCTTTAATCTCATTGTCATCTCTCCGTCAGCATGATGTCATCAAGAAAAAACACCGTTTTTGATGTTCTATTACGTTTAAGTAATACTATGAAGTGTGAGCAAATATACCTGTATTATTTTATTGTTGTATTTGTTTCATCTTTACTAGACAGTAGGTGTGCATTTAGTTAACATAACGCCCTAGACAAACAAAATGCTAAGATGGAAATAGAACATTGCTTTACATAACAATGCAATAACTTAAATAATAAAACTAAAAGAGAGGTGTGAGTGTGCACACTGCAGATCTATATGTCAATACAGTATCTATAATACTGTCAAAGCAATTGTGTGAGCTGTTTTTCATTCTACCAATAAAACTAAAGTATTGCACCTACAGCCACAAACAGAAACTAGTGCAGAGACTTGAACTACTGCCATGCAGGGAGGTCTGCCGTGTGTCTTGGTGTGTGTGCAGTTTTGTAAAGTAATGGATTGAGCATGTAGGGTAGGCTTAGTGGCTCCCCAGGGTTGGATTTCTACCAGTGAGTATTCACACACACACGTACACACACTCTTAATGAGGTCAGAGTCAAACAGTGTTTCGGCTGCAGCATTCCTCGCTGCTAATAGTTCCACAGGGTTTGGGAGTAAGTGATTATATCTAACTGGATTATAGGACCTGATTATCTAAAAAAGGTAATCTGCGACAAACACACAAGTTAGAAGAGTGTATTTCACTGCATAACCTTTTGAATCCCTGCAGTAAGTTTCCTAAAATCCTTATTCAGGCACATTGACTAATAATGTGTCCTTTTGAACTCAAACCATTGGGCACCATTTACAGGATGATGGGAGGTTGCATGTACTGAGACTCACATGAGATCAGCAGATGGGATCTGGTTAGCTGAACCACTGAAGCAGACGGTTGCTACGGTTCATGTGATCGCGCCTGCCAACCATTTCCATGCAATTAGTAGATTTATACCAGAAACCAGCTCTTACTAAGGGGGCGACTTTAATCCCAAGGCTAAAGCTCTTGCCCATCATGTTAACAAGACAGTTGAGAAGACAGAGAAGGGCATTTTATGTTAACTTGTCTGAATAAATTGTCTTTTTTTAATTGGTTGTAGAACTAAATATGACTATATAAAATAGAAATATATATTCTTTTTTTTATGAATTGTTCATCTTTATACCAACAATCATTTGCTGGTTTCTCTGTATGAGTAGTGTTAAAACATTCTGCTGTTAAGTAGTTCTTGAACTCATACATCCCTAAAATGTCATTACCACCAGTGCTTTCTAAATCACGGATGTTGAATAGGCAATGCAAGGAAAATTATAAAATTCTGTTTGTGGTTTGTCTTGCTGCATGTTGATATGTTTCACAAACAAATATTAACAACTTAAACATGTAATGCTGTTTTGCAGACAGCTAAATATTTCTACTTAAAGCTCTATTTTGAAAAGCTAGAAAAAAACCTCAAGGACTCACAAACCACAGAAGAACATGATTATCCCTTGAGTCACATTTCTGGCTACAGTACCTCACAAATAAAATATATTTCACCAGGCTTTTTGGTTCACCAACTTCAGAGAAAAATATATTGATGTTAAGCTGGTAGTTGCTCCACTTATTCACACATCACTGATTCACCTGGGCTCAAACTAGACTTGACATGATTTGAAATGGGAGACTTGGTAAGAGCTTATATTAAAGAAAGGAAACAGGCACATTTAAGCAAATTCATCCTAATGTCTAACATATCTTTGAGTTTGTCTTTTGCTTGTTATTGTCTTGCACCGTTTTGGTTTACTGTGTTTTTTTTCTTCCAAACTTTGTCAAGATATCCCTGTATAACCAAATACCTGCAGTGAGCATCATGTCAGTCTTTCCTCTCTCTTGCAGGACACGTCCCAAGGTCCAGTTCAATGGCTATGTCGGCCATGAGAGCTCCAACGGTCAGGCATCATTTGAAAACCCAATGTATGACACCAACATGAAGCCCACTGAGGCTAAGGCAGTTCGATTCGACACCACACTCAATACAGTCTGTACCGTAGTATAGTACAACAACCTGCCACCACCTAAACAGTGGTTCAGTCCAACCTCCCTGTCGCAGTCTGTGCTGTGGTTTCACCAAACAGAAGAAAGAAGAAATGATTTGGACTTGTTACTGTGAGCAGTTTGTGTTGTAGCATGCTGGTCCTCTGGCAGTATAACCTGCACAGTAATGCAGCTCTGCTCCACCTCCTACCTGCAAAAAGGTATCATCCTCCTCTACCCATAGTCGGAAAGAGCGAAATACGTTGGAACCAGTACACAAGGGAGTAGACAATGAAGTTATCAAATGTGTTGTTGAGGAGATCAACACTGGGACTAGAATTATTCTGAGGCATTGTTGCCATTAAAACACCAAGGAAAAACACAAAAGATGGTACAACTAATTCCTTCAAGAGCGACAACCTCACTGTACAGTGTGCATCCAGTGTCAGATGACTACTGCAAAAATCAACCTTATTATGGAAAGTGCTTTGTATGGCCCATGAATACCCTCCCTGCAACCTGAATGTGGTTTGCCCAACCTGACCCCACGCCAAATGTGCACAGTGTAGGCTCTTAACTTATGAAGTCCCCTGCTGCAGGCCAGACATGGGTGATGCAAGGGGGAAGCACATGGACTCGCACTCTTTTATCCCCTTCAGACATCAAAAAGTAATTTGATTGTTCCTTATATGTCAACATAAAAACCATCACTGGTGCTAGACCAAAAAAATCCCTGTAGACCTCCATCATGCTTGACTTGACGGGACTAGACTCTGACGTAACTTAAGCTCTCAGATTCTGTTTTGGGGGAATCTGATATCAATCGACTGCTGTTAAATGGATCACCAAATGCAGTCAATGCAGTGACGAGCTCAACACATAAATTCCTTAAAAGCTCAAATCTCATCCAGTACTGGACACTAGTATTAGATGTGTACTAGGAGCTGTGGACTAGTGCTGGACAAGCCAGGGTCAAATAACAGTTGCAGATACAATTAAAATGTTTGTTTCAGCCTACGTAGAGAACTGAATGGCTTCAACAATATCAGGAAAATCACAGAGTGAGGTATGTTGACTTGTCAGATTCTCAAAAAGATAACTGTGAGGTGGTGTTTACGTTCTGCCACTTATGACCTACTTATGAAGTATTTGAAAACTAATGTATGCTTAAACATATCAGATCAAACATTTGCAAATGCTATTTACCCCAAGTTTATTACAAGACCCTGTGATCTAGTTCTAGATGAGTTTTTGCCGTTTTTAAAATATTCTTTGGACGTACTATACACTTAAGATCAATACGATGAACAATATTCAACACTAGCACTAAGCAGACTTCGTTAAACCAGAAAACCAGACATTTGAGTTGCCGGGCTGGTGTCCACAGAGGCCTGTCTCACACAATCAAAGAGTCAGACAGCTGATTCTTGTTCTTGGACTGGCCAGGATTCAGAGCTTGGTGGCCGAAAAAGAGGAAGCCTGGAGGCAATAAGCTGTCAAGATCTTCAACTGCTGCAATCAGCTGCGGCCAAATCCTGGAAATGATTCGTCTTCTCCTAACTCTGGGCGGGATTATCAGTCAAATGTTGACTGATTTATTTTCTACAGCATACTCTCCAGCCACAAGAACAGAAATGATCAACAGATTAACGGACAGACTGGTTGAATGACGGAAACAGACAAATGGACGGATAGCCCCTTCTGTCCGTCATGCTGGAAAAGAGAGACAAAGACAGGTTGCTATGGAGACTGAGGCAAATAGTTGTCTCTTTTAGTCTCTTCGGTCATTTTTCTTCAGTGAAGATATTGATGAACAGACTCTATGTTCAAATACCCAGTGGCCCCTGGGACTTCCCAAACCACTGCTGCTGGGGACCCCAAAATATAAACTTTATATAAACTCTTAAACCGCACAAATTTTGCACTAGTGTGTTTTTCTGACTTGGGTCTGAAATGGGTTTGAAAAATGAGTCATTCGAAAAAAGAGAATTTTATTCAGAAACTTCTATCTTTAAAAAGACGAGAAAAATGACAAAATACAGGGTTACAGAGTGTTTGTATATACACATTTATATCACACACTCCCTGTAAGCAGAAGGTGTGACCACATGCTATACTGTTGTTTATTTTGTTGCCATGAGAACACGCTAGCCAACCAGAAAGTTGGGATCAGTTTACCCTCGGACCTCTGAGCTTTTAGTGTCACGAAATGACACCACTTTCATTTGTGCCATTTATAGAACAGTGGATGCTTCTGAAAGCTGATACTGCACAGTGTGAGTGCTGTAATGTGTGGAAGAAATACACAGAAAGCCTCACATCCATAATATGCAGTATGGTCCCACTGAAACACAGGTACACCACTGCTAGTTTTATTTTCAGGTATTAAACTCCATCATTTCCTGAGATACTGTACAGTGTTTTATGAATATTAAATAGTATCTCTCTATGGGCTTTTTTTCAGTTTAGCAGTGTTAGCTTTCAGGAATGTAACTGTTTCTATAACTCTTTAAAAATATGTGTTGCCAGTGTCCCAAACTATCAACATAATCCTACGTCATCTCTGAACACATTTGACATATCTGATTTTATTTCAACACGTCTTTTTAAAGAGCCCACCATGTATTCGTGATCAGTTTGATCATCTGTCACGTAAGGCAGAGGACAAACGAATACAGTACGAAGACAACATGCACAATTATTGTTGTCGGCAGTTATTGCCCCTATCCATTTTAGAAATACCTCGTGTGCAGAGAGAAAGTTACATCCTGCTTATTATCGCAGGAACTTCACTGCAACAAATACACAAGCTTAGCGAGTGCGACCTTTCATTTCCTGGTATTTTAAGACACAATGTCGTACAAACACCCTGTAGTCTTGGGAATTCAAGAAAATCCACTGGTTTTAAATCACTTGCCAAGCTTGTTATTTCTCGCAGTGTTCTCTCAAAATAATTGTATTTTTGGAAAGATGCTGCACTTGGTTTAGAATTCATAGATGTAACTGCTTTCAGTGTGTGTCTTCAGGCCTGTTTCTCGTTTGTATCACTCCATGCGATCCATTTTGGCATTACACCTGCATGATTTGTATTGTCCAAATAAGCTCAAACCATCATACTGTCATACGTACAAACAAAAAAACATATCCATTGATTCGCACAGGAGTGTGGAAGGTATGAGATATTAGTTAATGAAAATATGTCATTCTAATTATGATTTTGTCGATGAAACACTTAATACAATTATATTGCAGTTAGGATTTTAACCAAGTCCCAAATATTGAGGAGAAAACATTTGTTATGAGAAGTTTGTCACATCCACCTTTTTGATATGCTAGAACGAAGTGACAAGCAAATTGCAGTTTTGCATTTGCATTTCCGGCTCTTTTAATTGAAAAGGATTTTCTGAAAATGAACACCAGTTTGAATGTTGCAAATGAAATGAGGACGAAACAATGGGGGAAATGTTTGGAAGCATGAATACAGGATGTTGTTGGTATTATGGTATCTATTGTTAGCCTGTCATTCATAGCCTCAGGGTCAGGGTCGTGGTCAGACAGCCAGAAACATTTACACCCGTTAGAGAGAGAAAATTAGGGTACAAGTTATTATACTGGGAAGAGTTAGAGAGCGGGGGAAAGACAGTAGACACACTTTGAAAATCTTCTCATATACAGATAAACAGACATCTGTAAACAACAGCAGATAGTGATCCTCTTCACCTTTTATTGCTCGAGTGCTTCTATTTTAATTGATTAAATTAATTCAGTTGCGATTCCCTATGGAGTCAAGAGAGCATAATGGAGCCTGAAAATTAGAGGTTGCAAGGTTTCTACAGGCGTAGTAAAAGGTGTAATTTTTAACAATTACTGTAATGATACGGATCTGATCTCCCAGTGAGACTGAACCAGAGCACTTCGACTCAGCGCTGTCCCATCAGAGGGGCTCTACCGAGGTTAGCTTTCACATCTTGTGTACCCATAGACATGTGGGTAATTGCAGATTTAAAATACAGTGAGGAAGTTCACATCTAAGTATTACAACATTGCTGTATTATTTAATCCCCTTGATTCTAATACCTCGACTCTGTTTTAAATTAAAAAAATTAAAGTTTATTCTATATTTGAAAATGTCTGTTATAAACAAAAACATCATTATCAAAGGCACAGAGACAGATCTCCATTGTTCCCAGTTAGTACTCCAAAATGAGTGAGATGTGGAGCTGAAAGCTGGGCATAATTCGCTTTCATAGCTATTTAATTGAAATTAAAGGACTGCGAATGATTGAAAAGGGAAGAAAGCCATTCCTCTGTGAGGTCTACCTGTATTTCTTCTCACTTATAAAATAAGGAGGCCTATTGTTGTGGCTCTGATTAAAATCACTCTTTTGAAAAATATCTTACAATGGACAACTTTTTTTGTTGAAGTTTGCCGTGACTTCATTTCAATATTAACAAAAGCAAATCTTATAACAAAGGCCCTTTCTTAGAGTAATGACATAACGAGTGACGTCTAGCTTATGTCTTAATTTCTATTGGAATATGTAGAAAAGACAGTGTGCGGAGGCTGTACAACTTCATCTGTTTATTGATCAGTCTTCTCCTGGATATGACACATACCTCCTTGAAGATAAGTTGAGAATGACTGAAGACTTTCTTTACAACATAGGAAGAAGTTTTCACATTTGCCTTTAATTTGGTACTGTCAGCAGTCCTCGCCGTTTAAAGAGCGACAGCTGGTTAAATATTTTTAAAACTTACCCACTACATTTTGAAATGCCAAGGTTGTTTCTGCTTCTTCAGCTCAGACTTTTCACAGTTGGGGAAATAGGTTGTCCCTTACTAAAGTGGTATTGTCAGCAGTCCTCATTGAAACAAAGGGGCCTAGGTTGCTGCGAGCTTAAGGAAAAACACAGCTAAAACTGTAAATGTCACACGCTTAAAATAATTACATAATTGATTCAATGCAGATATAAGACATGAACACTACATAAAGATGAATTTATTATCCCGCAGGGAGGACACTGATCTTTTCTAGGAACACTAGTATGGCTGCTTTCAGATTCAGTTTGTAGTGAAATTAAAATGTTATGTATTGCCCTTGACAGGCCTTTGTCAGCTTCTGCTCAATAGTTTGGATAGGACAAACTTCTCATGTCATACGCTCAGCTTTAGAGCTTTGAAGAAAATCACTATCTTTGTCAGAATTGAACGTGAGTTGACTGACTTCACTGCTTCAGTCACTCACTTCACTCACTGCTTCACTGCTGACTTCACCTGCTTCACTCGGATGAATTATTGACATTACGGCACATGGCAGCTTCTAGATTGAGACACCACACATATAAGTGTTACAGTCACACATGATGATGGGATACAGTCTCCGCAAATCATTTTGACTTGCAGTAAGTGAGATTGTGGCTTATAAATGTGTACTTTAAAAAATGGTTTCATTTGGTCATAAATGGCAGAGATATGTTAAAAAAAAATGGCAAGTCTTTACCAGGAAGCTGCCATCATCATTAATGTTATTGTTTAAAGCATCATGATCACCTCCATGTCACCTCTCATCATCATCATCATCATCATCATCATGTGCTGCTGAACTTGAAGTAGGTGCAAAAGAAAAAAGTTTTGTACAGAAATCTATTTTTTATGGAGAATTTGTAAAAAAACAAAAACAAATTATTAAACATGCTGTACTTTTTATGATTAATGATGTAGGTACAACAAATTCTTGTTCATTAAAGTCAATGTTTTTACTGTTTCACTCCATGTAAAAATCTATGGTTCAAACCGAGTATATAAAATTCAAATGTCATGTGATCTCTTTTACGGCTGATTTTACACAGGAACAGAAAACCTTGTGGGATGCAGAGTTTATTTTCTCCATGCTGGAGAGACACTTATCTCTTGGTCACACCTGTAAAAAAGTTTTTTATTCAAACTCAAAAACACTTCAGTCCTATAACTGATGTGTCAGCTCCAACTCCTCCACAGATTGGGGCTGGCAGAGTTTGCGTTTCATTTTAACATTTAAATCCCCATTCCCTGCAGAAATATGGTATATAATGTGGCTTTTAATGCGGCAGCTGTGCCGTACAAGCTGCCTTAGCATTTGTGATTTCATGCATAATGTTTACATTCATTTTCTGAATACATTTAAGATACCTACACCAGATGTTTAGTGTCAAAATGTCATGAACGGTATTCATGGATGGGGTGAAAATGACACTTTCTTTAAAACATAAGTGTTCCTGTGTAAAAACAGCTCTGTGTGGCTGATCCTGGTGTCTATATCTGGGAGAGGGATGACTTCCACGGGCACAAAAGATTTTGAATGACTTGACCTCTTTACGGCCCAAAATGTGACCTTACGTCTGTTAAGCAAGGAGTCATCTGGCTCTCCTTGTTTAGACATAATGGGTTTAGAGTGGAAAATAAATTGGTGGTAAATGTAGGCTATGAAAGCAGCATAGGCAAGTCTGCAACAGTTTGGATGCTCCTAACTTGACTTGTAACTTCTTGAGTTTTGAAAAGGGCATTTTTCTGACAGATCATGAGGGGGGGAAATACATGAGTGTTATAAATGATTATACAACAGATACTGTATGTGTATATGCAGCCTCACAACCTGCTGTTAAAGAGACTCAAAGTTTATCTATCAGATATTTTGAAAACATTATTTGAGAATAAAGTTTTTGATACAATACTTTCTCATCTGTGCCAGTGTTTTATTGTTATCCAGATTTTTGGAAAATGTTCAATTACAATCATATCAGTATGGTACCTTCAGGGCTGAGTGAAGATGACCTGCAGGGCTGCAGCCCTCTGTGAGCATGCTTTCTTTAATATAGTGTATGGTGACAAAATATGGCAGACATATTTCCAATTGTGTAATGAGCCTGTTGAAATACAGGCTCATGTAATATCACCATATTGACTAATTAATTTTAATTTCTACATCAAATCCCTTCCTGGGGTGGTCAATTCCATCAGGAGCACCTTAATCTTGACTTTAATAAGGGATAATCCAAGGCAAAGTGTGCGCTAAAGAGCCTTATATTTGCCTCTGGATTGTGTAAATAGAATAATCCACACTCACTGAATATACGAAGGTCAATTACTGCTTACTAACTGGAGGGATTTGAGTGGATTATGTGGTTTATCGCACTGCAACGAGTGTTGGTTACTAATATGTATTGGTTGTTCCCTATTTAAATAACACCATGCTTCAGAAATGATGAATGTTGTGTCCCTTCTTGACCAGAATGTTACCATGGTTACACAGGTTGTTGAGAAAATGTGGGACCAGAGAATCATATCACTGAGAAATGTAATATACCCGTAATACAGAATTAAAGCTACTTAATCAAAGGCAGAGTGAAACTAGAGGAGAGAGCTGCGGTGAGAAAAGAGAGAAGCAGCACAACCAGCTCGCCGCAGCAGGTTTGAAACAAGGGGCTGAATTATGACTTTTAACATCGGAAACTTTATTTAATCAGCACCTAAAAAAACAATGTACAAGCTGGGTTACACAAGCAATTACAAATAAACATAACAAGGTCTAACCATGAGTTTGGGAGAAAAAGATGCAAGCAGAAAGAAATAAAACAGCAGGACAAGTAATGAAAGCAAATAATTAAGAGGACAAATGGGGGGGGGAACTGAAGAAAAACTAGAGCTACAAAAATAAAAGCTGACATTGATTTAAGGCTCAATAAAGAAAGGCCAGCATGTGACTTTACTTTTAATTCGATTGTTACTTTAATATCAGAATAATTTCACTTGTTATTGCATACAGTATAGGCCTACATTGTTTCACATTAACACAAAAGGATAAACATATATTCAAATGTACAGTGTGGGTTAATAAGGGAACAAAATCTAAAGTAGCCTTGTTTGACGGGACCTAGGAGTTGCTCAGTCTCTTAAATCAGGGGATCAACATGAGTATCTCATAACACATCCCATTAACACAAAACGTCTGTAGGCCTATTACAACCAGTTTATAGCTGCAGTCAGTCAAACACAGGCTTCAGAGATACAAATGCAACTTGTTTTGATTTATCTTGAGGTTTCAAGCTTTGTTTCTGCTAACCTACTTGAATCATGAAGTTATTTTATGATAAAGGTCACTAAAATATTCAAGTTATCTTATAAACCAAGGGGGAGGATGGATCCTTTATAAACATCACAGTAATTGAGAGGTGACCACTGAGGGGGAAGCCTATCACCAAGTACTACCAAGTTGCCTATGGTTTAACAAGAATGGTATTGTAGGCTATATAGAAAACGCCTCTTTTTGATGGATAAGGGTATGCAGGTGAACAACCCCAGTGAATAAAACATTGTTTTTATTTTGTACCTCTGACTGTCTTCATCTGTTTGCGTTCATCTGTAAACTAAGGCCCCGAAAACGAACCAAGGTCGATATCAAAAAAGTATTCCGTCCACACGGAATCGGCACAAGAAACGTGTCCGTCCACACGAGACCGCTCTAGACCCAACACACTCTCACTCCATAATCGTCCAGGAGCGACGTTTGGTCAGTGTCCGTGGCGTGCAGTTGTGACGCTCCTAGGCTCCTTCAGCTTCATAAAGGGACGTAAATAGCTTTCAACTGATTGCAATGTATTCCCATCTGCGGCGGGATTTGACGCTCATGGAAGCACGGCATTCGTTTGTGTCGGCTGCCCTTAAAGGCAATGTGAGCGTCCATTCTCATTGGATAACGGAGAATTGTACACAGTTTAATACTGGCAACTTCTTATTATGGGAAATACGAAAACGTCTTTTAAAACTCCAACTCCCATGACGTGCCATAGATCAGAGATGTTCACAAGTCTTTTTTTGCAAGTCCAAGTCAAGTCTCAAGTCTTTGGTCACGAGTCCAAGTCAAGTCTCAAGTCTTTGTGGGGTGAGACTTGATCAAGTCTCAAGTCTTTGGTCACGAGTCCAAGTCAAGTCTCAAGTCTCTAAAAAATAAAAGTCTCATGTCTCTTCTGGTTGTAATAAGCCTTCTATTGTCTGCTGCTATCCAGTCTGTTAAGAATACTGCACAGCTATATCTAAGACATTCAAAGCATTGACTGTATTATTATCACTCCTATATCTATTAGCATACAGTATCAGTACTGATTAGTTGTTTGTTATATGATCACTTTAAACAGGCTATTGCAATGCAATATGAGGAAAAACATCACACTTTAGCTAAATGCAAACAACTTATAAGCAAAACACTTCAGAATCAGAAATCAGTATCACAAATACTTTATTAATCCCCCGCAGGGAAACTGTGTTAAAAGTACTTAAAAGTAAACATTTGTTCTGTGCCATTTGCAACTAAAAAACTATTGCTGCAATATTATCTGAAATATACTGAACTGGTGATATTAAAACATGACCTGTTCCAAAAGAGATATCTACCATTAACACCATTTGCTGGTAAATCATGCAAGTGGCTGGTACTGTATGTTGCACGCACCAGCCACAAATAACAATGGCAATCTATTGAGTGGCTGGTAACATTTCAACATTCACTAGGCTAGCCATTTGGCCAGTGGACAAAAATGTTAAAATTTGACCTCTGCAACCGTATTGTTTAATTACACTGGGTCTCTAATTACATCTTTTAAGTCTACTATAAATACACATATTCCTCTATCCTCTCACTCAAACCCAGTGTAATGGTAACCTGATAAACCTGTAACATTAACGTTACGTGGTCAACAATAAACCTGTAACCTGCCTATAAACCGACAGATGTATTTATGTATGTAACTATGTATTTCTCTACGTTTAACGTTAGCCAGTAGATGGTAGCAGCGGAACGTAATGATTAACGTTACCGACCTTTTTTATGTCATGTCAAGAGTTGGATGTCAACGCCACTCAACGTAAACAAGTGTGACAAGCAAACATTCACTCATCTTTTCAAATATTCAGTTACAAAGCTAGTAGCGAGCTAAGTTAACATTACATAGCTGATGCTGAGCTAAACATGTTTGCTAACCGTCCATATGCGTTAATGTGACTGACCTCTCCGGGTGAGTTTTCAAGTGCCTGATGAAATTTGACGTTGTTGCACCAGCATCCTTGATTTTAATATTGCAGACTTTGCAGTGTGTGCTCCTTTTGTTGGTGCCGCCGGCGTTTTGTTCGAAGTTTTTATAGTTGAACCTAATTACAAGCGGTACAGCTGCAGGTGTGCCGCCGGTCGCCATGGTGTTACCATGATGTTAATGTTAATGTTAAAGGTGGGGTAGGTAAGTTTGAGAAACCGGCTCGAGATACACTTGTTGTTATATTCCATGGAATGCTCTTAACATCCCGATAGCCGGCCCGGCTAAAGTAACTGGATGGCCTACCTGCCTGTCAGCCTCCATCGGGGCACAAACTTATCTCGTGCCCTCATTGGTCATGTGCGCGTTCGTGTGTGTTGGAGGAGGGGCTCTGTGACGAAGTGGCAGATTTTCTCCGGTTGTGTATTTTCAAATTCTAGCGATCTCGAGACGGTTTCTCAAATGTACCTACCCCACCTTTAATACGCCAAAAATAGAAAACACAATGATTGTTCACGAGTCCCAACACACGAGTCCAAGTCGAGTCCGAAGTCTTTTGAGCAGGAGTCCAAGTCAAGTCTGAAGTCTCTGTGTGTGCGACTTAAGTGCGACTCGAGTCCGAGTCACAGACTCGAGTCCCCATCTCTGCCATAGATAGAGAACATGTTGCGAAACACAATAGCCAGCATCTGTAGTTCTGGGGACGGGGTGGGGGAGGGGGGGACGCGGTGGACCCGTTCAAATCCAGTTTTGGACAGTCTGCCGTGGTTCCATCCCATTTCAAGTGCTGTTCGAGGCTCGGCGTAACCCTCAGAGCACACTCTCCAATCACAGAGCTTGAGGACTATCACGGGGTTTGTCAAACAGAGCAAATGGTGTAGTCCAAACGATAGCTGGGGATTCTGGGTAGTGTAGTGTCTTCTTCCATCCTTTACTCCGAAAAAATATTTGTTTCTCCGAATCGAAGGGGAAAAATTCAAAAGCATTGCACACAATTTAAACCAATCAATGTTGTGTAATTAACAAGGATAATCTGGTGTTTTTTAGTCGATGAGTAGTGCAGATATCACTGTAAAATCAATCGACATTAAGGGGAATACTTACTTCCGGGTGTACAATTCTCCGTTATCCAATGAGAATGGACGCTCACATTGCCTTTAAGGGCAGCCGACACAAACGAATGCCGTGCTTCCATGAGCGTCAAATCCCGCCGCAGATGGGAATACATTGCAATCAGTTGAAAGCTATGTGCGTCCCTTTATGAAGCTGAAGGAGCCTAGGAGCGTCACAACTGCACGCCACGGACACTGACCAAACGTCGCTCCTGGACGATTATGGAGTGAGAGTGTGTTGCTAGACACGCTGGAGTTCCGTTACGGCCTTGTGTGGACGAACCGTCCATACGATAAAGAACTATAGCTGATGAAGCCATATCTAGGAGCTTATATTATTTAATAGTTATCCATTTATTTTATTGTTCTTTTTTGTTTATAGTAAATCTTCCTTTTAATTCTTATTTAAGTTGATCAAATAAGTTGTACCATGCCTCTGTTTTGTAAAGACAGCCTTTGGGCACCGGGGGAGGGGAGACCGGCTCATTATAAATATGGGAAACAGGTGGTATTGAGCGGCGCACCCGGTAGGCTTATGGTTTTTTACCATCGGGTAAGAAGGAAGAGAAATGCTTGATGTGTTGACAATAAATTGCACTGAAACGACTTTTGCTCGGACCTTGATTTTTACCCATGCGTAAGATTCGCTGACGGGTGCCTCAGCGGCACTTTGCGTTATATTTCTTTCTTATATTTTTATGATTTTGGCCGCTATATAGTAAAAAACCCGCCTCATGAATGGATACTATTTTTTTTGGAAACCCTTTTTCTGTGGATGGCCCGCTGCAAAGAGGGAGAAAAGGATTTCCTTATTGAAACTTCCGTGAGTCGCGTGGAAAAGAGGACGGACGCCGGCCTCGAGTTGGACATGTTTGTACGCGAGGCAGAGCGCGTGGGACTCGTGAGTAAACAAGAGGAAAAATGAATGAGTCATGCTTGTTGTGATTTAATCAATGGATGCATACGCAAATGAAGATATGAGCCAAACGTGTCAAAGGTTATGGATGGAATGATTAAGCGCTTCATCAAAGAAATAAGGATGTCTGTGCAAGCCAGCTTTACGCACGCTGCGGAGAACAGCGTGATGGATTAACGCAGACGCAATCTGATCAAAGATATTGAATACAATTAAAAGCAACTCTCAAGTAAAAATGACTGAACCTAAAACTGCCATTGAGGCAGAGGATCTTTTAAATCCCTCACGGCCACACGCAGAGGGAAACTTGGAGTGTGCACAAGAAAACTAAATGAAACTAAAGCCCTGCTCACTGACGATGGAAATGTTGATGATGTTGATGATTGCATGGATATGTTTAAAACTGCTATGGATGAATTCAATAAAGTGCATCATTCTCTCCAACAACTCTTATCTGAAGAAGAAAAGGACATTGATGCAACGGACTGGTATGAACCCAGAATTATGAACTTTAATTACTTTGCAAAGGAAGTTAAAGCATGGAGAAGAGAACGTATTGCACAACTACAAGTTGATCCACTTGACAGTATCTCCAATGCCTCCAAAAGGACTTCAACATCAAGGGCCTCATCTGCTGCTAAGTTAGCATCAGCAGAAAGGGCAGCTTTGGAGGCTAAGTGTGCTGCTTTAAAGCACATGCATGCACTGCGACTGGAGGAAACCATTCTCAAATCAAAGATGGAAAAGGTGGAGATGGAATCACAGATTGCAGCAGCAGATGCCAAAATGAGGGTACTTCTCAGCCCACATGAGGATGATCATCTTGGGGATGCTATGAATGCTTATTTAGATGAAGAAGGTAAACTGGAAAATGTGGAGCAAACGTATACAGACACTTCTGTCTTGGAATTTATTGAAGTAGCTGCTGTACCTAAAACTCCACTACATAGAACAATTGTGGATTTCCATAAAAGATCTCGGCAAGCAAATGGGAGATCAAGCCCACAACTGGAAAATCCTGCAATCAACATTTTTACTCAGGAAAACCTCAACACACTGGCACAGAGACAAAAGGACATAGCTGATCTCATGATAATGCAACAAAATCTATCCCTGCTACCTAAGAGAGAGGTGCCTGTGTTTAATGGGGACCCACTCTCTTATCAACCTTTCATGCATGCATTCAGATACCTAATTGAAGAGAAAACTAGTGACTGCCAGGACAGGCTCTACTTTCTTGAACAGTTTACATCAGGTCAAGCCAGAGATCTGATCCGTAGCTGTCTTCACATGGATGCACAAAGAGGATATTCAGAGGCCATGCAACTTTTAAAGAGACATTATGGAAATGAAATGAAAATTGCAAATGCTTATCTGGATAAGGCACTCAACTGGACAGCTATCAAGCCAGATGATGGACAATCTCTTCATGCCTACTCACTATACCTAAGAGAATGCCTTAACGCCATGCAGGACTTGGAGTACATGGATGAGCTAGACGTCACATCAACGTTAAGACTAATTGTATCCAAGCTACCATATAAGCTCAGGGAAAGATGGCGCACAACAGCGTATGAAGAATTTCAAAAGAAGAACATCAGGGCTAGATTCAAACATCTGGTCGAATTCACCGAAAAGCATTCTGACATATTATTACACCCAGTGTTTGGAGAAATTAAAGACTCAAATCCCACTAAAAGGATAATCACCAACAATAGGACAACTGACCTCAGAACACCTAAAAGGAGCAGTAACTTTGCCACGGCTGTCGCTGCAACTGAACATCATGACACCAAGCTATAGGCATTTAAGGTGCAGCAACCCACCTACATCAAAGCTGCCCCTGCAACCCTATGTAGTTTCTGTCAAGGCAGGCATGCAGTAGTGGACTGCTTAAAACTAAAATCAGAGCCTCACGACCAAAAGGTTAATTATCTAAAGACAAATGGTTACTGTTTTGGTTGCCTTAAGAAGGGTCACATGAGCAAAGACTGTACATTGAAGCTAAACTGTCTAACATGCCAAAGGAAACATCCAACACTGCTGCATAGTGATGATTTAAATTCAAAACAAGTCACCCTGCAAAACAGTAGAACAGAACCAAAGCGAGTGTCCATCAACAGTGCGAAGGTATCAGCTGATCAGTCAACAGGGGCCGGTGAGGATTGTGCTCTTGCTATTGTTCCGGTGCAAGTTAAAGCAGCAAAAGGAAGCAAGTATATTCAAACCTACGCCTTTCTTGACCCTGGGAGCACGGCCACATTCTGTACTGAAAACCTAATGAACCAACTGAATACTAAAGGACGAAAGACTGAAATTCTACTCCGTACAATGGGACAAAAAAGGAATGCAAAAAGCTATGAAATCACAGGTCTGGAAATAGGAAACATAGATGGAGGACAATTTATCAACTTGCCCAAAGTGTATACACAAACTAAGATTCCTGTCTCAACGGAAAACCTTCTCACACACTCCGATCTTGAAAAATGGCCTCATCTCAGTCAGATCCAAATCAAGGAAATTGATGCAGACATTGAAATGCTGATAGGGATGAATGTTCCCAAAGCCTTGGAACTCTGGGATATAATCCACAGTCAGGGTAATGGACCATATGCAGTGAAGACAATGTTTGGATGGGTGGTCAATGGGCCCCTCAAATCTCACACTGCTTTGGATACTTCTGAAACAAGGTCAGCAACCGTCAATAGAATTTCACTGGATAATCTGAGGGACCAGCTAGTCTCACAGTACAACCAGGATTTCCCTGAAAAGGAATATGAGGAAAAAAGAGAGATGTCATGTGAGGACAGGAAATTCATGGACTTGGCTGAAAGTTCAATAATCATCAAAAACGGACATTACAACTTACCTCTACCCTTCCGTGATAAGGACTTGGCCCTGCCTAACAATTACAACATGGCACTACATCGCACAGCCAACCTTGCTGGGAAATTCAAGAGGGATTCAGTTTACGCTGAAGAATATAAAGTCTTCATGGAAAAGGTACTGGACAAGGGCTATGCCGAAAAGGTTCCACAAGATCAACTTCAAAGATCAGACGGCAGGCTCTGGTACATACCGCATCATGGGGTTTACCATAAAAGAAAGAAGAAACTCAGGGTTGTATTTGACTGTTCATCTTCATTTAAAGGAAAGTCCCTTAATGCTGCACTCCTCCAAGGTCCGGACTTGACTAATCCCCTTCTAGGCGTCTTGCTTCGTTTCCGTCAGGAGAAAATTGCAATAATGGCTGACATTGAAGCAATGTACTACCAAGTACAAGTACAGGAAGACCACCGTGACTATCTCAGGTTTTTGTGGTGGCCTCAAGGAGACATCAGCAAACCACTGGAGGTCTATCGGATGAATGTGCATCTCTTTGGTGCAGTATCATCCCCAAGCATAGCCAGCTTTGCCTTGCAACAAGTGTCAAGAGACAATATCAGTAAATACAGCACGGAAGTACTGGAAACCATTCAGCGCAGCTTCTATGTGGATGATTGTCTCAAATCTGTGGCTTCTACAACTCAAGCTATCGACCTTACCAAGGATCTAATGAAGGCATGTGCCGAAGGAGGATTTACTCTTACCAAATGGGTGAGTAATAGCCAAGACGTGCTTAGAACCATCCCTGAAGTGCACAGAGCTAAACCAGTGGAGCAACTAGATCTGGACAACGAAAAAACACCTCTAGAAAGAGTTCTAGGCATCCAGTGGAATATTGTGAGAGATACATTTACCTTCACTGCTGCCATCAAACACAGAGTTCCTACAAGAAGAACAGTTCTTTCTATTGTCAGTTCTATTTACGACCCCCTCGGTTTCCTTTCACCATTCATCCTCAAGGCGAAGCAAATCCTTAGAGGACTCTGCATTGATAAGTGTGGATGGGATGAAGTTATCCCAGAACACCTTTCAAAGTCATGGCAAAGATGGATAGCAGAACTAGATCAGCTGGGCAGATTTGAAGTGAACAGGTGCATTAAGCCTGAACATGTTGGACTCATAAGGACTGCTGAGCTGCATCACTTCTGTGACGCAAGTGAAAAAGGGCATGGCACTGCAAGCTACATTAGATTCACGAACCACAAAGGAGATACTCATGTGTCATTCATTCTCGGGAAATCCAGAGTCAATCCTCTGAAGCAAATCACCATTTAGGCCATAAGGTGAACCCTGTTATCGTTTCAACCCGCTCCACAGAAGTGAAACTACACAATCTTTAGTTCATAAAAAAGAACGAGTCATGCTTATCCACCAAAAAAAATATCGTCGCTAAAATTCCTGCCAATTCTTCTAGGCACGTAATTATTGGCTGAACTAGTCCCTTCGAAGCGTAATAATATCTTGGTCCAAAGTCGTGCCACGGTTCGTCACGTGATCGTGCTACACCAATTGGGTAGCTGCATATTGTCAACAGAAGTGAAAGATGGCGGCCGCCATGGTTACGCTAAACCAGACCAAATGGATTCTAAACAGTGCTGTATGCTTGTTTTATGTCATGTTTTGTCATATGTCTTAATACATCACTAAGTCCGAGGTATTTGCGTTATATACGCGGTATTTGTGAGAGGTTTTACTATCTGGGAACAGAGTTGACCATCGAATCAACATTGACTAGCAGCGTTTATCAGCCAACTCCAGCTACAAACAATTTCCCCACGGGGATTAATAAAGTATATCAAACTCATATTTATCAAACTATCATTCCTGGACTGCCATGTTCACATCGCTAGGTTCATTGGGATTATTCCATTAGACTGAGGACTTTTTGTCTGTCTGTTGTTATCCTGTACACGTTAAATGCACTCTTAAAATAAACATGACTTGATTTCTGCGTCCAAGAAGAAGGTTAACTTGTTACGTTAAGTAATTTAGATCAATAAAATGCAGTACTTCCAGGCTGAAGACTTTTCTTTTTGTTGCTGCTTTTAATTGAACTATTCATATCTTAGACTGCACTGTAACTTTTATCAATGTATTTTTTCTTTTAATGTTTCTTTTATTAGCTTTTCTTTTGAATGACTGATTTTAAATGCCATTTTCTTAATGTCTTTAATTTTTTGTAAAACACTTTGAATTGCCTTGTGTTGAAAAGTGCTATATAAATAAACTTGCCTTGCCTTACTTATACCAATGTCCATTGATTCATTTATTTACTCATTCATCCCTCCACAAATGAAAACAACACTGATGAACCATAAAAACGAGATTTATTACAAATATAAAAGGTATGACATAGAAAACAGTAGAAGGACATGTAATGTAGTATAATTGATTGGTGTCAGGCTGGGCGGAGCGGCTGATTGGTGCTGTGATTGCCTCAGCTGGTTAAAAGAGTCCTGCTGATTATACTCTGTTCTAGTACCAAAAACAAATGTATCTATGAGTGATGTGTGAGCGCGTCGGCCAGGCACTAAAACCAAAAGAACAGAAAAGAGCTTAAGAAAGATGGAAAGAAGGCTCTTTTATTCCTATTCCTCACTGTCAGTGTCAGGGCAGTCATCGTTCTCTTCCTCTGTTTCTTTTTTATTTGCACAATTTGAGCAACGACATAAGTCTGTGCAACAGAGTCCTGCAGAGAAGCATGAACATCTGCCTTTCTCACAGGCAGACTCTTTGCAGCTGCAGTGTATCACATGCAACACACTGTCAGGGGCAGGATTTCTTGTCATCCAGGTGACGTGTAAGTTCCCATCCTCTATTTCCCAACCATATCCAGCAGGTGATGGAGCATTCATTTCTCTTTTGAGACAGGACCTCATTATTGCTGCCTGGTAATTTGCCCTTTTGCAGTGCTGATGGAGGGCATCATGAGTAGGGGGAATGCTTAATTCTGGCAAGGCCGATGATGCCATACAGAAAGCCTTGTACCTAGCATCATTTACATGTTCGGCTGCTGGCTGATCATACAGGTGACATACATACCGGCAAAGAAGTGCAAATGTTGATTGCTCCAAGTCAAAGTTAGTACCTAAACTTCTGAAAGCCTTAAGGTAGTCATCTTTCTCACATGCAACAGCAAATGACTTTCTTTTGCCTTTGCCATAGAAAGCGCTTGTGGAGTCACACCCAGAGAACGTGTGAATTCCAATCAAGGCTGAACACACACTGGTTCCGAGAGCTGATGACACCATGGCAATGTCAATGATCCGTGTCCTGTTGCCAGTCCCTGTGAACACATATAAGCTGCATGGCAAATCTGCCTGCAGACTTACAGCAATGACTGCCACATCAGTGTCCGAGCTCTTGATGATGACAGCTTTGTGCTCCTGTGCAGCATGTTGGGCATGTAAAAACACCCGTGTGTCACATTCCTCATGATCACACTGCAGGTCTTCAACAACATCAACAGACTGTACACCCTCCATGACAGTTACACAGTGGCATTGATTTTGATGGGCAATGTACAAGCTGAGGTTTTTACCCACTGTTGTGAGGTCTGCATGTGTCCATGCCACATAAAGGAATTCGGCCAGTGCTTCCTTATTTTTTCCGTCAGAGAGAAACTTCTTCCACTGGGTTGGAGTTCTCTGATCTGGGCTGAAGATTGTTATTAGTTGTGACCCTGCATCAGCTCTACGGGACCGTTCTAGGCTTTTGATGCTGATGGGTGGATACCGGTCAGTGACAAAATCAATGCGTGTACACTTGTGATGCAAAGCAAGTTGGAGTATGCTCTGCAGTATGGTCTCTGCAAGCTCTCCAAATGTTGCTGGTCTGGATGGCATGGCCTGCATGACTGCCATGCCATCAAAAAGAATGGCACCACCTATTGGAACTTTGTCAACCAAGCACTCTCCACCTTTGCTCTGCAATAGATCCATGAGAGCTGATTTGTTTGTTTTGGCAAGTGAACCATCAGCACTTGCTAATGGATATGACACAGTTCCCAAGGAATATGACAGAATTTCCCTCATTTCAATTTTCCTGCTCTGGCCAAGGATGAGGAGCCTGGAAAATAACTTCTTGTCAGCACGCAAAATCACTTCCTTGCCTGCTGCAGATTTTTTGGGGGGCTTTTTCTGATCACTGAGAGTCTTGAGTTTTTGTGATATTATGGGGGCAAATATGTCAACTGTTTTGGATAACAGTCTCTGCTCCATAAACTCCTTTACAGCATTTTCACCCTTTTCTGAGGCAACAAGCAAATCCTTTGTGATTTCTCCTGTTGCTACTCTTCCAGAGCTAAGACACACAATGCCGTCTTGGTGTACATCAAAAGGGTTGAGCATGGAATCAATAGTGTCCAAGATTCTACTCACAGCCTTTGCATCAGCAGAGATGCGTGTCTTGTCCAGGTCTTTTCTTGTCCGTAGCTCAGGAGATATCCCTGCCATTGATTCACACTGTCTTGCTATCGCGGCTCTTTCATGCTGTGACAGTATCCAGCGATACACTGCAGACCGATTTTGTGTGATCCCTGTCCAGCCACCTTTGGTCTTGGCATCTCTGTTAAGCGTTTGCTCAATAGCCTGGTCGCAAGCAATGGAGGCAAATCCATGAACACTTTGTCGCTGGACAGTCCACTGGCCTTTCACATTCATGTCACTGTGGCAAGAGGGATGTGTGACAGGCAGATTCATCATTTCCAGCCAGTATGCAGGTAAATATCGAGCGTAATTTACTCTATCGTAGGCAAAAAACCATGGCATCATTAACCGGACGGTTGACAGGTGAAGCTGCCAGTTTGATTCTCGCGTTGCTCTCACAAACAGGAGGAGTAGCTGCATCATGTCAATGTATGAGCTCCAGAAAGCAAATGTTGCATTCTCTGTACTCCTCCTCTGCACAAAGTCTGCATATTTCGAGCACATATTATCAAACCTCTGATCTGCACTCAAAACATCCATCAATCTGTCTGGAAAGGCACATTCCATCTCAGTGATGACATCCATGCACGCAGCTCTCTCTTGGGGTGGCAAGGAGTCCATGAAGGTGATAAACCGGATGCGCTGCAGACTCTCATATAGAAGTTTATGAGCCCTCATGCTGCGATTGTAGTGATGGCCATTGAGTACCCCATTGATGGATCCTGGGGCAACAACTTCAGATTCAATGAGGATATCTTGCAGTCCTGCATCTCCGAACCTTTTGCCTAGAATACTCAGGTAGGACATGCATGTATGGAATTCACCTAGTCTAATCACTAGACGCTTTGTAAACTCAACATCCTTCCAGCGTATTTGCTGTGCTTTGGCATATATAGCCTGGTCAAACACTAAAACGATATGATCCAGTTCTAGCTGGTCAGCAATCTGGACACTTCGCTTCAGGATAGTGTTGACTGTTGACATCTCTGTTGGTGAGGCTTCAATGACTGGAAGATAATACAATGCGGACTTCTGCAGAGTGTTTTCATCCTGAAGCAGTGTATGGAACCCTGTCCAGCTTGGGATTGTACAACTATCCGTACATGTGGACTTCACAAAAGCATATGCCATTTCAGCTTGTACAGCAAAGTGGGTGTCCATTCTGCATGTCGCTGACTGCACTGGTTGACACAAGTTCTGTGGCCCTTGCCTTTTGGACTGATGGTAAGGTTGTATAGGCATTGGGGGGGGGGCTATGAATGAGGTAACTCCCTTTCTCAGTGGCTGTCTGATTGCTGTGGACATAGGCTCGCCGGGCACACTCTGGAGCATAATTCCATTTGTATGGTGAGTAGTTCCACGACCCGATAGTGTCTCCTCACCAAAGTCAATGTTATCCCACACAAGTGTTGTGGGTGTCCGCTTTGAGAATCCCTTCGGTATTTTGTCTCTGCCTTCTACTAGTGTCAGTTGGGCAAGGCTAGTGTCTAGACTCAAAACTGTGTCCCATGATGCACAATGTCCCAGTCTGTTAAGCAGTGATACAATGCGTGATGATCCAGTTAAATGTCGAACAGTTAAACCTAAAGCCAAGGACTTGGGTGTCTGCTTGCGGCCCTTGGAAGCAAGGTACACAATGTCTTGACAAACAGACAACACTTTCAAATGTACGTCATCATCAATGTTGACATAATGATCCAGTGTTGGCTCCTCAGTGGAACCTATAATCCAGCTGAGCAGATTGTATAGTCCAATGGGGACAACAGTTTGAGATTCAGTGACATTTACATTTTCAGAAGTGGGAGGCCATGGGCATGACATGCCAGGAGTGTCACTAAGCAGTCTTTTCAAAAACAACGCTGCTGTATACAGTGTCCTTGTGTCCTCATGTGTTGTTTGGCACTTTGTTCTCCCTGTTTCATTGTCGCTGTCTGTCTGGCTCAATTCACTGGACTGTGTTGTTTCCGTACCGGATGGATCTGGTAGCATGTCCACGAGTGCATCCTTTGACAGAGTCTCAGCAAAAACCAGTTCGCAGACGTTGCGCTTGGTGGGCATGTGAAACGCTAGCTGAGGGAAATCTTGAGCCAGCCTCTTCTTCAACAGATCCTGTCTGTAACACAACAAAACAGTGACAATTACGAGTCACAGGAGTACCATCAAAAGCAGAGTGGTGGAGGTGATACAAGACATTACAGACTAGAACCTATCTGCCATACAGCACATTTAACACCAAAGAAGCCAAATAAAGGCCCACATCATCACAAACAACACTACACACTACACATCATGGGGGTTTCTCCAAACAGGCCTGTCATACACATTTTGTTTAAAGCTGGCCTTGCACATGATAAATAATAATACTTGTATTACATTGCAGTTACCTGTAGTTTGAAGCATCAACACCTTCGTTTGCTTTCACCATGTCAATGAAGGCCTGCCTCAGCTGGCCCATTCTAAGCACCTCATTGTTGACAAGCAGCCTCTGGCGGATGATCCTCTCACAGAACAGCTTGTAACTGGCATCAAACATTGCCTCATCCCTACAACACATGAATGAGAAGTAAATAAATGGATAAATGAATAAGTGTTGTGATTGTGTGCACATATAACAGAAGGAAATTGGATGTTTACTTATAATGTTAAGTATGTGTATGTGTATATATATATATAGCCATCGCCGACACACACCTGGACTTCAGTCTGGTGGTAGTGCAAATAGGTAAAGCAATCCAAGGAGAAATAACTTACTGTTCTGTCTCTGGTTTGTCAGGTCTCAGCAAAAACATGGTGTACTGACTGTAACAGCTTTTGTGGTACCGCACCTCCAGAGCCACACAGTCTTTGTCTTTTATATGTAAAAGAACACTTTGGTCATCTTTCTTCTCAGCAGCTTTCTGCAATTTGCCTAAACGGAAAAAAAGGACAACTCAATGAGTTTGTTGACGTATCTCTCACACATAATTGTACCTTTCAGTTATTCAACCACAGAGAATGTGTGTGTGTGTGTGTGTGTGTGGTGTGTGTGTAGTGTGTGTGGTGTGTGGGTGGGGGAGGGGGTTTGCTTACCTGCTTTTAATGTTTCAGCCTTACACAGTTGATCCCTTTGTCGCTTGCCTGCTTTGATGATCATTTTCTCCTTCATCTTGCATATAATGCACAGGGCAGGAAGGACGGGGCCAGAGCCTGCGATTGGCAGGCCTGACCTTGATCGTAGCTTCTCTGTTTGGCTTCGGTACGTGCTGCGAGACGTCGATGGGATGGGCTCGACCTCAAGGTCCTCCCTAACGTCTTGATCTCCCTCACGTGCGAGCCGTCTTTCCACCTTCGTCATGGCCTTTGTGTCGGTAAACCTTATGTAGCATATGTGGTGGAAGCCAGCGTCCTCAGGAATATCTTCGAACTCGAAATCAAGACAGTGCTTGTGGTTTTCAGCCACCACGTTCCGAGAGTCTCCCTTCAAGCCGAGCGACCGTTGTAAGCTTGTCCTGTACGTATTCCATCTTGTATTGGTAAAACAATCAACCTTTTCGTGCTTCACAGACGTAATATGCATGTAACAATGTTTGTGTGTTGACAATTTTGACTTTTTGAGACTTTCTGGTGCGTTTTCCTCGTCTCCGCTACTCGATGAAACCATGGCGGCCGCCATCTTTCACTTCTGTTGACAATATGCAGCTACCCAATTGGTGTAGCACGATCACGTGATGAACCGTGGCACGACTTTGGACCAAGATATTATTACGCTTCGAAGGGAATAGTTCAGCCAATAATTACGTGCCTAGAAGAATTGGCAGGAATTTTAGCGACGAAATTTTTTTTGGTGGATAAGCATGAATCGTTCTTTTTTATGAACTAAAGATTGTGTAGTTTCACTTCTGTGGAGCGGGATTTCTTTTCTAAAGGACTTTTCGAGGTTCACCTTGCGGCCTAATTCCCAGACTGGAGCTCGCAGCTGCTACACTTGCTGTAAAAGTTGACAGGATGTTACAGAAGGAACTAAACATGAAACTACAGAAATCAACCTTCTGGACAGATAGTACATCAGTACTAAAATACATCCACAACCAAACAAAAAGATTCCATACCTACGTTGCTAATAGGATAGCTGTGATTCACAACTTGTCCCAAGAAAGCCAATGGAGGCATGTAAGTTCCAAGGACAATCCAGCAGACTTTGCATCACGTGGATTGAATATTGAACCATTCTTGGAGTCCACAAGATGGTTGAATGGCCCTGACTTCCTTTCAAAGGAGGAAAGTGAATGGCCGGAAGTGCCAAAGGATCTTGGCCACATCCTCCTTAATGATCCAGAGATCAAAAAGGACATCTCTGTTAACAGCTTGAAAATAAATAACTGTGCAACCACCGACCTCATTGAACACTACTCCTCTTGGAAAAAACTACAGAGAGCAGTTGGTTGGTTGTTGAAACTCAAAAGACTGCTTCAATCCAAAAGAGCTAAAGCACCAGTGACCCGCTCCAAAACTGCAGAAAGACAACAAGGACTATCTATGGAGGATTTGGAGGAAGCAGAGAAATCCATCATTCACTATGAACAAGAGCGCTACTTTGAATCTGAGCTGATGCTGCTAAGGAAAGGAAAAGATGTTAAAGCTGACAGCCCCTTACGCAAAGTTGATCCTATTCTGGATGAAGGTATCCTACGGATTGGAGGACGCATAAGTAAATCTGCTATGCCAGTACATTTGAGAAACCCGATAATCCTTCCAAAAAACTCCCACATATCCAAACTGATTCTACGCGATATTCATCAACAGGTCGGACACTCTGGGAGGAACCACATGCTCTCCAGACTAGGCCAGAAATTCTGGTTACCCTCTGCCAACTCTTCTGCAAGGAAAATAATAAAGGCTTGTGTTTTTTGTAGACGCATGCAAGCTAGAGTTGGAGAACAAAAAATGGCTGACCTACCTGAAGATCGTGTGGCTCCAGACCTTCCACCTTTCTCTCATGTGGGAATTGACTATTTCGGACCCATCGTGGTTAAAAGAGGTCGAGGCCAGGTGAAGCGGTGGGGGGTAATATTCACCTGCCTTGTGAGTCGAGCTATTCATCTGGAGGTGGCGAGTACCCTGGATACTAACTCCTGCATCAACGCCATAAGGCGGTTTTCATGTCGAAGAGGACCAATTCTAACGATCAGAACAGATCGTGGGACCAACTTTGTAGGCGCTCAGAAAGAACTGGAGACTGCTCTAAACCAGCTTGATCACAAAAGGATCCAGAATTCCCTGCTCTCTGAGCAAGTCAGGTAGCTGTTCAATCCCCCATCAGGAGCACACTTTGGAGGAGTGTGGGAAAGACTGATCCGGCTGGTGAAAAAAGTACTCTTTTCAGTTCTTCAACATCAGGTCATGGATGATGAAATGCTACAAACTGCCTTTTGTGAAGTTGAATCTATTCTCAATAACAGACCAATCACAACTGTGTCAGCTGATCCTAATGATTTAGAACCCCTCACGCCAAACCACCTGCTGCAGCTGAAAACCAAACTACTCTTACCACCTGGACTCTTCTGCAAAGATGACCTCTACACCAGAAAGAGATGGAGACAAGTTCAATACATTGCAGACCTCTTCTGGCAGAGGTGGGCTAAAGAATATCTGCCACTCATGCAGCAAAGGCAAAAGTGGGTCAACACTAGAAGGAATCTTCAACCCAATGATATTGTGGTCATCGTCGATGAAACGGCACCAAGGAACTCGTGGCCCCTCGGCCGTGTGGTTAAAACCCTGCCCGGACCCAAAGGTCTGGTCAGAAGTGTGTTAGTTCAGACCAACACTAACATCCTGCAAAGGCCCATTAGTAAGCTCTGTCTACTCCTGGAAGCCAACTGAGCCAAGAGCTAGCCAATGCCCTACCCCTATCCCCTGCACACACACATACTGTCTTTCTTACATCTTTCCATACACAAACCTCTCCATTTCAAACTACACTGATACCCTTTGACTATTGTCTCCTGCCTCAGGGACAGTGACTGGTGAAACCACCAAAGACACTGATGCAGCATGAACCTTGGGGGGGATCTAAGTGGGGGCTAATTGAAATGACTTGTTGAATGTATATATGCATATTAGTAGATTTTGTATGATAAACAAAAATGTAATTAGATATTTTGCGTAGTCTCAAATATTTAAAGGTGTTACCTGGCTCCATAGAATGTTTTGTTGTAATTGATTTGCTATTGCATCACAATTAGGGGCCGGTATGATGAAGCCATATCTAGGAGCTTATATTATTTAATAGTTATCCATTTATTTTATTGTTCTTTTTTGTTTATAGTAAATCTTCCTTTTAATTCTTATTTAAGTTGATCAAATAAGTTGTACCATGCCTCTGTTTTGTAAAGACAGCCTTTGGGCACCGGGGGAGGGGAGACCGGCTCATTATAAATATGGGAAACAGGTGGTAGTGAGCGGCGCACCCGGTAGGCTTATGGTTTTTTACCATCGGGTAAGAAGGAAGAGAAATGCTTGATGTGTTGACAATAAATTGCACTGAAACGACTTTTGCTCGGACCTTGATTTTTACCCATGCGTAAGATTCGCTGACGGGTGCCTCAGCGGCACTTTGCGTTATATTTCTTTCTTATATTTTTATGATTTTGGCCGCTATAATAGCGGATAACACCCGTTTCGTCTCCGTGTGGACGGGGCCTAAGTGGTAATGTGTGTGTTTGGCTGCATTGTGGATGTTGAATGTTGGGTTCATTGTAAGTTACAGTAATTGACTTCTGTGGTCTGTTAACTGTTGGTTCTTGACAGTGCGATAAAATGCACATATCTGCTTTCCTTTGAACATCTTGTTGTTTCTGTATTTTTTTTTAAGCCCGGAATCTTTTTAGTTTCAATAATGTTTTGTACCACAGCTAATGGAATGTTAACTTTTCATTTAAGGGTTATTGTTGGTGATTGAAGTCATATTATTTGGTTCTTATGGTTCTTGCCCTACTGATTTTAAAACAAACAATAGACTTAGGATAGATCTGAAGTTAAGGAATACTAGGACCTTGTTGCTTTTCTCTCTTTTAACTGGTAGTTTAAAAAAAACACAAGTATGAAAATACAGCAGTAAAATCAAGGCTATGCCCAACCACACAGCAATAAAAAAACGAAACATCAACGGTAATGATCCCTAAGCTAGGGAAAAATAGTCCTGGTTTCAGTTTGCTTTTGAATGTGGGCACAGTTGTGGTCGACCTCCAGTTGTCAGCATGCATTATCAATTAGGGTGTATAAATGACTATTAACGGTGTTGCTGGGTGTGATTTGGATGCTTGCTCCATTAAGCCCACTCTATACTTACCTGGGTAGGTGGTATATTTCAGGAGGAAATGAGTGGGTCGCTTGCTGTGAGGCTGCGGTTTTAATCATTCTGGTGTTTGTTTGCTACAGTTAATTTAGTTTTATTGAAATGATCCGGTTACATTTTTGTTGTTTCAGTAAACTTTTTGTTAATGAAAGCTTCCTTTTTTGCACTATTCTGCTTTATCAACCTCGTTCCTCTTTTTAAAACTTTCCGGTGCCTAACAACCATGTAATTTACCCTTTTATATGCACTCGAAGGAAGAGCCATGTTGTAGTTGTGTTTAAAACATAATGTAGACTTAAAGGGGACCTATCATGCAAAATGCACTTTTTGATGTATTTTATACATAAATATGTGTCCCCGGTGTGTCGGGGAACTCACGCAGCGTCAGAAAATAAAACCCTCTCTTTTCCTCTGTACCCAAATCTCTTAAAAACGGGGCTACAACGGAGCTGATCCAGATTTGCATCCGATATGACTTAATATCGGAAATGTGGACCCACGGCACTATCAGAAAGTTGCTATCGGAAACAATGCCCGACTGTTTTGGACGTAATATGGTCTGTGTTTACTTTAGCATCGCTAACACTCAGAGCTAACCTGTACTGGAGAGAGCATGTGTGTGAAGAAGCAGGAAATAAAAAGGAACTCACCTTGTGGTATAACCGGCAAGAGAGAAAGCCTTTGAGCTCCATACTGTTTCAGAAATAATCCTTGATAATCCATGATATGGCGTTTCATCACCGCAGTATTTAGTTTAGACAGTAGCTGCTGGGTCCCGCATGAGCTCAGCCTCCTCCTTTTTTTCTTTTCTTTTTTTTTTTTAAAGCTTTATACCCAAAATCAGCACTTTTGAAACAGGAAGTGAAATAGAGGGATATGAGGCATGGCTAGAATGGGTGATCTGTTTGGTATTTTGAGCAAACCACTTCATAGACATGTTATTTATATATTTGTATATATCTGAGACCTATGCTATTGCCTAAAAATAGCATGATAGGTGACCTTTCAGACATGACTCACTTGCATCCAGTGAACTTGATCTATAGCTGATGTATAACAACAGCGCATTTCACCCCTAATGCTTCACATGCTTGCCATGACCTTCCTTTAATGCAGGAAGCTCAGCAGTGTGCAGAAGGCCTTTAGATACAGTAAGCAGCAAGTAAGAATGTTGCATTGGTCGATTATTGTTACCCATTAGCTTGTGCAGAGATCCTTCATCAAATTAAAGTTGCAGGTTGTTTTTTAAGAAGTTGCCTGCAAGGAGATAGCACTCCATTAACATTTTACGCAGGGGAGCTAATTATTATTTCAGAAACAGGGCTTTTATCCACCAGCCAAAACACAAAGTGATGACATTTAGACAATTACATTCTGTTGCCGCTGGCTCAGGCTAAAAAATATTGTGGGAATTAAAAGTCCATCCCAGATGATAGCCTGCTGTAGGTATAAAGTAATGAAATAATGAGATTTGATATAAAAGATATATCATCCACTTATTAAGAAACAACTGTTTTGATTGATTAATTAATTAGTAGCTGCTATCAGTTCAATTTATAAAGTGACAGCTTTGGTGGCACCTTCGGCGTTTTTTTCTTTCTAACATTTTTTCAGAACACTGTCACAAAGACAGCTTGACAGCCATTCCTACATCCTCCAGAGAGAGACTTGAAACTGTATCAAACATAAAAGTACCAATGTCATTTTATGATGATTATATGTTTGCATATATTTTAAACACAACAGTTGATATCTTACTTTGTGTCATGAGATTGAATTGTATCTGTGCTTCTTACACTTTATGGTATCAGTATGGCATTCTTCCATTTGTATTTGTCTTGCATTTATAGTCCAATACAAGGCTTATTACCTACTGGTCTCTGTGCGTATGTGCAAGCTTTGGGGGATGGTCTTCACTGATGCTTTGTTTAACTGATTTGGTATCTTCAAATTGTTGGGAGACAGTTTGAAACATGCTTACATTTCACTGATTTCCTCATGCATGATTTCACACATAGTCATACTACACACAAAGAGCAAACACTGATGCACCTTTTTATATATAACATTTCACCATTGTATACTTCTGGTTTTCAGCATTGTAAAACCCTTACTATTCTTGAGATGAGGTTTTTGTTGTAAATGTTTCCTGTTTGAGTTTTTAACTTGGGGTTCACATAATGTTAGTTCTAAAGAAGTCACCAACAAATAAGACGAAGTGAAAGAAATATGTTTTCTGTCTCTGTTTCTTCCACTCTCCTTTCTGCTCCTCTGTTCCCCATCTTCAGATTGTTCCAACATTTCCCTTCACCTTTTTCTGTTCTTTAGAAAACCTCATTTTAAGTTTAGGGTGCATGTGTGCAATTCTGTGTTTGTGTTTGTGTGTGCGTGTGATTTAGTTATTTTTAGTAGCCAACCCTGGAAAATGTTTCTATAATGATGGGATAGACGGTTTCATAGTTATTTTTTTTAATGACTTATCCACTGGTGCTAACCATTGTGGTGCACAGTTAAAGTTGAAATTGGACCTGCCACAATTGTACTTGTCATGGTCATAACTAGTCCAATAACAGCTATGAACACCTGCGATTCTTGTTTGTTTAATGCTGTTTGATGCTATGCAGTGATTTTTTTTTGTCCTCTGTTTTCAAATAGCTAATGTCCATTCATTACACTGGTATTTGCTCAGTGATCTTCATAATACAGACTATTACGGTTTGCGGAAAAGGTAGGACCCAAATGCAGACTATAAAAAAGGTAAAAGGTCTAGAAACAAAAACGAGCTTTATTTAAAAGCTGATGAACATAAACATGGCACGAAAAAACACAAGTAGCACCAGGTAGCAAACAAAACTGACCGTGACCAACATGGAGGGAGACAGGAAAGACAAACAATGAACCGACACCGAACACAGGAAGAGACAAGACTAAATATGGGGAGGGGTAATCACGAGACGAGAAACAGCCGGGCAGGGAAGGAGAAACACAAGGGCAACAGGTGAACACAATCAGACAAACCAGGGAAACTAACGACAGGGAGAAAAACACAGAGAGAAGGACCAGACAAGAAACAAGGAGGAAAATATGACAGGGAGAACAGAACAGCAAAATAACCCCACAACTAGACACAACAAAACTCAAACCCTGACATAACCCCCCCCCCCCCCCTCAAAGGACGGATTCCAGACGTCCCTACACAAAGTCAAACATTTCCAACTGGGTGGGTGGAGGGGGTCCGGACGACGGGTCTGGATCGACAGCCCAGGAAAGGCATAGTTCATTGAGGGGTTCTCGGGCGGACGGCCCGGGGGCAAGGCAGAGTTTGAGGAGGAGGTCTCAGGCGGACGGCCCGGGTCAAGGCAGAGTTCATAAAGGGGCGAAGGCCACAGCGGGTGAACTCAGGGGGCCGGGCTTGAGGGCGAAGGCAGCGGCTGGGGAACTCAGGGGGCCGGACACAAGGACGGGCAGGAGCTGGTGGAACCCCTGGCGGGTCAGGCGTAGACGGGACCCTGGACGGAACATGGGCCGGCGTCAGTGGGACCCCCGACGGAGCAAGGGCTGGCGTCGGCAGGACCCTCGGCGTAGCACGTGTTGGCGGGACCCCCAACAGGACAGGATCTGGTGTTGGCAGGAAATCCAGTGGAGCAGGTGTCGGCGGGACCCCCAACAGGACCCCCAACAGGACAGGATCTGGTGCTAGCAGGAAATCCGGTGGAGCGGGTGTCGGCGGAAACCCCAACAGGACAGGATCAGGTGTTGGCAGGAAATCCGGTGGAACCCCCAACGACACTGGACGTGGAGTTGGCAGGACCCTCGAAGAAACAGGTGTCGGCTGAACCCCCAACGGCACAGGACATTGGGTTGGCAGGACCCCCGGCGAGACAGTAGTCGGCAGGGCCTCCAACGGCACAGGACATAGGCACGGCCAGTCTATTGATAGCGTGAAGTACAACCGCGTGACTCAGTCATTTTGTACCTTAAAAAGCATTTAAATACCGCATTTAAAATCTGATGAACTCAGTGTGCATCTGGACCCGGTGACGACATTACCTATTGACGCAGCAACCACTGTAAGTTATATTCTTGTTTAATTAGACTTCTCTGTTTCATTTATTCGACTCTGTATAAATTGTTATTGTAGCGTAAACGGCTAAACGGTTTGAGAGATTTTAAATCTCAGATCTGCTCAGGCGAAACCTGCTTTACAGGTCTCAGCACTCAAGCCTGCATTAATATAGGCACGGCCAGTCTATTGTTGCCCATCAGCTGTAGATAGTTAACTAATTAGAGGGCCGTGGCCCTACAGCTGTGAGAACTGAGCAATCAGGCGTCCATTTCGGGTAGCTCTTTCCTGGAGCGTCAGCTTCAGCGTCAGACAGCCGAAGACTGACAAAGACATTGGAGTCCTGCGGGAGTCTCTAAGACTGACAAAGACATTGGAGTCCTGCGGGAGTCACGAGGGAGGCAAAGAGGAGGCAAATCCTACTCTGATCGAGCTGGTGTCTTATTTCTCTTTTCTTTAGTTTTCTAGCCCCGCATGCTATAATCATGTGTATTTTCTCTATTCCTGTTCATGTGTCTTCTCGCAATTATCACTGGCCCCGTGTATCTCCTAATCGATATAACCGGCCTGCTCTCGTCTATCCCACGTGCTCCACTGAGATCCAACATCTAGTTTCTGGTGGCCTGTGGAATTGCCAGTCAGCTGTTCCTAAGGCTGACTTCATCTCTGGCTACGCCTCCCTGCAGTCTCTGGATTTCCTTGCTCTCACTGAGACCTGGATTACTCCATCCAACACATCCACCCCAGCAGCTCTCTCCACTGCATATTCCTTCTCCCATACACCCAGACCCACTGGCAGAGGAGGTGGCACTGGTCTCCTGCTCTCTCCCAAATGGAGTTTTTCCCTCTTCAAGCTACCTAACTTCACTCCTTCCACCTTTGAATTCCATGCCGTCACAGTAACCCATCCTATACAGTTAACCATTGTTGTTCTCTACCGTCCACCAGGCGCCTTGGGGGACTTCTTGGAGGAATTAGATAATCTCCTCTCACTCATCCCTGAAACTGGCCCTCCCGCTGTACTTCTCGGAGACTTCAACCTCCAGACGGGGAAGATAGACGAACTAACATCTCTGTTAACCGCCTTTGCTTTCTCACTGTCTCCGTCCCCACCGACTCATAAAGCTGGCAATGTCCTTGATCTCATATTCTCAAGGAACTGCGCTACTTCTAACCTCTCTGTAAACCCGCTCCACACATCCGATCACTTCTTCATTTCATTCTCTCTATCCCTTTCCAAACATAACAAACTAATCTCTTCTCATCCTGCACTTGTCCGCCGTAACCTTCGCTCCCTCTCCCCCTCTAGCTTTGCCTCGTCGGTGCTCTCAGCCCTCCCTTCCTCTGATTCGTTCCATCTCCTGCCTCCAAACTCTGCTGCAGAAACTCTCCTCTCTACTCTCTCAACCACTCTGGACTCGCTCTGTCCTCTCACATCTCGGCAGGCTTGTCAGTCCCCTCCTGCTCCCTGGCTAAATGATGCACTGCGTGCTAATAGAACCGTCCTTAGGGCAGCAGAGCAGAAATGGTGGAAATCCAAACACCGTGACGACCTCCTAACCTATCAGGCTCTCCTCTCCTCTTTCTCTGCTTCGATCTCTCAGGCAAAAAGCACTTTCTTTCAAGATAAGATCCAATCTTCCTATTCCAATCCTAAAAAACTATTTTCCATCTTCTCCACCCTCTTGGACCCTCCAAAAGCTCCTCCCCCCTCCTCACTTCTGTCAAGCGACTTTGTTACCCACTTTGAAAAAAAGGTTGATGATATTCGCTCTTCTTTTTCTGACTCACCTTTACTCACCGCTGGGTCACCAGACCCTCCTTCCACCAACACACTTACCTCCTTTTCCCCCTCTCTCTCCAAGTGAGGTTATTACCCTCATTACCTCTGCCCGCCCTACCACCTGTCCTCTGGACCCTATCCCTTCAAACCTCCTTCAGACTATCGCTCCTGATATTCTACCGTTTCTCACCCATTTCATCAACACTTCTCTAACTTCTGGTCACTTTCCAAACAGTCTCAAGGAGGCAAGAGTAAACCCTCTCCTAAAGAAACCCACTCTCAACCCGTCTGATGTTATAAACTACAGGCCTGTCTCTCTCCTCCCGTTCCTGTCTAAATCACTTGAACGCGCTGTCTTTAAACAACTCTCCTGTTATCTCAATCAGAACAACCTTCTGGATCCGCACCAGTCTGGTTTCAAGGCAGGTCACTCCACAGAAACTGCTCTCATTGCTGTCACGGAGGAACTGCATACTGCCAAAACTGCATCCCTCTCCTCTGTCATCATCCTATTGGACCTGTCTGCTGCATTCGACACGGTGAATCATCAGATCCTCCTTCGCACTCTCCAAAAACTTGGAGTTTCAGGCTCTGCACTTTCCCTCCTCACCTCATACCTGAAAGACCGTACCTACAGGGTGACTTGGAGAGGGTCTGAGTCCGACCCTTGTCAATTAACTACGGGGGTCCCTCAGGGCTCTGTTCTTGGTCCCCTCCTCTTCTCCCTGTACACAAACTCGCTCGGATCAGTCATTAGCCCGCATGGTTTTTCTTACCACTGCTACGCTGATGACACCCAATTAATTCTGTCCTTTCCCCGCTCAGAGACCCAGGTCGTTGCACGCATCTCTGCTTGTCTAGCTGACATCTCTCAGTGGATGTCTGCTCACCACCTCAAGCTCAACCTTGACAAGACTGAGCTGCTCTTCCTCCCGGGAAAAGATTGTCCCACTCTTGACCTAACAATCAACATCGGCACCTCAGTTGTTTCCCCCGACTCAGACTGCAAGGAATCTGGGTGTGACCCTAGATAACAACCTGTCCTTCACTGCAAACATCGCTGCTACAACCCGTTGCTGCAGATACACGCTTTACAACATCAGGAAGATACGTCCCCAGCTGACTCAGAAAGCGACTCAGGTTCTGGTCCAGGCTCTCGTCATCTCACGCCTAGACTACTGCAACTCCCTCCTGGCTGGTCTACCTGCATGTGCCATCCGACCTCTGCAGCTCATCCAGAATGCAGCGGCTCGTCTGGTCTTCAACCTTCCTAAATTCTCCCACACCACTCCGCTCCTCCGCTCCCTTCACTGGCTTCCGGTAACTGCTAGAATCCACTTCAAGACACTGGTACTTGCTTACCATGCTGCGAATGGATCTGGCCCTTCCTACATCCAGGACATGGTTAAACCGTACACCCCAGCGCGTGCACTACGCTCTGCATCAGCCAATCGACTCGTTGCGCCCTCGCTGCGAGGGGGACCCAAGTTCCCATCGGCGAAAACACGTGGGTTTGCTGTCCTGGCTCCAAGATGGTGGAATGAGCTCCCCATTGACATCAGGACGGCAGATAGCTTGCACATCTTCCGGCGCAAACTGAAAACTCATCTCTTTCGACTCCACTTCGAGCGTTAGAACTATTAACGAAGCACCTTTATACTAATAAAGGACTGGCTTACCTAAAGCCAGTTGAGTAGCACTTGAAATGTTTGGCTCTATGAAACCTGATGTACTTATATGATTCTGTTTTCTTCAAGGTTGTGTCTTCCTGGTCGAATGTACTTATTGTAAGTCGCTTTGGATAAAAGCGTCAGCTAAATGCAATGTAATGTAATGTAATGTAACATAGGGCTGGCAGGATCCCCGGCAGAAGAGTAGTCGGCGGGACCTCCAACCGCACAGGACATAGGGTTGGCAGGACCCCCGGCGAGACAGTAGTCGGCGGGGCCTCCAACGGCACAGGACATAGGGCCGGCAGGACCCCCAGCAGAAGAGTAGTTGGCGGGACCCCCAACGGGACAGGACATAGGGTTGGCAGGACCCCCAGCAGAAGAGTAGTCGGTGGGACCCCCAACGGGACAGGACATAGAGTTGGCAGGACCCCCAGCGGAACCCCCAATGGCACAGGACATAGGGTAGAGACTTGAGTAGGGACTGGAGAGGGGACTCGAGATGGAACTCGAGAGGGGACTCGAAAGGAGACTCGAGAGGGGGCTCGAGAGGGGACTCGAGAGGGGGCTCGAGAGGGGACTCGAGAAGGAACTTGAGAGGAGACTTGAGACGGTCGGTACGCCGACAGAACACGGGGAGCTGGCGTCGGCCGGAGAGCCAACAGGAGACGAGGGGCTGGAGTCGGCCGGTACGCCGACATGACACGGGGAGCTGGCGTCGGCCGCAGAGCCAGTACTGGAGTCCAAACTGGAGCCGGAACCATGGCTGCTTGGGGCGGAACTGGGGCCGGAACCATGGCTGCTGGGACCAGGACTAAGGCTGGAACCATGCCTGCTGAGGCCAGAACTGGGGCCGGAACCATGGCTGCTGAGGCCAGAACTGGGACCGGAACCATGGCTGCTGGGGCACGGGCTGTTATCCTGGCTCTGCGTCTCCTAGAGGCCCTTTGGAGACACCGTGAACCTCTACCAGGATAGTAGTCGGATTCCAGGAAAGGGTTAGAGGCTTGAGAAAAGTTTCCAGGACTGCTGATAAAAAGTTGTAGCCACTCAGGCAACAAACTCCTCAGCCAGGGCTTGCGAGAAACCTCCTGGCGTGCCTTCTTCAAAGCAGCCACTCTACCCCGTATAGATGAGGCGTCATACCATGTATAAAAAATGTACTCCAGAGAGTACCCAAGATGTTCCGCCTGTAGCAACAAAAAAGCTGAATCTGCTGAGTCCAAAGCTGGTCGGTTCATTCTGTTACGGTTTGCGGAAAAGGTAGGACCCAAATGCAGACTATAAAAAAGGTAAAAGGTCTAGAAACAAAAACGAGTTTTATTTAAAAGCTGATGAACATAAACATGGCACGAAAAAACACAAGTAGCACCAGGTAGCATTAACAAACAAAACTGACGTGACCAACATGGAGGGAGACAGGAAAGACAAACAATGAACCGACACCTAACACAGGAAGAGACAAGACTAAATACAGGGAGGGGTAATCACAAGACGAGAAACAGCCGGGCAGGGGAGGAGAAACACAAGGGCAACAGGTGAACACAATCAGACAATCAGACACACCAGGGAAACTAACGACAGGGAGGAAAACACAGGGGCCCTTTCTCATTTCATCAAATCCCCCTCCTCGACTCCTCGGTCCTCCGGTAGTGACCCGGAAATGAATTTTAGCGCGCCATGTTGAAGGACATCTCATTTCTCTAAATGCACTTCGAGGACCGAGCATCGAGGAGGCTCTCTGGAGGAGCTATACCCGAGGATACACTGATGGGTCCTCCACGGTCCTTCACGGCTCCTTCGCGGATGCATTTCCGGCAACAGAGATGTTTCAAAGAGTCGTGACGCACGGCCGGACTTATCTCAGCCAATGACAGCTCTGCATGCATCCCCTGGATATTATTTTACTAACTGCTCTCATCGCGACGCGATGTTTACAGAGAGAACAGCTGTCCGTGCAGAAAGCAGAACAGTGTGTATAATATATATCACTCAGTATAACAGGCCTACTCTCTTTATTTGCTTTAGTTTAGTAGATATCTACAAACAAAGAGCCGATATTTTTCTAAAACCATTCAGTCCTTCACATAATAAAATACACAATGGCTGTAGCCTGATTATGTGTAGTTGTGTGTGGTACAGTGTGTGTGTAGATGCAGCGGACAGACAGGTCTCAGTTGGTTTGGTGTCCTCTGCTTACTTTTAATACTTATAAATAAAACTTTTGGCCCGTAATTTATTTTCCTCATTGTAGCGACCAGAGGGGGGGGGGGGGGATATATCCAGTCTCTGATAGTGTTACGTTATTATGAGTGCTCTGTATATATTTGTGTGTGTGTGTGTGTGTCCACATATGGAGCCTGTTATTGTCTCATTATACCGCACTGTGAATGAATTAAAAGTAAATATATAAGTCGTCATGAACACAACTGTCCATCAGACAGAGGGCTGCTATGCCTCCTGTCATCATTAATGGACGTCTCTTTAAAATGACCGCTCAGAGGAGAGGAGTTCTCATTTCTCTAACCGCCTGCTGCTTCCCCTTCTCTCTCCTCGGCTCCTCCGCTCGCATCTCCTGTGGGCGGGACTAAGTCTCTAAAATAGGAGTCGAGGAGGGGAGTTAGAGAAATGAGAAAGGGCCAGGGAGAAGGACCAGACAAGAAACAAGGAGGAAAACATGACAGGGAGAACAGAACAGCAAAATAACCCCACAACTAGACACAACAAAACTCAAACCCTGACAACAGACTATAGTAGGCCTATACACTCTTGTTCACCAGATAGGACAAACAAAATGTAGTTTGGCATCATGTAGAAAAAATGATGTTGGGAAATATCATACAAATTTGATTTTGGGGTCAGTATGAGTCAATGTCATTTCCTTCACTGCGGATTTAACATAGCAGCTTACACAGTCTTCACTCTTTTTTGAAGCGTGGACTCAGTGTTTTAATATGTCTGTGTTTTAATGTCTGTTTTTAAAGCACTCGCTGGAGCAGTGACTATAAATCTCGTTGTATTCTGTACAATGACAATAAAAGCTTTTGAATTTGAAATTGAAAGAAAATGTGTGGATTTCATATCTATACTTTAACTGTTTTACCATGTGAAGGAGCAGTAGCGTGGCGTGGGAAAAAAATTAGGGGAAGCCAATAATACGTCCTTTCTTTTGGGTCGGGGTGTGGTGGTCAATGTAATAACGTAACCAGATGGGTGATTACAGCACCCGGTATCATTTTACACACATTTGTATCATACAGATGCAGGACTTACACACGCCTGTTATCTAACCGACAGGTCCGCACGCACTCTCCAGCCCAAACTCTAATAAGCATTCATTCACAAACTAAATCAGGAGACCTTTAACGTTTTACGTCCGATTCGCTCCTTTTTTCCTCGCTGTACACAGCTCCAGTTTGGGCATTGGCAGATTGTATTTGTTGTTGCTGCTGTAGCGGAAGTTTAGTACAATAATTTTTTGATTAAATACTCCAAATCTCCACCCTCCATAATTGCACTTGCTTCAGTTGCTTGCTACTTTCTAACGGCGGTGAGAGTGGTGCAGTGGCGCTATCTATCTTCTATCGATTAGATGTATGATTCGAAAATTATAAAAGTAGGGTAGACTTGTGGATATTATCCGACTGAACAAAACGTGCATTTATCTAACAGGTTCGTTTTCCACTGACCTTATTTCGAGCTATTTTCCAAAATCCTATGGAGAAATCCCATTGCTTTTTTGTCGAGGGAAACCGAGCGCAGCTTACTTCTGGGTTTTAGGATGCGTCACTGCAACACTAAGTTGATGCGATTTGATTGGATTGTGAGGCTAGGGAAGCCAGCCGCCTCTGGCTTCCCTTGGCATGGCCCTGACTAATCACAGGTTGGCAGGGGCATGACGTGAGCCTCATCTGATTGGTCAATCCCTCCATTTTTTTTCACCAAGGGAAGCCAATTTCGGCTGGCCTACTCTCGCAACAGAGAGTGCAATCTACTGTTTCACCATAACATCTAGAGGGGCGCTGTTTCACTCTTTGTAAAATACTCAATGAGAATGGGGGAGAGACGGGCCGGCAGCAACACACAACAAAGAATTTCCGAAAATAAACGAAGTGTTTTTATTTATTTATTAAAATTATAACTACACTCCAAAAAAACAGGGGAAGCCTGGCTTCCCTTGGCCTCCAGGAGAAAACGCCACTGTGAAGGAGGGCTGTGATATAATGATATCATATCGCTATCCGTATATGTGATATGACTAATGAGAAGATCTCTAGTCATTCTGAGGAGTCTACTGGATTCAGGTCTGTTCTGCCACCCGCAGTGGGCATCCCCTGCAAAGGTTCGGATGTGTTACACAAACAATTACCGGTTGCCTTGTCACAGTCAATCTGCTCGACAAAATATGTTTGTCTTTTTTGTTTTCCTGCGATGATGGTTCTTCAGGACTGCTTCTTAAGCTCTAATCACACTCTCGAAGACTTTTCCGGTGATTCTAAAGTAGATGACAATGTATGTGTGTCGCTTAAGAGGAAAATATGCCTGTTTTTTGTTTTGTTATTACTGTCAGGAAATGTAAAACCTAACCCTGGTCCGCCCAGTAGTAGTAGTAGTCAGATCGCTACTCCTGCTGATTTTAAAGCTAGGTCTGGGTTGGGTTTCATCCACTTGAATGTGCGCAGTCTGTTAGGTAAACTAGATTTTTTCCGTATCTGGGCGAGCTCGACTGACGCTGACGTCATTGTTTTATCAGAAACATGGCTAAACAAATCTATTTTGGCCTCTGACATTGCCTTAAATGGTTTTAATGTGTATCGTACCGACCGGCCTAATAAAGGTGGTGGCGTTGCCATTTATGTTAAGAATATATTCAGTGTAACCGCTGTAGTTTCCAAATCTATCAGTAAGCAATTTGAATTTTTTGCCTTAAATATAGAAGTGGCAAAGGGTCAACAGGTCATGGTCGTGGGCTGTTACAGACCCCCCTCAGCTGTCAAAGACTCCTTGTCTTCACTAGCAAATCTTTTATCGCAACTAGACTACAAGGAAATAGTGCTACTTGGAGATTTTAACTGGGACTGGTTAACTGCAGTGTCAGAGGATTTTAAAAACCTTTGTATCTCTTTAAATGTTACTCAGATTGTTGACAGTCCTACTCGCCCTAATATTAAGTCCCCAAATAAATCCTCCCTAATTGATCTCATTTTAACTAATGTTCCCTATAAATACTCAGCTGTGGGAGTATTTGCGAATGATCTGAGTGACCACTGTGTTGTAGCCACAATTAGGGACACTAAGGTCCAAAAGGTTAAACCTCGTATTATCATCAAGAGAGACATAAAACATTTTGTGGAGTAGGGTTTTGTACATGATCTGTTTGGGTTTGATTGGGGAAAAATCGATTTGTGTGCTGATGTTGAGACTGCATGGTCTTATTTTATCTTGGTTTTATGGAAATTATAGATAGACATGCACCCCTGCATAAATTTAGAGTGAAGGGATGAGACAATCCTTGGTTTTCTGCTGAATTATCTATTCTCCTACATGAGAGAAACAAGGCCTGGGCAAAGGCTAGGAATTCAGGCTCAGAGGTAGAATGGCTGCGTTTTAGGCAGCTAAGAAATAGCTTCACTTCACATGTCAAAAGTGCTAAATCTAAGTATTATCTGTCAGTTACCACAAAGAACCTGAACAACCCTAGAAAATTCTGGAAAGCCATCAAATTGTTATCCACCGGTGATATCCGTAATGAGCTACCTCCGTGCCTTACCACAGTATCTGGCACTATATCGGATAGGGCCACCATACTAATTGTTTTAATGAGCATTTTGTGTCCTGTGGCTCTCTGTTTCATTCTGTTTCTAATTCTGCTTCTGTGAACACCACAGTCGGTGACTCAGAACAATGTGGTCTGGAAAACCCTTTCAGTTTTACTCCTTTTACTGTTGATGTTGTTCATGAAGTCTTAACCAAGCTAGATCCTAAAAAGCCGGCTGGTCCGGACAACGTAGAACCTTTCTTTTTAAAGATAGCTGCAGATTTTATTGCTCCACCTCTTACTACTCTTTTTAACCTCTCTCTCAGCACGAACAAAATCCCAAAGGTATGGAAGTCAGCTTATGTCCTGCCACTACTAAAAGGAGGGGAGGCCACCTTATTAAACAATTATAGACCCATCTCTAAATTGTCAGTTCTGGCCAAGGTTCTTGAACGCCTAGTGAGTGAACAGATAAAGGTGTTTTTATGTAACAATGACATCCTGTCTAAACATCAGTCAGGCTTCAGAAAGCAACACAGCACCATCACTGCCACAATGAAAGTGGTAAATGATATTAGGAGTATTTTAGATAATAAGCAGAGTTGTGCAGCTCTATTTGTTGACCTATCCAAAGCTTTTGATACTGTCGATCATCACATTTTGAAGCAAAGGCTGGTCAGTATAAGCATGTCCAGCCATGCAGTAGGGTGGTTTGTAAACTACCTCTCTGAAAGGTCCCAATGTGTTCAGTTTGATGGGCTGTCTCCTGAGTGGTTAAACATCACTAATGGTGTACCACAAGGTTCAGTTTTAGGTCCGCTATTATTCTCTATCTATATTAATAGTTTAGGTGAAAATGTCGAAGGAGCAACCTTAAATTTGTATGCGGACGATACCGTTATGTACTGTGCAGGTCCCTCAATTAACAAGGCTGTTGTTAAATTACAGGCTGTTTTTAACATTATTCAGGCTCAGCTCTCTGAACTAAAGCTTCTTTTAAATGTGGATAAAACCAAGGTAATGCACTTTTCGAAAGCTAAAGCTAAAAATACACCAGAGACTGCTTTGGATATTGTAACTACGCAAGGAATACAACTTGAAGTGGTTACCTGTTACAAATACTTGGGTATCTGGCTTGATGACTGTCTCACTTTTAAACTTCATGTCAATAACCTGCTTAAAAAGCTGAGGGTTAGGCTAGGTTTCTTTTACAGAAATAAGTCCTGTTTCTCGCTTGAGGCCAGGAAAAGGCTAGTCACTGTGACCTTTTTACCTGTGCTGGACTATGGTGATTTGTTATATATGAATGCACCTGCCAATTACCTGAGCAAGTTAGATGCTGCGTATCACAGTGCACTGAGATTTTTGACAAATTGTAAAGCACTTACGCATCACTGTACCCTGTATACCAAGGCGGTTATGCCATCACTTACTGTACGGAGGCTCAGTCACTGGTACTTTTTCATTTACAAAGCCATGTTGGATAAACTACCATCTTATATCTGCTCCCTGATCTCTCTGCGAATTGAAAGTACTTATTGCCTGAGATCGCATGCTGTGGTTTTATTAAATGTGCCAAGTGCTAGGACTGTCTTAGGGAAGAAAGCTTTTAGATGTGCAGCTCCACTAACTTGGAACAGTCTGCAAAAATAATGGAAAATTACCAAGCTAGTACCACTACATGTTTTTAAAGCTCGGTTGGATGCTACAAAATCAGATGCTGTTGGTACCTGTACATGTGGTTAAATATGTAAATTGTAATCCCTGTACATTTTGCTGTATGATGTCCTTTTGTTGTTTATGTAAATGATGTCTTCTTGTGGAACCTACTGCTGCAGGTCTCCCTTGAAAAAGAGATCATTGATCTCAATGGGATTTTACCTGGATAAATAAAGGTTTTGAATTGAATTGAATTGAATCAAATATTAGAGTAAGACTAGTATTTTCCTAGATTTTGGATATAGTATAGTCAAATACCATGTATGTCTTTTTATATAAAAATAATTGTATTTTTCGGAATTTAGCAGACTATCACCTCTTTCCTTTAACCTCGGACATTAGATCCACATTGATTATTATTCCTCGACAATTTAATTGTGTTAAAATGTTTTAAAAGCACCAATAGTCAAGCCTACAATTGTGTTGCAATATGAATATCTATGAGTTTAGTCAAAAATAAATATGATATTATATATTTTATTATCTGCATATTGCCTAGCTCTTTTTTAATTAGATTTGTGTGACCCATTTTTAAAAGCAACTAGAAAACCCCCCGTCATAATTAGGTTAATAATGACACTGGCTGGGGTAGACTTGACATTGATGGGTAAACTTCAAACTCAAGCAGTACGGCCAACGTTTTTAGAGCATGCTCAGCACATTGTGTTGTAATTCATCAAAATCATTAAACTCATTATGTGACAAAATAAAACCTGTGCCCCGAGTTGGCTCGTGAGACAACAAATAAATGGCAACAATTGGATAATCCTATAGTCTGTGTACATGCCCCATAGGCTGCTTTGATGCTCTACTGCAGGGGTGGGGAACCTCCGGCCCCCGGGCCGTATACGGCCCGTGAGACCATTTGGTGTGGCCCTCTCGAGGTAATTTATAAACACACACAAAAAAGAAAAAAATTAAAGAAATCTAGACCGCAAAATAAATAAACAAGTGAGTGCCTGTTTTTCCTGGCCAAGGTCAGGGTCCTTGAACACAACACAAGCCTAACGTGTCATCACGTGGTATATGTCTCGTCCAGAGCCCCTAGGGGTGTAGTTCTGACGGGGAGCACCAGAACGCCGCTCCGCTCCGGCACTTCCAAAAATTGAAGTACCCATAAGGAGCCGTACACATGCTGCCGTTTTTGCGTGGCTGTGTCTTAGTTGTAAGCCCAGTGGCGATCTGTCATACTGATTATACAGTCAATAACTTTGTTGTTATTAGCATCTGGTTAGCGAGCTATGCTAACGAATATAAGAAGCTTTTTCTCCAACCAGTGAGCTAAAGGCACATCTTTATATGATCATTATAGTTATAAAAAAATAAGAGAATAAAGTAAACGGGTATAAAATACTATATGACAGTAAAAAAAAAGTTGTTATTAATAAACAAGAATACAGTTTGAAAGGGGAGTGATTTGTAAAATATCCATAAAGAAAAAGAACATCTGCTTCCAGTTCTGTTTCATATGGGTGTTGAGAGATGTATCCATAGATCTACTAATGTTGCTCTCAAAGTGCACCAGATTGATGCTTTTAACTTCAACATTTAAAAAAATAATCTTTAGGGGTTAGGTCCCCCCCACTTAATAATAATAATAATTTTAATTTATATAGCGCCTTTCACGAAACCCAAGGACGCTTTACAATGGGAAGTAACAAAACAAAAAGTAATAATAATCATACAGATACACAGGCTGAAGAAAACAAAACAGGAACAGGTTGCTGAGTACTGTATATTAGTTGAGGCCAAAGGCCTGAGTGAACAGATGGTGTTTGAGGTGTTTTTTGAAGGTGTCCAGAGTGTCTGCATTCCTGATTGCAGAGGGGAGAGAATTCCAGAGGGTGGGGGCTGCGACACTGAAGGCTCTGTTGCCAAATGTTTTCAGCTTGGAGCGCTGGATGGAGAGCAGCCCTTTGTCAGAGGACCGCAGGTGACGAGAGGGGGTGTAGGGCTGAAGGAGGTCAGAGATGTATGGAGGGGCTAGGGAGTGGAGAGATTTGTATGTTAGCAGGAGGAGTTTGTACTGGATGCGTGACTTGACCGGGAGCCAGTGAAGGTGGATGAGGGTAGGGGTGATGTGTTGCCAGGGCTTAGTGTGGGTGAGGAGCCTGGCTGCAGAGTTCTGGACGTACTGGAGCCTGTCCAGGGCTTTGCTGGTGACCCCGAACAGAACTCCATTGCAGTAGTCCAGACGAGAGGAGATGAAGGTATGAATTAATGTTTCTGCAACGGGGTCGGGGAGAGAGGGCCGGAGTCAAAAATCATGTTCACATGGATAGTAGTCTAAATACATTTGCACACATCTTGTGTCCATATCTTTCTGTTTGGGTGGTCATGCCACAACCGAGCACGTGCATGCATGCGCGAGTCATGGCAAGATATCTGGATTAAAAGGTTGCTTTTTCTTTGCACAGCATGAAAGAAAGGTGAAATGAGTGGGCTGTGATTTTAGTATTTTTAAGCAGAGGTCAATAATTTGTACGGCCCTCGGAGGATCTTGAAAACATTGAAATGGCCCTTGAGAGGAAAAAGGTTCCCCACCCCTGCTCTACTGTGTCACACAACATGGGATAAAATGACAAGTCGTCATCTATGAAGCTCATGTTCCCTTGCGCACTTCAAATCAGGCCATTATCAGGCTGATATCATGGAGTCTGGGGAGGCTTTAAGTGACTGTGATAAAACTGTAAACAAAAGTAAACCAGGCTGTAACTCATTATCAGGATAGAGGCTCCAGCATCTGCCTCTTGATAACATCACAGATTAAAGACATCACCACTCAGGGTTTAATCTTTGGCAGACAGTTGTTGATTTTACAGGAGAACTTTATCACCACGTGGTTTGCTGTCACAGAATTTCATTATTATTGGTTTCAATGGAGAGTTTTAATATTGCATCAAACTGCTGTTTTAGGGACCTTTTTCACACCGCCAAAAAACATATCTTGGGGAAACACTGAAATGCTATTATGTACTTATTATATTGGCAAATTGCCTGAAATGGGAAATGGCAATGGATTTTGGCATCATTGCAGGGATTCGGGCATGATTATCATTTTGGCATCAACCACGGTTGGCAGAACGAGTTAATCATTTTTCCTCTTGCGTTTGTGTGTCTGCAACAAGGAAATCCAGGATTCCTGTCAGGCAAATGCCTCTCAAATCTACTCTTCTCTTTCTCCCTCCTGCTCTCCTCTGTCTTTTACTGCCCGTGTCTTGGCTTCTCTCTTCTCTCATTTTCTCTCGCTAATTGTCTGAATGAGGACAGTGTATGGAGGTGGATATCTAACATGGCAGCAAGTAAGGGGAAGGCTTCTGAAATACACACAGCTTTGTCCCCAATTGGAGTACTTCCCTCTATTGCAGTGGTTTGAGCTAAAAGCTAATGTCAATTAACTGTGAGCATGCTGATGTTTAGCACGTATTAAGTGTACAATGTCTACCAACTTAGTGAAGGCTGTTAGCATTGACATGTATGCCAATTAGTATTAAACCTGTAGCTGAGGTTGGTGGAAATGGCATTAGTTTTGAAGGTATTGGAATCATTGTGGACCCAAAGATGATGCTAGATGAAAGTACAGGGATCAGCTAAGTTGAATGTTTGTACCAAGCTCTGTGCAAGACCATCCAAAAGTTGTCTTAACATTTCACACAAAATCTCAAAGTGGCGCTAGAGGAAGAGTCAGGGGGTCACCATAGCGATTTCATCCTGTGGGCACCATGGACTTATGTTTAAAAACCGGCAATTACGTTGTTGAGATATTTCAGTCTAGAAAAAGGTGATGGACCAATCGACAGACATATGATGAGTTATCATGGAGGCATGGTTACAAAATGAGACCTGAAACGGGAGACAGGTAAAATACATGTTAATAGGTCGAAAAAAGGTCAAATATGTCCGTACAAAGATGAAGGAATAAATGTGACATCTAGGTCAACTGAGCCACAAACACCGCAGCCATGTGGGCAGCACATCAGCGGATGTTAGACCTGCCGTCTAATAAGTGCATTTGGATTGGAGCTTTCTGTGTGAAATCTATTTCAAACACCTTTCAAAGATGTTAGTGTGTGTGTGTGTGTGTGTGTGTGTGTGTGTGTGTGTGTGTGTGTGTGTGTGGTGTGTGTGTGTGTGTGTGTGGTGTGTGTGTGTGTGTGTGTGTGTGTGGTGTGTGTGTGTGTGTGTGTGTGTGTGTGTGTGTGTGTGTGGGTGTGTGTGTGTGTGTGTGTGTGTGTGTGTGTGTGTGTGTGTGTGTGTGTGTGTGGTGTGTGTGTGTGTTGGTGTGTGTGTGTGTGTGTGTGTGTGTGTGTGTGTGTGCGTGCATTCAACATGTGGGTGTCAGGTGTTATGGAATCTGCAGAGGTTATTATGACCTACACACACTGGTGTCAGATCATGGGTTTTGTGATAGTGTGGCAGTCCTCAGTAATAGAATCTGAAGACAGAGACATACAGAGATTTATAAGTGTTTGTTCTTTCCTTTTGCCACCCCAGCGCCTTTGTTCTCTGGTGCTTTATAAAACATATCCCTAGAATTACATTTTGACCAAAGAATGGCCTTTTAAAAGAATCATATCTTCTATAGTCTGTTCCTTTTTTTCCCCCATTGATTGATTTTAGCTCCTCTTCTGGAGTGATAACCTCTTCAGTCCTGCATCTAACACCCATTTGTCCAATGTGGGCAGCCTTAGCCTGAGCATCCTGTCTGCCATGATTTGCTTCTTTTAGGTTACCTTGGGAAAATGATAACCAAGTGTATACCTTTCTCTTTCTTCTTCTTCTTCTTTCGTGTAACGTCAGAGGTCCAACTCGATGTCGTGTAGCCATGCCCGCATCTCTGGTCCTAAGTCGAAGAGGCTGGCTTCCGAGGGTGGTCTATATAAAGAGCAGGTGGTTATTATATGTTCGGCAGTCTGTTCAGGGTCACGTCGAGTGGCCCATGGTGGTGGTGGGGTTATGGTATGGGCAGGCGTATGTTATGGACGACGAACACAGGCCACTCGATTCACAACATTACCCTAACCCTACCCCTAACCCTCACACCAGATACTGACTGGTTTTTGGACCCCCCCAGACCCCCCCAATAAAGCACAAATGCACGTTTCAGAGTGGCCTTTTATTGTGGCCAGCCTAAGGCACACCTGTGCAATAATCATGCTGTCTAATCAGCATATTGATATGCCACACCTGTGAGGTGGGATGGATTATCTCGGCAAAGGAGAAGTGCTCACTATCACAGTTTTTTTCAGATTTGTGAACAATATTTGAGATAAATGGTTATTTTGTGTATATAGAAAATGTTTTAGATCTTTGAGTTCATCTCATGAAAAATGGGAGCAAAAACTAAAGTGTTGCGTTTATATTTTTGTTCAGTGTACAATGGCTAACATGGCTTGGGCATGGTTGGTCACCTGTGCATCAAGCAGAGAACCCTAATTATGTAAGTGGCACAGTGGTTAGTTCCTCCACCTCCCAGTAGATTTTGCATGTCATTTTCATGCTTGTATGAGCCTTCACCTCCTCCTACCATTCCTCCTCCGAGAGCAAGCTGTTCAGGTGGGTGTGAGGCAGCAGGTTTTAAATTGCCATGAATGTGTGGTAGTAGTTGTGTAACTATACTGTATCTGTGTTCGTCCTGTCTTGGTCTGGTATCCTTTCTGTCACGATCTTGATGTTTTGTCACGTTGTCTTGTTATGGGTGTTGTTTTGTGGTTCTGTTCTCCCTGTCTCTTGTCTGACTTCCTGTGTTTTTCCTCCTGTGTTTGATTGTCTAATTGTGTTCACCTATTGCCCTTGTGTTTCTACCTCCCCTGCCCAGGTGTTTCTTGACCCCTCCCTGTATTTAGTCTTGTCTCTTCCTGTGTTTTCTTGTCGGTTCATTGTTTGTCTCTCCTGTCTCCCTCCATGTTGGTCACGACCGTGTTTGGGTATTGTATGTTCCACGTGTTACCTATTTGCTATCCATGCCATGTTTCTTTTTTGTTGATCGGCTTTGAAATAAAGCTCGCTTTTGTTTATAGACCTTTACTCTTTTTGAAGTCTGCTTTTGGGTCCTACCTTTTCCGCAATCCTTGACAGTGATTCTAACACTTTCATGGTGTTTGCGTGCATTTTGTCCAGTGTACAGACTCCGGGCTCCACTGATATACAACTGTAGAAAATGAATACATTGATTTACAGAGCTACTTTCATCTATTCTGTATCTGTCCGACAGTGATGAAACTAGAAGGCATATTGTCAAATGATTCTTATTTTATTCCTTTCTGCACTGTTTGACAGCAGTCAATACGTTTTTGCCACTTACGGTTACAGACTGTTGAGCCTGTCAGCAGCAGGTAGCTAGATGGGAGGGATTATCATCTGATATAGTTCACTGAGTTGGATTCAGCTTTGCAAGAGGTGTCAAGCTTGGAGTCAAACTGAAAATAGTGGACAGTAAAAAATGATTTTCTAAGATCGAGGGTTTCATTTCAACTTTGGGGACACAGACTTGTGATCAGAGGAGAGTCTTTGTTCCATGTGAACTCAAAGAAAGATCATCAAACAAAAATGCTATGACTTACTGATACATGATGTAAAAATATTGATTAGAATATGCATTATATGAATTTGTTGCGGTCAGAATGCATCACAAATAATTAAAAGCAAAGTGGGTTTACAGTCCAATCAAGTCACAAATTAATTAAGAGAAATGTATGTTTATAAGTAGAATAATGCTGTTCTCTTAGTCAACCGCAATCCTCTTGGAAGTGTATTTTGCTCAGCTCCACAGCTGGTGATGAAGCCCCATGATTAAAAACAACAATATATCCCACTGACTTGTGTATCAAACATATATAGCAGATATTTTAGCTGCAACAGGCTGGAGCAACCATAACACACATTGTATACCTGCTCCACTGGAGTATGTAGTGTAGTCAAGCAGACTTTCAAACTTGTGCATGAGCAGCTACCAAAATCCCCCTTTAAGCTCAACAAATATGAATCAATTCAGTATGCCAATACAGCGAGTAAAATATGCTGACAGACAGTAGGAGAGGGGGAGAGAGAGATTAAAAGGTGAAAGAAGAATAGAAAGAGGGAGCAGGAACAGACACAGAAGGAGATGAAGCATGTTTGGCTTTTGGTGCTCTAGTAACTAAAGCAGCTGTCAGTATCACCTGATGCACACACCACACACACACACACACCACACACACACACACACACACACACACACACACACACACACACACACACACACACACACACACACACACACACACACACACACACACACACACACACACACACACACACACACACACACACACACACACCATCTCTTTTATTTTTGTAGCTCCCTCCTGAGCATAATGATTGTGCTCCTCTTGCTGGTTCATGCCTGTGATTTGAAACTAGGACATAAAAACACACAGAGACACAAAAACAAACATAATGCTAACACAACCCACATTTCTTAATCCATCTCTGTTGTGTAGGATGATGTGTGGGTGTGAAATCATCATACTGTACCTGGAATATAGATAGACTATATGTTTTGGTCCCTTCATTTTGTTAGAAACTCCTTGCAACAAAGCGGTACATTTATAATACGTTTTCTTTTACTTTCTGAGAGTTAACTGTATGAGATCAGTTAGTGGTAGGGTTGTACTAGTCTGTTTATAACATAAGTGGACACAATATTTGAATGACCTCTAAAAGCAGTCCAGTACAACGCTACTGCAAAGAATAAACCACTAATAAACATATAGTTGAATTTAAACCTCTATGCAAGTGCCTATCAAAACGGTATTGTCTTCAAAAAATAGAATTTACGGCTGAGATGATTATCATCATTCAATTCCATTATTGCCTGGACCTTCACTTTACTCTAAATCCGAGCACTATGCCTTTTTGCCAGAATCTATGCAGTTGCACAAGGCAGTGTATGTGTGTGCAACATTTTGAGCCCCCTACTCCGGCCTGAAAACAAATATGTGGCTCTTTTTTCTCTAATTTCAAGGCTGAAGCACTCAAATGAAGCACATACACATTCAATACACGCTTACAAACACGTTTCAATTATGGACCACTGAGCATGTAGCTTGGTCCTGAGGTTGAAATGTCCGAACAAAGCCAAGGACTTGCTCAGTACAATTTGATTGCAGCTTGTTGATGTCTTCCGCTCTGTGTGTATATGAAAGCAAAGAGAATAACGGGTATGGCTGAGTGCATAGCAGACCCTCATAATACTAGAGAGAGCAGAACAAGTGTGTGTGTGTGTGTGTGTGTGTGTGTGTGTGTGTGTGTGTGTGTGTGTGTGTGTGTGTGTGTGTGTGTGTGTGTGTGTGTGTGTGTGTGGTGTGTGTGTGTGTGTGTGTGTGTGGTGTGTGTGTGTGTGTGTGTGTGTGTGTGTGTGTGTGTGTGTGTGTGTGTGTGTGTGTGTGTGTGTGTGTCTGTGTATGTGGAGGGGCTGTGTGGTTCTTGACAATGATTTGCCATGACAGGGAAGGTGTGCGGGCCTGCTGCCAGGAGCAACAGCATCCTGCTACCACACACAAGCACGCACGCACGCACGCACGCACGCACGCACGCACGCACGCACGCACGCACGCACGCACGCACGCACGCACACACACACACTATGGAATATAGAGTTCCATCATATCTTCACTACACAATTACACTTTAAACAGCTGTCTTTCTCTCTGTTCCTTCCTGCTTAACTTCTTTTATTTTCTCTGTCTCTTTTTCCTGAGGGTTAATGTTATTATTTGATAATCACATTTTCTATAATGTTAGTGTTGTGCTCTTTCAGGTGAGGCGGCCTACCTCTGCTATAAAACACTTGTGTTCTGCCCCTGCTGCTAAGTGTGAAGCATTTGGTATTTTGGGATTATTCATTCTGATTACAAGTATAAACCGTGAGATGATATATATTAGTTTAAGGTGTCAATCTATGGCAGTACTGGATCGTTGTTACTTTTGTTTTTCACTTGCATGGTGAAGCTTTCTGCTTTTTCCAAGTAGCTAATTTAATTAATTGGATTAAATAAACTATAACATTTTTTTATTATTTAGTGATATAGGAGTTACAAGACAAGTGCATACACGTACAGTGTCACATACTGTATACACAGAAGACAATAAGGAGCATTTACAAGTATACAAGACAAATAACAAATGACAAAATGTATATGGAGACAAAAAAGACTGTGTCGGTGCGCTTGAGGGATTAGACAAAAGGAGAGTAATACATGACTAAATTATAATTAAAATGATATGAGTAACAATAGAAATAGTAGCATGACCTCAAAGAAGATAGGGGTGGTGGCTGAAATCGGATTGAGGATTATTAATTAAATTGATATATTAATGGGTTCCAGATGAAATCAATATCATTGTTTTGTTTTTTTATGCTGGCAGATAATTTTTACATTATTTAAATGATTGAAAAAAAACATACTAATACTTTTATCTATATAACCCACTTCTCATAAAGAGCAATGACCAGACTAGAGCAACAATTAAGTTATTCACGGCGGCTACCATCTGACCTGCTTCTGCTAACGTGAACTTGAGTATATCTGAAAGATCTTAGAAGTTTTAGATGCAGAAAACACGAGAAAAATCCGGCCAGCAACAGGTTAAAAACTTCAAAGGAAATACATTGATTTAATATTGTGAGAAAAAGCAGATCAGAGAGAGGGGAGACAACCCAGAGGCTTTTATCTCAAATGTTGTAACTTTAAGGTAATTTTCTTGTTTTTTATTGGTTAGATTCAAAGAGGTATAAGATTAAAGACAGGAAAGAGACAGAATGACATTGACCATGAAAGAGCCTGAAAACGTAAGCTTTGTAATGCATGAAGCGCACCTCAATCTGCACTCTGATTCACAGCGCACGTACTAAACGGAGATATAACGCAGTGAGTGACAGCAAGTGTTTGCAGAGTCCTTTTCATTAGACATGCTACTGGAGTCTTTGATCCTCGGGACCTTGTGGGCAAGAGTCCTCTCCTCTAATTGTAAGGCCACTGTACTCATGCATGCATATTTAGCACACCTTCATGAAGCTGTAATAGCTCTCTGCTGCCTCACTTTACATTAACAAAGGCTCGACTTGATCCAAGGGAATGTTGACCTCTCACACTGTCCAAACCAGTACGCCACCATTCTCACAAAAACAATAGTTAAAAAGGAGCACGTATAATAAAAGCAATTAGATTTGTCATATTGTAAATGACTTTAAGACAATCACAGTCATAACGTTTCCTGAACTTAAATCAGGGGTTGTTTTGTGTGTTTCTGTGTACCATGTTTAATCTTAAACATGCACACATTTGACAATTACAGTGTGAGCTATGCATGTTGTTGAACATTTAAGATATTTCAGATCAGTGTTACCCCATTTTGTTTCATTGTGTAATTCAACTTACTTACTTCAACAACTGATATGTATTTACAAGGTATCGAAAGTGCAATAGGGAGGACACTTGTCACAAGCAATGGACTGAGGCGTTAGAGAGCCCAACCACCACTGAGGGAGATGAGTGATTGATGATAGAGAGGATGTTGTGAGTTCATGGCGTCTGACTCTGACACTGAGACGACTGTTAGCATGCCGTCCCCTGTCAATGTTAGAGTGGGTTCCTTTAACCTTGATGACTGCATTTCTACCTGTCCTTTAGCAAAGTGTCAGTTACCGATTGCAAACGAGAAAATGTATTTATGTATTGATATTGGTTTATTATCTTTTGTCATGCATTTTTTGAAATCGTTGAAAAACAATGTTGTCCTTTTTAGATGGTGGTGCCAGATCTCATAGGGAACACATTGGTGGGCTCGTTGAATGGTTTTAAGGAAATATACATATCATATTGCCCAAACCTCTCGATAGACCATTTTTATTACATGCTCATGTGTTTTGGATGTTAACTATTTGTATTCAATGTAACGAGTAATTGTAGCAATGAGAGTGCATGTAAAAGTATAAACTGGCTTAAAGTACTCAGAAATGTACCTGCGTTCAGTAATTGAGAACATACCAAGTTACATTCACCACTGAAGGCTGTAGAAACAATTTTCTTCCTGAAGTTCCTGAAAATTATGCATGGTATTAAAATCAAGAAATGAATGAATGCTCCAGATTTCTGGCTGTGCTGCTTGCAGCTGATGGCTTCTGAGCCACGGTGCAATTTGAATTTGAAGTGGCTGATTACGATGTGGCTTTTTCCTCTGAATCTGCCCCTTAGCCTGAGGAGGTGCAGACACCTGTTCCCGTGCCTCGGAAGCTCAATGCTAAAAGTCAGGAAGAGTATGTGATTCATGGAGCAGACAGGTGAGGCCAACCCGGTGTGCTGCCTGCACATAATAATAATCTCAGGGAAACAGCTGGCCAGCCACACATCAAATCAAAAATGAAAATTGCCAGCAGACTCGACGGCTTCTTTTGTCTGTATGACTTCGACATGTTGACACACATCGGGGACGGCACTGTTTCTAAGGAAATCTAAATTCCTCTGCATGCTGTTTGTGAGGAAACCAGGCACAGTATTAGTGACGCTGTGCATCATAATGCATTCTGCAACACAGATGACGAGCAAAAGGATAAACATGTTGTTCATGTTTTAATGATAGACTTTAGAAAAACTGTCTCTTCTTCTATCTGCCTTCCTATCTCTGTGTCTTCTTCCAGCTGCAGCCTCTCTTCTTTCATCTCATCTGTTTTCTCAGCCAACCAAAGTCAGTGAAGCAACTGTTTGGGCTCCTGCTTGTTGGCACCTCGCCAATTCCACCACTTTTAGCTCTGAATTGTGTTTTATATGTCTATGTTTTGTGTGTGACAAACAGAAAGAGAGAAATGAAAGAATGAGCTTGTGCACAAGATAAAGAGAGGGCAGGAGACGTGCAGAGTGTCGATGTCTGGGTGGGTGTGCCTGTGAAGCTGCAAAATCATTTAAATTGGGAAAGGAATGCAGGAATGCTCGCTAGTGATTCTGATCGGAGCCAAATTTGTCTGTCAGAAAAGTCCCCAACCAGCCTCCTTGCAAATTCCCTGTGATTGGAGAAGGAGTGAAAAAATAGAGAGGGAGGAGAGACTGACAAAGAGAAGAAATTGAGGAAGAAAGGAGAGTAGACATGAATAGAAAGCAGAGAGATCTGGGTTAGAGGGACACAGACATGGAGACAGGATGGTAATACTGACTGTATTTATGTTAGTTATTCAGCTGGGTGAGAATAACAGTGCTGTCAGATGAGTCTCCCACCTTAAAGAATTCAGCTTTCCAGGAATCAGCAACTGAAGTTTGAAAATCACACATCATGGTCTCCTTTGCTCAGATTCTATTCAAACTACCATTTCTAAGTCTCGTTAGTCATTTCCTCCGCTCAGTCTCTCCCCTGTCTCCACAGAGGGCAGTGTGGCACAGGCTTAGACGGATGATGAGTCACATTCATAAATGTGAGCAATTTAAGACTTCGGTCTTCCTAACCCTCATGTCTGTGAGGTGATGTGAAGACGATAGCTTGCACATCCCTATTTTTTTAGCCATGCACTGTATGACCCCTGCCACCCTGAGAGAAAAGCTGATTCTATTGTGTTTAGTTTTTTTTTCAGTCCTAAAGGTGATTACACAGTGCTGTCAAACAATGCCTCCGGATTTGATGCATGTAAGGGCTCACAGTGTCCCAGCAGAGTGGCATTAGGGCTGCAGAGTGGAATGGCAACCAGGTGCAGTGTGCCTGGACCAGAGATCCAGGGTTTAAGTCCCCGTGTTGACAAGCATCCGCCCTGCTGAAGCCTCCAACAGCCAGACTGTGAGTCACTACGAGCTCCAGGAGAGCTACCTGACTTCCCTGCAGAGGGAGAAGCATGTCTCCCTGCAATGCATCACTTAATATCACTAGAAATATACCAGATGTGAACAATAAGCTCGCCTCCTTTTTAAAATGACTCATTTTCCACTTGATGCAGCCTTTAAGTTTACAGAATGTATGTTCAGCATGTGTTGGGGATAAAACCCACACAGGTGGTTTATCACTAATATGTCCAAGAACAGGATTAATAATCACAGCATGGATGTAATCTACTCTCATTACAATTTTTATTAACCCAGCTAGCACATTCTTACAGATGAAGCTACAGTACATGTAAAAGCAGCCCAGCCTCTTTATATAGATGTCTCCTCTCTTGATTCTCCCCTATGCTGTTATCATATTTGTCTCACTTCATTTGTATTGCACAGGAAAACATCCCAGTGAGAGGATTATTTGGCTCATTTAGTCTTGATTTGCCACCAATCTGAGGGGAAATCCCAACCCGAGTTTAGACTAGTCCAATGGTCAGCAAAGATTATGTGGTAATGTGCATGGCTGACAAATTAATCTTGCAGCTGTTTGATTATGTAAATGTTCTGATTGGTGTGAGAGCTCCTGTGAGATGGAGGTTGACATAGTTGATGGATCAGAAACAAGCAGGTTTTCTTGTTTGAATAAGGTGTGTGACATCCAGCTATCATGCTGATAGTGAGCGCATGAGACAAACATGATTAATTGATGCAAATCAATTAGAAAATGTGCATCAATTTTAGGGTCCCAATGTTCAAGCAACCCAACTTTTTGCTTTTCTCTTTCTTGCTTGTTTCCATCCCTCCTCTTTTTCTCCCTACTCCCCTTTTGCCTCTCAAACCTTTTCCTCCCCTGTGCAGCTCTCTCTCTTCACTCAACTTTCTTCCCCTCCCTCTCTGCAAAACCTTCACCTGCCTTACCTTTCTCCTATCTGTCCCACTCACTGTAAACTAAAGACATGATCATCTGTGGTGCAACAGCGAGACAATCTTGCATAATAATACCCTGCTTGTTTCCCCTCACTCACTCTGTCCTTTCCTCTCTTACCTCCTTCCCTTGTTGCTCATATCCCTCGGCACATGTCTCCTCCCCTCTCTTCTAGGCAGAAAAACCAGCAGTAATCAATACCACCATCAGTGTAATTGTCAGCATTTAGCCCCACAATGCAAATTATGAATATACTGTAATGTGTGTGTACACGTGTGGATCATAGCAGTATTTAAAAAAAGTGAGTGTGTCGGAGCACACCCACAAAATGTCTCTGCTCCTACTTTATCTCATTGTTTGAACAGCAATGCTTTAATTAGGAAAGGTCTGTGTGTGTGTGTGTATGTGTTGTAGAGTTTGTGTGAGTGTTAGTGTGTGTTTCAAAAGTGATAAACAGTGTGTGTATAGGCATGCTACCATACTGCCCCCATGTGGATGACTATAGAAGAGCATATATTCTATATAGTCTTGTTTCTCCACACACCCACACACTCCAATGACACGGTGTTATATTTGGAAACACAATTTCATGCTATCAGTACTGGCTAGCTATTCCATTTAGATAGCAGCCGTCTATATGTGTGTGTGCTTATGCTGGTGTGTGTGGCTGATGTGTCTCTATGCATCTGTTAGTGTGTTTGAGAGTGTCGACAGGCCTTCTGAGCATTTCACAGAGGAGCCCTTTTTTTCAAAATGTATTAAAAATAAAAGTTAGTTGTCATGGTAACGTTTGGATTCCTCTGTAATTATGTTGATTACAATGTGAAAATGGATTAAAAAGTCAGGAAAATGATCTCAGAGCAGATGATCAGCGAAACATCAACAAATGATTCAGATCTCTCTCCTTCCCTCCTCCTCCCGCTCACTCTAACACACACACGTGTCCTCCAGTCGCACTTCAGAAGTCCTTTATTGCCACGCAACACTGAATTATCTACGTCCATCTCTCACACGCTTTGTCTTCTTCTCGATCTATTTCTTCCTTTCTTTAACACTTTGACACACAATGTATGACTTGATTCGATTTGTCTCCATGTGCAAAAACACATACAACAGCAGCAAGGGTAAACCAAACCCACATTAAACTACAGTATACGTCTCTGTGTTTCATTCAGCTCATTCTGAATGTGTTAACAAGCTCGACAAGACTTGTATCATAGCGCCAGAGCAGACACATCAGCAGCAGAAGTAACACACACCAGCAGCTCTCCATTACTCTAGTTCTCTCACCATCCCTCTTCTCTCTAACAGAATGAATAAACAGGCTCTGCAAAGTGTAATCTCTTTCTTTTATTAGCAACAGCAAACACCAAAACAATGAAGTTTCCCCCCCCTCTCCTTCCTCTCCGTCTGCTCCTCTCCTCTCATCAGCTTTAATGAACCACATATCTCATCAGCCATCTTTTCATCAGCTCTGCCATCACTACTTCCTGCACTTTAAACCTGACTGAATAATTATCGCATGGCTGTTGGCTGATGACCATGAGGATTGTACATCATTGATATTTATCTGTAGGGACGAATACAAGTAGGTTTTCTAAAAGAAAGAAGGTTTGTTAAGTCAGTCAGTTTGAAACAGAAATGATACTATGACAGTCTTCAGTGTCTGTGTGACACTGGCTCTGCTCCTCGGCTCTGGTTCACTAAGTAGTGATTCACTGCTAGCTGATCTTCAGCTTGCTTAATATCTCACCATGGCGATGCTATGGAGGACATTGTTATACATTTGCAGTCATCAGTTGAGAGAGGTCGGAGCATAATGATGGCTTTGTACACCCTGACTTATTTCTCTCTGTACCTGTGTGAACAAGGGAAAGTTATCATTATGTCTTAAGGAGGGTATGAACTAAATAGTGTCAACATTCATCTTGTTGGATATAGCAGTGACTTGGAGCTGTGGTACTACAAAGCCAGTGTTGTTTTTTGCATCAACATCCTGCAAGAAGTATTATGGGCGAAGAGTTTAAATACATTAAAAAAGGTGTTTCCTGACTGTGAAACCCGGCCAAACCATTGATCGAATACAAAGCAGGGTCTTGGCTTGGCCCAGTCTTCAAAGGGCGGTGGTAGTGGTGGTCAGGTAGTGTGAGAGGGTAAATAAGATATGATACCAAGAGCCGTATAATGCACAATGTGTTGCATACCATAAAAAATGCAAGCATGATGTATTGAAAAATGTATTTTCAGCAGGATACTGAGGTCATTTTGAAGCTTTTCCTCATCATGTTATGCATGAAGATTTCGTTGTTTTAGCCAAATCAAAATGGTTGATTTCTTTATACACTGCGCCAATTTAAAAACACATTTCCAGCAATCATTTAAATTAAATTCCAACTTTATTCAAATTTCATTAAAGTTTATTTCAATCAATTTAGTTATCTCTCATCAAGTCAAGTCCTGATATGAACTTGTTTTTTTAATGTTATTAATTTCAGCGTTGTGTTCTTACAGGGATATCAAAGTAGTACATTTTTTTGTTGTTGCTAACTTTAACGTGAATTATTACTTTAGCTATCAGGGTTTTCTGGACCCTCTAATTCACAAGTGTGTTTGCTCCATTTCATTTGAAGCTTTGAATATTTGTCCAGACAGACTGAAGTTGTTTACATGTGCTCCGGTGTGTGAGTATATGTCTTCCTTATTTATGATTGTCATGCTTTCTACTTCCTCCTGGTAGGAGTGGGACTCTTCACTCCTCTTCCAGCTTTTGGAGGGGCGGGGCTAGGAGTGGAGGGGGCGGGGCTTGGAGGAGGCTGGGCTGACTTGGGCTGCGGGATCTCAATGGGGAGTTTAGGAGGGATCATTGTTTTAGGGGTCAGAGTCGGTCTGGCCTCTGGGATTTGCTCTCCATGACGGTACACACTGACCTGTAGGGAGAGAGAGAAATAGGGCATAATGCTAGTAATATAAAAAAAATCAACCAAATCTGTAAACAAAAGTGAGCAAAAAAATATCTATCTTGTTGAGTCCTGACGAAAAGACAAGATTTGTGCCACAGATGGTCAGTTACTAGTTTGTGGCACACAGCAGAGACACTCACCACTATATCCACAGACTCCCCTCCATATTTGTTCTGGACAATCATGGTATATTTGCCAGAATCCTCCATGGCAACACCTTTGATCGTCAGACTGGCAAACCTGCCCTGGTCTATGGAGACCACGTACTGAAATACAAAATCATAGGTTAAAGAAATGAGAAAGCCAGCATGGGGAGTTTAGCTTGAATTTTAAATGCCCGTCCCTTTGAGTTTGGTTTAAAAATCGATTTATTTTTTCTCTGCAGCAGCATGAGCTTTGATTACGACCTCGCTATGGCAATAGCTGAGCGCTAGATGGGCTTGGGGAGCATGCAGACTAATGATCTATTTCAGTCTATTGTCTATTCTAACCTGCTTAACCCTGTTAGCTTAACCAGAATACTGTATGACTGTATTGAATAACAATTAAAACATATTCCATCCGTACCTGTTGAGAGCACAAAAACACACTATTGATTTGTATAAGCCTTCAGAGTTCAAGTACACTTGTGTCGTCGTTCTTCAGACACTTGAGATTAATTGGTAGATTACTTGAATTGTTCTGATTTGCACCATGTGAGCAGCGTGGGCTAGAGTATTTAATTTCCCTCTCTCGAACACTACCTGCCCATTATTTTGCAAGGTCCCGGCATAAGTACCTTTTTATGGATTGGATCAGACTAATTATACCTTCATATAAACATTCAAGGAATTAAAAGCTCTATTGGCATAAAAATCATACAGACCTAAAAAATATATTTTCAAATTGATGGCCTTTTCTAATCAAAGTGTTATGTAATTAGATTATTGCCTTCATTTGTTAGACTAATGTAGGCTCATCTCGGAGTTGTTAGTCCCTCTTTTGGGAAAGGTAAAAAGTATAGTGGTTTTGAGACTGATCCAACACTCCTATATTTAAACATGTATAGTTTTACAGTTACACCTCTTCCTGCTCTGAATTTCAGTGCAGTGTTCTGTGGATCTGTATATATTCCTGTTTGTTTTTCTGTTAACAGTCTCCTCTGTGGTAACGAGGTAGCGGGGATGCACTCTCGAGGTTTAGAAAACACGTCACCAAAGACATCAGTTCTTGTTTTAGACAGATTATTAGCAGGTGAGGGAATGGATAAAGAGGAGGGCAAACTTCAACATATATTCCACCTGGACCACAGTTTCTCAAACTTAAATCTTCAAAGTGGCGAGGAGCTGCAGGATGCTGATGCTGTTGAAAGAGCCTCCTCCGACAGGGGATAGGCTGTAGACTTATACTGGTTGGCAAGTAGGTCAATGAGTTATGAGAGGCAGATTTGTTCCATTGCGGTTCCAGGAGTGAGCTGATAATGCTGACCGCTCCTAAAGTATGCAGACCCCTCCAGTGAGGGATTGTATCTGGAGCTGAAGTCCCCCCAAAAGCAGGCAGAGGCCCTTTGTTTCCCCTCACCATGATCAACCTTGTACAATTTTGACAGTACAGCGCTTTAGGAGGATGCTAACTATAACTATCTGAAGAGTGCGCAAAATATGGAAACAGAGTGGGGAGTAACACAATAGAACCAGTTATGGGGAAGAGCGTGGCAACCCCATAGTAACTAGACAAGTTAATCAAAAAACGGTATTGCAAATGTGTCTGGTTAATAAAGCAATTAATCATATTAAAGAAAAGGCTGGCTGGGTTTATTTAGGGATTCAACGGCTTCAATGAGTGGCAGTGGCGAGTGGCAGGAATGAAACAAATAAAAGATGGAGGCTCTGTTTGAGGCTATTTTCTGTGTCTCTGAAGCATTTACCTGATCATCAGGTATCACATCGGCTCCATTCTTTAACCATGAGACCTGAGGCTTGGGGTCCCCACACACTGTACATGTCAAACTCAGGGTCTACAGGAGGAACAAAGAGGAATTATTAGCAAACACGTAGAGACTTACATCACATATAGATGCATGATAAACAAATTACAGTTGTTTAGGTTGAACCAGAATATTCTGAAAAAGATTATATGTATTTATGATGTTTCTGTGAGGAAAAATGTGTTAACTTATTGCTAGTATTATAGTTATTTAACAACCTAATCAATGTAATAACATTAAAAAAATCCTGATATTGTGCAACACTTATTTACCCTCATAAACTCACCTTCTTTTCCATAATGGTGACCACATCAGGAAGTCCTCCCACCACCTTACCACGGTCTGTAACAAACCATTGTTAATATTTACAATCGTTCCTATTGCTTATTATTTTGATGATGAACTTTGTGTTATAATTTTCTGTAAGACAACTAAACAATCAGTAGCGTCATGCTTTTTTTCAGACAATGTCTTAACAATCATATTTTTTAAACAGAAGGATGAACTCACTCTTCTCAGCATAGGCCTCGGCCCTGAAACACAGAAATAAAGTTATGTTCTCATTCATAACACTCCGTTCGATGTCTCACTATGGGATGCGCCTCATCGCGGAGCAAACAGAAGCATCAATCTCATTACGCCAATCCTGATTGGCTGGTGATCTTGACGTCAGCGTCAGGGAATTCACCCCCTATAAGTAGCTTGCGCCACGACGCATGCGTCATTCAAACACCTCTTCTCGCTTCAGAGCACATCTCTATAGTAGTCGGACAAGCTTAACGGTCCACAGACTGAACCCAAATATAACCATTTCGGTCGAGATGGCAGCGGTCACGGACATTTGTCTTCGTGTCCAACGCTGCGCCGTCCAGGCCACGGGCAAGGCAATGGGGATCATGGTGGTGCAGGAAAGAGCGAGATGGCTCAACCTCACCAACCTCCCAGACCGGGAAAAGGAGGATGTGCTGGATATGCCCATCGTTCCCGAGGGAATTTTCGGCTCCGATCTTGCTTCCATGCAAAGGAGGTGTGAGTCGAAAAAGAAGGAGGACGAGGCACTCCACCTCTGCCTCCTTCGAAGGGTCCAGCCGCTGCCTTCGCAGCAGCAGTCCTTCGCCCAAGCTGCCTCGAACCCTGCTCGGTTTAAAACACCGAATACGCAGAGGTCGCAGCCTGCCCCGAGTCCCCAAACCAGGCTGGAGACGAGGGCAAGCTGGCCTAGAAAATCTCCGGTTCCGTCTGCAGCTCAGGCGCAGCCAACCCAGAATTTCGGCCAGCAGTCGAGGAAGAAGAAGCGAGCGGCGTGACAGCCCCCTCCTTCTCCCCTCGGTGACAGAGCTGGAAGTCCACGGTTCCCCAGCTCTAAATGTGTTTCCCGCCGCCTCGAGAGATGCCTCAACACCATCCTCAAGTCCGCACAAACACATGTCACACATTTGTTGATTTTTCTGTCATAAAACATTTGCCGCTGACGCATCCAGGCTTCAGGCCGAGGGCGCAGCTCAACAACATTATAAGAAAAACAATACAACCAATAAACAGCCCGTCAACTGTTCCCCTTCTGAGAGCAGCTACGGCATCTCTCAAAAGGCGGATTACAGGCGGGTTTGTGAAGGCACCACCGCCACGCGCATGCGCAGTGCCGGCTGGGGCTTTAAAGGCACCACCGCCACGCGCATGCGCAGTGCCGGCTGGGGTTGTGAAGGCACCACCGTCATGCGCATGCGCAGTGTCGGTGGGGATTGTCGAAAAGGGGCACCACTGTGTTCAGACACTAGAGGGCCCCATAACACAACAAATAGAGACTCAGAGGGGAAGAGACGTGACATCTCCACTGGCTCTAAGGAGCATGCAGTGGAAGATGCTCACATCATCTGCTTGGGTTTTCAAGACAGTAACATGGGGCTACAGACTCCAATTCGCTGTCATCCCCCCTCGCTTCTCGGGCATTCTGCATTCGCAGGCCCGAGGAGAGTCAGCCCATATTCTGGAGAGAGAGATTCTCTCTCTCCTAGAAAAGAGGGCTATATCTATTGTACCCGCCGAGCAGAGTCAGGGCGGCTTCTATTCCAAGTACTTCCTCGTTCCCAAACGGGGAGGGAACGGAATTCGGCCAATACTTGATTTGAGGGCTCTGAACACATATCTAAAAAGCTATAAGTTCAGAATGCTCACTCACACATCTCTGCTGCGGCTCGTGCGACAAGACGACTGGTTTACATCAGTCGACCTGAAAGATGTGTATTTTCACATCCCAGTATATTACCCACACAGGAAATATCTGAGATTCGCATTTCAGGGGATCTGTTATGAATACAGAGTACTCCCCTTCGGTCTGTCTCTCAGTCCAAGGGTGTTTGTACGATGTACGGAAGCCGCGATAGCCCCGTTAAGACAACAGGGTATTCGCCTGGCGACCTACCTGGACGACTGGCTGCTTCTCGCACAGTCGGAGCAGGAGGCTGTTACGCAGACAAATGTCCTCGTAAAGCACCTGCTCAACCTGGGTTTCATAATAAACACAGAGAAGAGCATGTTGTGCCCCGCGCAGACTATACTCTTCCTGGGTTTACGCCTGAACTCGGTGCCCTTTTCAGCTCGCTTTTCAGCGGAAAGAGTGAAAGCTTTCAGAGCTTGTCTCGCTCTTTTCCAGCTGCGCAAACATGTTCTCTTCAGATCATGCCTGCGATTGCTGGGGCTCATGGCGTCAGCCATCCTGGTCGTACGACTGGGACGCTTACACATGAGGGAGTTTCAGCGCTGGGTGGCCGCCCTAAAACTAAAGAGTGATGGTTACTGTGAAATGCGTAATGGCACTGCGCCACTGGCTGCACCCGACTTTTCTAGTACGAGGTGTGCCTATGGGTGCTGTCCTTTCACGGAAAGTGGTCACCACGGACGCATGTCTGACAGGTTGGGGAGGTATTTATGAAGGTCGCCCGGTGAGGGGTCTCTGGAGCAGAGACCTCCAGCAGGCGCACATAAATTATCTGGAGCTTTTAGCGGTGTTTCTCACCCTAAAACGCTTTCTGCCTTTCCTCAGGGGACATCACGTCCTTGTGAGGACAGACAATACGACCACAATATCGTATATTAACCGCCAAGGGGGTTTGCGTTCTCTCCAGTTACACACACTGGCGCGCAAACTGATCCTATGGAGCGGTAGGCGTCTCCTCTCTCTGAGAGCGACGCACGTACCGGGAGTGATGAACCTCGGGGCAGATCTACTGTCCAGAGGTATACCACTTTATGCAGACTGGACTCTACATCCAAGGATTGTGAGCCAGCTGTGGGTGCGTTACGGCAGAGCCGCGGTGGATCTGTTCGCATCGAAAGACAACGCTCAGTGTCAGCTGTTCTTTTCGATGCGCGATCTAAATGCACCGTTAGGCGTGGATGCACTCGCGCACAATTGGCCCCCGGGCCTTCTGTACGCGTTCCCACCCCTGGCTCTGATACCCCCAACTCTGGCTAGAGTGAGAGAGCAACGCCACACACTTATCCTGATAGCTCCGCACTGGCCAGCTATGTACTGGCTAGCGGAGATATATCAGCTGCTGTGCGGGCAGCCATGGCAGCTCCCACTACGCAGGGACATACTGTCCCAAGCGGGGGGGGCGATCTTTCACCCACACCCAGAGCGCTTGGCTCTATGGGCCTGGCCCGTGAGTGGTACAATCTGAATACAGTGTGACATGAAGCTGACTCTGGCAGCTGCCAAGCGAGCCAGTGGCACTCATGCACTATCTGTACAGTCTTCATGCACTCAGTTTGTCCCAGGGCAAACAGAGTGTGGTTGAAGCCCAACCCTGCCTTTATCTTAAGGCGGTTGGTTCAGGTACCACATTTGACATTGAGGCATCCTCCCCGCCACTGTATTCCTCCGGGGAACAGCGGCCGGATTTGCCGTGTCCAGCCCGTGCTTTACGCACGTACAGGGACAGATCAAGGGTGCTTCGTCATAATGACCAACCCCTTGTGTCCTGGGCTAACCCTTATACGGGCAAGCCTGTTACTAAGCAACGGCTCTCCCACTGGTTTGTGGAAGCAATTGCTTTGGGGCTCATACGAGTCAGAGTTCGCAGGCACCCTCGGGTCCGCGAGCTCTTTCGACTCAGGGTCTGGATGCATCCTGGACTCTGTCCAGGATGTCTCCCATCCAAGACATTGGTGCAGCGGCGAGCTGGTCCTCGCCGCTCACTTTTGTCCGCCTCTTAACAGGCTGGACGTTCTGCTCCCAGTGTGACTCAAGCAGTGCTGGGCACCTGGTTGAGTCAGAGCTCTACCTGTTAAGTTCTGGTTGGTTTGGTGATTTTCGAGATAAGCTCGTCTGGCAATACGGGAGCTACAATTTCCCATAGTGAGACATCGAACGGAGTGTTATGAATGAGAACTATAGGTTACTTACGTAACCCCAGTTCTCAGAGTAACATGAAGTGAGATGTCTCACCAGACGGCCCTCCTTGCTATGGTGAAGCGAGAAGAGGTGCTTATTTTGAATGACGCATGCGTCGTGGCGCAAGCTACTTATAGGGGGTGAATTCCCTGACGCTGACGTCAAGATCACCAGCCAATCAGGATTGGCGTAATGAGATTGATGCTTCTGTTTGCTCCGCGATGAGGCGCATCCCATAGTGAGACATCTCACTTCATGTTACTCTGAGAACTGGGGTTACGTAAGTAACCTATAGTTTGTCTCTCCCTCTCTCATACAACGAACCAGCAGTACATTTATTATAAACAGTATTGGGTACAACACTTTAACCAGGAATGTAATCCTCAGTATTTATTTGTCTTTCACATAATCTAACCCTGTAGTGTAAATGTTCTGGTTGTACGGAGTATTTTGTCTGTCTGTTTCCACTTCCTGGCTCTGTTCACGGACTACAAATTATTCATTTTCCGCTTTTGTGTCGGTAGCAGTGGTCGGAAGGTTCGCCACACGGTATTCTGGGGTGTATTGTCAAACCTCATAATTCCGTGGTTTTCCCAGGGACGTAACAGAATGTTTTCCATGGGAGAGGGGATGTTTCTTTGTAGCGACAGGGTGAGGCTGTCGGGCAGCGGGCCGGAGCAGAGGTCAGCCGCAGGACCAGATGGCTCGGGGAACTCCACTCTCCTCTCGGCAGATTGACGCTCAATCAAAGGGCAGCAGGGTGTCACTTGTTTCAATTGGTTTGTAAAAGCTTGTGCTAAAATGTCTCTCTTTGAATGTTAATTAGAAAAGGGATTTGGACAATTTCCACTCTGCATGCTGTGTTTAGTGTTTAGAGTTTGAATAGATTTTTCTAGATGGATTTGCCAAATTCAGTGTGTGGGATTTTGCTTTGGCTCAATTAGCCAAAGGACCCGAAAGGATCGCAGCTACCTGACTGCTTCTATTTTTAACATTGATTTTTAGCTCAAATTATAACTGTTTTCTTTCAGTATGGTTTGAGTATTTAGAAATACATCAAATGCAAACATTTATGCTTTTTTCGAACAGCAAAGTTAAGAAAAACTAATGGCTAAGTTAAAGTTTTTTTAAAGAACAATTTGACAGTAGCACTTCAAACTGTCATCATAAATACTTCATTATATTTTATAATTAAATAGACTCTAAACCCCTTAGTGAGGCCACCAGATGTATTTATGCTAAAAGGTTTGTGCTTACGTTTATAAACGAGGGTGAGTAATGTGGTTTTCGGTTTATGAGCACAAAGCATTCTGGGCAATCATTATCATTACTTTTAGCGAGCAGGTGCAGTGATGAATCACCGTAAGTTCAGAAGTGAAGTAAACAGTGATTCATCATAAGCAGAGAATTCCAATGGAAGTATGCACAGAAAGGCACCGTTAAGGAATATATTTCAGAGTGTATTCTTACTTGAGTTTCTGGAACTCAGCGAAGGCTTTCTCATATACTGTAAAAGATAAAGAAAAAGATACATTACACAAAAGTCATTGTCACAATGTCAGAGTCTTTACCCAGTCTGAGAAGTTGCTTGTTTTTTCACTAATAAGCGTAGCACGGGTTGGCTTTAACAATGGTGGTAAACTAACATAGATTTGCTCAAATTCTGAACTTCAGTTGGGGAATAGTGCATGGCATGTGTCAAATACATAACTGACCATAATGGAAGAACTTGACTTTAAGGCTTTAAGAGTGGTTGATAGTGTTTCTTTGGATATGTGGATACTCTATCTCAGGGGTGCCCAATACGTCGATCGCGAGGGTGGGTAGATCGCATGGCATTGAAAAAAAAGAAAAAAAAACATTTATTTTTTTTTCATCCATCCTTACTATGGCATTTGCCACTTTATTGACGTACAGGTAAGCCAGTCTGAGTTGTATTGTGCCATACGGGTTCATGCAGTTATGAGGAGGCCTCACCTCCTCATCTGAAGTGCAAATGCGGCGCACTATTATACGCTTATGCGGTGCATTTAGTGTAAACGCGCCACAGTTTATCCGCCGTTTAGGTTAAACCCCCCCCCGCTCACGACACAGATTGGGCAGGGTAGATCATTTGGGCTTGGTCATTTTAAAAGTAGCTCCCAAGCTGAAAAAGTGTGGGCACCCCTGCTCTATCTGAATTAATTGTAACCATCATGAATTGTTACAGAACGCAGCTTCAGTTTTACACATGGCGCACTGCAGTCTACGGGGAGGAGTGTTTGATACTCCAAAGACACGGCTTTGGTTGGAGTATCACTTGAAAGTCTTGAACTACAGACTAGAGCCAAGAGCTCCATAGAAACAATTGGCTGTGTTGTTGTTCAGCCACAATTGAACCGTTTTACAAAAAAAAAGGTTGAGTGACACTGAGAGATAAAGGGGAGGCACTGACCGTCTCCGCTGAGGTCCAGTGTGCGTTTGTGTGCGGTTTCAGGGTTGGTGATCACGATGGAGTACAGTCCCTTATCTTTCTCCAGTGGCTCAATCACCTGTGTATGAATCAAATGATTAATAACTAATCAGGGTCCAGCTGTTTGACTCTATTTTAAGGTCATGGTTTAAAAAGCTTTAAAAACTAGGTAGTTACAATGTAAAAGCTTTCAGATTAAAAGCGAAAGAGGATACGCTGTTTATTTAACTTAATACATTTGAAAATATATTATGTTTGTATTCATCCACTACCTCTTTTACAGGTGAGATTATCTATCAAACTTGTCTCAGAATTGGTGAGGTGTAACCTCTACATAGGCTCACTGAGGACATAGAAGCAACATTGCCACTGCCTGGCAGACTTTTGTTGTCATGTATGATCTACCTAAGAGTCATACACTGCTCAGCATGTGCAGCAGACAATAATACCTCCATGGTTGCCATAGCAGGGGTTCCTCCAATCACAATCTTGTCACTGTGGGCGAGTTTAGTCTCACTGAGGAGGAGAGGAGATGTTAGGTGTTGCAGAGGTAATGGAAAATCATGTTTACATGCCTGCCTAATGTTAGGCAATTTATTTTCTTGCTATCCTCGCCCTCTCATACACTCACAAAATAAAGGGCAGAGGTTAAAAATGTAATCTCCATAATTTTTGTTATTTATTTAATTATTTAATTGAATAACTACCCCGTCACCTTTCTCTCTATCCTTTTTGTAATTTGTTCCCGTCTTTATTTCTGTCAACTCTCAATCTTTTTTCCCTCCCTTAGAAATCCCACCCCTACACATTTTATTATCTTCAGTGTTTAACAGAGTGCTTTTAACCTTGCCTCTGTATACAAAAGGATAGGGGTGGGATTTTTGTCACAAAGGGGCCATTTTACTGCAGCAACACACTAGTAAAAAATGGCATCACAGGTTTTATAATGTTGCTAATTGGTTTTGCCAGTCCTGGCATTTCATTTTGAGAGAAAAGCAAAATAATGTGTTAGTGGTCAGCGTGTTTTTAGACTGGACTTATAATAATACTGAAATTCTCCTAAAACCACCATTGTTCTTCTTCTCTCCCTAGTGGTTAAATGTTATTTGAGTTAATGCTATTGTAAATGCCGCACCCGTGGCACCAGGCGATGTTCATCTCGGAGGTGTAGTACTTCATGTGGCACTGCAGCTGGATGCCTGTTGCTGTGCAGTGAATCGCCAGCTCTGCGGCGCTGGCTCCTGCAGGGGACAGAGGTTGTGAGGGGGCACATTGACAGAAAATCAAATACATGTTTTCAATCTGCTGCTGGATAAGCTGGTCTCTCCGCAGTCGCCACATGATGCACTTCACTGCTCAGAGCTAATCACATAATATCAAACTTCCATCTGCAGCCATTTCAAGTGTTTTTTAAGACTTCACCTTTTAACGTCACCTTTGTCCAGCTTGCAGAGCTAAATTATACTAATGAAGCAAAGTGCAAACTGTTTTTACGGTGCATTAAATAAAATGCTTCAAACATCAGGCGATGTATTGAACTTTAAAAGGTAGTTTTGCACTACACTATGTCCACGTGTTACTTTTCTCTCTGCACATTACAAGTGTACCTGTGTGTCGTCCACCTGGTCACATCACCATGGTTTCCCATTATCACAGTAATGAAACCTCTGCTACCACTGCTGTAACAGTTCCTGCAGAGCTGTCAAGTGACTGTCTCTTAAAATAGGAGTAAGATGCTGCTCCACACTGTCACTGTGACTGTGCACTGGAATTTTAAAGTGATTTCACCACATGATGGCATGATGGCCAAATGCTTCCAGCACCACAACTCCTGCTACATGCTGATAAGTGTGTGTTTGTAGCAGTGGGGTTTTAAAAACCGAAATATATCAGCGTGGTGACAGTTGCAAATCTCTTATCAAAGTGCTGAGATTGTTTTGAGATCATTTGCACTTGATCCCTTCAGTGGGTTAGGGTGGTGGTGTTTAGTTCTGTGTTTTAATATGGAAATGAGTGAGATATGTGATGACTGTGTGTGTATGTTTGTGTGTGTGCAGATACCCACCAGCCAGTTGGCTGATCTTGTTGATGGCGTCTTCAAATACTAAAAGAGAAGTAGAAAACACGGGTCAGAAAAAGAGCCACTCTGCTGCCCTCTGGTGGCTGCCTTAAAAGCTCAGTAAGGAAAATAAATCGAAATTAAAGGTGTTTTTGTGTCTCCGTAGTAAGCTACTCTGTATTAATTTGAAACCATATAACTGAATATTCCTGTTCTGTGGAGGCAGCCCAAATTTACATTAATTGTCAAAAGAATTTGAGGAGCTGTATTATATTAGAGCTCATCTCTCCCTTAAGGTCAAATTGCAACTGAAGTAATCTATCTACGGTCACTTTTCACATTGAACATGTGCTCTTTTATTAAATAAACTAAACGCCTATGTTATTTATTCAATGTGCATGCTTCAGTGTCCACTGCTTTGCGTATTCACATTCTCCCTCCGCTCTGTTTCTGAAGGGAGGGGCTCCGCTGGAGATGTGAGTTGGTTTATTCAGTAAATTAGCTCAGGATAATTGGATGTTCTGTCTACACCTGTTGATGTGAGGCTAATGCAGGATTTGCTAGCTTGATGCTACCGGCATTTAGCGGCAGTGACTCAACAAATTGCCACTTAAAATGTATCGTCAGCAATGTATGACAAGCAGACTGCTTGTTTAATGTTAGACTCACACCAATAGCTCAATATGATCATAACACGATTGCTTTCATATCAGAGATCAGATGAGGTGGAGCTGCCTCCAGCAATAGAGGATGAGGCAGAGAGAAGCAGCAGCAGCACAGGGTTGCAGCAGGTATGTTATATGCTGTAGTCAGGTGATTTAAATGTATCAATGAAAGGAAGAAGTGTAGGCTACATGATAAGAAGGGAATACAGTTTGAATAAAAGTAATACAGTACAGTGTAACACTGTACTTTATTACTTTGTAATGTACAAATACTTTGTTACTGTACGATATCAATAACAATAATCCACAGCTCCTCTCTCTGCTCCAGAGGATAACAAATGTTCGGGGTACCCGAGCAGCACCCTGCCAAGGCAGTAAACCTAGGGGAAACACTGGATGGTATTGTATAGTTTGCCATTAAAACCTAAAGAGTACACACTTGAAGTATTCCAAAGTACCAGCTTAAGTTGAATCCCCACAAACTTCTACAGGAACATTAAGATGGATTTTCTCAGTAATAAATACAGCCTGCAGTTTTCAAGCTGTCATATGGCAAGAACTATTTTTATACAGTAGTTGGGGTTTTAAAAATTCATTAGATCACCACATACAGATATAGTGTATACATGTGGATCATATTTTCTTCCTGTCTCCCACTTTTTAATGAGCATCAAGCACTCTTTTGATTACAATCTCAGTTAGAAAACCAGCTAGCTGCCAAGTCAGTGAATTACTCCCATAATAAAGATAGATTAAGTAAAGGAAGATATAGACTGAAAACTCATCTCTTTCGACTCCACTTTGAGCGATAGAATTACTAACAAAGCACTTATATACTAATAAAGGACTGGCTTATCTAAAGCCAGTTGAGGAGCACTTGAAATGTTTTAGCTCTATGAAACCTGATGTACTTATATGATTCTGTTTTCTTCAAGTTTGTTTCTTGTTGGTCGAATGCATTTATTGTAAGTCGCTTTGGATAAAAGTGTCAGCTAAATGCAATGTAATGTAAAAGGAAGATATATTTACCTTTTCCAGAGATGTCAATTTGGCTCATATCTTTTCCTCTGTCGTCACTGATGGTGGCCTTATAAACTCCCGCTGTCTTCAGGGAAAACTGGAAAACGGACGAAAGAGGAAGCGCATTACATATTGCAGGGGATTTAAGCGACGCACATTTGTTGAATTCTAAAATCTGATATTGTGTGTCCTTGGATCCTTTGAGAAAGACTACATTGTGTAACATTGCAACATGTTTGTGCCCAAATCAGTGAACAAAATGCCACTGCCAATGATTAGAAACAGAAGCATGTACACTGTTTCATAGCATTCAGAAGATTTCAGCACCAAATGTGAATTACCAGTTTAATTGGGAGTTTGCAGACTCCTGATGTCATGTCAGGCTTCACATCCGGGACGATCTCTGTGTCTTCTTTGTACCAGTGGAACGCTGATTCCTTCTTCAAGTTAGAAACCTGCGATAAAAAACATAATCACACATATGTATATAAACATAGTTGTCATTACAAAGGAGGAGAGATTTTCTTTTATAGTTTATAGCAGATTATCCAATTAGGTCTCCCCATTAATCTGCCGCTTAAAAGGTCCCTTATCAGTCCCCAGTTTAGATGTTCCGCACCACATATTTCTCACAGCAGCCAGGGATATATAACACATGAAGTGTAACGGAGCGTCCATACAGCAGCGTGCGTTGACGCTTGGAGGTGGGCGTATCTGAAGCTTGGGGATTTTTTGCGAGCAACGCGACCAACAACCAATCACATGAATCTCCTGCCCCCGACATACAAAGCAATAGCAATGTTAAAACGAAGTAAACTGGATATAAAATCCCCAAACAGGCGAAAACCTACCAGATTCACCCACTGTCTCTGCCACCTCCCTCCATGCCTCGCTCCTCCGGTTTGTATCCCGGTAGATCAACAGAGACTGATCATACAGCACCGGGTGATTCTCTACCGCTATAATGAATTTTCCCTCCATTTTTTTGAATATGAGGAAATGACCTGCGTAGTCTCTCCCAGCATACACGCGGTTTGATTGGCTAGTGCTTGTACTGGCAGATTTGCATAAACGGGATTTCATTGGCTGACGCCTCCGTCGAGGCGTCAAAAGTTGAACATTGCTCAACTTTTGACGCCAGCTACGCCAGCAACGCTCCACGTCGCTTCCCAAAATGCAGTTCGGCTAAAAGTGACGTCACCCCATTCAAAGTGAATGGGCAGAAGCGTTGGAAGCTTCAACGCACGCCGCTGTGTGGACGGGCCGTAACAGGGCCATTAACCATCATTACAAAATGCAACACATCAGTGGTGTGTGGAAAGTTCATTTGGTTAGATATCTCATGTCTCTGCACTTTGGGCAGACTTCCACCCAAACTCAAATTAAAATATCCACCCTTTTAAGAAAACTTTACTTGTAGAAATGATTTATAAATAAATTGTGCTTTTACTAATGACTGACATTAACTACATATAAAGCCTATTTCTTCTAAATGGATGAGGTGAATAGTCATAACATGATTTTCTATATTGTTAAAATGTGTATTCTTGGGCCAAACTAACAAACAGATTAAACCGATGTTGGCTTAAAATTGTCTCCAGGGATACATTTCAAAATTGTCTTAATTATGTGCTTCGTTTTAACAAAGCCAAAACAAAATCATGAGTTCAATTCTGGTTATTTTCCTTAAAAAAAACACAGGGTGTACCTTGACATCCTGCACTTATCCTCTTAGAGATGCTTACCAGCTATCCACAACAAGTCAGATTGACATATTTTGTTTATATAATGAATAATTACTGAGTTTGGCCGTGTTTACCTTGCAGACCAGAGAGACGGAGCAGTCCTCTCCAACATGAAGTGTCAAGAACTCACTGAAGTGGGGACCTGTGGTGGATGAAGGCAGGAGAGGAAGGCCATGACATGAGATTACAAATAATTACTTGTGGACGTTGATTGTATGAGCTCTGTTATCTGCATTATTGTGGTAAAATTCTAAATGCAGAATACCTCAGTGGAATATATGCTTGTTCCCATGATAGCTCTTGTATAAATCTATTTATATAAGATTCATTTCGTCATGTAGTGACATTTCAAATGGGTCCATTTTGAGTTTTTAAGGTATCAGCTCCCACTTGAAGTAATGCGGCCGCTCCTTTCCTGTACACTCATCGTTAGATTAGTGGTCTCCAAGGCGACATAGTGGTGAGCTGGCCTGAGACTAAGTAGAGTAGAAGCTCGTACAGGCTTATGAGTGGATGATGTTTTGTATTTCTTACCCTCCTTGACTCTGATGTACTCTCTCCTCTGGTACTCAGCCTCAGCCAGCGCTGCCTTGAAAGCTGTGTGCACATACAGATACACATAAGCAGAAGATAATTAGAAGATCAAAGAGTCGCCAGCAGTTGCTATAGACGCTGTCAGTGCATTAAGATAGCTAATGGTCCCCTGTATGAATGTAGAATCATGACTTCTTTAGCGTCTTTATTCAAATGTCTGAGTGTCCTTCAAACGTAACGGCTTAAACATTTCTAACTAAATACATTTCCATAATGTTGTCTCTAACGCAAGACATGCAGCATATAGTACTTTATACAGGCTGCGTTTATTTTGAACGAGTCGTGCCAGCATATCCACTGATTAGAATACAAATAAGGATTTGAAAATGCGGCACATGTAGAATGAAAATACTACATCAGCAGCTTCAATTAAATACAAAAAACTAAGATTTTTTGGGAAGTGAGAATTAACCCTGGCCTCTCTTACCGTCTCCAATCAGAACCAGTGAGCTCTGTGTTTTTCCGCCTCCATCTGCGATCTGGCAGGTAAATGTCCCCTCGTCTTCCTCAGTGAAATGATCCAAGATGAACTCAATGATACCTGTAGCGAGGTCATGGCCCATCTTGTTGGGCTGCAGAATGGAATTAGATGTCGTAAAATAGTCATACAACACTTTCAGATTTACGGAATATGGATTTGTTTTTATTGTGACCTATTGCATCAGGCAGCTGACTGAATCATGGACGCATATATAAAAGAAAGACAGATATTTCTTTCAGCCGGAGCTCTTTTTATCCATTTCTCCTAACTGTGTATTCATGCCTTAAAATACAGCGTATCTTACATCAGCTCCAGACAGCTCCTTGTTGTTGGCAAAGAATTTGTAGGTGACATTGGAAGAAATGCCTTCTGCCTGCAGCCAGAACCTCATTCTGCCTCTCTCCAAAATCTTATAGGCCAACTCAGACTTCAGAGGGATGACTAGAGGAGAGAAGAAGTGGACGTAAGGACACAGGTCATAAACATTGTAATAATAACTGCTGTTACTTTATGAGGGAGAGGAGAGAAGAGAATGGGAGGCAAAAACAGGTGAGGTGAATAGTGGTTAGGCAGGTGATGCAAAAGCAGGTAAGACTTTTTGAATCAAATAAAAAGAGAAATGTGCTCCAAACAAAGAAATAAATGTGAAAGGTTCAAAGGAAGTCAGAACAAACACAAATGAAGGAGTGAAGGGGATAAATAGAGGGAGTAGGTGAAACAGATTAGACGCAGCAGAGGAAAAGAGAGGACAAAGAGAAGAGTATGAGAGATTCAAAGAGGCGGCCAGAGGTACTACCTGGGTGTCTGATTTCATAGCTGAGTGCCAGCATCTTTGTCAACTCTGAAACAAAAAGAGACAGCCTATTCATTTCATGCAACCATGGGCCCAAACAACAATTAAAACACACCTTAAACTTTGTACATAGATTTCATTTGATCATGCTCTTTGAAGGGTGCTTCAATAACCAAGTTTACTGTTGGAGAAATCACTTCTGTAATTGTGCAGATAAAGGCACAAACACTTACAAACTGAAGCAGACGCAGCCACAGGGAGAACAATAAGTCTTGGCTATGATTGCGGCTGTTTTTTGGAGACTTCTCAAGTACCTTTGATAGGTGAAAACAATCAATCCTTGTATAACAGGAGTTAGGAAATTGTTTTGAGTTGGTTTGAAAAACAACTGTAGGCCAAATGGGAAGCAATCAGTGTAAGGCACACTGAATAATACAAGTATAGCCTAGGAGCGTTGTGGTGCAATAGCAGGAGAAATATTGAGAAATTCCCTGGCAGAAAGCCCTTTTGTCATGAAGACGTGGTTTTAAACACACACACACACACACACACACACAGTTCTGATGTGTGGATGTTGCAGCACGGCTCTTCAATGATCAAGGCATGAAATATACCTGCATGCACTTCTTTAACAGCTGGAGGAAACAAATATTGAATGTAAATCTAACGAGATGATGGAAAATATTTAAACAAGAATAAATTGTCTATTTAGTAAATAACTGAAACACAATGTATGCATTAATTATGTTGCAGTCATTTCTTTCTGTACTGGATATTTGTACATTTTTGAGTTTGGCTGGGTTGCACAAGAGCAACACCTACACACTGATTGTTATCAAGAAGTACCTTCAGTAGTGATGGTGTGGCTGGAAGACACTCCCATGGTGCTGGTGACAGAAACAGAGTACGTCCCAAAGTCCTCTTTATCCGCGTTCTTAAAGATCAGCTTAGAACTGCAATGAAGGGGAGTGACACAGAAACACACATGAAGCACGCTAAAGATTTTTCAAGGCATTTTTCTACAGTATCCAAATGTTCACGTGTAAATACAAATGTGTGTGTGTGGTCTTACTGGCTGCCTTCGGTCTTAATCACTATTCCTTTGGAGAAATCTGTAACTTCTTTATAATCTTTCTTCCAGACGAACTGAGAGCCCTCGTTCAACTGGCAGGACTCAAAAGAGAGAACAATGTCGCCGGACTTCTCGTCCACAACACAGGACACCTCCTGGGAGCCTGGAGACACGGAGACACACAGAGTCAGAATCAGAAACGGGTTTATTGCCAGGTATGTTCACACGTACGAGGAATTTGACTTGATGTCATGGTGCATACATCAAATATAAAACAATTTTTTTTTTAAAGTACACAGATAGCGAACTATATTAAGAACACTAATACAAATATAGTAAGATAGCAATAAAATAAAGCAGTTATTTACCTCGAAATAGAATGCAGTGAATTATAGATTATAGAATATGAAATTAAAGGCTCAGAAGGAAATGTCTGTTGATTTTATATTTCAGAATTTCTCTAACAACCGTCTCCTCCACTCCTCACTTTCATCTCGCCTACAGCGCTTTGAAAGAGTGCATGATTCCAACAGAGTCGTGTTGACTCTGTTGTTTGTGTTCAAAGAGAGGCCTTTTTCAAACATTGATGATCTCCCACTGTTGCTGAATGAAAGTTACCTTCCACAGCCTGGGCAGTGACGGGATCAGAGGCCATTGACGCCATGCCCACTCCTGCGGCGTTGACCGCACGCACTCTCAACACGTAGCTAGTGCCCGCCTCCAGACCTGTTACCTAGGAAACGAAGAGACAAGAAAAAAAGCAAGTGTTGGTGAAAAGAGTTAAGCTTTGATTTTCTTCACTTTGGGCACATTTGACAGGTACAATAACTGACATAGGTATCAATCAAAGTTTATTTATATAGCCCGATATCACAAATTTGACATTTGTCTCACTGGAATTTACAGTTTGTACAGAATATGAATACGACGAGGTAGGATAAAAGTTAGGTAATTGTTTAGGTTACACTCAATGGACATTAGGGTAGTTGTTTATGACTTGTTTATATGACAAATATTTAGTTAAATTAGTTATAGAGAAGGGGTAGGACCATATTAATACACTATTTATATTGGTTGTGTTCAAGAACCTGTATATTCAGAATTTGGTGTGTGTCAACATTTCAATTGTTATAAATTATTTGTTTTATTAATTGTTTGTTAATAATCAATTAAATCAATCAAACAAAAACATTTACGCTCTTGCAGCATGTTTTTTCATATAATCAGAAACTGTATATATGTAACTTGATTTATTTTGCAGCACATTCTGAGATCCATCAGCTACAGCAGCTTTATTTTTAGGCTGGTTCATATTCTTTGTTCGTTCTGTGACCAACACAATCCATCTACCTTCATAACTCGGCTACTTACTTTAGCCACTAGATGTCAGTGTCACACAGTTTAATGTAGGCGCATTACAGCATTGACCAATAGGAGAATAAAACACTAAGGGCTGGAACACAAGGCATAATGTGTGGAAGTTTGAAAATAATATCACGGCAAACCAATAGGAAACTCTGCAGAGGCAAACAAAAGTGTAGGTTTAGGGATTATAGATATACAAGTATTTTGCTTTAAAAAATCTGTCATTATCACATTTAAATTAATAATAATGAATTGTTCTACTTCTTTCAGCTCTGGATAACTTTAGTGTCAAATTGCAATGTATACTATAAGAAAAAGATTTCAGATAAATAATCATACTGGTAAATACCTCAAATATATACCAATGGATCATTTCTAAAGATGCTCTCACCTTGAGGAAGCGGTGACTGGCAGCCGTCTCATTGGCTGTGGTCCACTCAGAAGTGCCCTTCTTGGCGTACTCAACGTGATATCCTGTGATTGATCCAGAGCCAGTATAGACAGGCTTTTTCCACTCAACCACCATTGAACTATCTCTCACTTCACTGAAGGTCAGGTCATAGCCAGGGCCTAAAGGACACAGGATGAGAGGAGTTACATTTCTGATTGTGTGAAAAAAATTGTAACGACTTACACTCTCTCCATCCTTATTCTCAAGGAAATGGAAGACATGAGCATGGATTCAAAAAACTTGGATATGCTTCGTGATTTTTTCTGGTTTTACAGTTTGCCAGTGACCATGCGATCAGAGGATGACACTCACCAGGCTCCGGCATGGTCCAGGCCTCACAGCTGATGTCGGCTGAGTGTTTGGACGCTGGTCCCAGGCCAGCCAGATTGGCTGCATACACTTGGAACTGGTAGACGGCTCCCTCCGTCAGGCCCTCAGCCTGTCAAGCAGAGTAACCATAGTTACCAACATGCCAATCGTCATTATCACAAATAAAATGACTAAAGTCACTTTCCAGATTCACCCAAGTCCATCCAGGTATTTCAATTACTGTTTAAACATGTTGTTCCTTCTTCAGGTCATTGGCGTTTTGAGACACATGCGCAACCTGGGGATTTGGGACCACCATGGAGGGGTCGCCAAAGTTTCTGGAGGGTTAACGAGGCAGTTTGATTCTAAGGAGTTTAATGCAACCTTTTCTGGCCTTCATAGTAGTTTTAGAATGTCTGTGAAGAAAACTAAATTACTTTATAAAGTTTGGAATAATATTAAATATTACATTTAATTAAAGTAAACTCTGATTCCCAGAGATGTCACTCTTTGTCACACAAGCTCTTCCTACATTAGAAAAAGTCTGCAGTTAAAATAAGGAAAAAGGTTGGGAACCACTGCTTTCAGAACAGATAGGTAAACATGTACCTTATAAAGTCTTTCTGTGACTGGTGGGATGTGAACCTCTCTCCACATGGTGGATCCACTGCGTCTTTTGTCCACATAATAGTCCTTGATGCTTGATCCTCCATTGTGAGTGGGTTTCTTCCAGTTCAGAACCACTGAGTGGCCGTCACAGTTCAGCAATGCGATGTCGTAAGGAGCAGAAGGGGCGGCTGAAAAAAGGTAGTGCTAAATTAGTGCTAATAATTACGATAACAATTCTTCACAACTTTCAATTATCCTTATCATTACAGTGCAGCAACAAGTAGATTATTATCATTTTCATTAATCCTTAATAGTGATTAAAAATAGGCGGATACTCACTGAGGGCAGCCTTAACAGTCAGAGGGGCGGACTCCTGGGATTCGTCACTGAGGCCCAGCTCGTTGATGGCCTGCACGCGGAACACGTAGGTCTGTCCTTTAGTCAGGCCACTGACCACAAACCTGCAACAGGAACACGGGCATGAGAAGCACTTTCCTACACTTAACAATTAAAGAAACAGTCTTTTATTAGAAACATACTTGGTGCTCTTGTGAGGTTTGTGATTGGCCGAAGTCCAGTCTGCGGACCCTTTTACACACTGGTCGATGTAGTAGCCAATCAGATTGTTGGGTTCTTTGGGAGGAGCCCACTGAATGAGGACAGAGGTGTCGGTTTCCCTGGTAGAAATCACCTGACCGGGAGCAGATGGCACACCTGAGAACAACAACGCATTGTTTGAAATATAACCATTAATGATGAAAAATATAATTGATTAATAAACACAAGAGCAGGTTATTTGTGGATGTATTCAACGGCTTTCAACATCTGCGTAATAGTAAAAAGAAACAGACCTTTGAGTTCCTGAGTCTGGATGGGGCTGGTGGGCTCTGACGGCTCACTGGCTCCATAGATATTAGCAGACACGACTCTGAATTGATAGAGTTTGCCCTCTGCGAGGTCAAAGACGGCGTAACGGGGAGATCTGATAGGAACCTGAGTGTTGACGCGCTGCCACGCACCACTGTCTGCCAGGCTCTGGGGGGAGAGGGAGAGATTAGACCTGCTGTTAGTAGAGCTTCACACATTAATCATGACATGTTTTGCTTCATTTTAGCTTGGCTTTATTTGAGATCTTTAATAATTGTTTAGATTAATACAGTCAGTTCCCAATAGTCTGTCCTAGTGCAGTTGATCATAAGTGTTTTATTGCACTTGGAACTCATCAGGATTCATACACTTTTTCACCAATGATTTTCAATGACTTTTCCATGACCTTTTCCATGACCAAAAAAATTACTCTTTCTCAGCGGTACCACTGAAAATGGTTTATTTTAACATGGAACAGGAAAATAAGGTCTGCATATGAAACATGTTGTGCCTATCTAAAACAAATCAAATAGTAGGCTTACTAGCTCCTACACGCTAAAGCAACTAAAATCTCTCACCAGCAAAATACCTCGTCAGTTAAATGCCATTTTACGTTTCATTACTATACGATACAGTATTTATTATCATTATGGTATTACTATTTCGGCGATTAGATAAAATATAAATTATATTTGATGCAACTTTAGTTAAATTTCCATGACCTTTCCAAAACTTTGGGAAAAATATTGTTTTCCATAACTTTTCCAGGACCTGGAATTAGCATTTTGAATTTCCATGACTTTTCCAGGTTTTTAATGACCGTAAGAACCCTGACTCATATATTCCACAGTATTAGAAGCTTATATTAACTTATACATGTACAGCATTGGATATATGTTTGTTTCTTTGACAGCGATGTGAATGTGTTTAACACAAAAGTCAGCTTTAGACATTTTATTTAAATTGTTGGACAAATATAGATTTACAGAATTAATTGTCATCCACAGATACAATCCACCAATTCAAACTATTTTAATTTGATAGGTAATGAATAAACTGATTAGGTAATCCTAGTTTTTATTCTACCACTAGAATGAAAGGGGCCAAAACAAATGTGCGCACACAACGAGGTGAAATGCCTGAATTCCAACTACATCGCTTTATTTAGTAGGTAAGGGCTATCACGCACAGAAGAACATGCAGTACTGGCAAGGTAGTGTGTTAGTACTCCAAGCAGCAGTGGTGTCACATTGTTTGTTACCTTCTCTATGTAGTACCACATGGGAGCCTTGCTGGAATACGCAGGTGCCTTCCAGCTCAAAACAACATAAGTCCTGTCGGTTTCTGAGTCATACATCCCTGAAGCAGCACCTGGAGGCTTCCCTTCAGCTACACAAAAAAACACACACACACACACACACACACACACACACACACACACACACACACACACACACACACAGATCAAGGTTAACATACACAGTGAGACACATCATTTTTCACCTACTCTGTATAAAACAATACTTGAAGGAAATAATATAAATAATAGTAACAGATAGAGCTACGTGTAGGTTTCAGATAAAACTCACCTTCAACTTCATCATGGTAAGACACAACATCCAGGTTTCCTCCAAGTCTTTTGGCTAAAGGATAACAAAAACATTGTTACCTATCTGCTTTACATTTATTTTAAAGTTAAACTGATAACTCATTGATCATCTTGTACAGTTACATACTGTAAGGCAAAAATGACTGTTCATCACATATCATTTTTTTAAAAGTTAGTTTTCGATCAGTGGTGACAGATGGACCAGTGATGTTTAGGACTGCATTGACCATTAAAGAGCACATCTTTAAAACACAATAATTTAAACACAATGTTAAACCTTTTATACTTCAGAGATCCAGTCTTCAAGTATCATCATAACTATACTAAAGCTGCTTTACGCCGACATACAAATAGCAACTTAACTTCAGCCCATCCAAACTTACCAGAACAGCAGTGACATTTTTCACGACAGGACACATATTTCTCTACATGATGAAATATAAAAAACAGGGATGACATTTTTCTTTTTAATCCAGCTACACCCACCATGCAGCCTCTCAAACTCGGTGGGGTCCAGCGCGGCGATGGGCTCAGACATGCGGCAGGCTTTGCTGACTCCTTTAGAGTTGACGGCTCGCACTCTGAAGTAGTACGAGTGCCCCTCAAACAGCCCGGGCACGGGGTATTTGCAGATCTTTATGGGGTGATCATTGCACTGGGTCCAGTTTTCAGTTCCAACCTCACATCTACACAAGGAAAATGTAAAAAAGACAGGTCAAATCAAAAAAGGAGTTTAAAAATAAAGCTGAAAATGGACAGAGACGTACAGAAAAAGTATTCGGTATAGAGAAAAATAAAAGACAGAAACCCTTCCATTGTACAGACAGTCAAGCAAACTCTATGTGATTACTTCCAGGAATCACGCTTTATGTTGGTCAGTTTATCTTTTATTGATGATTCAAATAGTAACTCCTACTTGTCCACAAAGTATCCCAGGATTGGTCCCTCTGTGGTGGTATTTGGGGGCTTCCATGACGTAATGACATAGTCCCTGTTGGCATCGTGGATCTTAATATCCATAGGAGCACCGGGTGCACCGGCGACTGGGGGAGGACCATCTACACAGGAAGTGACACAGTTACATTTTAGTAATCATATTATAAGTAAGCAGTATATATTTAAACAAGTAAAAGGGTTCAATTCAATAAAACCACAGTGTAGGTTTTGGTTACCTGAGACAGAGACGAATGCTCCGTGTTCGGCGGTGCCTCCTTTAGTGACCATGCGTATTGTGTAGAGGCCTTCGTCGTCTTTGAACAGGTTGGGGATAGTCAGGGAGGTGATGCCTCTGCCGGTGACGATCTTCACCCACTTAGAGTCAGACAGACGCGTGTCTGGAAAGCAGACAGGATCATACATTCAGCGTCCCTTTACGCATACTTCTTAGAAACCTCCATTCCACAGTAGAAATATGTTTCTATGAATTAAACATGAGATCTGACTGCATATCATGATTTTTAATATCAAAAAGGTTAACTTATTAAGAATTTGTATCCCTCATGGTATCTTTTTAAGTAATGTCTATGGACACACAGCAAATTAAATTAAGTTGCTAGTCTATTTAACTACTTTACTATAATGAATTAGCAATGAAGATCTCTCCGTAACATATTCCGTTTTTCCACTGATGGGCCTCCGGCTGTCCACTAGATTGGGTCTGGTAGTCGCGTTGGCAGACAGTATATATTACCAGCAATTAAAGTGTAATTAGGTTTTCATAAATTGCTTTTTTATAATAATTACCATCTCTATACCACTGTGCATCGGGCTGCAGGTTGGCCAGGTTGGGGCTCAGGGTCATGGTGGCAGTCAGAGTGACAGAATCTCCCTCGGTGGCAAACACTGGCCCAAACTTCTCCAGGAAAGTGATGTTGATTTTAGTGTACTGGATCTTGGGAAGCATGGCAGCTGATGGATGTTGAAAATGAAGAAAAAGAGTCAGACAGAGTTGAGATGAGTGGGGCTGGTGCTATCTTTTTATTTTTTTACACACCACTTTTAATAGAGAAACCTTTTACAGCCTAGTAAACATCTTCAGTAATTTCTGGACATATTAAGAGGGAGCTGGAGGTAATTATGATGCTTACCTGTGTAAGGCAACCAAGCGTATGAGCAGGTCTCCTCCTCCACCTTGAACCCTACATGATTAAAAAAGTCATCATAATTAACAGTAGCAATTTGTAAAAATAAAGAAAAAGAAAATAGGTGAATAAGCAGACAAATGGTAAGTAATGGCAGTAAAGGAAGAATAACAGCCTGAAGTAGCCAATCTAATTTAAATGAAATATATGTGTATATGTATGTGTATGTATACTGTATATACAATTTTGTTTATCTGTGTGAGTATTTACTTACGGAATTATCTTTTTTTACTTTATCCAGCAACTGGATGACTAACGGGAGGGCTACTCCTGTATAAGCTATGCCCTCCCGCTTCTACTAAGTTTGTTTGCTTGTGCAACATAAACTGTATCGTGTCCAAAAAATAAATGCATGTTAGTTTAAGGTGACATGTTTGTAAAAGCTTCCTTTTTCAGTGCTTGAACAAAAACATTTGGGAATGTGGAGTGCCTATTAAACCACAAACTGAAATAAAACAACCCAGACAAATATTTTCAGGCTGCCTAGGTCAGAAAACATGGGATTCAACACGCCTATGTTTCTATGTCACATCCAGGCTCATTAAAATATATACCTCCCCACATCTGAGTATCTCCACCCCAAAATAACTACATTTGCAAATAAAGTAGACATAGCTTTTAGGGACATACACTAAAACAGAGCATTTTAAGACAGAGGTTGAATACAGGTATACGAGAATAAAATACGAGACAATTATTTGTTTGTTTTTTTTACATTCAGAATTAGCATGAACTTTACACATCCAACATAAATGCATTCAGTGTCACTAGCATGTTCTGGTGTGACTGTATGATAAACATCACAACATATCAGATGTAGGGTGATCAGAAAGAAGGACTTACTCTTGACGATGACGGAGGCCTGACTAGAAGTCTGTCCATGGCTGTTACAGGCCACAGCGGTGTACTGGGCCGTATCATCAGTGGAACATCTATGAATGCACAATAACACACAAGTTTCCAAGTCAATATACCTATCAAGTTTGCATAGACTACATGTATTTTTAGAACAGCCTACAGATGTAAATAACACCATCCATGAGTCAGGGTTTTATCCTAGCATGGTTCTTAGTCACCTTATATCAAGCCTTAGGTGTGTATGTGAGTCTTTAGTAATGTTTATAATCATCTGTAAAAACATGGGAAATGTCTTCATGGCAGATGTACTGTATTTCCACAAGGATCTGCTCCTACAGGACTTACTGTAAACCACTGAGCTAGTGCCATGGGGGGATTAGCTTTTACTGGGTGTATGAAACTAATACACCAAATGAGCAATCATTTCCCACTTGAGTGCATTATGTTGCCGGGGATAATCAGCAGCTGAGTGGGCACAGTCAATAGAGAGTAAAGCCCTGCTCTCACATACAGTAGGACAGAATAGATGACAGGGTTTTTTTTTAAAGACAATTGTTTACATTTCTAAAACATTTTCACATAGGGCTTATTTTACAAGTTGCAGGATGAGTTACATCACCTTCTCTGTCTCTTATGAATGCTTCCTCTGAATCATATTTATATGACATGCTGCTGCCTTTGTTCCCTCCAGAGCTAAAGGCCATGGATGTTTTACAATCCTAGCAAGCCAGAAGCAAATAGCAGAATTTTCTGATCTAGTGAATTAAGTTCTGTACTCAGATGGTGCCGAAATTGAAAACTTGTTGGGGAGATGCAGAGAAAATTAGGGCTGCTACAGGGGTCAAAGCCATGTTTTGGTCTCATTGCAGCCATGCATTACTGCAGTGAAGGCCAGTCTGAACCACTCTGTCCCTTTTCCCTTCCTGATGCTCTTCTCACCAACTTCTACAGAACCACCTCATATTACATTAGTATCAGCTAACATTGGAATTCCAGCCTGGCAGAATGCGTAGGCTGCTGGAGTCATAAGGAGAGGACTCCACATTATTGGAGGAAGTGAATACTGTGTAGCAGCAGGTAGCCGAGTGAAGGCACCAAATGTATTCTATTTTGAATCAAAATTAACATTCAGAAAATCCTTTTAGAATTACAGAATACTTTGCACCGGTGAAACTGTGTGTGTAGGGGAATTTAGAAGGTTAGGCTTGTTCGAGAAGAGTTACAGAATGGCATCTTGTAATAACTGAGAAGTTGGGGGGTTGGGATTCTGCATTTTGCTGACTGTCATGAGCCAGGCTTAAAATGACAACAAGCTGCTGGGAATTTGTCATTCAAAAGAGATATATCCCCTTACATATTCCAGCCTATTTCTAAAACGGTTTCTTTTAAATTAACAGAGCATTCAGTGTTAATGTAATTTATCTAACTAACACTCTTTGAGTTTAAGACAACTCAGGAGGAGGGAGTTATTTTTCTCAGAGGAGTAATTGCTGTTGGCTGAAATGTGTGTTAGTAACAGACAGAAGGAGCTTAAGGTGACTGGATCCAAGCAGAGAGTGATGACTGGAAGAATCCCGCAGGATCACGTAGCACTAAGGTCAGCACTGGGAACAGCTGAGCTTCCTGGACTGGAGCGAGTCGGTCAGCTGACTCTGACGTAACTACTCTAGTTTGAATATGTGTGGTGACCCTAATGGGACTGACAGGAAAGATTTTCTGATGATTCAATACACAGTCCTGGCGATAAGCTAGTCACTGGCCAAAGTGGGCAAGTGTCATGAATAGTTAGGTTTAGCAGTGAGCCATAATTACAAACCATGTGAAGAGATGAGATTACTTAATAACAGTCATTTGGATTATTGAAGTTACCAAACAGTTTCTCACAAAATAAACTAAAATATGAAATGGATTTCCTTTCATAAAAAGCATTGAACAAACAGTTAAAATAGTTTGACACCTGCATTGTTAATCAGTTGTATTACTATTGTTATAACATAAAGCTGGGAGATTTGCAAAAGTAATGTAAAAAAATAAAATTACGAGGTTCTTTTTGTCCTCATCCTTTGATATTTGTAGTTTGTCATGCAGGTTGTCTTTTAAATGTTTGAATATTGAATTGGAGGAGTGACACTTTACATTTGGAACAAGCTCATCAAATGTTCACTACCTCTACATGTGACCTTTCATAATCTTAAAGTCTTTAATTAATGCACCTTGGGATGTCCAGAGTATGGATTCCACCTTTAGCTTCAATGAAGAACTGTCCCGAGGACATGCCCAGGATCGAGCCGTCTTTATACCTGAAATAGAGAGAAATCACTGCTCACCAGCATAGAGACGTGTGGGACCATAGAAGACTTTTTCAGCAGCAATTTTTGTAACATTTCCTCATACAAGAAGAAAAAGATATGCAAGACAACCCATTCTCATGAAATAAAAAAAATATATATTTACAAGTTTTGGTTCTTTTTAAGTTTAAAGTTTTTGTTTTAGATGTTACATTGTTACTCACCATTGTACAGAAGGCAAGGGGAAGCCAGCAACAGTGCAGCAGAGTTTGATGGGAGTTTTCTCAAACACGGTGTGGGATCTGAGTCGGACCAGGAACGTCGGTCCCCTGATCATCGGCTCCTCACGCACATATTTGTCCCCCATCTTTGAGGTTACCTACACAGGGAAACGACAATTACAAGAGAAGGATGAATATAAATGTCTTACTCATGCTATACTGTACCATGACACAACAAAATAACATTAATTACCTCAAAAAATAGATTAGACAGATAATTACACACATTTTCCCAAACAAAGCAATGTTGGACGGGAAAAGATTCTTACCACTTCTTGGATGCGAGACTGTGTTTTGTGCTCATATCTTTCCTCCATCGCCGTAGAACTAAATACAAACAGTAAGTCAGTTTTGTTTGCAATCAGTGTTTTCTTTGTAAAGTCTGTTCATTCAGTAAACTCCTAAATATATGATGTGATTTTTAACATGTACCTACTGTTAAAGATATATAAAACGTGACATTAGAAAGAATAACTGCAGTGTATGGGGCGTGGTAACTGTTTAGGCTTTTCACTTATTCAGTTGCCTCTAAAGTGGTGCTGTGCTGAGTGTTAGCTTTCATGTGCAACAGTCTGTATCCAATGCTTGAAAGGGCTTGTAATCTGATTCCAAATTCGAATTCCAAGTTATCCATGAGCAAAGATTGGGACTACTGGCAATCTCTGAGGCCGTCACACTTTGCTCTGCTGAGCAGTACATCAAAATCAGTAAAGTCAATCAGAACTGATTTACCAATCCCACCTAGTACTTGCTGGAACATGGACAATTGTGCCAGTGGATATTATATTATTGTAGGCCAGAGTCCCAAATTAAATTGGTCATTTTTAACACAGGTTTCTCTTCCATTTGAAAAACATTACAATCTTAAGGGACAGAAGCCTGATGCTTTTACAAAATGACAAAATGGTGTGAACCTGCTCCATGGAAAGAATGCAGGATGCCTGACAAGACCTTTCCATAGTAGAGACAGAGAAGTAAAGCCTCTCTGACTGACCTTTGACTCTCCTGTGAGCAGTGGAGGCGACACCAACTTAACAAAAATGTCTGAGGTAAGCTCACCGGGGAGACATCAGAGAACCATTGAGTACCAAACAGCTTTTTTAAGTGCGTGCATTACAGGATTTCACTTGACTGTTCACACTCCATGTTAAAGTCATGTCAGTCTGAGCTTTGGAGAGTCATTAGCTTTAGATGTGACTAATGTCTGATATGAATATTGTCTCCATTTGTGCGCTGAGCCTCCTTAACAAGGATAACTGCAATTTGTGTCATAAAACATGTTGACTGACAGTCTTTCAAAAAGGAGGACACTGATTAATTGGAACATCATCAGCTGATACAGTATACACAATTGTTTGTGCATAGCCAAATTCCATATTCAGCACTATGCCACTGAAGCTGGCAAATGGCCTGTTGCCTAAAGGGGCTGCGGATTGTCAGCAGGAGGGATGCAGCCAGCTGTGGGAAGCTCTCAAGTCTATGTGTTTCATCACTGTTGTCCATAAATCCTTCAGGCCAGATGTCATTCCACTACTGCCACTGTAACGTGGAGTGGAGTACTCTCCAGAAAGTCAGAGGATCCTGAGAGCTGGCAGGAACAGACATAGTAGTTGGAGTGGGGAACATTGTTATGGGACTGAGTCTGGAGGAGCCATGTTGCATTTTAAAAGAGACCAATAGTGTTAAAGTGGATGCCAGGTTGTGGTATGGCAGCCATTGAGGCAGCCTGAAGGATGTGTTGCTTCGTCCAAATTGTCCAAACAAGTGACGTGCACATTTCAGTGTGCTGCTCTTGGTAAACCTGTGTGAAAACATTCTTTGTCACACAGGAAAAATAATATTTGAAGTAAATAATATCCTTTCTTGTGGTAAAATGTGCTTGGAATTGTTATCGAGTCTGGCGAGAAATAATCTTTTTTAACATACAATAGTTACATAGTAATATGTCATCAGTCGTTCAGAGTTCAAGGGACACAACACACATCAACACAAGCATACTTACCTCAGTTTGAAATAAAATACATAAGAATTGGTAAAGGACAATAAGCTGTGTAAAGGGAAATTCAACACCCATCACTCCACACTTTGTTACATTAGAACTACTTCTTATGTTAAAAGGGTCAGACTACTGTTTGCTGCTCAGCTGCTTCTAGGCAAAAAAAAGAAAAAAGAAGAAGTGAGCAGCAGCAAAAATAAGATTTGTTAAGTGATAAGTATCACCGCAAACACAGAACACAAACAAAACACTAACACTACACATCCTGCAGTGGTTCCTCAAGCTAAATATTTGTGTCTACAGGCGGTGGGATTTTTAACTATTTCCACATAATAAACATTTCACAAAGAGGCCTATGATTACATTATTAAAACTAAGCCTTTCCTGCGGTGTTTTCTTTTGTATCTGTAGAAAAGACCATCAGACTTTTGCGGCTTGAAAGTTTTAAAAGCTTCTTGTGCATTAAAATAAACTATTAATCCTATGTCCATTTATATACCAATATCCAACATTAAAATGTACTTTGATAAGCCCTCATAATTATGTCAAATATTGGCTTGGGGAAGTAATTGTGAAAACAATTATGCCTTTGTTTAACTTAGACAGCTTAGTGTTAGTTAGGTCTTGATGTTAGTTTAATGTTAAACAGGTTCAACTTACTATATTAACCGAGTCCACACTACTGTTACAATACTACTGTTATTTTTTTAGGTAGGATTAGCATTACAGTGTAACATGTACCTGCTGTACTCTTTAACCACATATTTGCTCTGTTTGTGGTGGTACTCGTGGTCGTAAGCCCCACGTTTCATCCACGTTGACATGGTGACAAAGTAGATACTGACCTGTTGGACCAGCAACAAACAAACACTCACTGACATTGTAACAGAGTGGATCCACAATTACATATCGGACCAACAACGCAGTGACACAAACATATACAAACACAAGGGCTACCAACCCTGTCAAAGACACTTCTAGAAGGAGATGCTGCTTTAATGAAGAAAAATGCGAAGAAGGAAAGAGATGAAACACACACACACACACACACACACACACACACACACACACACACACACACACACACACACACACACACACACACACACACACACACACATGCACACACAGCTTTTACTGCTTCAGGAATGACAAGGTGACACATTGATTTAAAGACACTGTTAACACAGACACATGTGTTCACCAAGAAAACAAAAGGCATGTAGACTATTGTTGGAACAGTAATGTTTACAATGAGTAACTGACAGTACAGCTGCACCAAAGACTGTCTAACAATTTGACAGATCCAAATTCAGAGCACATAATACAGTATATGTATTACAATTTTAGACACATTGGTGAACTGTGACTACCCATATTTTACACATAATAAACTATTGTGTCAAGAGATTGACACAATACTAAAATAAACATTCAAATGTTACTCAATGTGAGCGTAAAATAATAGGCGTTATCATAAAAGTTTTTCTATTGGGCACATGTCATATCCTGTGATATAAAATGGCACAAATATTTTTTTAAACAAATAAATTAAGTAGGGGAAACACTGACACACATATCACGTGGCATAAACAATAACATCAGACATGAACACTTTTTACAGTACGCATACCAAAGCAGGAACATAACTTTGTCTTACATCACGCGGCGGTGGAACAATTTCCTTACGTCACTAAGTCCTCAGAGACTATAAATAAGGTCAGATGAAACATGAAGCGATTCTCCCTGCCCAACCTCACCCTGAAAGCTACTGAGACATGATCTACTGGCAAAGACTTTCCCTTCTGCTTTTTTCTGAAACACTTGCCTTGCATGTTTAAGTCACGTCTAGCTCAAAAACTGACAATCAAGCATCACATCAATTAGATGGACACATGTCCCCTGAAGAAAATAAAAACAGTTAAATCCCCGGTTGAATAATGTAGCTGTAGTAGTGGAAAAGCCCCAAAGTTACTTAAGGGTCAGTGAACCAGCCTGCCAAACACTTTACCACTTTGCCACCTTTTATGTCCAATCGGTGTTGATGGCAAATGTCAATAAAATCACCAGTGCATAATATATTGACCAAGAAAAGTGCCTTCATGTATCAGGAAGCACTGTTTCTGATGCCCAAAGTGTCACGGCCGGTCACTTCCTCTTGCACTGCTAATGCACCAGCTGACTTAGCCTCTTTCCTCTGCAATTTTTGACCATATCCTCTAGCCCAAATAAATACAGCTGAAGATCTGGGTCCGCAAAAAACCCTGTAAAATGTGTCCTCTCCCAAAAACAGACTCTGCACCCATATTTGGGGATTTTGTTGGAAATGTAGCTAGTTTGCAATACAAGCAAAAATAAATGCAGTTTTTTTTGTTCTTCATTTAAAAAATAGAACAAGAGAGATAAGCAGTTCTGATTTTGAGCACCTGCACCCTCAGGCTATCCAGAGGTGGAGAAATTCACCTTTTAACTACGCCACGTCAAATGACACTGCTTGATGCAAGAGGAACAACAGATTTTGCAGCTGCAAACTCAGCTTTAATTGGTCAATATGACACATATTGATTAATTGCTTAAAATGAATACATTTATCATTAACACAAACTGGACATTCACATATAAGATAGAGATGGTGGAATTGTTCCTTTAAGTAAAGAGTAAGTGAAGATCCCCTGAGAGAAATACTCCAAAAATCAGATGAAATCAACAGACTTAGGAAGACATTGTGTTTCCAAAGAAAATCAGCATTAAACTCAACTGCCCTCACATGAGTTTTCAAAGCAGGCAAGTCATGTTCTAGTCCGACATACTGAATCAGTACAAATGCCTGTGAAATGACACCTGAGTCTCTGCATCTGTAACAGGAAACCTCTAAAATTCTCAACCAAAACCATAAAACCTCTAATATTCTGCAGCTTGGTCATAAACGGTTGGTGTTTTGTTACAAATACTTGCTGTGTGCTCATTAGTGGCAATTGCAATACAATGGAACAATGATGGCTTGTTTGTATTTGAGTTCCTTCATTTTGAAATGATCAAAGCAATGTCCACACATTGAGTCCCAGAGCAACACACCAGCTATTTCTGCACTGAAGCAATGGTCCCAAGTGTTCCCACCAAATGTGACTCTCCAGTGGGAGTCCATTTTAACCAATTAGGATTCTAACTATGATAAACACACAGAGACCAGCTGTATAATTGTCCTGTCTCAAACTAGGCAACTATCGTCAAAACAGTGGGTCATTTATATATTAAGATTACATTTCAGCACCTAATTAACCTTCATTATTCTTATGTTCTACCATGCATTACATTGTAAATCCTCAGCTCTTGTTAAGGGCCATGCAACATCTCTTGGTTGTACCCTTATCTGGTATTTCTATTCCTCCACCTAACTGATCCCACCTGCTCGATTGGGTTTCACACAAAATCTGATTTAAAGATGAAGATACAAGGGTGTTAGAAACAAACGGAGCGTGAAATTATAGTTATCTTACCCCTTGAGATTTTCTTTGCAGCGACTTCGGTTGTTAGCCTGAATCCACAGGGAGTCAGCCTAAACCAAGTACCAGGCCAAAGAAGACCATCAGCCGTCTCTAACCGACCCCCACCTGCCTCTGCCTGAGGCCTTATAAGGAAAGAGAGCTGCCTATATATAACCAGTATCCTTCAAGACTTAGGGCCACTATAACCAGTCAACTATTAAATTAACAGAGTTTGCCCATTACAGTTTTAAGTGCTTTGCCCAATAGCTGTTTATTGACACACTAGCTCAACAACTGAGGCTTAACATTTGGTAATTCAGGTATACCAGCTCTTCTAGACAATGCAGAGAATCTGTTATGGGGGAAAGAATGATTTTTAGCTCTTCAGAGTATGCAGCGATATGTTGGACTTATACAAGAGCAATGGTGCAACAAGGCTGTTCATTTTCATTCTTCCATACCAGAATGGTTATCTATTAAAAAATAAAAACAACATAATTGACAGCACATTCAAAGAATGTATTATTATTGAACAGGCACCTTTACAAATTCTAAAAATAACATTTTCAATTCAGTATACAGCAGTTGCATACGGACATTAAAGTGTACTAGATTAACTTCAAACAGTAGTTAATTTCCTCTCTTAAGATCTTTCTCATCTGCAAAAGTCTCGAGACACTTTGCCGCATGCTGAACGTTGGCCAGGGCCTATTTATAAAACTAGCTACAGTTACAGCTAGACTATTCCTGACACAGTGAAGGGGCTGTGAACACATTTCACATCTGAGGCAAAATCATATGATGGGACAACATGGGAGTTACATTTAAAGGGCAGAAAGGAGAGGCAGGAGAGGCAGGATGAGGCTTTGACAACAGTGTGTATTGTTTGAGTGGTGTACCATGGGTTTTCATACTCACAGGGTCGAAATCTAACCATTTAATCGAATATTACATTTCAAATGCCCTATATGCAAATTATATGGTTTTAAAAAATATATATAAATATGAAGTAAATAGAAACAGTTCAAACTGTAGACAATAAGATTGGTCAGAAGTCAACAGGATCCTGCAGTAAGAAATCTATAGAGACACATGACTTAACTATACATGGTGTATATGCCCAAATACATTTTTAATGTGTTCCACAGACAAAATGTTTATAGCTTTCAGTCAGTCCATGTAGGATGTGTGGTTTTTCTGTAAGGTTTGTCTACTGCTTTGTTTGTGTGTGTGCTAAAAACAGGAAGGGTGCCTGTCTGTGGTCAGAAAGAGCCCTCTGTTGGCCATGTGGTATTACACTCTGACACCTAATCCCAGTGATAATTTGAGTGCATTATGTTGTTGGCTGACAGTAAGACATTAGTAAGCCAGGGGTGCAACCAAGTCAAATGATTAAGAAATAGCATTAACAAATATATACTTTAGATTGGTAAAATGTGTACCGTTTTGCTTAATCAGTCTCTCCTTCTCTCAGTAGGATATTTTATACGTTTTTATTATTTCTGGCGACACTTTTAAAATTAAACTCCCTGGAGTCACAGACATAGATATATTATGAATTATTCTCTCACTTTAAGTCTCCTGACGTACTTAATTTTACACATTGCCTTATAATGAGTCATTTAAAAATAAACCCCTGGGCATTATATTTAATAAATCAGGCCTGTCCAATTAACTCTAAATTATGAATCGTTAGTGCAGAGCAATTTACAAAGGGAAATGTGACGTCCAAGTGAATATTTATGAATAAATGAAAACACATACGGTTTATTTAAAGGCATATTACATTTTGATCTTGGATTGACCAGGATCTGACCACCTGCCAGTCTGTTTGGGTCACATGATTTCTGTTGAGCTTTGTTAGATAGGCCTAACTAACATGTGCGTGATTATATTATTATTATAATAATTCCCCCTGTAACACGTGACCAGAACTGTCCTTAAACAATAATTATAAGTGTTTATATGGTTTATATTGTACACTGCTGTGAGAGCTCTCTTTAAAAAAGGTACGATTGTAAAGCGTCACATCAGCGTACCTTGTTTCAAACAACAGCGCAAGGCCTTTGGACAAGGAGCCGGCGGTGAGGGCCGGACAATAAATCGAGCCTCTACCACGTGACGACGCATGACGTTAACGACGCTCCTGATTGGCTGAGCAGGCAGGTAGCGAAGCGGCTTTGGGACATAAACAACAGACTGTTCCCTTGTACTCTCTATTATGCACCAACCTAGTCAAGTTTTCTAACGTATTAACATGGCGGCGCAAAGTTAACTTCCATAAAAGTCTATTGCAACGTATCCGGCTCAAGGTGAGATCACATTTTACATGTGTTTAATCCTACCTTTTTCGGTTAAAACTGAATATCGCTGTTCGTGGAATGAGGATTCTTTTGACGTGAACTGACTAAAGTTTAACCTCCTACTGCCGAAATGTTTTCCTAGTGTAGGCTTGATTTAGTTAGCTTACACGTTAAGTTACGCATTGTATCCTGTTAATGTCACACAGTGTGCTGCTGTGTTGCAAGTCTCGTTTACATTGTTGCTGTCTTTGTTGCCTGAAGTGTGTCACATTTCTCAGAAAACTCTTGGTGTTGTAATGTCTCAAGCTGGACTATGTTATCATAAGAGTGGGAACTTCAGCACAACAAAGATTTGAGCACAATTTGACGGATCCTGTTAGAAACGCTGCTGTTGGATCATTTCTCATATCATTTCATTTATTTGGCCAAATGTTTGCTAAACTGGCCCTGGAAATATGCGTAGAGAATTATTCTTATAGTGTGTGTATCTGAGGGGGAAATGCGTAGTTAAAGGTTAATTTTGATTGCTTAATTACCTTGCCACAGGTAGTCTTTATTACCACTCACTTCCCGCAGTTAAAACCACTACCTGTTTTTCTCCTCTGTCAGTCACTGTGCACATGAGCATGATGTTCTTTGGAGTGAACCCCTGTAATAATATTACACAGGTTTTAATCTATATTATAGAAATGTTCTTTTTAATAATGCATCAATTGGGAATATTGCACTATTTAATTTATTTATATGTTTGTTGCATTGTTGGGAGGGTCTTGAACTTGAGTTTGTATTGCCAAAACTACTCTGGAGCTATTGTTCATATAATCATAAAAGCATTTGAATTTTACACAGTCACCATCATGTCTTTTTTTTGTTTGTTTTACCAACTCAACACTGGTTTTTCATTTCAATGTTGTATTAATGACGTGTTATAGAAACCTGGGGACGTTCACATTTTCAATACTGAGTTCTGCCTCAAAGCAGCAGTTAATTGGCAAATGTATTTTCTTCCTTTAGGTCAGACATGAGGCTCTGCTCCCTTCTTCTGCTCTGCCTGGCAGCATACCTGTCATCCTCCTATGTGATTTCCCTTCCGTAAGTAAAGCAACACAAATTTGCTCTAATGAATCTTTGCTTTAATAACTACATATAATGATGTTTCCTTTTGTTTCTGTATGAATAAACACAATCAACTTCACTAATACATTAATGTGTGTGTGTGTATTTCAGACATATGTGGACCAAACTGATCCTGACCCACCACTGGCCAAGCACCTTCTGTGGTGTGAGTTTCTTTTTGCCTTTATTTATTATTTAGATTTCAACATTTAAAAAATATAACAGGGCTGTTAGAAACCACATTTTGGCATATCAAGTAAGAAAAAGCACAGGTGTAGTTATTAAAATTGATGCTTACGGTAAGAGGCTCGAATAGCAAATAACACATTTGTTTTTCTTGTTTAGACAAGTAATAATACCTGCTTTAAAAAAAAAAGGGGGGGGGGGTGAATAACTGGACCAGATTCAGATTTTACTCTTAACACACATTCTTATGTCATTCTGCAAACCAACAAGGGGATGTTACCCACCTAAGTATGGGTGCATGAGAAAAGGATTTTCAGTTTAAAAGCATCTACACTGTCAGCAGTCTGTGGTTGATTAGTCCTACTTTGGTTCATTCACTAAACTTTAGTGTGTTTTCAAATTTAGCGATTTTAGTCAACCAATAACTTTATCTATTATTGATTTGTAACATGTTATGCCATCTTAAGACAATGTTGCACTCTTACATTGCCCTAGACTGTCAACATGTAATCCCTAAATATCATGTGATGTCTGAGTCATGAGACACTGTGTCAACTATCAGGTTGATTAGGCAATACACTGTTTAACACAGGAGGATGCAGTTCCCTTATTTTTGTGCTTTCTTTGCATTCTTTTTCTTTCTTTTTCTGTTTTCTTAAGAAGCTCTCTGATTCAAACACGAGTCACATGTGGTTTTGTATCATATGCTTAGCTGTGTGCGTGTCTGCAAAGGTTTGCCAACGTGATTTTGGGGGTTTAGTTTTCCATTTATTTGCTCTGGGTGTCATTTTGCTTAATGACCTTGGAGTACATTTATTTTTAACTATTTAGCAAGACATTTTTAGAAATGTAATCAAGATTAAACTGGGGAGATCTTAACGTCATCCTTGCTGCATTCCCCCTTTAAAATCAACAGTGTGACTTTGCGTAGTGGTTAAAGGAAGATCTTTTTATCTAATTTTAGGTGGTTGAAAATATAAATCTCATATAAAAGTCTTGCTGTATCTTTTTACCAATGTTTATTTCATTAAGTGCTCAAATCTTTTATCAACTCCAAACAGTAAATAATTGCTTGTGATACTTACAAATAATGAACTGTTTGATCTAAGAATGAACAATTGTTTTAATTATAAATAATCATTAGTGGCAGCCCTAGGAGCTACTTTCAATAATTATCTCTGCGTTTCTTTCAACCTTTTTTGCTTATTTATTGAGGTTGCGATGCTTAATGCTATTTGAGTATTACCTAATGGTTATTGTTAAAAATACAATTACGAGTTAAATGTATGTGTCTTGATGGAATAACAAACATTATACATTTCAGATGGAAGTCCCAGTCTGTCATCCCAACATCAGCTACTGGACGCTACATGGACTCTGGTATGCATGTGTGTGGTTATTAATCCGAAAAGAAAAGTGTGTTCTTCATGTATCGGCATGTCAGATTTCTGATTACCTTGTTAGGAATACATTTCCTGTCTGCAAATGTTTGCTTTTACAACATATAAATATGTACACTATGATAATTTGTGCTTGAAAAAGTAGTGAAGGAATGTATTACACATTTGCTACTGACCTATTTAGGAAAGTGGCAAGAGGAAGCACATCTAATCGGGCAGTATTTTGGGGAAGAAATGCAACGCATGGGAAACAGCTCTTTGAAAAGTCATTGCTGCCATGTTGTAAAATCTGTTTTTACCGTCTTTCTTTCTCTCTCTTCTTCCCTCGTTTGAATCCTTCTATTTTCCAGGCCAGATAAAGGGATTGACTGCAATTCATCGTGGCATTTCAACTCTTCTGAAATAGAGGTATATTCTCTTTTTTTCCTTTTTTTTTTTTCTCACTCAAATTAATAATTATTACAAAAAACAAATAATAACAAAAAAAAAAACAATAATAATTCTCAAATAGTCTCGGTCATGTTCAACAGGGGCAAGAAGAAGCTTAAAAAAACGTTTCTGGTCCTACCCCCTCTAGCATATATTTTTCTTATAAATAAAATATTAGGTCATCGTCATCAGCGACATGTTTGTCTTGTTAATTTGTTTGCTTTTTGTTTTTTTACAAAACAATCAGAAATAAATTACTTTAACAATTACAAGAAATAACAACAAATGGGATTTTACAGGTCCTGTTCATAACCATTAATGATTTGGCTCCTAAATAATACTTTCAGTTTAGATTTGTACAATATTTCAGTGCATCATTACAGTCATTCCACAGACTAACACCTTTATCATCCTGAGATGCAATGAAGTTTGGCATTTGTTCGTACGGGTGGTTTTTTGAAAATGCAGTTTCCTCTCAACATGTGCATGCTTTCTCTCCGTGTGAAAAGTCCCTGGATATTATGAGGTAATTGTTGATTTGCGGCTTTGAACATAATTTGAATAGTTTTATAGTCAACCAGGTCTTGTAGTTTTAGTGTTCTCATTCATAACACTCCGTTCGATGTCTCACTATCACCTCATTCACACCAACGGTGTTTCAGGGCCGGTTCGGAGCTGGAGCTTGAAAAGCACCGGGTTTTCCTCTTCACACCGCAGCGGAGCAGCCTCTTAGCTCCGGAATCCGGTTCGTTTCAAGTACAAAAAAATTGTCCGGCCAGAGCAAAAGCACCACATACGTCACGCTTACGTCGAGGCGGGAGCAGAGACAGATCAACTCCTGAGTCCTGAACAACAACAAAAAGCCCGCGTTTAATCCAGTTTGTACACAATGATGGAGAAACTTAACAAGAGTTTCAGAGTTTCCGTGTTTCTGCCATAGACTGCATAAAGGTTTCTGCTCATGGTGAAGCAACGTGTCTGCGTGTTAAGGTGGAACCTGAGCATTCACGTTGATCACCTCTCATTATAAAACTATAAATATTAAACTTTACTTCACGTGTTCATTTGAGAACAGCTGTTACATACCTGGGTGAAGGTTACAGTTCATTTAAATGAAAGATATAACGTTACTCCACACTCATGGTTCAGTCCACCTTAAGAAATAAGACCGACCTCAGAAGCAGTTGTGTTTTAAAAAAACCTTTATTGACACGAGTACACTTTTTTTATAAGAATATAACTAAACTACAGAAATGACTCCGGAAAAGCTGCAGATAGAGCCATAAGAAATTAATGCAACTGATTTCATCCGCGCGGTTTGGCTTTATGAAGCAGGCACGCAAACGGTTACGTCATGACGATGACGCAACGACGCATTACCAGTCGGACTCTGGGCGGTGTGAAAAGAGCCAGAGCTAAACCGAAGAACTGGTTCTGAACCTGAAAAGCTCTAGCACGGAGCTTGAACCGGAGTTGCGTTGGTGTGAATGAGGTATATGGGATGCGCCTCAACGCGTATGCAAACAGAAGCATCAATCTCATTACGCCAATCCTGATTGGCTGGTGATCTTGACGTCAACGTCAGGGAATCCACCCACCCTTTAAGTAGCTTGCGCTACGACGCAGCGTCATTCAAACACCTCTTCTCGCTTCAGAGCACATCTCGATTTATCAGTAACCGGGCTTGCTTAACGGTCCACAGACTGAACCCAAAGCTAACATTCGGTCGACGGGCGCTTGCCGGTTACTTTTTTGCTTTGCAAGAAGACTGAGCAATATTAACACACCAGTTAATATTGTAATCTGCCTCGCCGTTCTTTCTGTCGAAATAATGGTAAGGTTTGATTTTTTCTTCAAGCTATACCTGTTGCTAGTTTTTTCTTCCCTCCACACCGACACCACGGTAAAGAGGACGTTCTCTTTTCTCTCTCACACCAGAGGAGACAGAGATAAAAAAAAAAAGGTATTAACACACCAGTTAATATTCTTTAAAGAATAAAATCTACACCGTCGCCTTTTTTCCTTTCGGACTAACGGCAAGGTTGGATTTTTTTTTCTTCTCAGTAACGTACCTGTTACTAGCGTGTCCACTCCACGCCGACACCCCGGCGATCGAAGATGGACCCTTCTCTCTCTCACACCAGAGGAGTCAGGGACTCGGAGGCTCGGCTATGCGGCTGCGGGTTTAAGATTTCAGGCACAGACTCACACCAGGTCTGCTCGTCCTGCCTCGGGCTGGAACACGCCCGGGAGGCTATCGATAACCCCGGCTCGTGCGGGCATTGTACCCGCTTCACCATTAAGAGCCTCCGCCGACGGTTAGCACGCCAAGCTAGCTTGTCGGGTCAGGACCCCCTCATGTCCGCTGATTCGCCGGCCGGCAATCAAGACATGGTGGCGTCCGCCGCAGAGATTGAGCCCCGTGCTGTGCCAGACTGGGTCTCAACAACAGCCGCTGAACCGGAGCCCCACACCATTTCAGGCTGGGACCCGGTGGCGGCAAGAGCCGCGAGAGCCGAGCCCCGCGCTGTGTCAAGCTGGGGCTCCCAATTGGACCTCACCATGGTTCCACCCGCGGAGGAAGTCCTGGAGTTGGACTATATGGAGGACAAAGAGGATACCTCTGAGTTCCTCCTGTCTGACTCGGATGAGGATGACATCTTCGTTTCATCGGTTCAGGCTGCAAAGCCGGGAGCGATGTCCGCTCCCCCGGGCGAGAGCACACCAGCTTCGCCCGTCCTAAGCATGGACTTGCAGGCCGTGTGTCAACGCGCTGCGTCCAGGCTGGACATCCCATGGCCTGAAGTGGCCAAGGAGACCTCCAGATCTCGCTACGAGGGGAAGAACTTGCCCCAAGCAGCGAGGACGAAGAGGCAGCTCCTTCCAGTCTTTCCGGAGATGCTGGACAAGGTGTCGGTCTCGTGGAGAGACCGTCCCTTTAGCAACAAGGCCCCAATCCAGGGTGCCTCCTCCCTGGACTGTGACGGTATGGAGAGGCTCGGCCTGCTCCGCATGCCGCCCATGGAACCGCTGGTGGCAGCCCACCTCCAACCGAGGCTGGCTTCGACACCGAGCAGGAACCCCATGCTACCGGCAAAGGCAGACCAGTTCCAGTCAGCGATGACCGAACAGGCCTATAAAGCCGCAGCTTTGTCCGCCAGGGCACTCAACGTCTCCTCGCTGCTGACCGCCTACCAGGCGGAGCTCTGCGAAGACATGTCGAGCAAACCTGAGCCTGTCGTGTGGGACGAGATCGCAGCGATCACGGACATTTGCCTCCATGTGCAGCGCTGTGCAGTCCAAGCCACGGGCAAAGCACTGGGAATAATGGTGGTACAGGAGAGAGCCAGGTGGCTCAACCTGACGAACCTTCCAGACCGGGAAAAAGAGGATGTTCTGGACATGCCTATTGTTCCCGAGGGCATATTTGGCTCCGCTCTAGCTTCAATGCAGCTGAGATGCGAGTCAAAAATGAAGGGAGACGAGGCTCTCCAGCTCTGTCTCCCCCGAAGGGTCCAGCCGCCACCTCCAATGGTCCCGTGGCAGGCCTTCCCTCAAGCTGTCTCACGTCCTGCCCGGTTCAAAATACCGAAGCAGCAGAGACCGCAGCCCGTCCCGGGTCCCCAGCCCAGGCACGAGGCAAGAGGGAGCTGGCCAAGAAAATCTCCGGTTCCGGCAGCTGCCGCTCAGGCGCAGCCGACCCAGGTTTTCAGCCACCAGGCGAGGAAGAAGAAGCGGGCAGCCTGACAGCCTCCTCTCCTCGATGAAGGAGCTGGAAGTTCCCTGTTCCCCAGCTCCAGAGGACGTTCCAGTGTTGGATGCCCATGTGTTTTCGGGGTGCCACCATGCCCCCATCTTCCCGCCGCCTCGAGTGATGCCAGAACGTCATCCTCAAGTTCGCGCCATCAGGGAAATGGACTTAACATCGAAGACAGCAAGTTCCGCTGCCTGTTTAAGTCACACAAACACATGTCATCATTGTTGTTTCAAAATAAATCATTTCCCACTGTTGTTTCCAGGCTTGAAGCCAAGGGCGCAGTCAATAAAAATGAAAAGAAAAACAATAAACAGTCTGTCGTCTGCCCCTCTTTTGAGAGCGGCTACGGCCTCTCTCAAAAGGCGGACAATAGACGGGATTGTGAAGGCACCACCGCCACGTGCATGCGCAGTGTCGGCCGGGGTTGTCAACCTGGGGTACCACCGTGTTCAGACACTAGAGGGCCCCATAACACAACAAATAGAGACACTGAGGGCAGACGGCAGAGCTGTGACATCTCCGCTCGCTTTGAGAAGCGAAAAGTGGAGGATGCTCACAGATTCTGCTTGGGTTTTCAAGACAGTAACACGGGGCTACAGGCTCCAATTCGCTGTCACCCCCCCCGCCCCCTTCTCGGGCATTCTGTATTCACAGGCCCGGGGAGAGTCGGCCCATATTCTAGAGCAAGAGATTTTCTCGCTACTAGAAAAGAAGGCTATATCGATAATACCCGCTGAACAGAGTCAGAGCGGCTTTTATTCCAAGTATTTTCTCGTTCCCAAACGGGGAAGGAACGGAATTCGGCCTATACTAGATTTGAGAGCTCTGAACAAATATCTCAAAAGATACAAATTTAGAATGCTCACTCACACATCTCTGTTGCGTCTCGTGCGCCAAAACGACTGGTTCACATCAGTCGACCTGAAAGATGCGTATTTCCACATCCCAGTATATTACCCACACAGGAAATATCTGAGGTTCGCCTTTCAGGGTGTCTGTTACGAGTACAGAGTACTTCCCTTCGGTCTGTCTCTCAGCCCACGAGTGTTTGTACGGTGTACGGAAGCCGCGATAGCCCCGTTAAGACAACAGGGTATTCGCCTGGCAACTTATCTGGACGATTGGCTCCTTCTCGCACAGTCGGAACAAGAGGCTATTACGCAGACGAATGTCCTCGTAAAACACCTGCTCGACCTGGGTTTCGTAATAAACACAGAAAAGAGCATGTTGTCTCCAGCCCAGACTGTACTCTTCCTGGGCCTACACCTGAATTCGGTGCCCTTTACAGCCCGCTTGTCAGCAGAGAGAGTGAAAGCCTTCAGGGCTTGCCTCGCTCATTTCCAGCCACGCAAATATGTGCTCTTCAGGTCATGTGGTCCCCTGCGGTTGCTGGGGCTCATGGCGTCAGCCATTCTGGTAGTACGACTGGGACACTTACACATGAGGGAGTTTCAGCGCTGGGTAGCTGCCCTCAGATTGGACCCCGCGCGTCATGGCGCGCGGAGAGTGATGGTCACTATGAAATGCGTAATGGCACTGCGCCACTGGCTACACCCGACTTTTCTAGTACGGGGCGTGCCTATGGGTGCTGTCCTATCGCGGAAGGTGGTCACCACAGACGCATGTCTGACGGGCTGGGGGGGTATATACGAAGGTCGACCTGTGAGGGGTCTCTGGAGCAGAGACCTCCAACGGTCACACATAAATTATCTCAAGCTTTTAGCGGTGTTCCTCACCCTGAAACGCTTTCTGCCTTTTCTCAGAGGACATCCTGTCCCCGTGAGGACAGACAACATGACCACAATATCGTATATAAACCGCCAAGGGGGTTTGCGTTCTCTCCAGTTACACATGCTGGCACGCAAACTGATCTTATGGAGCTGCGGACGTCTCCTCTCTCTGAGAGTGACGCACGTACCAGGAGTGATGAACCTCGGGGCGGATCTGCTGTCCAGAGGTGCACCACTATATGCAGACTGGACTCTACATCCAATGATTGTGAGTCAACTGTGGGTGCGTTACGGCCGAGCCGCGGTAGATCTGTTCGCATCAAAAGAAAATGCTCAATGTCAGCTGTTCTTTTCAATGAGCGATTTAAACGCACCGTTAGGCGTGGACGTGCTATGAGGGAACAACGCCACACACTTATCCTGATAGCTCCGCACTGGCCTGCAATGTACTGGCTGGCAGAGATATATCAGCTGCTGTGCGGGCAGCCATGGCAGCTCCCACTACGCAGGGACATACTGTCTCAGGCGGGGGGGGACGATCTTTCACCCACACCCAGAGCGCTTGGCACTGTGTTCCTCTGAGGAACAGCGGCCGAATTTGCTGTGTCCAGTTCGTGCTTTACGCACCTATATGGACAGGTCAAAAGAGTTTCGTTGTAATGACCAACTCTTTATATCCTGGGCTAACCCTCAGAAGGGCAAGCCCGTTACCAGGCAACGGCTCTCCCACTGGATTGTGGAAGCGATTGCTCTGGCTTATACGAGTCAGGGTTTGCAGGCACCAACGGGCCTGCGTGCTCATTCTACTTGTGGACTGGCTACATCCTGGGCTTTGTTCAAGGGTGTTTCCATCCAAGACATTTGTGCAGCAGCGAGCTGGTCCTCGCCGCTCACTTTTGTCCGCTTGTACAGGCTAGATGTCTCTGCTCCAAGTGTGGCCCGCGCAGTGCTGGGTCCCGTGGTGAGACAGAGTTCTACCTGTTAAGTTCTGGTTGCTTTGGTGATTTTAGAGATAAGCATGTCTAGCAATACGGGAGTTTCAATATCCCATAGTGAGACATCGAACGGAGTGTTATGAATGAGAACTATAGGTTACTTACGTAACCCCAGTTCTCAGAGTAACATGAAGTGAGATGTCTCACCAGACGGTAGGGCTGCACGGTATTGAAAAACTGAAAACTGACATCGCGATTTCCCCCCCCCCCCCTGCGGTATATATTGCGTTTTTTTTAACCTGTTAAACCCCAAAGTCCCGGCGGGTACTTTACTTTTTTTTTTCACAACAGTGTCTAAGGGGATCGTAATATTTAAGAACCTATTCATGTGTTCTACCAGATTAACGGAAATAATCTCAGCTAATTGACGATACAAACCATTTTTACCAAAACAAAACAAGTCTCATAAGAAGCATCTAAATGACCCCTGAGCGAAAAATGCTAACGCACTTTGGCACAGAACTCAAGATAAAAGTACCCTTATTATTACTTATCGTAGCTGCACTTACAAGATATCCGATTAAAGCTGAGGCTCCACAGATTATTTAGGTATATAGTATCATCACTGAGTGATCTGAACTCGGACAGGGGAAGCAAACACAGACATCACAACACGTACCTTTACGTAGCTTCTAGGGGAGATGTCTCACCGTAGCTGTCAATCAGATCAAAAGACGTGTTCAATGGCATTAAAACGAGAAAGAAAAAACGCGGCTGAATCGGTTAATCCATAGGTTTAATCCATAAGGTCTCTGTATAAAAAAATGATTTAATTTATAATCCATAATTCCATTTTCTCCGGTATTGTCCTCCTGTGCCTCGCTCATTTTTTACCAGTGTTTTGATGGTCTGCAAACTAGCGGGGCGGGGCCTGCTGTGATCTGATCAAGAATGATTGTGATTGGTGGTTTGCTGTGCATGCAGGGGAAGTTCTACACACACCAACACGTGAACAAATAAGGAGTGAGAGTGACGCGTAGCCAAAACCGAAAGCTGCATACACTCTACCATTAGCAGCTAACTTTTGTGCTCCGATTTTTACATAAAAATGGAATTATGGATTATAAACAATTGCTTCAAAGCCACATATACATTATCAACCTATGGATCAACCGATTCAGCTGCGTTTTTTCTTTCTCATTTTAATGTCATTGAACACGTCTTTTGATCAGATTGACAGCTACGGTGAGACGATCTCCCGTAAAAGCTCCGTAAAAGGTACGTGTTGTGATGTCTGTGTTTGCTTCCCCTGTTGCGAGATCGGATCGCTTAGATACTATACTTAAATAATCTGTGGAGTCTCAGCTTTAATCGGATATATTGTATGTGCAGTTTCGATAAGTAATAAGGGTATCTTTATTTTGAATTCTGTGCTAAAGTGCGTTAGCATTTTTTTTTTTAAATGAATAAAACCGCACGTCCCTGCGGTGTGAATACCGCGCATGCGCATACCGCGGTTATCGCCATGACACGGTATATCGTTCAGCCCTACCAGACGGCCCTTCTTGCTAAGGCGAATCGAGAAGAGGTACTTATTTTGAATGCCGCTACGTCGTAGCGCAAGCTACTTAAAGGGTGGGTGGATTCCCTGACGTTGACGTCAAGATCACCAGCCAATCAGAATTGGCGTAATGAGATTGATGCTTCTGTTTGCATACGTGTTGAGGCGCATCCCATAGGGAGACATCTCACTTCATGTTACTCTGAGAACTGGGGTTACGTAAGTAACCTATAGTTTTTAGTTTGATGAATAATGCATTTGTTAGTTCTCTGTATGTAGTTTTATGTATAACTCGTATTGGCTCTTTTTTGCAGGATGAAGATAGAATGTGTATTTGTTTTATATGTGTTCTCCCAAACTTCCACACAATACATCATGTATGGAAGTATGAAGGAGCAGTACAGCATAAACAAAGAAGCTTGATTAATTAGGTATTTGGCTTTATTCAGAATTGCTATTGATTTGGATATTTTGGCTTTGATATAGCATATGTGGTTTCCAACTTAATTTATATTAAGTATTAACCACATAACAAAGTATAACATTGTTTAGGCTGACTGCGCCCTTAACACTGCTGCAAAATTCATGAAAGCATTTCACATATTATTTTTGTCAACTATTAGTTACTGAGGTTAAGAAGAACAAACACAAAGGTATGCATCCAAGGTCAAAGAAGAAACGGGAATACTACTTAGTAGTTAGTGCCTCATAAAATAGAATAAAAACTCTAAAACACACAACAAAAAAACAGTAAGATCTAGCTTAGCCAAATGTAGGAAGGGAAATAAAGGATTGTTTTTTCCTTCCTTTCTCTAGCTTGTGTATACATAAATATGTTTGCTGTGTGTTATAGGACCTGCTTCCAGACATGAAGAAGAGTTGGCCAGACTTGTTGAGCCCCATGTCTACTGGATTCTGGTATTGCATAAATTAATCCTTCAATTATGTTCCTGTCAATCTGTCTGACAATTTTTAGTTGGGTGTATTCTCGTATAATAAACTATAACACTGTATTTCTACCCAGAGGTGTGGACTCGAGTCAGACTCGAGTCACCAATTTGATGACTTTGGACTCGACTTGACAACATCACAAAACACTTGCGACTCGACTTGGACTTGAACACTAATGACTCGGGACTTGACTTGGATTTGAGCCTTCTGACTTGAGATGACTTGATCATTTAATTCAGAGGTCTCCAACACGCCGATCGCGAGATGCCGCTAGAAGAGCAGACTCCCGTCGGGGAGGGCATAATCTCCAGCCGCTGCAACTCTTGCTGTGAATCCTTGCAGGCAGGGGCGGAACTTTATTTTGCTGAGCCACCATGCGGCCAATCATATGCGAGGACACACTAGGATCATACCATTATGTGAAAGAAGGGTGGGGGGCAGACGCAGGTGTAGTGGTACAGGCCAGCTACACAGAGCGTCAGAGAGACGGGGGAGCCGGATTTAAATGCAAGCGTGTCGGAAAAAGTCAAGAAATGTGCGAAAACCGAAAAAAGAAGCAGCATCTGGCTGCATTTCAATGATATTGGAGAAAGCAAAGCTGAGTGCAGGATTTGTAAAATGAAAATAACCTTCAGAGCAGGGTTTTTTTTGTGGTAACCACTCAGGATTTATTGTCAGAGGTGGGAGAAGTTCAGATCTTGTACTTGAGTAAAAGTACCAGAGTGTAGGAATACTCGGTTACAATAAAAAGTCCTGCATTCAAAATGTTACAAGTAAAAGTACAAAAGTATTAGCATCAAAATACACATAAAGTACCACCTGCATCTAGATGCAGGTGTTCTTTTCCCCATAGAGCCCGCCTCGCTGCACATTATCCCTTGCATAAAGATAGATTGTGGGTCCCTTATAACATGTTGTACACAGTGGAAATAAACATTCTGGTCACCTCAACATCAGGGATCTTATACATTAAACTCCTTCTGAATCAAACCGTCACGGTAGCATTACCTTACTTATCCCTCTTAAAATAGAAAAAACACGTTACTTTACCAGCAGAGAGAAAATGGATTATTAAATTATTAATGTGACTAATAAAGGGCAGTTTGATTATTAAGTATTATTCTGTTGATCAGGGCCGTACCTGGCCAACTTGGGGCCCCAAGCGACATTGTGAGATGAGCCCCCCCCCCCAACCGACAGTGAAAAAATATTTTTTGGAAACAAAGTACTTTGCAAATATAATTCCTGTTTATTATTATTATCAACACAGTTACTTTTTTATACAGTGAGGTAAATGTGCATGTATGTCGTTCAGTATGCATACAGGTGAATACGTCTGCATTTCCTGCCAAATACTAGCCTCAAAAAGATTAGAATATGATTAATGCAAATAAACTACTTCTAATAATAATAATAAATTCAATAATATAAATACTATATTGTTTTATTATAATATAGTTGTATAGTCAAGACAAAACATGCTTATGACATGCTCAAAAACTGATATTTCTTAAATCTGTATTCTAGTTCCCTCTGTCAGCAATGTATCAACAACTACACACACATTTCTATCAGTATTTCTCTGTGTTGTGGTTGACATGACGATGACTGTTAGGAGTTAAGGGGAGAGGCTGAGCATTACCACGAAATGTGCAAATTGACGAATAAAAGGGGAAGAAATGCTCCATGTTTTTTAGGCTGTAAACTTTAACTGTTATGTAAGCCAACTAGAGAGACAGTTTATCACTCTTCCTCCTGTACATTAGCAGATACAAGGGAGGCATAAAATACTTGAATGAATGGTAAATAAAGAATGCTGGAAATAACTGCATCTCCATTAGCCTATATGCTATGCAGAAACTGCCTTCTTCATGTCGTGAATTGCAGCTGATGTTTTTTGGCAATTGGCAAAAGTTTGACATTTGACTTATACAACATTCGCAAGTTGTACATTTGACTCATACAATAACCCACCTTCGAGTGATGCTCTAGTTTCTTCATGTTTTTTTTTGTTTCCCTCTTGCTTGCGCCGGACTGAAACTGTCTTTTTGCCGACATCTCTTCACCTGCACTAGTGGCCGTATCAAAGCCGTGATTGGTCAGATGTCGATTCATTGCAACGGTGTCGGGTTACAGACGTGCTCCCCTTGTCACCTCTCACTCTCGCGTATCAGCGGGGGGGGGGGGGGGGGGGGGCGCGGGGAACTGCGCACAAGCCGAGCTCATAAGCCGAGGACCCCTGCGCAATGTGAGGCCCCATACAGCCTGCATGACCGGCCTGTAGGGAGGGACGGCCCTGCTGTTGATCGATGTCATTACATTTGTTGAAAAGCACATAAGGACTTGTTTAAGACTCGTTTTGTCAAAGTTTAGGACTTGGACTTGACTTGAACTTGCCCATCCTGACTTGAGACTTGACTCGGACTTGAGCGCAAAGACTTGAGACTTGACTCGGACTTGCAAAACAATGACTTGGTCCCACCTCTGCTTCTACCACATCAGTATTGGAGATGCATTGTTTGTCGGGTTGTATAATTTTTCAATGCATCCTCAAATTAATTTGGATATGCAACTCATATGCTGTCAATACTCAAGTGTTTAATCTTAACACAGTTTGTGATCATATTACCTTATTTGCAGACAAACCAATTTCAAAATCGTATCCTGAATATTAACTTCACAGGCTAAAAAACTTCAGTTGGCTTCTAATTAGCTACATGCATTTGTTTCGGTCAGTGTGTCCTGTGGCAGCAATATATGGACATTTCTGTCTACGTTATAGCATATTCAACTCTCTTTAAAGCTGGGAATAAACTGTAAAATGCAGCTTAATGCATATAGCACATAACGTTTATAGTTAACACTTGTTCAAAAACACACTATGCTCACATTATATTTATTGTTTACTAACTGTGACTACAGGAAATATTTTAGTCTTAAAAAGTACACTATCATTGGAAAACCTATTAATACTTGTTTGTCTGTTTCCACAGGAAGTATGAGTGGCACAAACATGGTACATGTGCAGCCAAGGCAGAGTCTCTGAATAGCCAACATAAATACTTCAGCAAGGCCCTGGAACTATACCATAAACTGGATTTGGACAGGTACGTGCTGTACCTGTCCAAATCACACCCTCACATTTGCACATACACATTTCTCATCAGAAGCAAAGTCAACTGTTGTAACCTTATTTTAAGTAATTGTGGATCAAAGCATAAACCTCAAAGTTATAAATATCTTTGTTTCTGTTATTGTAGCATCCTGACAAAGTTTGACATCATCCCTTCAGAAAATTACTACAAAGTAGGTCTATTTATATTTTAACCTCAAATAATGGTATATAAAAATCTCATGAAAATGCCTTATAGTCTGTAATAAGACTGTCCCTTACTTTTCCTTTTGTCTCTTCTTCTAATGTGTCTGTGCGTAGCTTTCACAAATTGAAGGAGTCATAGAGAACTTCTACAGCGTCAAGCCTAAGATCCAATGTGTCCATCCGTCAAAGGTATAACACATATATTATTCAAATAATGCTATCTCAATTTTCTGTCTAGTTTTGCATGGTCCTTTTTATAGGAATATTAATGTGTATCTTGTGTGTGTTTAAAATATGATTCAAATGTTGACTGAAAGTCTTTTAGATTGTCAAATTGTGTGTTTTGCAGAATGCAGGTTTTCAGATTTTGGGGCAGATTGAGATCTGCTTCAACTCTGACTTCACCCTCCTGGACTGTGAGAAACATTTAACAACAACACCTAAGGGACACGTGGACAATCGCATCGCAGTCGACAAGACATCTGGGTTCAGTGTGTGTGACCAGGATGTGCCCGTTTACTACCCAACACCTTCATAAAAGAACATACGACTGAAACCGAACAGCACACTACAACCCTAAATACACACACACACACACTAAACAAATCAACTGTACTGTGATTTAGCATTTGCGCACAACGACTTATTTCCTTTTTTCTCAGGGTTCAAATTGAACACCATAACTTAAACACTCATGTTTGTCAACACCTCACAATGAGTTCAGTCTGAAAACAACATTTTTTTTTACTACATTTAAATGCTTGTGGGGACAGGTACTTTGCTCCAGGAAACACACGCCGCTACCAAGTAGTGCTTTAATGGAATTAAGTGCCTTTCTGACGGCTGCTGGTAGATGAATCCGATATAGTGCACAGCATGTTTCTTTCCACGCCTCAACAGGGGGCATTGGGGTGAGTTGAGGTCAGGTGGGTGGGCAGATTGGACAGTTAATATACGACATCTTGTTGGCGAATGAGTGGAGCCTTACATCAGATTTGCAGGTGACTCTTAGTCTATGTTATCGGTAGGTTATATGTCAATCTTTCGTACATAATCTTTTAAGGACTGGGAATATTTTATACCACATTTGTGTGTTTATGTGCCTCTTGATTATTGCTATGTAAAGTTAATTCATCCAATGCATCATCATCAAAATAGCTTGGTTTTCTTATTGTTAAATCACTACCCAAATATTCTAGGGTCACGTGCACATTGTAAATGGCTTTGGGGGCAAAGGTGGTCGTTTTTTAGTCATTATAAACATGTGGTAGTTATTGCTACCTTTTGAAGTTTGCCTACATCATTATTCAGTGTTTTGTTATAGGCCTGGTTAGGCCTGTCTATTGATATTAAGGACTGCTAGTCATATAGAGAACTTGGAAAAAAAATAGCCTAAACATTATGTATGGATAGAAAGTACAAATAAAATGTGTTAAAAAAATAGTATATGTGTAAATTAAATGCTTTTGTTTCTTTTACATTGTAATTGTACGTTAATGAGTTAACAACCTCAAAGTACACTATAAACAATCATTTAAACAAGATGTCATACAAGGTTATTATGCACCATTTGTGTCCCACAAGTTCTAGGCCTGTAGAGATAAAATAGTTGTTGCAAATGTTTTCCTAAACACTTGAATCCCCCACATAGTTGTACAATGGCTTCTTTCTATTTGTCCTGTTTGGCTCTGGCTACTCTTGTGCATGTATAAATAAATTCAGTGTAAGCTAAAAGGCAAAATAATGATTATAATTGACAGCTACAGTAGACAAATGCTGTGGTGCTAAGTAACTACTGAAATGAACATGTGTACTTCCATTGTTTTAATGTCAATAAAACATTCAATATCTAGTCAATGTCTCTCATTATATAACTTGCCATATTGATTAAAGTGCAGCTATTTGCATTTTGAACTAATGTGATTGATTGTAGAGCGACGTGAATGAATATACTGTAAAGGACCATCTGTTTGAAAAGAGTGGCGTCAGGATAGTTTGAAGTTAGCTTAATTTAGGGTCAATGTATTTCTGTCTGTGCATGTAGTATACTATAGTAAAGTAAAATACTATGTCTCTCCATCTCTGTCCACATCTACTCGGTGTGTATGAATATTAATGTTGTGATCTCCTTACAGAGCCTTAATCCTCCCGGGACAAAGACACCAGTCCATAATCCTGGATCCCTCCCACAGCACATCACAGCAGATTGACTAAACACATCTGATTACATATTCAATAGTGCCAAAATGTCCTCACACTATGTCCCAGCTATATTCTAAAAGTGGTCCAAATCCTGTCAAGCTCATGAAAAAAGCTCTATGAGCTCTGTTTCTACTGGCGTTCCAAGTTTAGGGATCACAGTTTGAGCGCTCTATGCGAGTTACCGTGGCTGGAGAATATAACATCTTTAAAAAAAAAAGTCTTCAGCGACAGACACTTGATCCAGGTAGAACAGCAGTCCTGACTTTACCCCTTGCTTCTTAATCTTATAAAACCCCACCATGCCCCCCTTCACTTAACTTGGTCTCCATTTCCCTCCCTCTCCCTCCCTGCTTATGTAACACTGCAGTTCTGCAAAGCTGCTGATGTGACAGATCCAAGTACCTACACACACACACACACACACACGCGCCAAGTGATCAACTGGATCACGATGCACTCTGCCTGTCCTGGAATTTGTCATCATTATTGACTGCAACATTGATTGCTGTCCTTACATTAAATTCCCATGTGATGTCACTGAATCTGAGCCACAGTATTCCCCACAAACCTCTGCTGCTTGCATTCTACTTTTACGTTGTCATCGTTTTTTTATTCTGTCTATGTGTCTTATTGGATGACAGGCAGGAGCTAAAGAGAAGGGACAGAGGAAGAGAGAGACAGACAGAGAGAGGTAGCTGACTAACACCATGTGACTTCACCAGCTGTTGCTGTATGCTGGTGGGAGAAACAGGGAGGGAGGTGAGGGGCAGGAATAGGGGAGAATAAGGGAGGGGGGGTCAGGAGCTTGCCGGCACACAATGTGACTGGTGACAATCCCTTCTGCAGAGAGAGAGAGGGAGAGAGAGACAGGGAGGGAGGCAGCAGGGGATGAACACACACATGCACAAGCAGGGATGTGAAGAGGGAGCTCACACACACTTCTCGTGATTCACCGGAACAGATTTATTCGTCACCTCTGGCAGCGAGCCGGCTGCAAAACACAAGACAAGCCCAGCCGCACCTGCCCCGGCCGTCAACCTGTCTGTCTGTCTGTCTGTCTCTCTGTCTGTCTGCGCAGATTAACGGCTCTGTTACAACTCTGTCTGCGTGCTTACTGGCGTACACTGCGTCTGAGAGACGGAGGGGGGGACACGACATTCAGAGAGACGAACAGCAAGCGTGCATGATGGGAACACTAAAGAGGGACGACTGCATTGAGGACATGGATGAACTGCGGGACAAATAGATAACTAAGATATATATATATATAAAGCTCTGTCCCTGCATCTCTACTTTAGGACCCCCCCCCACCCTGCAGGGAGATGTTCATCATTATGGGATAGATGCAAAGCTTTGCCCGTTGCCATGGACACCAGCACGCGAAAATTCACAGTGCGGAGATGGTTTTCTATCTACCTGAAGAACAAGGCGGCGAGGAACAAGAACAACACTGGCTTCTGTCAGCTAGAGGTGAGCCAAACAGGAGCAGCACAAACTTCCATCAACTACAGATCAGTGCATGTGTGCAAATCTGCGGGGGGGGGGGATTGCGTCACAGTTGCACCGTGTGCGTTTGTGTGAATATTCAGGCCATATCAGCAGCCGTCTCATATCAATAGTAGATAAGGATGCGTGTGAAGGTTGTGAGCACATGGGAAAGGGTGTGGGAAGAATGTGTGTTATTTGGTTTGTTGTGGGGTGGTTCAGCCGTCATGCAGCATCGTTACAGCAGTTCCTCTGCCTGTCTGTCAGTAACCCAGAAAACAGATGGGCAGAGAGACACTGTGTTTTGACTGGCAGGGAGACAGGCTACACGGAAAGACAAAACGAAAACAAGCAGTCGAGCAGGCAGGTTGATAGATAAATGGATAGAGACAGATTGATTCAGTGGTCTATTTATAGCCCAAACAAACCAGCAGGGAAGAGGGAGAGGCAGTATTCTGTTTGCAGCACATCTACCTGTTAGTCTGAGATATAAATAGAAGTCTTCCCCTCCAAGGTCCTTGTAGTTGTGACCGAGTGCTGATAAATCATGTTGACAGGCTATTTACCTGTGATGTGTGATTGTTAGTCTTTCTGGCTGGCAAATGTCTGTGTTTGTTACCTGTTTGTCTGCCTGTCCACGTCTTTAATGTGATGCTCTGATGCTCCATGTGGGGAAGATCGCTTTCATTTTCCTCTCCTTCATGGGAAGGTCAGAGTTCAGGGTCAGCTACTGATCAGGATCTCAGGGGGCTGACGCCTTGAACCCGTTTCCTTCTGGTTGACAGGCATCACTCCTCCTATTTAAAGAATAAATAAAAAATTAATCACAAAGGGGGAAATTGCTACTGGCTACAACGTGTTAAACTTCAAGCCAATTCCTATTCATTGATATTACAGCAGGTGATAGCAGTTGTTATACTATGCTTGACTTAAATGTATAATTTCATTGTACAAAGAACTTGTATGCATTATGTTGTGTTACACTTAAAGAAACTCACATGCTCGGTGGTTCGGACAGAACCATCTCATCATCTTTGAGCTCCAAAACACATAATAAACTGTAAGCATGTTGTATTGTCTCTCGTAAAATACATTTGAGTTCCACATACTATAATATATGCTTCAGATTATAAGTGCAACAGGGCATTGAAACCAATTAATGTCAAGTCAAAGTGTGAGATATTGTGAAAGAAGAACCATTGATATCAATGCACTGTTGATATGCTGACAGGTTTGTTGTTTCCCCTGTCCCACTAAGAATGACTCCCTTAGGTTTTAAAGTGCAACCCCTCTGTTTTCTAAAAAAATTGCCAAGAGGTCTGGAATGCTCGAACAATTTGAACTATCTCTCCTTCTGGGCAGTTTCATCCCATAAGACTATTAAACACCTGAACTTTTTAAACAACATCCATAACATTAATCTGTCTGCAACTTAGAAATTATTTATCTAATATATCATATTCCAATCAGTTGTATATAGACTCTTATTGCACTATTTCACAATTTTTCTTTTTGTATTTACTTGTTTTTCTGTTTTATTGTGTTGCACTGTTGGAGGAGCCTGTGACCTAAGATTTTCATCGTCATAACTACACTGTAGCTATGTACGTAACTACGTATGACCAATAAAAGCCTTGAACCTTGATTGCGATATTGTTGTTATAACAAACATATTCAAAGGCTGAAGTTGAGACATAATAACAAATATTTTAGAGCTGTTTTACTTACAGACTATCACACTACAGAGAATTGTTATATAATTATACTAGAAATTGCAATCTTACCAAAAGCACATCTTACTGAACATGTTATCATATTTTAGCTTTTATATGGAATCTGAGATTCAGATATTACTCTAATTCCAAATACAAACCTTCGTACTGATTTAATCCTCACAAAAAAGGCCTCATTGTGTTCTGGCACAATTGTGAAGGCAACAATTCTAAAACCACAATAAATGTCTACATTTAAAACATGTACTTCATTAAAGCTTTGGCTAAACTACAAACCATATTTGATCATCTTAAAACTGATGTACGTCTGAGATTGTGTTAAAAAGATGGAACCGCATCAAAAACATCAGAATAGGGAACTCTTTATATCAACGTTTGCAGAAAGAAATCTGCCAGCCTTTTACATTTGTTAACCAAGTGCGTGTTAAGTTAAACAGACGTATAAAATGTGGAAAAGTGTACATGGATATGACAACAGCACTAAGCCCGGATTCAATAATAATTATTTTTTTAAACGATCAACCCTGTCAAGCTGAGAGACTAAAACAATTCACTGACTTTAATCTTTCTAGTTCTACTAACTCCTGTTTGCATTTCAAACTTGATTGAAAGTGGGATATACAGATCTTAACTTCTAAATGACAACGTAAGAGAATTACAGTGTATTGTCACACTGACCAAGTCATGCCTTAGGTTGGAAGTTGATCATTTGCTTCACTGAGCAGAAGGAATAGGATGAAAAAGGCAGCTTATATCGATCTCTACCAGTGACCTCAGCCTGTACCATTCAAGCAATAACATAATGGCTTAATACTTTAATAACTGAATAACCATCGGTCTTTCATGTATTTATAAAAGGGATTTAAGTTGTTTTTGGTGGTTGTTACATTGATACAGATGTAACATGACAGATATTGATGTATTGCTGCAATTTTCTTTATTTGCAGTACGTAAATAATGAACTAATAACGATGTCTGTCTCTCCTTTCCCCAGGATGACAGCATACTTAAGGAGATTGACATCAGCCACCATGTTAAGGAAGGCTGTGAGAAAGCAGACCCCTCCCAGTTCCAGCTGCTCAAAGTGCTTGGACAGGGTTCTTATGGAAAGGTAAAGTAAAAAAAGTTTTAACCAAAACTACTGAGACCTGAATACCTCAAATGACAATACACGTGAAGGAAATGTTAAAGAAATAAATCTACAAATCTATTGCATCAGACTCCTGACCTAGACAGTGCAAGTCAAAAGAAAACCAATGTTACTTAGAGCTCAATGCTGACTAAATACAGTACCAGATGAAGGCTCTCTGTACTTGTCTGACCCAGCAGGATATCACTTGGGTAAGTGATATTTCTTCAGCTATACTACATGTTTATAGTAATAATTGCACTACAAAATTAGAAAATCTGGGTCAGAATTTAGACTTTTTCCGCTTCTGACAAGTGGCCACTTTTTGTCAGTCTCTTCTGAAATGTAGCGGAATGTTTAAAACCAGTCATTGTTACCAGACTGTGAAAAAATGTAACACATCATGTAACCTTGGTCTTTGAATATTTTTAAGTTAGGAATTGTGCAGAACAAAAAAGATCTACCATGGGGGCACATGACCAAATTGTTTTAGCTGACACAATTTAACCTACAGTATTTGGCAGTTCACATGTGCTAATTTAATTCACTGACTCCACACACTAAATGGCCAAAAGTATGTGCACACTCATGTGTGATTCCTAAACATCTCATTCAAAAACAAAGGGCATACTATGCTGCTTTAATAGCCTTCACTTCTCTGGGAAGCTGGAAAGAGAATGCAGGGATTGCAGTCTCCTTGCTGCTCCCATTCAGACACAAGAGCAAGGTCATACGCTGATGTTGGGCCATGAGGACTCGTCTGTATTCATTCCATAAGTGTTGGATGGGGTTGATGTCGGAGCTTTGTCTGTAACCAGTCAAGTTGTTCCTCACCAAACTGAGGAAACATTGTATTTATTTGGCTTGATTTGTGTATGGGGAATTGACAGCCTAAACAGGAATGGGGTTTCCCAAACTGCAGCCACAAAATGAGAAGTATATCATTGTAGGCTATGCTGATGTATATAATTTCCCTTAATTCGGCTAGAACAAAGGTGCCCTTTCCAAACTGTAACCATAAGCCTCAGAAGTAGGCCTACTACACAACACATAAGTAAGAGGAATTTCCACTTATTTTAGCCCAGCCATAAAGGTCTGAACCGGACTGTACTTTACCTGTTAATAAGCCGCCAAGTCTTTTAAACTTTTTTTAGATTAACAATATTGCAAGTCATGACACAATTCAATTTGTGAAAACCTCTTACTTTGTTACTCTATATGAGGTCCGAATGTGGCGGACACCACAAGCATGATGCACACGAGATCAGGAGTAGGGTAAATTGACCCGGTTAGCATGTTAGCATAGTTAGCCTAAACGTGGCTAATGAGTGTCTGGCAACTCTAAGCAAATCATAGTTGTTGTCCATCACAGTGAGACAGTGTTGATGCTTTATAAAAAGTGATGGGAGCTAACTTGCACTTACCTTAGCTCGGTGAAGGCGGGTATAATGGTATAATGTAGCATCTGACGCAAAACGTGATATTAACAACAGGTGTGTATGCTGTTGTCAAGTAGGGGGATTCCTCTTGCATCACCTGTATAACGTCAATTAATATACAAAATACTTCTGTTTTATGTTTCAACTAATGCTGACATAAATGTTAAACTCTTTTTAAATTGTTAGCATTGTCGAAAAAAAGAAAGAGCATATTCCCAAGTGATGATAGTGATGATTTCAGGTGTTTCTGGTGAGAAAGATCAGAGGACTGGACAGAGGACAGCTGTATGCCATGAAGGTCCTGAAGAAAGCCACACTGAAAGGTAAACAAAAAACAATATAGAAATATTTTATGGATGGAACAACAAACCTTATCAAATCCCATGTAGGCTAATTATATTTTTGAGAGACAGTCGATATGTTTTGTCTTGTCTTGTCTTGTGATACTTTTTATTTTCAATGTGTATGCTCACTGAGCTCTCAGAGTGCCCTACATTCAGTAGAATTTGGGGTATAAAAGTTCTACTTTTGATGCATAAGAATTCTTTGGGATTATTGAAGTCCTAAATGAGGGTGTTCTTTGAAAGCTTATTTCATGTGCTAAATGAAAATGTCTTCGTACAAGTGGTAATCCTCTTAACCTTCACCTCTTTGAATAGTTATGGTTCATCCTGTCAAGGTGACAGAAGCTGCAACGACAAAACATAACTGTTATTATTGTATATAGACTATAGACCAGCAGCACCATAGGATGGGTTTAATTCAATTTACATGTTTCAATCAAGTTAATGCAGTTTATCCTACACAAATCAATCTCATGGTATTAGAGGCATAATGTGATTTATCTGCACTCAACTCTATAAAACGGAAAATTATGTAACTAAACAAATTATTTTTGCACCAATCTCCTTCTTAGTTCGGGATCGAGTACGGTCAAAGATGGAAAGAGACATTCTGGCAGAAGTGAACCATCCTTTTATAGTTAAACTGCACTATGGTAAGTCTGGCTGTCTAATGGTCTTTATTCAGGTTAAATGTAATCTCTGTCTCTCAGAAATCAAAGTGTATCACCAAATATAAACAAGAGACAAGAGAACATTTTGATCGCAAACATTTAATGTATGCTAGTTGGAATTACATTCTTTGTTGAAAAGCTCTTGGTTAAATGCTGTTATTTTAATACAAATACACCTTTTTTTATAAATGAAATGCATTCTCAAATAACGCAGAATACAATACAGCCCGAGCAATTTAGCGTCATATAACTCAGTATAACTCTGTGTATGTGTGTGTTTGTACATAGCCTTCCAGACAGAAGGAAAGCTCTATCTGATCCTGGACTTCCTCCGAGGGGGAGACCTTTTCACCCGTCTTTCAAAGGAGGTAAGTTTGCCACAAAGAATTGCAAGCCCTTACTTTTTAAGGTCTACCTTTGACTGTACAATATTTATGTCTTAATCACCAGCAGAAGTGAATAAACCTGCAAGAGTTGTCCTTGAGAGCTATTTTTCTTGAAATGAGCTTGGTCTCTCTTATTTTCATGATGATGTATTATCAGGAAACAAAGACCACTCGAGTCTAGGAGTTCTCAACGAAAGAAAGTTAAAGATAATATTTAAAAACATCCATCTTTTATAAGAGGTACATGCAATAATTTTTCTAATCATTTTGGAAGAGTTTGGTTTAAGTTCTTGAGACAAAGTGAAAAATGACCTTACTAATCATAAAAGTTAGAACCATCCTGCTGCTTTTTATTTGCCTCAGTTTTTTCCCTGTTTTATTATTTTTCAACTAGCACTTTTATTGTCCTTATTTGTTTAGGTTATGTTTACAGAAGAGGATGTGAAGTTCTACCTTGCAGAGTTGGCCCTGGCGTTGGACCATCTACACAGTTTGGGAATCATCTACAGGGACCTCAAGCCTGAAAAGTACTTTCTCATAAAGTCCCCCTGTTTTGCATTCATTTATTTTTTACATAATCTTTTTTTAACTGCTTTAAATGTTCATTTTACCCAACAGTATTCTTCTGGACGAAGAAGGAAACATTAAGATAACTGGTCAGTACATTCAACTGTAATCAATCTTCTGTCTTTTTATTCCTCTTCTTTGTCAGTATTTCTGCTTACCTTGTTCCCCCCTCTTTGTCTCTCTGTGTTTCAGACTTTGGATTGAGTAAGGAGGCCATCGACCATGATAAAAGAGCATATTCTTTTTGTGGAACAATAGAGTACATGGCTCCGGAGGTGGTGAACAGGAGAGGTCATACACAAAGTGCTGACTGGTGGTCATTTGGGGTACTTATGGTACGAATATTTTAATTTTATAACGATATGACATAATGAAATGTAAATGTTATCATTATTGTCTGATTGTAGTGTCAAAAGCAGCAGGCAGAAATGTACATTTTCATATTTGCCAAATAACATTATATAATGTGACATAATGTGCCAGTGTACTGGAATTTGGCTTTCTTCTGGCAGTAAAGCTGCTTAATTACTGTATCTGGCAGATTAGGTCCCATCACTTTCTGTAATCGTGCATCTGTTGGATTCTGCTTGTTTTGTTTGCCTGCCAGCTTAATTTGCTAATACTGAAAATGAGTTTAACATTCACTGAAACACAGCTGGTCTAAGAGACAGCCTATTTTATAAAATATAACACAATTTGTGGAAAAATCTATATTGCTTATCTCATCATAATTTAGAACACTGTAGTCTTTGAGACAGATAAAGATGAATTGGTCACTAGAACACTAGACTAGACACTAGACTAGACACTAGATTGAAATACAATTCAAACATTTGTAAACAGTTTGAACAAGCAGTTTTGAATTGGATTATTTCTAAATGCATTATATTCTACATCTAGATCTACCACACAATTTACTTTAATATTTACTGGATTTTTCTCTTTGATCATTATTACTGTGAATATATGACTTCCCTACTCATAAGTGGAGGTTTGAGATAAAGGTCACAGATTAATAATTGCCTGTTTGAAACATAATGTTATATACTGTATTTCTTGGCAAACTTACCTTATTTGATATCAGTGTTATTTAAATGTGTCCATTAGCAACATTTATATTACAGAAACAGGCTGATGACGTGATGGAGCTCAAACCATAACGTAATCATTTCTTCAAGGCACAACTTTTTAGCATAATCAATTAAAAGAAAGTATTATTCATATGCAGGGGAAGTACAAATAACTAATGAAGCTTGCATTGAACGCAACATTTAACATTACACCTCTATATGCATTACCTTCATATGGTCAGCTGACATTTTCTCTGACATTTATCATCTGTTTTCCAGTTTGAGATGTTGACAGGAACGTTACCGTTCCAAGGAAAAGATCGGAAGGAAACAATGGCGCTTATTTTAAAGTAAGTCCAATTCAAACATTAAACATCTATTGTTCTTATTCTTAAAGCTTTTTATTGATGATGATTTACTGATCTGGGTATCATTAAGATGCTGTTCTCATTCAGAACACTCCGTTCGATGTCTCACTATGGGATGCGCCTCATCGCGGAGCAAACAGAAGCATCAATCTCATTACGCCAATCCTGATTGGCTGGTGATCTTGACGTCAGCGTCAGGGAATTCACCCCCTATAAGTAGCTTGCGCCACGACGCATGCGTCATTCAAACACCTATTCTCGCTTCAGAGCACATCTCTATAGTAGCCGGACAAGCTTAACGGTCCACAGACTGAACCCAAATATAACCATTTCGGTCGACGGGCGCTCGCCGGCTACTCCTTCTGCTTTGCAGGAAGACGGTAATACTAACGCCAGTTAGTATTGAAATCGACCTCGCCGTTCTCTTTCCCCGGAAAGTAAGGTGGGTCTGATTTTTTCAAGCTAGCAACACACCTGTTGCTAGGTCGCTCCCTCACTATCGACACCACGGTAGCGAGGAAGCTTTTTCTTTTCTCTTCCCTACGGAGGAGGAAAGGATTAAAGGAGCATACTGTCACACCAGTCAGTATTCTCCGGGAATAAAAGACCCACACCGTCCTTTTCTCCGGATTAAGGACAGGGTGGTAACACCTTTTTCTCCCAACTTACCTGTTGAGAGCGGGTCCTCTCCACGCCACGAGGCGAACAAGATGGACGCCTCTCTCCCTCACACCAGAGGAGTCAGGGACTCGGTGGCTCGACTCTGCGGCTGCGGGTTGAAGATCTCGGGCACAGACACACACCAGGTCTGCTCGTCCTGCCTCGGGCTGGAACACGCCCGAGGCGCTATCAACAACCCCGGCTCGTGCGGACATTGTGTCCGCTTCACCGTGAAGAGCCTCCGCCGACGGCTAGCACGCCAAGCTAGCCTGTCGGAGCAGGACCCCCCCATGTCCACTGACCTGCCGGCCGGCAGTCAAGATGCGGGGGCGTCCGCCACAGAGAGTGAACCCCTCTCCGTGTCGGTCTGGGGCCCATTATCTGCGATGGCTGCAGAACCGGAATCCCGCGCCCTGGCAGGCCGGGACCCGGTGACGGCAAGACACGCGGGAACGGGACCCCACGCTTTCCCGAGCTGGGGCTCCCGGTTAGACCTCACCATGGTCTCACCCGCGGAGGATCAATCAATCAATCAATCAATGTTTATTTATATAGCCCAATATCACAAATGTTACATTTGTCTCAGTGGACTTTACAGTTTGTACAAAATATCAGTATGACAATACGACACCCTCTGTCCTTAGACCCTCACATCGTACAAGGAAAAACTTCCGAAGAAAACCCACAGTTTAAAGGGAAAAATGGGAGAAACCTCAGGGAGAGCAACAGAGGAGGGATCCCTCTCCCAGGACGGACAGACGTGCAATAGATGCCGTGTGTAAATTGAAAAGATAATACATTTGCAACATAGGTAGTCCAAATGTTTAGAAATGCATGTGTGTATAATAGGAAGATGAATCCACGAGGATATCCATCCAGGACCTATGATCCAGGACCACAGCCACGACTCAAGATCCAGGGCTCGCGATCCAGGACAGAGGAGCGCAGGATCATCCATGACTCCGGATCCCGGCGTATATAGACACCAAAAATAAAGACATTTGGGGAAGCTGGGTTAATCGGAACATGAGAGTACACAGGTATAGACAGAGAGAAGGAAGAAGTAAGATGTCCCCCGACAAACTAAGCCTATATCAGCAAAACTAGGGGCTGAATCTAATCAGCCCTAACTATAAGCTTTATCAAAAAGGAAGGTCTTAAGCGCACTCTTAAAAACGGATAGGGTGTCTGCCGCCCGAACACAAACTGGAAGCTGATTCCACAAATGTGGAGCTTGATAAGAAAAGGCTCTGGCTCCCATTGTACTTTTAGAGACTCTAGGAACAACCAACAACCCTGCATTCTTGGAACGCAATGCCCTAGTAGGACAGTAGGGTATAATGAGTTCTTTAAGGTAAGATGGCGCCTGCCCATTAAGGGCTTTGTAGGCGAGAAGAAGAATTTTAAATTCTATCCTGTGTTCTATAGGGAGCCAGTGTAAGGCAGCCAGAACAGGAGTAATGTCGTCCCTTTTCCTAACTCTGGTTAGTACACGAGCTGCAGCATTTTGAATCAGCTGAAGCGACTTGACTGACTTCTTGGTACACCCTGATAATAAAGAGTTACAATAATCCAGCCTTGAAGTAACAAATGCATGGACTAGTTTCTCTGCATCGTTTTGAGGCAAGATATGCCTGATTTTTGCAATGTTACGTAGATGGAAGTAGGCGGTCCTTGAAATTGATTTTATGTGGGCGTTAAAGGATAAATCCTGATCAAATATAACACCAAGATTCCTTACAGTCTCACTGGAGGCCAAATTAATGCCATCCATAGTTAGTATATCCTTAGATAATTTGTTTCGTAGATTCTTCGGGCCAAGTACAATAACTTTTTTTGTTTTTTGTTTTGGTCGTGTTTAACATCAAAAAGTTTAAGGTCATCCATGTTTTTAAGTCCTTAAGGCAGTCTTGAATTTTATTTAGATGATTAATTTCATCAGGCTTGATTGATAAATATAGTTGAGTATCATCCGCATAACAATGAAAATGTACAGAATGATTCCTTATAATATTGCCTAACGGAAGCATATATAATGTGAACAAAATAGGTCCGAGCACTGAGCCCTGTGGCACTCCATGGCTAACTTTGGTTTGCGTGGAAGATTCATCATTGACACGTACAAATTGAGAGCGTTCAGATAGATAGGACCTAAACCAGTCTAAAGCAGTTCCCTGTATGCCAACTAAGTGCTCTAGTCTTTGCAATAAGATATCATGGTCGATAGTATCAAATGCAGCACTGAGATCGAGCAAAACAAGAATAGAGACACGTCCCTTGTCAGAGGCTATTATAATGTCATTTGTGACTTTAACCAGAGCTGTCTCTGTGCTATGATGTGTTCTAAAGCCAGACTGAAAATCTTCAAATAAATCATTGTTTTTTAAGTAATCACACAACTGTTTTGCGACCGCTTTCTCAAGAATGTTTGAGAGGAACGGAAGATTGGAAATAGGTCTATAATTGGCTAAAACCTCTGGATCGAGGTTGTGCTTTTTAAGAAGCGGTTTTATCACTGCTACTTTGAATGATTGTGGAACATAGCCTGATAATAAAGACGTATTCATAATATTTAATAAATAAGTGCTAATTAATGGAAAAACTTCCTTCAACAGCTTAGTTGGAATTGGGTCTAACATACACGTTGATGGTTTAGAAGAGAGAATCATTGAATTTAATTGTTCAAGGTTTATGGCTGAAAAGCATTCTAGTTTACTATCTAGTGTAATATTAGAACTTACGTTTCCGGGAGCTGTTGATAACACTATACTGGTCAAAGGCAAGAGGTCATTAATTTTGTTTCTAAGAGTAACAATTTTATCGTTAAAAAAGCACATAAAATCATTACTACTGAGTGCTATGGGAATAGAAGGCTCAATCGAGCTGTGGCTTTCTGTCAGCCTGGCTACAGTGCTGAAAAGAAATCTTGCATTATTCTTATTCTCATCTATTAATGAAGAGTAGTAGGCTGCTCTCGCTTTACGCAGTGCTTTCTTATATTCATTGAGAGTAATATGCCAAATTAAACGAGATTCTTCAAGTTTAGTGGAACGCCATATCCTTTCAAGTTGTCTCGACTTTTGCTTTATTTTGCGGGTTTCGGCATTATGCCATGGAGCTGATCTATGTTGTTTTATTTTCTTCTTTTTCAAAGGAGCAACAGAGTCTAATTTTATTCGCAGCGCATCTGTAGCACTATCAACAACATGATCAATTTGGGGTGGTGTACATTTTGTATAAGTTTCCTCCCTTACATGCAGACATGCTATCGAGTTAAGTATTGGTGGAATCTCTTCCTTAAATTTGGCTATAGCACTAACAGATAGGTTTCTGCTGCAGGAGCTTTTGACTAATGCTTTGTAGTCTCGTAACAGTACTTCAAAAGTTACTAAGAAATGGTCGGATAAAGCAGGATTATGCGGTTCGACTAATAGTTGCTCAATTTCAATACCATAAGTCAGAACAAGGTCGAGAGTGTGATTATAGCAGTGGGTTGGTTTATTTACACTCTGACAAAAACCAACAGCATCTAATATAGAGTTAAATGCAACAGTAAGGCTATTTTTATCATCGTCAACATGAAAATTAAAGTCACCTACGATAATTACTTTATCTGTTTTAAGTACCAAAGTTGATAAAAACTCAGAGAATTCAGATAAGAATTCTGAATAAGGACCTGGTGCACGGTACACTGTAACAAATAAGATTGGCTGCAAAGTTTTCCAGGTCGGATGCGTAAGACTAAAAACGAGACTTTCAAAGGAGGTATAATTTAATTTTGGTTTAGTATTGATAAGTAAACTTGAGTCAAAGATTGCTGCAACTCCACCTCCTCGGCCCGTGCCTCGGGCAATATGAGTATTGATATGTCCTCGAGCTGGACTACGATGAGGACGAAGAGGACGCCTCGGTGTTCCACCTGTCCGAGTCGGATGAACATGAAGAGGACATCTTCATGTCATCGGCTCAGGCTGCAAAGCCTGGAGCGAGGGCTGCTCTCCCGGGCGATAGCACACCAGCTTCGCCCTGTCTGAGCATGGACCTGCAGGCCGTGTGTAAACGCGCCGCAGCCAGACTCGACATCCCGTGGCCTGAAATGGCCAAGGAGACCTCCAGGTCCCGCTACGAAGGGAAACATTTTCCGCAAGCAGCGCGGACGAAGAGGCAACTCCTTCCGGTCTTCCCGGAGATGTTGGATGAGGTGTCGGTCTCGTGGAGAGACCGGCCCTTCAGCAACAAGGTCCCAATCCAGGGTGCCTCCTCCCTAGACTGTTACGGAATGGAGAAGCTCGGCCTGCTCCGCATACCGCCCATGGAACCGCTGGTAGCGGCCCACCTCCTACCGAGGATGGGCCCGTCACCAAGCAGGAACCCCACGCTGCCAGCAAAGTCGGACCGATTTCAGTCGACACTGACTGAACGGTCCTACAAAGCCGCAGCGTTGTCCGCCAGGGCCCTGAATGTGTCCTCGCTGCTAACCGCTTACCAAGCGGAGCTCTGCGAGGACCTGTCGGGTAACCCGGGGGCAGCCACTCTGGACGAGATGGCAGCGGTGACGGACATTTGTCTCTGTGTCCAACGCTGCGCCGTCCAGGCCACGGGCAAGGCAATGGGGATCATGGTGGTGCAGGAAAGAGCGAGATGGCTCAACCTCACCAACCTCCCAGACCGGGAAAAGGAGGATGTGCTGGATATGCCCATCGTTCCCGAGGGAATTTTCGGCTCCGCTCTCGCCTCCATGCAAAGGAGGTGTGAGTCGAAAAAGAAGGAGGACGAGGCACTCCACCTCTGCCTCCCTCGAAGGGTCCAGCCGCTGCCTTCGCAGCAGCAGTCCTTCGCAGCAGCAGTCCTTCGCCCAAGCTGCCTCGAACCCTGCTCGGTTTAAAACACCGAAGACGCAGAGGTCGCAGCCCGCCCCGAGTCCCCAGCCCAGGCTGGAGACGAGGGCGAGCTGGCCTAGAAAATCTCCGGTTCCGGCTGCAGCTCAGGCGCAGCCAACCCAGAATTTCGGCCAGCAGTCGAGGAAGAAGAAGCGAGCGGCGTGACAGCCCCTCCTTCTCCCCTCTGTTGCGGCTTTCACACCAGCGCTTTTCCCTTTCTAGCTCCGAGCTAGAGCTTTTCTGGTTCAGCTCCGGTTTCCCTTTTCTGCTCCCGCTCTGTTCACACCGCCCAGCACCCGACTGGTACTGCCGCTGCTGCGTCATGACGTCACCGTTTACATCGCTGATTTGCTCCCCAACGGCATTACGGCGCTCACAACAACGGGGAACTGCGTCGGTTCGATGATCGTGTTGCTTTTAATCACACGAAGCCAGAATAAATTGAATAACGACTTCTCCAACCTTATACTTTGCTCCAGAGTGCCGTGGTTCATTGTTTATTAATGTGTTTCTGCAGCATTTACCGACCGCTGTAGTGTTAGCTGCTCTTCCACGGGAGTTTATTCTCCTCCGTTAGCTCCCGGTTAGCTCACACTGCAACGGCCGCTCTAAAGTATTCACTGTCCGACTCACACAAGCAGCTGATACATATCCCCAGTTCCCCTTAGCCTAAGTGAATGTGTGTCAGTCTGAATTGACGCTGTTTGGCATCACAACGCTGTTATGAAAGTTTCTCTGGTATAAAATGGGTGATGTTGGCATAGCAACCGAAGCTAAACTGACTACTTGCTATTGCTATCCTATTGTGGCATAAACCGTTTTCTACAGGCGTATTTTACCGGCGTATTTATATTATGATTCTACTTGTGATAGTCGGACACGACAACCTGTGCAGCCCATGTATTGATTCCATCCGATAGCTGCTATAATACAAAACAAAACGTCTGCCTCTCTCCACAATGATCAATAACAGTGAACGGATGGTCAAAGTAAGGTACAAATAAACAGAATCACACGAAGCCTGGTTAGTGTTGCCTGACTTTATAAAGTGTGTTTATTAAGCACTACTGCTTGTAGGCAGGCATGACAGTCGACCCATGTTCAGGGGAGGTGGGTTTAGTTTCCTGCACGCCTCGACGTAAGAGACGCCACCTCTTAGCTCCGAAGCTCTTGCCCATGGATGTATAATAAGAACTGGATACAGCGTGGGAGGCGGGGCCTCATTCATTCCTATGAGAGCTGCTCATTAGCGCATGATGATAAAATGGCTCAACTTTTGAGAGAGTGAAACGTCACAGTCAGATTACCCAGCATGCCTGAGAAGTACCCGTATATGCACTCATAGAGCATGCGCAACTTTAACCAAAATGCTCGTTCACATCAAGCACGTCAATTTGCGTACACGTAACAGCACCGCGCGTTCATGACAGCATGGTAATGGATTGTTGTTATCATGGATTTGATATTAACGAGGCGGCAGATATTAGCTAGCGGCTAGCTAGTAATGATGCTAATGTACACATCAATCGTTATGTACTTATATTACGCTGTAACAGGATCTAGTGATATCCAACAGAGCTTCATTTAGCATGAAATAATTATTGCACTGTAGCCTATATATATATATTTATATACAGTGCAATAAGCTTCTTAGTGCAATACGAAGCTACAGGGACGTTAATAATGTCGGTAATATTAACTTTATTTAATACAACATTTACGGTACAAGATTTAATCATACAGCCCATGTAGTATGATAATGAATTACAGCAAACATGTGCAATATATCCATTATTACAGCTCCGTGGGATGGCAGTAAGACGATATGGATCCGTTCTTATTGTGCATCCATGGGTAAAGATAAACGCAACTCACATTGGTTTCTCATACAGCATCTCTGTAAACTACGTGTATTCACCATAGACTGTATATATAAAGGGTATTCACTGAATTTCACTCTCTGCCTTTAGCGGCTCGTTGTAGCTCCAATAGCTCCAGCCCCACCCTCCCTGTGAGCACAGTGTGCTCTGATTGGTCGGGACACGTAACATGAACGTGCCGGGCGGCGCGGTCCCGTGGGTTAGATGCGCGTTCATAATGCAGAGGGAAATAACTCTCAGAATAACGTTATTAACAAATGTGTACAACTTGAGGAACGAATGTTTTTAATAAGGGCTATACAAGTGTTCATACTGGGTAGTTTATTTAGTTTAAAAAAAATTATCCAACGAGTTACAGACCACTCTTTCCCCATGTAAGTCAATGGGAAAAAGTGTTTCCGGGCCTGGCAACCAAACGGAAGTGTAGTACCGCCGTTTGGCCAGCACGAATATTTTCATCTGAGTCCGGCGCACTTCCTGGGGGCTTGCTCTTGCCTCTAGACCGACAATTTTTTGGAGCTGGAAGTGAACCGGATTCCGGAGCTAAGAGCCGGCGCCGCTGCGGTGTGAACAGGAAAAACCGGCGCTTTTCAGGCTCCAGCTCCGAGCCGGAGCAGGGGTACAGTGCTATTTTTTATAAGTGGGGGGTGGACCGAACATCCTTTAGGGGGGTCGTCGCCTCCTCTTGGGGGGTCCGGGGGCATGCTCCCCCGGGAAGATTTTTTTTAAATATTGAAGTTGAAAGCATCAATCTGGTGCACTTTGAGAGCAACATTAACCCTACCTTAATAACACCTTAAAGCGGACAAAAGGCACTGGAGAACACTCATTAACACCCTTTAATGAAGCAAACTAATGCCTTAACTCACTCAAATAGTCGTTTACTTATTAAGGTGAAACGAATGTGCGTAGAGTTTTAAAGGATGCGGATAGTCTCACCTTGATTCTGGCGCATTGCTTATCGTTTTATAGATCTATTCTCATCCACCATCTTTGTTTGTGACGTAAAGAGTGTAAGAGTCACGTTTCTGAATCGGACACTCTGAGTGGATGCAGTCACAGCCAATCGGATTCAGAGGGTTGCCTGTCAGTTCTGTTGTTATGTGTACTGAAACGAGAGCCGGTATAATTCCATGCGTGAAAACAAAATAAAAATTGGAATACGTTATTTTAGTATCTTAAAAGTAGACTGAGTTATGAAGGGTTAACGTTACATCTTAGGATAATTTTTAGTCATGTTCTGTATACATACTAACATATAAGGGTATACTTAGTGTGGTTACTCCATGTTTACTAGCTATAACATTAACGTTACATCACTCTTTTTCACTTCCTACTCAGTCAGCCAGAGTGCAGATATCACCATTAGATTAACAAACCTGAAACATCATCCATTTCTTGACTGCTGGTGATGACATTGTTGTCAGCTGCTGATACTGCTGCTGCTGCAGCTTGTGGCCTGCTTTGATGACAATAACTTTCTAATATCCATAACTGTATATGCTATTAGCTTAACTAGGAAGGATCACTTCTTCTTCAGGGCTGGCTACGCAGTACGCAGGCTAATGTCCCACAGTGGCTGCCTCTCTGGTGGAATCCGGTACTGCACATTAATCCCGAGACGTTTTCAAAAAAAAAAAATATATATATATATTTTTTTAAGTGAAACATCCGGGGCTTTTCAGAAAACATCCGGGGCTTGAGCCCAAGTAGCCACCCCCTAGCGCCGCCCCTGCCGAGGAGAGTCAGCCCATATTCTGGAGAGAGAGATTCTCTCACTCCTAGAAAAGAGGGCTATATTTATTGTACCCGCCGAGCAGAGTCAGGGCGGCTTCTATTCCAAGTACTTCCTCGTTCCCAAACGGGGAGGGAACGGAATTCGGCCAATACTTGATTTGAGGGCTCTGAACAAATATCTAAAAAGATATAAGTTCAGAATGCTCACTCACACATCTCTGCTGCGGCTCGTGCGACAAGACGACTGGTTTACATCAGTCGACCTGAAAGATGCGTATTTTCACATCCCAGTATATTACCCACACAGGAAATATCTGAGATTCACATTTCAGGGGATCTGTTATGAATACAGAGTACTCCCCTTCGGTCTGTCTCTCAGTCCAAGGGTGTTTGTACGATGTACGGAAGCCGCGATAGCCCCGTTAAGACAACAGGGTATTTGCCTGGCGACCTACCTGGACGACTGGTATGCTTCTCGCACAGTCGGAGCAGGAGACTGTTACGCAGACAAATGTCCTCGTAAAGCACCTGCTCAACCTGGGTTTCATAATAAACACAGAGAAGAGCATGTTGTGCCCCGCGCAGACTATACTCTTCCTGGGTTTACGCCTGAACTCGGTGCCCTTTTCAGCTCGCTTGTCAGCGGAAAGAGTGAAAGCTTTCAGAGCTTGTCTCACTCTTTTCCAACTGCGCAAACATGTTCTCTTCAGATCATGCCTGCGATTGCAGGGGCTCATGGCGTCAGCCATCCTGGTCGTACGACTGGGACGCTTACACATGAGGGAGTTTCAGCGCTGGGTAGCTGCTGAGAGTGATGGTTACTGTGAAATGCGTAATGGCACTGCGCCACTGGCTGCACCCGACTTTTCTAGTACGAGGTGTGCCTATGGGTGCTGTCCTTTCATGGAAAGTGGTCACCACGGACGCATGTCTGACAGGTTGGGGAGGTATTTATGAAGGTCGCCCGGTGAGGGGTCTCTGGAGCAGAGACCTCCAGCGGGCGCACATAAATTACCTGGAGCTTTTAGCGGTGTTTCTTACCCTAAAACGCTTTCTGCCTTTCCTCAGGGGACATCACGTCCTCGTGAGGACAGACAATACGACCACAATATCGTATTTTAACCGCCAAGGGGGTTTGCGTTCTCTCCAGTTACACACACTGGCGCGCAAACTGATCCTATGGAGCGGTAGACGTCTCCTCTCTCTGAGAGCGACGCACGTACCGGGAGTGATGAACCTCGGGGCAGATCTACTGTCCAGAGGTATACCACTTTATGCAGACTGGACTCTACATCCAAGGATTGTGAGCCAGCTGTGGGTGCGTTACGGCAGAGCCGCGGTGGATCTGTTCGCATCGAAAGACAATGCTCAGTGTCAGCTGTTCTTTTCGATGCACGATCTAAATGCACCGTTAGGCGTGGATGCACTCGCGCACGATTGGCCCCCGGGCCTTCTGTACGCGTTCCCACCCCTGGCTCTGATACCCCCAACTCTGGCCAGAGTGAGAGAGCAACGCCACACACTTATCCTGATAGCTCCGCACTGGCCAGCTATGTATGGCTAGCGGAGATATATCAGCTGCTGTGCGGGCAGCCATGGCAGCTCCCACTACGCAGGGACATACTGTCCCAAGCGGGGGGGGGCGATCTTTCACCCACACCCAGAGCGCTTGGCTCTATGGGCCTGGCCCGGGAGTGGTACAATCTGAATACAGTGTGACATGAAGCTGACCCTGGCAGCTGCCAAGCGAGCCAGTGGCACTCATGCACTATCTGTACAGTCTTCATGCACTCAGTTCGCCCCAGGGCAAACAGAGTGTGGTTGAAGCCCAACCCTGCCTTTATCTTAAGGCGGTTGGTTCAGGTACCACTTTTGACATTGAGGCATCCTCCCCGCCACTGTATTCCTCCGGGGAACAGCGGCCGGATTTGCCATGTCCAGCCCGTGCTTTACACACGTACAGGGACAGATCAAGGGTGCTTCGTCATAATGACCAACCCCTTGTGTCCTGGGCTAACCCTTATAAGGGCAAGCCTGTTACTAAGCAACGGCTCCACCACTGGTTTGTGGAAGCAATTGCTTTGGGGCCCATACGAGTCAGAGTTCGCAGGCACCCTCGGGTCCGCGAGCTCTTTCGACTCAGGGTCTGGCTGCATCCTGGTCTCTGTCCAGGATGTCTCCCATCCAAGACATTGGTGCAGCGGCGAGCTGGTCCTCGCCGCTCACTTTTGTCCGCCTCTTAACAGGCTGGACGTTCTGCTCCCAGTGTGACTCAAGCAGTGCTGGGCACCTGGTTGAGTCAGAGCTCTACCTGTTAAGTTCTGGTTGGTTTGGTGATTTTCGAGATAAGCTCGTCTGGCAATACGGGAGCTACAATTTCCCATAGTGAGACATCGAACGGAGTGTTATGAATGAGAACTATAGGTTACTTACGTAACCCCAGTTCTCAGAGTAACATGAAGTGAGATGTCTCACCAGACGGCCCTCCTTGCTATGGTGAAGCGAGAAGAGGTGCTTATTTTGAATGACGCATGCGTCGTGGCGCAAGCTACTGGGTGAATTCCCTGACGCTGACGTCAAGATCACCAGCCAATCAGGATTGGCGTAATGAGATTGATGCTTCTGTTTGCTCCGCGATGAGGCGCATCCCATAGTGAGACATCTCACTTCATGTTACTCTGAGAACTGGGGTTACGTAAGTAACCTATAGTTTTTTATTGATGATGATTTACTGATCTGGGTATCATTAAGATGCTGTTTTTGATTCTTATATTCATGTGTCATTGAGGTTGTTACATATAATGTGTGTGCATCAAGCTGTTTCTTCTCTGTCCTGTACAGGGCAAAACTGGGAATGCCGCAGTTCCTTAGTCATGAAGTGCAGAGCTTATTAAGAGCACTCTTCAAGAGGAACCCTGCTAATCGACTAGGTAATTTACACATAAAACTTGGAAAATGTACGATAAGTATTCAGGTCAGTTCTTACCTGGAGGGCTTTGGCATACAGTTGGAGTACATCATAGCAGCGAACTTAAAGGAAATCAGTCATTTTAAACACTTTGCGAAACAGTGGACTTGGTTAACATGAGACACTTGGACCGAATGTTATTAGACCTAATTCTGATGTATTAAATTATATTCTGCAAATCTTCTCATCGTAAGCAGTAACACTGATGCATTGTCATTTAAATGTAGCTAAATTAAAGCTACAGCAAGATCTTCCAGCTTTAATTGCCACAACAGACTCTTAGTATGCTAAAATGTAAGAGATAAACTTTACGTCACAACTGTCCAAGGATTCAAGCCATCATTGAATGAACTGAATGAATAGGTGCCATTTTGTCTGGTTGCCTAATATTTGTCTGCATCTGTGTGACTGATAGGTGCAGGACCAGATGGATTGGAGGAAATAAAAAGACATCGCTTCTTTGCATCGATAGACTGGATTGTAAGTACATTTAATCAGAAATGTTATGTTGTTTACATGATTTGAGCTCATTGGCATTATACATATTTCGTAAAAATAATACTTTAAAAAGAGTAATCAAAGACTAAAATCAAATGTTAAAACTGCCATAGACATCTAGGGCTTTTTGTCAGCCACTAAAAGTCTGTAAGTAATATACCCGTCCAACTACCAACAGCTACACCTGGTTGCTCCTACGTACCGTGTATTGATTTTATGTTTCCACTTTCATCTAAGGGTGTTAGCCAGAAATCCTTTTTGTCAGACATGTAAGACCTTTTTCATAAATGCAACTTTGTTTTTTTCTGATCATGTGACAAAAGCAGTAGCCTACCGGTCTACGCTTGTTGGCCTTGGTTAAATAAATAAAAAACATTGAATCTATAAAGAAATCTTAATCACATGGTGACTACTTGTATGTTTTGTTTTATCCGGTTATGAAAACCCCACAACTTCCTCAAGAGTTACCCACAATCGAATCATTAAACTTCCTCGTGACATTTTTCAAGTGGCGAAGTCCCTGTCTTCCCAATCTGCCTTTACTTTATTGTAACGTTATCCTTTCACAGAGGGTTTGCACATGCTCACATTTTCTATCTGCAAACAATACCTATGCTATCATAACCTAACCTTGACATTCACTCCTTCAATATATGCTGCTTAAAGAGGTTATTTGTTGAACTGAACACACTCAAAACGTATGTTTACATTTGTGCTGCATACACAAACAGCAGTTAAAATAAACTCAACAAGCTTAAGTTGGTGACAGGCAAAGAACGTATGTGAAAATATCCAATACAGGATGCTTTCAGTTCTCATTCATAACACTCCGTTCGATGTCTCACTATGGGATGCGCCTCATCGCGGAGCAAACAGAAGCATCAATCTCATTACGCCAATCCTGATTGGCTGGAGATCTTGACGTCAGCGTCAGGGAAATCACCCCCTATAAGTAGCTTGCGCCACAACGCATGCGCCATTCAAACACCTCTTCTCGCTTCAGAGCACATCTCTATAGTAGCCGGACAAGCTTAACAGTCCACAGACTGAACCCAAATATAACCATTTCGGTCGACGGGCGCTCGCCGGCTAATCCTTCTGCTTCGCAAGAAGACGGTAATACTAACGCCAGTTAGTATTAAAATCGACCTCGCCGTTCTTTCCCCGGAAAGTAAGGTAAGGTTTTGATTTTTCTCAAGCTAGCTACGCACCTGTTGCTAGCTAGCTTCCCCTTACTACCGACACCACGGTAGCGAGGACGCTTTTCTTTTTCTCTCTCACGGAGGAGAAAAGGATTAGAAGTATATTGACACACCAGTCAATATTCTTTGAGAACAAAGGACCCACACCGTCCCTTTTTCTCCGGATTAAGGACGGGTTGGTAACACTTTTTCTCTCAACGACGTACCTGTTACGAGCGGGTCCTCTCCACGCCACGAGGCGAACAAGATGGACGCCTCTCCCCCTCACACCAGAGGAGTCAGGGACTCGGAGGCTCGGTCATGCGGCTGCGGGTTGAATATAGCAGGCACAGACTCACACCAGGTCTGCTCGTCCTGCCTCGGGCTGGAACACGCCCAGGAGGCTATCGACAACCCCGGCTCGTGCGGGCATTGTGCCCTTTTCACCCGAAAGAGCCTCCACCGACGGCTAGCACACCAAGCTAGCTTGTTGGAACAGGACTCCCTCATGTCCACTGATTTGCCGTTTGGCAATCAAGACACGGGGGCGTCCGCCGCAGAGACTGAGCCCCTCACTGTGTCGGTCTGGGGCTCACTAACAGCGGCAGCTGCGGAACCGGGATCCCACGCCATGTCAGGCCGGGACCCGGTGGCGGCAAGAGACGCGGGGACGGAGCCCCACGCCTCACCAGGCGGGAGCTCCCGGCGAGACCTCACCATGGTCTCGCCCGCAGAGGCTCGGCCTGCTCCGCATACCGCCGATGGAACTGCTGGTGGCAGCCCACCTCCCACCGAGGATGGGTCACCAAGCAGGAACCCCACGCTGCCAGAAAGGTGGACCGTTTCCAGTCGACCATGACTGAACGGTCCTACAGAGCCGCAGCGTTGTCCGCCAGGGCTCTGAACGTTGTTCAGGATGTGCTTGACATGCCCATCGTTCCCGAGGGGATTTTCGGCTCCGCTCTTGCCTCCATGCAGAGGAGATGCGAGTCGAAAAAGAAGGAGGACGAGGCCCTCCACCTCTGCCTCCCTTGAAGGGCCCAGCCGCTGCCTTCGCAGCGGCAGCCCTTCGTCCAAGCTGCTCCGAACCCTGCTCGGTTCAAAATACCGAAAACGCAGAGGTCGCAGTCCGCCCCGAGTCCCCAGCCCAGGCAGGGGACGAGGGCCAGCTGGCCTAGAAAATCTCCGGTTCCGGCTGCAGCCCAGGCGCAGCCAACCCAGAATTTCGGCCAGCAGTCGAGGAAGAAGAAGCGAGCGGCGTGACAGCCCCTCCTTCTCCCCTCTGTGACAGAGCTGGAAGTCTACGGTTCCCCAGCTCTAAATGTGTTCCCGCCGCCTCGAGAGATGCCTCAACACCATCCTCAAGTCCGCGTAAACACATGTCACACACTTATTGATTTTTCTGTCATAAAACATTTTCCGCTGACGCATCCAGGCTTCGAGCCAAGGGCGCAGCTCGAAAATGAAAAGAAAAACAATAAAAACAATAAACAGTCCGTCAACTGTTCCCCTTCTGAGAGCAGCTACGGCCTCTCTCAAAGGGCGGACAATTGACAGGTCTGTGAAGGCACCACCGTCACGCGCATGCGCAGTGCCGGCTGGGGTCGTGAAGAAAAGCCCGCCCCGAGTCCCCAGCCCAGGCTGGAGACGAGGGCGAGCTGGCCTAGAAAATCTCGTTCCGGCTGCAGCTCAGGCGCAGCCAACCCAGAATTTCGGCCAGCAGTCGAGGAAGAAGAAGCGAGCGGCGTGACAGCCCCTCCTTCTCCCCTCTGTGACAGAGCTGGAAGTCTACGGTTCCCCAGCTCTAAATGTGTTCCCGCCGCCTCGAGAGATGCCTCAACACCATCCTCAAGTCCGCATAAACACATGTCACACACTTATTGATTTTTCTGTCACAAATCATTTTCCGCTGACGCATCCAGGCTTCGAGCCAAGGGCGCAGCTCGGAAAAATGAAAAGAAAAACAATAAACAGCCCGTCAACTGTTCCCCTCCTGAGAGCAGCTACGGCATCTCTCAAAAGGCGGATTACAGGCGGGTCTGTGAAGGCACCACCGTCACGCGCATGCGCAGTGCCGGCTGGGTTTTTTTAAAAGCACCACCGCCACGCGCATGCGCAGTGCCGGCTGGGGTTGTGAAGGCACCACCGTCATGCGCATGCGCAGTGTCGGTGGGGATTGTCGAAAGGGGGCACCACTGTGTTCAGACACTAGAGGGCCCCATAACACAACACATAGAGACTCAGAGGGGAAGAGATGTGACATCTCCACTGGCTCTAAGGAGCATGCAGTGGAAGATGCTCACATCATCTGCCTGGGTTTTCAAGACAGTAACACGGGGCTACAGACTCCAATTCGCTGTCACCCCCCCTCGCTTCTCGGGCATTCTGCATTCGCAGGCCCGAGGAGAGTCAGCCCATATTCTGGAGAAAGAGATTCTCTCTCTCCTAGAAAAGAGGGCTATATCTATTGTACCCGCCGAGCAGAGTCAGGGCGGCTTCTATTCCAAGTACTTCCTCGTTCCCAAACGGGGAGGGAACGGAATTCGGCCAATACTTGATTTGAGGGCTCTGAACACATATCTAAGAAGATATAAGTTCAGAATGCTCACTCACACATCTCTGCTGCGGCTCGTGCGACAAGACGACTGGTTCACATCAGTCGACCTGAAAGATGCGTATTTTCACATCCCAGTATATTACCCACACAGGAAATATCTGAGATTCGCATTTCAGGGGATCTGTTATGAATACAGAGTACTCCCCTTCGGTCTGTCTCTCAGTCCAAGGGTGTTTGTACGATGTACGGAAGCCGCGATAGCCCCGTTAAGACAACAGGGTATTTGCCTGGCGACCTACCTGGACGACTGGCTGCTTCTCGCACAGTCGGAGCAGGAGGCTGTTACGCAGATGAATGTCCTCGTAAAGCACCTGCTCAACCTGGGTTTCATAATAAACACAGAGAAGAGCATGTTGTGCCCCGCGCAGACTATACTCTTCCTGGGTTTACGCCTGAACTCGGTGCCCTTTTCAGCTCGCTTGTCAGCGGATAGAGTGAAAGCTTTCAGAGCTTGTCTCGCTCTTTTCCAGCTGCGCAAACATGTTCTCTTCAGATCATGCCTGCGATTGCTGGGGCTCATGGCGTCAGCCATCCTGGTCGTACGACTGGGATGCTTACACATGAGGGAGTTTCAGCGCTGGGTGGCCGCCCTAAAACTAACTGATGGTTACTGTGAAATGCGTAATGGCACTGCGCCACTGGCTGCACCCGACTTTTCTAGTACGAGGTGTGCCTATGGGTGCTGTCCTTTCACGGAAAGTGGTCACCACGGACGCATGTCTGACAGGTTGGGGAGGTATTTATGAAGGTCGCCCGGTGAGGGGTCTCTGGAGCAGAGACCTCCAGCGGGCACACATAAATTACCTGGAGCTTTTAGCGGTGTTTCTCACCCTAAAACGCTTTCTGCCTTTCCTCAGGGGACATCACGTCCTCGTGAGGACAGACAATACGACCACGATATCGTATATTAACCGCCAAGGGGGTTTGCGTTCTCTCCAGTTACACACACTGGCGCGCAAACTTATCCTATGGAGCGGTAGGCGTCTCCTCTCTCTGAGAGCGACGCACGTACCGGGAGTGAGGAACCTCGGGGCAGATTTACTGTCCAGAGGTATACCACTTTATGCAGACTGGACTCTACATCCAAGGATTGTGAGCCAGCTGTGGGTGCGTTACGGCAGAGCCGCGGTGGATCTGTTCGCATCGAAAAAGACAACGCTCAGTGTCAGCTGTTCTTTTCGATGCGCGATCCAAATGCACCGTTAGGCGTGGATGCACTCGCGCACAATTGGCCCCCGGGCCTTCTGTACGCGTTCCCACCCCTAGCTCTGATACCCCCAACTCTGGCCAGAGTGAGAGAGCAACGCCACACACTTATCCTGATAGCTCCGCACTGGCCAGCTATGTACTGGCTAGCGGAGATATATCAGCTGCTGTGCGGGCAGCCATTGCAGCTCCCACTACGCAGGGACATACTGTCCCAAGCGGGGGGGGGCGATCTTTCACCCACACCCAGAGCGCTTGGCTCTATGGGCCTGGCCCGTGAGTGGTACAATCTAAATACAGTGTGACATGACGCTGACCCTGGCAGCTGCCAAGCGAGCCAGTGGCACTAATGCACTATCTGTACAGTTTTCATGCACTCAGTTTGCCCCAGGGCAAACAGAGTGTGGTTGAAGCCTGACCCTGCCTTTATCTTAAGGCGGTCGTTTCGGGTACCACATTTGACATTAAGGCATCCTCCCCGCCACTGTATTCCTCTGGGGAACAGCGGCCGGATTTGCCGTGTCCAGCCCGTGCTTCACGCACGTACAGGGACAGATCAAGGGTGCTTTGTCATAATGACCAACCCCTTGTGTCCTGGGCTAACCCTTATAAGGGCAAGCCTGTTACTAAGCAACGGCTCTCCCACTGGTCTGTGGAAGCAATTGCTTTGGAGCTCATACGAGTCAGAGTTCGCAGGCACCCTCGGGTCCGCGAGCTCTTTCGACTCAGAGTCTGGCTGCATTCTGGACTCTGTCCAGGATGTCTCCCATCAAAGACATTGGTGCAGCGGCGAGCTGGTCCTCGCCGCTCACTTTTGTGTGCCTCCTAACAGGCTGGACGTTCTGCTCCCAGTGTGACTCAAGCAGTGCTGGGCACCTGGTTGAGTCAGAGCTCTACCTGTTAAGTTCTGGTTGGTTTGGTGATTTTCGAGATAAGCTCGTCTGGCAATACGGGAGCTACAATTTCCCATAGTGAGACATCGAACGGAGTGTTATGAATGAGAACTATAGGTTACTTACGTAACCCCAGTTCTCAGAGTAACATGAAGTGAGATGTCTCACCAGACGGCCCTCCTTGCTATGGTGAAGCGAGAAGAGGTGCTTATTTTGAATGGCGCATGCGTTGTGGCGCAAGCTACTTATAGGGGGTGATTTCCCTGACGCTGACGTCAAGATCTCCAGCCAATCAGGATTGGCGTAATGAGATTGATGCTTCTGTTTGCTCCGCGATGAGGCGCATCCCATAGTGAGACATCTCACTTCATGTTACTCTGAGAACTGGGGTTACGTAAGTAACCTATAGTTTTCATTTAAACAACAATAACCATAAAAAGCGACAAGGCTTTAAAGAAGATCATCATACATGTACTTTGTATTCAGTGTGTTCCTTAATACAACAGCCTTGCTCATGTTCACACTGGTGCATCCATTTATTTTTTATCCGAGTTCAGAAGCTTTGTTTTTGGTTCATCTGCTGTTGTGAATACTGCCGCTCTCATTTCTAACAAAATCCATTATTATCTGCTTTACATACTCAGTAATCCCTGCCCTCACCACCACTGTTCTCCTCGCTACATTTCTACTTACTAGCCTCTGCTAAACACCACATTTCCCATTTACAGATGGTGTTGTTGACTTGATGTGACAAGCTATCAATAAGAGGCTTACATTCTTTCTTGTACTATGCTAATCAAATCTCTGTGCTGTATCAGCAGAGTGCTTTGCTCTCTTGTCCATCAGAATCTTACTTGACTTTTCCCTGTGATCATCCGCTATTTCATATATGTCTTGATCTTTGAGGAGCTTCTCTCATAAAGCTGCTTTAAAAAAATCAGCTTTATGCTTCTCATTGGCCATGCATCACAGGGAATTACATTTGATCAAATAGCAAGTATACAGTAAAGATGAATGCTAAAAAAAAAATTCAAAGGCTGTTGGCTTCTATTATAGTTATTTAATGTGAGTTCTTATAGAGGCCCTGCCAGAAGGTTCCGAGCAGGCGGTGAATGACAATACAATGGTGACATCTGTAGGCCATAGTCAGGAGTGCTTTTAGGAATACAAAAATACACTATGTGCATACTCTGTTTACCCCTTTGAACTCTGAGATCACAAAATGTAATATACTATAGGTGTTATTTTCCATTACAGTCTATACAATTAAGATTTTCCATTATGCATTTACTGTGAAAATGTGGAATGTGGGGCACATTTCTGTGATACAAACAATGAAATATACAATATTTCATTGTTTATACTGAATCCATCAACTTTGAACATAGCAATTTAATGGACATTTCCAAAATGTTGTTTACACAACAATATTTAATAACAATATATATAACAATATTTAACTATAAGCATCACTTTTACTTAGTTGTCATATAACAAATGTACACCTGATCAAGTGTTATATTGTGCTTAAACCAATGTTTGCTAATGAATGCTGTTATTGATGATTGTGATTGTTTTCTGTAGAAGTTGTACAGGAAGGAAATGAGGCCGCCATTCAAACCAACAGTTGGAAGACCTGAAGACACTTTCCATTTTGACCCTGAGTTCACCTCCAGAACGCCCACTGGTAACTGAAACAAACAAAAACATATTTATATATACAAACACACAACAAGAAAAAAAAAATTATGAAGTATTGTGAACCCATGTGTGTATCTGTGTGTCTTTGCCTTACTAGATTCTCCAGGCCTTCCTCCGAGTGCAAACACACACCAAGAAAAAATAATTATGAAGTATTGTGAACCCATGTGTGTATCTGTGTGTCTTTGCCTAACTAGATTCTCCAGGCCTTCCTCCGAGTGCAAACACACACCAGCTGTTTCGTGGCTTCAGCTTCGTTGCAACGAATCCAAGTCAGGAGCCCAGTGTTGCCACGGTAGCGCCTTCTCGTCAGGAGGTGAACAGCATCATCCCCATAGCAAAGGTATGTTTAAGAAAGCAGCGCATGTCCTATCTCCATATTTAATTAAATGACAAACTTGCATATTGATTGGATAACAAATTAACCATGTAGATAAATCACTGGATTGATCATTGATCATCTAAATATTACCCTCATAAATCACGCTTAGCCATGTTATTACAGCAACTGACTGCTGAAGTTAAGCGATTATTCTCTTATCTAATATATGACTATGATAGATATATGAAGAGTGTGTGTGTGTGTGTGTGTGTGTGTGTGTGTGTGTGTGTGTGTGTGTGTGTGTGTGTGTGTGTGTGTGTGTGTGTGTGTGTGTGTGTGTGTGTGTGTGTGTGTGTGTGTGTGTGTGTGTGTGTGTGTGTGTGTGTGTGTGTGTGTGTGTGTGTGTGTGTGTGTGTGTGTGTGTGTGTGTGTGTGTGTGTGTGTTCCCTGCAGCATCTCAAAGGTGATGTGGCCTTAAGTGATATTTATGAGCTGAAGGAGGAAATTGGACCGACTGGGACTTCTGTCTGCAAAAGATGTCTTCACAGAGTTACTGCTGTGGAGTATTCAGTGAAGGTACTGGACACTAACATTTATTTGGATTTTTGTGTATATATATATGTGCAACAACATTATGATTTTAACATTGTCGTATAATTAAAGTATTTCTGAACATACATTAAATGCATTTGCAGTTTTGTCATTTAATAGCACAGCCTGATTCCAATGAACAAAATGTAGTAAATAAAATATGTTGAGCTGGTAATGCATTGTGGGAAAAGCTGGGATAATTAATAAAACCACCCTAAGAAAATGCTTTGGGCATCCTGCAATGTTGATGATTCATAGGTTTTAAAAGCTTAACTTTTGCACATTTTGCACTTTTTTGAACAATAAACTACACATATTTGTTCACTGTTTGTCAAATACTTATTGATTTCTTTCCTTTTTTTGTACACATGTTATTGTTGTTACGATTGACAACTAATCCAATGTGTTTCTGTTTTCATTTCAGATCATTGAGAGGGCGAGGAAAGATCCATCTGAGGAAATTGAGATTCTGCTAAGATACGGACAGCATCCAAATATTATTACACTGAAGGATGTAAGTGAAGCACGCTTACACCAGACACAGTAAATGTTTTTATTATGAAAAGCAATATCAGAAAAGCTTCTTTATCTTCTATATAGCAGTTTTGAATAAGCTGTACGGTATTTGCATGTTTCATGATCCTGTGTGTGTGTGTGTGTGTGTGTGTGTGTGTGTGTGTGTGTGTGTGTGTGTGTGTGTGTGTGTGTGTGTGTGTGTGTGTGTGTGTGTGTGTGTGTGTGTGTGTGTGTGTGTGTGTGTGTGTGTGTGTGTGTGTGTGTGTGTGTGTATGTGTGTGTGTGTGCCCTTTTACCATTAGGTGTTTGACGACGGCCAGTGTGTGTCCATGGTTCAGGATTTACTGAGAGGAGATGAAGTCCTGGATAGAGCTTTGACGGTGTCACATTTTACAGAGAGGGACGCGTCACACATTATCTGCACACTGACCAAGACTGTGGAATATTTACACTCACAGGGGGTAAAAACACATTTGTTATAACCTTCAACATAAGACTTCTTGACATCATTATTGTTGTTTACACTTACTTGAAAAATAATGTATGTCTGTGTTTGGTTTTCAAGTTTCGGTATCAGTTACAGCAATCATTGTATTATTTCTTAACTTGCAAATGTATGTGTTTTTTGTCTTTTTCTCTTCCCCCTTTTTAGGTTGTGCATCGAGACCTGAAGCCCAGTAATGTTCGCTATGCTGATGACAGTGGACTCCCAGAAAGCATCAGGATATGTGATTTTGGTTTTGCCAAACAGCTCAGGGCTGAGAATGGCTTGCTGATGACCCCCTGTTACACGGCTACCTTCATGGCTCCTGAGGTACATATATCAACAGTCATATTAAGACACATTTTGAATCTCACCAACACAAACCATGAATTGGATACAATTAAATGTATACATTATGAGTCACATAGATAAATCCCAAAAGGCAATCCATTGAAATGACAACTGGGTGTGTGTTTGTGTGTGTGCAGGTCCTGAAGAAGCAGGGTTATGATGCAGCCTGTGACATCTGGAGCATGGGGATCATGCTCTACACCATGATAGCTGGGTCAGTTAAAAGTTAAAAACTGAAAGTAATGATGACATTTTCACCCTACTGCTGTGCAATATCAGAATATGCTAGGTTTTGTCAAAAGTGTTTTTTTCATAAGTTGAAGATCCTCGAGGGCTCCCTTTGGTCTGACCCCATCGCAGTTATTGTAATTCAACCCACCTTTGGACTCACCCTGTACATTTGTATTGTTATTGGCACAGTTTCAGTCCGTTTGCCAGCAGTTCTGAGGACAGCGCAGAGGAAATTCTGGCTCAAATCGGCTGCGGGAAATTCATTATCACAGGAGGGAACTGGGAACTTGTATCAGACTCTGCCAAGGTTAGATTCAATGATAGACACACATAACATGTTTTTTCTTCCTGACCTCATGGACCTGGTCCTGACCAAATGTAATGATATGTTTAACAGGACATTGTGATAAAGATGCTCCATGTGGACCCTCACCAACGCCTGACTGCTCCCCAGGTACATTTTTAAGATAATATGACTTTGTATGCTTTATTTGTATAGTAGTATTGATTATTTACAAACTGTTGAGTGGAAAGATTATCAAGTATATATACCAGTACTAAAGTTTTCAAATGTATTTCTTTATATCTGTAGCTTTTGAGTAATGCATAAAGAAAACATTTGTGCTTTTATATCCATTAGGTTCTTCGTCACCCCTGGATTGTAGACAGAGGCCAGCTCTCTGACAAAGCTCTCAGCAGACAGGACGCTCTTACTGTCAAGGTCAGTGTCACGATCTGTCTTTATGGTGTTTTGTCTTGTCTAGATCTGTCTTTGGTTTTCTGTCTGCGTTGTGTTTTGTCTTTAGATCTGTCTGTGGTTCCCTGTCGTCAGTTTCCCTGGTGTGTCTGATTACCCGATTGTGTTCACCTGTGGCCCCTGTGTTTTCTCCTCCCTCCTCACCTGTGTCTTGTTTGTGTGATTAGTCTTGTGTGTATTTAAGTTCTGGTTTTTCTGTCTGTCTTGGTCGGTTCGTCTTGTGTCATGACTAGTTCATCGGTGAGTGTTCTGTTTTGTCTTTGTTAGTATAGCCTTGAAATAAAGGAATTTTCACGTTAATCTGCATTTGGGTCCTACCTGCTTCACACACCGTAACAGTCAGTGTGAATACAGTGACTATCAGACATAATACTGTTGTTCTCAGGCTTTCTGTGAGAAGCCATGTTACATCCTAATTGTAAAATGAGAATGATTGTTTCTCAGGATAATGTACAACAAATGAAAACACTGTAATATGTTTCTCCGTTTGTCCATCAGGTGGCACTGTCTGCCACTTATTTAGTAGTTTGAAAGATTATTAGTATTCATTTGATATGCTCTCTTGTTGTCCCATCAGGGGGCGCTGTCCGCCACCTACTCTGCTCTGAAGCGCTGCGCTCCTGCTCCGGTCCTGGAGCCGGTTCAGTCCTCCAGCCTGGCTCAGCGGCGAGGAATGAAGAAACTGGAGAGTCCCAAAGTTAACGCAGACCTTAAAGAAAGGGAGTAGCCTCAACAATCTGAATGAAAATGTTCTCTTTTTTAAAAGATTAACCTTTTTACAAAGAGCTCCTAGGCAAGAAAAATGATATCCCAAAGGGACTGAAGGTGTTATCAACTATAACAATTAAGGAATCCACTATCACTTCCATTTAGTCTACTCAAGGTGTACAGTTTTAACCTTTTACATTTTAAACTAATCTGATACTGTGCAATATGATTTGGATCATGTGGACCTGCACATAAAATGTGTGATTCCAATTGGAACAAAACCTAATGGCTTGAAGAAATTGAAAATGATTAGCCTAACATGAATACATCCTGGAGACAGAGGGTTTCATTCAGTCTTTGAGAAGGCTTGCCCAATCCCTCTGTTGTCCTCTGTTGTCGGTTTAGAAAAAAAACACCAAAATAGTATATTAACTTTAAGTTTGACCCTTGCACCATTTCTTACAGTACGGTCATGGCTTTAAAATTGCCAAGAAGTGAACTGATTTGCAGCAGATGTTTCCTTGGTCATAGATGTGAACAATAAGAGCTTTAGCTCAATTACACAGACATCTTGTTTTTATATATGAAAGTTTCAGTAGCTAAAGAAAAGCCGTATCCAGTGCCACATACACAATGCCAAATAGTCTATTTACTGAAATTCTCATTTAGCACATATGTCACCAGGAGTTCATGCCATACATTAATAGCGTCTTCCACAGTCAGTACTCTAACATACATTATATCTAACAATAGATGTTAGAGTAACATGTATTTAAATGAGGTATTCTCACTGTGATTATTACATTTTTTCTCCAAACAAACCTCTGGTTTCTTCAGAGTTATGCATGTAAAAAATGTAAATATCTTACCAAAGGGAATTACTGACTTAACAATACCATTGAAGTCTTATTGTTTATAATATGCTAATAATTTTACCGTATGTATCGTTGTCTTCCATAATAACAGCCTTTGACTCACTGCAGCACTTCCCAGATCAGATAGATCAGTAAGCTATAAAGCTATTTATGTTGAAAGGAGTTTGTTGTGTTTCATAACATATGTTATTTGGCTTGAGAGTAGACCATCATATGGCTCTTTGGTAAATATCCGAGAACTCTGCAGCCGGTACTGCTTTTAACTCAGCATTCAGTGTGATATATCATCTTTCAGTGTGTGCTCAAAAGTGTCAAGTAACTACCAGTAAACTTCTGTTTGCTGTTTGTGTCTGCAAGCCAAATTGTTTGAGGACCACTGTGTCAGTGTTGTGTATATACTGTGTAATGCTGCTGCCCTGATTGTGTCTAATAAGTTGTACAATCATAAATACGAGGTAAGACTGAACAGGGTGTTTTGCAGATATGAGTAGCAATCTTTGTGCTGTACAGTTTGCCAGTAGGAGTGTAGATTATGATGCTTCAGAATTAATACACATACTTTCTGGTCAGATGAAAATAAAACATATTGTGAAGTGTAACTAATAAGCACTGTAGCAGAGATACAATATTCCTGTACATATTATGTTTGCTGATACATAGTGTATGAGAGGTGGATCTGGGACTGATGCAGATACAGTTGTAGATGTTATATTGTACAACCAAAAGTTCAAGGTGTTGTAAATAATGTTTATTAATTTAAATTGTACATAAAGTGTTGTTCAACTATCAGAAATCAGTAAGACTGTATATATTGTGTTTGCAGATATATAGAAATTGTACATAATATATTGTGTTGTGCATCCATTGCTCAGAGTGTACATACTGTCTATACCTTGCCAATCACTGAAATGATTGGTTAAAATGCCAAAGTTTTACAAAGAAAGGAAAATAAAAATGGCACTGAAATGAGTAAATAGTTGTTTTTATTTTAAAACATTTTGTGTACAGGCATGTGTAAATGTCTCTACCCAGAAATTACCAAAGTGCATAAGACATAGTCATGTCTTAAAAATAAAAAATATAACATTAATTGTATAATTTGTCATTAAATAATATAATGTGCTATCAAAATATCATAAAAGATCAATATAGTATGGCATGAAATAGGTATTTTGAAAAGTCATACATCTTTATAGCGTGTGTGTGTGTGTGTAGTATGTGTGTGTGTAATATGTATGTGTGTATGCATGTATGTATGTGTAATGTATATAATTAATTTAAGACTTCAGTTACTTTATATTTTTCTCCATGATTATGTGGAAGCAGGCCACTAGATGGCAACCAATCATAGCCTATGCTCTCACTCTTTCTCTTTCTTACCAGAAGTTGGTCCTTTAAAAGAGAAGCAAAGAAGAGAAAGAACACTTTAATTTATATCAACCACCAGCCTCACACGGTTCCATAAAAGCTTTTAGCAGGCGCTGCGCTGATGTGGCAGGTGGGTGTGGCAGGCTCATCAGCCCTGACATTTAAGTGCAGTAGTGCTCAGAGCAACAGGGATTGTAGGATATGAGTAGATACAGATGACAAGCCCCCCTGCCAAGATGATTGCAGTGGAGTGACAAGAGGAGACCAAACAACAGATAGAGGAAGGAGAAGGTGTCAGGAGGGGAGAGATGAAAGGCAAAAGAAAGAAAAAGAGCTTTGAGAAACAATAACTCAACCCAACAATTACAGCTTCATCAGAATTTAGATTGTCCTTTAAAGAGGAAGAACTTCCAAATTTATTTTGTCATCTCATTCAAAGTCAGTATCATTTTACTTGTATTATATTGCAAGGTATTTTTGCCACACTTGTTTACTGTAGCTTCAACAAAACCATTTGCTCACAATGTGGCATACATTCCCATAGTTGTGGTGTCAGGTTTTGGTCTTAAAGAATTAAAGTAATGAGCATGAAGAACTTCACATGGCTATCCTTCATCCGACGTCTAGGTCCCTGCAATACCAAACGACTCTGAGGCCAAACTGAGGCCTCAGAGTGGTACATTTGCATACTTTTATACAGTATGATACATATAAATTGCATAGTACTGGTTAGATGGAAACTGCATTGGTTTTTCCAGTACTCTAGTTCTAGTGCAAGGAGAAAAAGGTTTATTTGAATCCAATACAAACATAATTTTAGTGCCTTGTGTGAGGAGGCTCTGGGTTGAGGAATTGGAGATAAGATGAGAACTTTGTAGATATTCCTGACTCTAAAAGAACCAATGGTTACTCGCACAACATTGTTTTGTCTCCTCTTAGGTTTTGTGATTATTTGATTTTGTATTACGTACATACTGTATAAGGCTGGAATAATAATAATAATATGTTACTTCAAGCTTTTGGTAAAATTCTCTATCCATGTGAACATGCTTTGCCAAAAACGTCTCTGATCAATTTGTGTTGCAAAGAACAATGAGGACAACTGGGCCTCACCGAGTTATTCTTCTCACTGAAGTGAAGAATGGAGTGTGAATAATGAAGTCATTTTTTGTAGAATGACTCGGTCAACAGTTATACTGGCTACAGTATAAGTGAAGACAAAGGTGGATGCAAATAGGCCATGAAGAGCGGATGATGTTGAATTGGCTTTGAAATGTAAAATGCCAACACTCCCTTGTGTAACTGTATCTGTTCCTCTTCTGCTTAACATTTGTCCTCTGTCACAAAACAGAGTTCTGAAGACAAGCGACATACACACTCTGACAGCGACGGAGATCCCACCACCTATGGCACTGGGCGACACGCACACACACACACACACACACACACAACACACACACACACACACACACACACACACACACACACACACACACACACACACACACACACACACACACACACACACACACACACACACACACACACACGCACAGACCCACGGACACCCTGTGGCACTACAGCTAGACCTGCCACTCGGACGTTCACCGAATCAGACGGACAAATCTCCAACAGACGGCCCCTGACAAAGAGATTATCACCGTGACAGGAGAAGTGTGTGCAGCTGTGGGAGTTGGAGTTTACAGCGGGGAGATGGTGGGGGTGGGGAGCGAACTCTTTATACATTCACACGTTTGTCTCTTCTCCGTCACCATGCCAGTGTCCAAGTCAAGGTTACCTGAGCTTTTGTTACCCACTATACTCTTTACACAGACACCTGCAGACAAACACTAATTGAGTCTTTTTTGTGATTAGACTAACATTTTAATGGACAATAATAATGTTTTCAATTAGGTCCGACGATAAAGTGCTTAATTGTCTGAGACATTACATTACACGTCACTTGTTAGACGCCTTTATCCAAAGCGACTTCCATACATTCAATACTGTGGACAATCCCCACAGGAGCAATTTGGGGTGAAGTATCTTGCCCAGGGACACAACGACATGCTGACTGCAGTGGTTCTCGAACTTGCTACTACCCCCCTGATTCGAAGTCCAGCACACTATCCACTGAGACAACAGCCCTCGCCTTCTTCCACAATACAGAACATCACAGCTTGCCTCACATTATATGAAGTAAGTGAAGAGCAATTCCAACATCAATGTAAAACATGCAGAGCTCCTTTGCTTTCCATATACTCAGTAGTATGTTAACTATCTTTGTAATATTAGGTAAATATCATAGACTGTATATATAAAGGTAAATATACACTCAAATAATCATTATATACAGAATCATTGATGAGTGGTCAACTTAAAAATATTGCATGTTGCATGCTGTGTTTGACATTTTCTTCTCATTTTCTTTTCATTTTTGGATTTACAGGTGAAAGCATTTTTCAATGTATGTGTTCGGCAGTGATTTTATAATATTGGCCATGTTGTTTCTTAAATTGCAGTTTATTGAGCTCAGACACATGTAAAAGGAGCACAATTGCTCACCTTTCCCAAGTGTTTGGTCCCTGTTTATTGTGGTTGGTTCCTCAGAATTTGACGATTAACAAACAATTAGAAATTAAGAAAGGATGAAACCACAAAGAAAACAAATTAAGCTACACTTACTGTAATATGTGTGACTTTGACTTTTTCATTCAAACTGCTCTAACGTAATTGCCCATTTTAAATCTATTTAAAAAAATGACGAGTTTAGAATTAATTTTATTAGATTAATTATTTATAATCTCAAAATATTTTAACAAAAAATTACCAACAAAATGTGCTCTAATTGCATAAAGGTACCAAGCAGTCACTGTGAATGAAATGGTTGATGGGACACAGTTTGATATTTCCTGGCACAGTTGTGAACAGACGACAAATTGCTACAATAATGGTGATAAAATCATGTGATCCAAACACAAATACACTCAGAAGTCAAAGGTGCCGGCGGAGGATAAGTGAAGCTCTGCAGAAAGTCAATTAATCTTTGCAGTGGTCCCCCTTCCCGCCACCCTGCTTAAAAGCTTCATTTACCTCCTATGGAGAAGAGATAGAAACACCATTAGTGAGATGATGGCAGGACTAGAGAGGGGAAAGGAGAATCTCACAGTTGGATGAGCTGAAACAGTATAGGCCCCCGTCTCCTCAAAAAGTGTGTGTGTGCGGAAAAGGCGAGAGCATCTTCTGCATGGGTGAGCTCAATTAGGTTCTATCTTGATTATCAAAGGTAGTGGCGTACAACTTTTAAGGCGGAAGTGTGCCTCAACTCCTGGGGAGGAGGGAGGGGGGGCTGACCTGCGGAGTTGGACAGATAACAGCGGGGACACAGCTGAGGGGCTTCCTGCTGCAGAGAGGTGCTATGCAAGGCGTACAATAGGGGATAAGACCCCAACCATTATTTCCATATCCAAGCCTATGTCTGTGTGCATTTGTGTGTGCGTGTGGCATGGGACCCCAGCTGGATAAATGATATTCATGTGTGTTTACATGCACGCGTTTGGGTGTGTGAAATGCCAGTGAGCATAGGCTCTGCTTCACTGAGCTCGGCTGGCTACTGGAGCACAATTGGGGGTCTCTCTGTGTGAAAGAGGTCAAAACAAACACACACACAATAAGGAAGTTTGGCTGAATACTCATGACTTCGGTAATCAAACAATATGCAAATGCAGAGACAAAGTCTCAATGTCTGTATAAAGGAGGTAAAATAAGTCCCAATACAGATGCCTATGGAATGCATTTTAAATACATGTCACAATATTACATTGCATTATTATGGATATTTCTTGGCATTTATATTAAATCCACCTGAGTTCACCACATAAGTCAAGGTGCAACATGCTCTCTCCGCTCCCCGCTGATCTTAATTACTGTACAGTAGGTCTGATCTCAGGACAGCAGGGTTTTACTTGGATTAATAAAGTTGCAGCTAAAGGAAGGTCAAGTTGAATTAGTAGGGAGAGAGCGGATAGCAATGCCCAGGGCTGAAGACGTGAGGGGGTAACTACAGGCGGGAGGCCCAGTCTTCATCTTCTTAATTACAAGGGGCTTCAAGTGTCGACCCTGAGGAGGAATACCAGCCAATAACATGCGTGTTGTTCAATATATGCTCTATTACATGTTTCGTGCTGTTCAGACTCCTTCAGGGGGTAACAGGCCTCTGGCTGACATCAGGATTGTCAAACTAATCACTTAAGAGTCTTCAAATGGCACAAAGTACTACTCTCTTCATATAGATATCTCCACAACTCCCATGTGAATGTGTGTCTGTGGTTTACTGTGTATGCATGCCTGTTTGTCTATCATGTAAACAAATGTTTTGTCCCAGTTAACTAGGTCCCAGTCGGACCAAACCTATTTGGCATTGGTCCGCTGATGCCGGTGTGCACGCGTTAGGGTTGCAGCAATATATATGCGGGCAGATGTGTGTGTTGTGGATGTGGCAGCCGGGGGACAGCATGCTGCTGCTGACACTGGGCCTGTCCGCCTGGTGTGCCCCTTTCTGCACCAGTAGAGCTGGCACTGCCTCCTGCCTCAGCCCAGCCGAGTCGTAGTGCGCCAGCTGGGCGCTACCAGGAGAGGCCCTGCAGAGAGAAGACGCAGGTCAGACGTGACAGAGGGACACATAGAGAGAGAGAGAGGGAGAGGTATGGAGTAAAGTTGCAAGGTTTGGACACAGAGAAGGGATACAAACATATTGGGAGAGGAAAGGAAAGTAAGCAATACTTATAAGTCCTTTTTTAAACACTTAATGGAAGTACCATCAGTGTGACCTCTTAGATTTTTTCCCGTTTTTCTTTATCTTTCAAAGTATCCCTATATTTGAATATATAACCCCTTTATATACAACAGGGAGATGTTGTGTAATTGTACCACATTGTACTGCAAATGTACCAAGAGATACATACCTACTTGTTAGCTGAGGTCATTCAAAACATCTCATGTTGTACTTGTTACTTCTCATTGCTTCTCTTTTACTGTATACTTATACTGTATTTAAAGATATATCTTTAAATATTAGAAAAGTTTGTTACATCTTAGCAGAATTTGCTATATGTTTGTGAGAATCTTAAATTTGTGGGTAATTTTTTACCAGCAAACATCTAAGATTTCCGCCAAATATTTCTACAAATTAGCTCCTTTTTTTTGAAAATCCTCACCCAACATTATTTTAACACAGTACATGCTGCTGTACACAGTAGTTAGACTGTTCCGTTTAACAGGTTTGTTCCAGTTCTATTATTCAATTAGGCAAACTTCCCGTCAACTCTTCTGTGTGCATATTTGTCGCCTTCTTGCAGTCTGCAGCGAGGTGAGACAAATGAGGATTAATCTTAGGTAACAGCTGATGTAACCTGCTACTTGTAAAGGACACAAAGAGGTTGCCAACGATTACACCAATTAAATGTTTCCATGTATAGCTCCAATCTGAGGTTTTCTGATGGAAAAAAAAATAGGTAATGTTAGGCACTTGAGCTCATTTGGTGCTTGGGAACACCTCGAGACGAGCCTCTGTGTTTCTTGGTTTGCTCATTGTTACGTTCCCTTCTAAATCTAGGGGTACAAAGGGAAGTAACAACACACAAAATAACAGGCCGAGAGAAAAAGGAGAGGAAACTGAATGCTGAAGCCACAAAGTGAGGTTTTAATTAATAAAAAAGTAAAGAGCCTCACCAGCCAAATTGCAAAACAAAAATTAACTAAGGACAACTTTCTTTCAAAAGAAAGTGACTAACGTAAAACAATACACAAAGACACACTGGAGCACATCTCCTAACAATTAGCAGAACACAGGTTGAACTAGGCCTCACAGCGATGTGGAGGAAACTTCTGTGTAGCAATGCAGTGGGAGTCACCGACTCATGAAGGAGACACGGGATGAGCAGGAGTTCTGATGTCAAACACTGATGGTTTATTTGGAGTTTCGGCCGGAGAGTTGACAAGACAGGTGGTGTGTCACGAGTTGACACAGCGGTTGCCAAACCAATTATGAAGAACTCTTTCTGTAGCTCGAGGTTTTATCTAGTTCGGAGTGTAATAATCAACATTCTTCATCAGTGAGACTAAACAAATATGGACCCTGAATCTAACTAGAGCTCTCGTCCATAGAAAAGAATGTGCGCCAGGGAACCTTCGTCCCTGAACAGTAAACTACCTCATGGCGGCTTGTGCTCTGTATAGACTGGCAACAACAATGCGCCCAAGCTGCCCCTCCTTAAGAGAGATAGCAGCAATACCCAAGGCCGTAGAACTATGCCATGGGAAAAGAGACAGTGAGAGGAGAAAATTATGAACTGTGTCGAAGGTTGAATACCTAGGCAAATTATTCCCTAACAGTCTTCTCTTTTTATCAATTCTGATAACCTAAAAAAACCTATTCTAATAATAATTTGTTCAATACCCTAATAAATAAGGTTCTTCAGAAAGGGTGTAGGCATTCTACACAATGTTGCAAATAATCACATTAATAACACATTTCAGATTGAAACAGTCAATCACAATCATAAAAATGATCTCTCATCAGTGTTTGGAGCATCTTTTCAAAAGCACAATAATGAACATACATGAAATAATCACAGATACATAATAACATAAACATTTTAAAACAAATACATTTGATCATTTACTCATTAGTTAATTTCATTTAGCAACCTACAAAACCAAGACTAGCTTGTAGCTCAAAGATTTACTTCAAGGCAAACATTTAGTCAAGGCGTCAATAAATCAGGATCATGAGAGATGGAACTATGGTTTAAGAGATTCCCACTGGTGAGCTAATCAATCTGTAATCTGCAAAATTGCAGTGTCAACAATTTAGGATTATATTTACGTTTATCTTCATTAAGCTTAAATCAAGAGACTATGGCATGATAACAGAATTACATTACTTGAACTATCAATCATTATGTCATTTCAAAATCTGAAGGGAAATCGTAAACAATTCTCAAAATGTTTAACAATCTAAAAAGGAAAAGTTGGGCAAATATTCAAAGACTTTTGTAAAAACCTGGAAAGGAAGGATTAAACATTCCTAAAACGTTAATTCATACATTTGTAAATGCTACAACTGATCTGTACCAAATTAATTCAATTATTGTTATTCGCCATACTTACCTGAAAATCTACTTATGGTTCTTCTGTGTTTATCTAATGTTGAATACAGAATATCAATTTCTTTAAATTATACTTCTCTAATTAGAGGATCAAATATGCTATATAATTGTTATATGACTAAGTTATTATACATATTTGTTTTGGGCCAACACTGAAATTAATCCAGTACTTGAAGCATCATTTTAGGTCTGTCTGTGCATGGGTAATACATTGAAGAGTAATGTTGTTAAGCCTGATTGCTGGACAATTAAGGATATTAACATTATTCTTATAATATTAGAAATATCTTATTATTCAATACCTTATAATCTGAGAATATCAATTAATTTATTTTGTTGAGTGCGAAAGTGTAATCTGATCTGACAAAAATATATTAATCACCGCTATTCAACACATGTCTGGTCATTGGAAATATCAAAAAACAATCATTAATTGTACATCTGTAAACATCCAAGGTATAAAATCAATTCAAAGTTCCTCTTTGTACGAGAGCTGGAAGAACATGTCCGTCAGTCTTTCTGACTCGTTCTCCTCCTCTCTTTATGACACAGAGTGTCTGGTGTGTAAAGGTATCCTGATACTCTAGATTAGCACTGAGGTGCTGATTGGCTCAAACTCTTCTTCATCAGAGCGCCATATTTCAACCCCCCCCAATTGCTCTGCTTTTGTGTGGCTCATTCAGTGAGCACTGTAGTTGATCCCCCAGTGAAATGGGGGCTCATCTGCCTGCATTCCTTCTGCTATCTGCTTGAGAGCAGTGCAACTGCGTATTCCAAGTGGCGCATCCAGGTGTCCCCCCGTGATGGGAGAGGTTAGGAAGACATCAAACTCCTCCAAGAAACAAGGAACCTTGTATTATAGAAGCCTCTGAAGCCCTCGCTCGTCCTGCAGAGTTGTCAGCTTGAGCCCACCGAGCAGAAATGTGAAGAGAAGAACCCCCTCTTATCAGAAAGGTGGAGAGAAGCATCCTCTCATCTCGAACGACCTCGTGCTTCCTTGCCCGTGGCTGGGGGTGCCCTCTGCAGCCGGAGAGTGTGACCCTCTCTCTCTGACCCTTGGCCTTCAGAGCTGTCCTAGTTATTGGATTAACACTTGATAGGGATGTTTTCCTGAGTGCAGACAACTCAAGGTAATGGATTAGCACATTATCATTTAATTACAAAAATAGGATAGGCCCCTCAGAATTATTTGGGAGCCTTCCTGACACATGCACATGCATAAATGTAAGGTTTGTGTTAGTCATTTAACATGCAAGACTCATATACTCATCAGTCCAAAGCAGATACATGTTATTTTAAGTTAAAGGTGAGCTAGTCCCTGTGGATATAACCCCTTCTCAATGATTCTAAATGTTATATTAATTCACCATTTAATAAAATATGAGTTTATCAGAAATATTTTTTTCGGAACTTCCGGCGACGAGGAATGGAGTAGACGCGTGTTTCTCCAGCTCCCACTACTTTTAACTTACAACTCACTTTTAAACCTCTTACCTGTAAACAACGCGGGGATTTTTGTTTAATTGTTTTATGTATTGTACGTATAACTATCTACTTTCCGTTGAAACGGCTAAATGGCTTCGAAAATAAGCAAAAAGGAGAAGAGAGACGAGGCAGCTGCTACTGCCGTAGCTAGCATGCCGTTCTTGGTTAAGCTACTGGAGGATCACAGAGACACCCTTTCCAAGGAATTTAAGTCGGCTATGACTTCTCTGGAAGCAAAATTAGACTTTGTCCAGGAGACAGTTATGGCGCGTTTCCACTGCAGCGGGGTAGCCCCGTTTAAGCGTCCCTAAGCGTCCTCGCTCTGGCCTCGGGCTGCCTCGCTGGCCGTCCGAGGCCGTGGCGCATTTCCATTACAGTTTAGGACCTGGGCTAGCAACGCAGTGTAGGCGGGGCGATCGGCTTTGTTTTTGTTCACATTTCGAGTTGTTCCGTCGAGCTCCCGCTGGATTTTATCATCCCCAATGAGATGAAGGAACGTCGTCACCTCCTCGGTCGACCACGGTGTGCTTTTCTTAGAAGTAGCCATTTTTGTAGCTCCTCCGTTTACAAAATGCTGTGTATAAAAATGCTGCAAGCTTGCTTCTAGATATATATGCGACGCTAGGGATGAACTTGCGCGCAATCTTGTGACGATTCTCTCTGACCAATCAGCAGTCGAGAGTGTTGACGTCACTAGTTCAGCCCTGGCCCTGGGGCCCAGTCCAATAGTCCATTTAGCTTAGGAACCTTCCTAACCAAGTGAAATGACCCGGAAGTACGTCACTGGCAGCCATGATAAATGCCGTTCCAATTCTCCAAATGAAAGGAAAGGAGGTTTCAAACTTCCTTTATAACCTCCTTTAGCTTATAGGAACCACTGGACCTCCCTAGCCGAAAGGAGAGGAGAAAATGCTGCCCCACAATGCATTGCAGCCGCAGCATTTGCCGTCACTCAACAGTCGGCCGTTCACGGACACAACCGATAATGGGAGACATTATATCATGAAAGTTACGGTGCTTATTAAGCATTTTAAAACGTATGTGGTAAGTTGCCAAAGTGCTTTGTTTTGAACGTTCATCAGTATTATAATCAAAAAGAGAAATATGAACGTTAGTTTTTACTGAAATGATCAAATAAAGTCAACATTTCACTGAGCTGTGTGGGGTTGTTCAACGTTTAAAAGATGTTTGAATGGTGATATACACAGTGATAGATGTTAAGGACTAACGTTTATAATAAATACATTTGTATTTATTTTAAGATCTTTTAATAGTTCATACAATCATATGTGGACCGGAGGGAGAGGGTGACGAGCATAAGTTTCACTTTCCTTTTTTATTTCAATTCCAACTTTGGTCATGAAGAATATGTTTCTCTGTTGTCCACGTTCATAAAGCATAAAACAACAGCATCAGAGCACGGTGCAGAGTCTCTAGATGAGTTTACAGTAGTCCCTCGTTCTTATTGAACATCCATGTTGTAGTCTGCTATATAGAAAACTAGTTTCCATAGTTTCCCCACAGCAGCAGACGCACATTCATGACGTCCGCTGGCGCATCATAAACACGTCGGATAGTGAAAGTGCATTCGGATTCTCTAGTACCACAGTCTCTTCTCCTAAATCCTTTTGAATTTTCCTATCCACTATCCCTTAACCCCGTGACGTTTCACTCAGAGGTCAAGGAATAGGAGATAGGGTTAGAATTTAGGAGCTAATTTTTGGATTATCGGAACGCAACCCTGGTCTGAGGGAACCACGATTTTATGAGGCCGGAAAAAGAGGGAAAAAGTACCCGCTAGCCGGTACTAGGCTATATGGAAACGCCACCAAAAACCGGCCTGGCCGCTTGAGGACGGTTAAGGACGCTTAAACGGGGCTACCCGCTGCAGTGGAAACGCGCCATTACAGACCACGGTAACCGCCTGACGTTCCTTGAGGCTAACGCGAATCAGCTCAGCGACAAAATGGAAGAGTTGGAGGCTAAGTGCGCAGCAATGGAGGGAAGCTACAACAAGCTAAAGGCTAAAGCTATAGACCTTGAGTCACGCAGCCGCCGCAATAACATAAGGATAACTGGCTTACCGGAGTCGATTGAGGGTGCACGTCCCACAGACTTTTTTTCGAGACTGTTGGTGGAGCTTCTGCGTGACCAAGTCCTCACTACAGCTCCGGAGCTGGACCGAGCACACAGAGCCCTGACTGCCAAGCCAAGACCAAGAGCGGTAATAGCCCGCATCCATCATTTCAGGACGAAAGAGCTGATCATTCAGGAGGCCCGGAAGCGGCGGGGAAAACTGTTTTTCCAGGGAAAGCCCGTGGCTATCTTTGAAGACTACTGCCCAGAGATCGTGGAGCAACGCGCGGCGTACCGGGAGGTGATGTCCGCACTTTATCAACGCGGCTTGAGACCGTCACTCCTATATCCAGCGAGGTTACGAATCACAACCAAGGACGGGGAGAAAAAGCATTTCGCATCGGTGGAGGACGCTGCATCTTTCCTGGAAACACGGCAGGGTAACATGTCGGAGTCTCCGACTACAGAGGAGCCGTGATGGCCAACTTTAATAGCAGGTTTGATCTATGTTTTATAGCGCCGTTGCGCTTCACACATAACTCCATAACAAGCTAATATATATTATAAAGCTGTGAAGAAGGACTTTTTGACACTCTTTGCTGTTTTTTTTTTTTCATACTATACATGTCGAGGTACAGTCTTATGCTTTCCCATCACATTACTGTGACTATTTATTTATTGATTTCTGTTATGAATAAACCCCCAGTCACTGTTCGGAGTGATTTGCATTGAGATATGCCGCCTATGTTCCATATAGTTGTGAGTCCCTCGGCTGTGTGTGTGTCCTGAAAAGAATGTCACGTTTTGACCCTCCAAATGCTTATTTACTCATTATTACTATTTCTTATTTTAATTAATATTGCTGTTTACCATTGTTTATTTGTATCACTTATTTCATTATTGTTATTATCTAGTTACCATTTTATTTGGTATGTATATTTGTCTGTGTGTGTGTATGTATGTGTGTATATCTATATATATATATATATATATATATATATATATATATATATGTGTGTGTGTGTGTGTGTGTGTATGTATATGTATGCATTTTCTTTTTTTTAAATTTACATCCCCGAGCACTGCTTTTTGTTTAACCTCTTCGTGTGTAAGGTTGTTAACATACATCTAAAGTTGAAAACGCTTTGATTCTGAGGTACTTGTATCAATGTGGATTGTGGGGCTGAGATAGCAAGTGCAGGGAAGTTGATTTGCAGATGGTAAGTTTTGGGGAGAGCATGCAACTGATTTAAAACAGTTGCTTTCTGGGGTATGGTTAATTTTATTTTGCTTCTGAGTTCTTTGGAAGCCATGTTGGGTTTTGGGACAGGGTGGGGATGTTATAATAATTGCACATTGTTTTTTTCTCTTTACAATGGTCTGGTGTGGATAGTAAACATACAATGGTCTATTTCCTTTTTCCTAATGTTGACAGGAGTCCACACCAAACCAACCCTATTCAAACATTACTTTTTTTCTCCCAACATATGAGTCGCTCTCTTAACACTGTGAGCTGGAATGTCAAGGGTCTGAACCACCCAGTTAAAAGAAGGAAAGTACTCAATCATCTGAAGCAGTTCAACGCTGACATTATCTTCCTTCAAGAAACACATTTGCGTTCCGCAGACAATGACAGATTTCTGGCATCTTGGGCGGGGCAGCACTTTCATTCTACCTTCCAGGCAAAAGCAAGAGGGGTTTCTATCCTTGTGGCAAGGGGCGTAGTCTTTGAACCACTTGATATTACGGCTGACAAGAACGGTAGATTTGTAATCGTCACTGGGAAACTATTTAACACGAACGTTGTCCTGGCTAATGTATATGCCCCAAATACAGATGACGCTGCCTTCTTTGTCCGCCTTTTCTCTAATCTTCCCGACCTGGGCCAGCACCACTTGATACTTGGAGGGGACTTGAACTGCTGGCTGGACCAGTCGCTGGATCGCTCCTCCACCAAGCCAGGTGCAGTGAGTAAATCAGCACTGCAAATTCAATCCTTTCTCTCAGAGTGTGGTATCTCAGATGTATGGAGGTTCCTCCACCCAAAAGAGAAACAGTATTCATTTTTCTCCCATGTTCATCATACATATTCTCGAATAGATTATTTTCTCATTGATAATAGACTACTTTCCCAAGTCCGTTCTTGTTCTTACCAGAGTGTTGTTATATCTGACCATGCGCCTGTTGTGATGTCACTGGCACTCCCAGGTGTCCCGATGCCCACAAGGCACTGGCGTTTTAACTCATCTTTACTGTCTGATGATGAGTTTGTAAAATACTTGGGGGATCACATCACCTTCTTTCTAGAAACAAATACCACATCCGATACCTCTGCTCTCATGGTCTGGGATGCACTTAAAGCGTACCTAAGAGGACAAATAATTTCATTCACCGTTAACAAAAGGCGAAATTCCCAAAGGGAACATTCAGACCTGTTATCCAAAATTTCTGGAACTGATGCACAATACGCTCTGACCCCGACCCCTGAGCTATATAACACTAGACTGGAACTCAAAACTAAATTTGACCTACTTACTACTCACCACACTCAAAACATTCTTCTAAAAAACAAAAGTACATTTTATGAGCATGGCGAGAAGGCAGGAAAACTGCTAGCTAACCAGCTGAAAGGACGGAGGTCGAAACAACTAATCACAAGTATTAATACACAAAGTGGCAATGTCACACTAGACCCTACAGAGATAAATACTGCATTCAAGGACTTCTATTCTCATCTGTACTCCTCCCAATTTGATGGGGACGATCCAAAAATCAAGAGTTTTCTTGACTCTCTGCCCATTCCAACTATTCCCCCGGATTTGTCAAAGGCCCTGGAGGCACCTATAACACAAGCAGAAATAACCATAGCTATATCATCATTGCAATCTGGAAAGTCCCCCGGACCAGATGGGTTTTCCTCCGAATTTTTTAAGAAGTTTTCCACGCTTCTCTCGCCATACTTGACAACCGTTCTGGCCGAATCCTTTCAGCTGGGCTCGCTTCCCCCGTCTCTCAACGAGGCAATCATTACTCTTATATCTAAAAAAGGGAAAGACCCTACCGAATGTGCCTCTTACAGGCCTATCTCATTGCTGAACACAGATGCTAAAATCTTAGCCAAGGTTCTGGCTCGCAGATTGGAAGGTGTCATCCCACTAATAATATCATCCGATCAGACTGGGTTTATTAAAAAACGCTACTCCTTCTTTAATGTCAGGCGTCTCTTTAATATAATATATTCACCAACTGGAAACGTCCCAGAATGTGTTGTGGCTTTGGATGCGGAAAAGGCGTTTGATAGAGTCGAATGGAGGTATTTATTTACAGTTTTAGAGAAGTTTGGCTTTGGGTCATCGTTTATATCTTTGGTTAATCTATTATATGCTTCTCCCACTGCCGCAGTCCAAACAAATGGCACACTCTCGCAACCTTTTGCCCTGGGCCGTGGAACACGCCAAGGTTGCCCATTAAGTCCAATCCTTTTTAATTTGGCTATTGAACCGCTAGCGATTGCTCTCCGCAACAGTGCAGACGTTGCCGGTATCTCAAGGGGGGGCTCGGTGCATGAGGTGTCTTTGTATGCAGATGACCTTTTGCTATATATTTCAAACCCAACAACCTCTCTGCCAGCAGCATTATCTCTGCTAGAGCAGTTCGGTTCCATATCTGGTTACAAGCTAAATTTAAACAAAAGTACTCTGTTTCCAATCAATAGTGAAGCACTCCATTTAGACTACAAAGACTCGCCATTTAAACTTGAACGTGAGCAGTTTATTTACCTTGGAGTGACAGTTACACGGAAATTTAAAGATTTGTTTAAAGAAAACTTCATGACCTTATTCGGCCAGGTGAAAACGTTGCTACAGCAGTGGTCTCCTCTCACAATGTCCCTTGCCGGACGTATAAACTCCATCAAAATGACTATACTCCCGAAATTCACTTATCTATTCCAAATGGTGCCAGTGTTCATCCCCAAATCCTTCTTTGTTTCCTTAGATTCCGTTTTCTCCTCATATATGGCAAAACAAGAAACCGCAAGTTAATAAACTACTACTGCAACGACTCAAGAGGGATGGGGGCATGGGCCTCCCCAACACTCGCCATTATTACTGGGCTGCTAATAATCGCTGCCTCACCTTCTGGCGCCACTTCTACCTTCAACCCAACAGGCCAGCGTGGACATCCTTGGAACTGGAGTCATGTGGTGATGTCTCACTTCCAGCACTTCTTGGGTCACCACTCAGTCAATTTTCATCTAAGTTGATAGCTAATCCAGTTGTTCGGCATACCCTGAAAGTGTGGGTCCAGTTTAGGAGGTCTTTTGGTCACAAAGATTTCTCACTTCTGAGCCCTGTGGCTTCCAACCATCTTTTCGTTCCATCGAGACATGACTCCACCTTTCAGAACTGGCACTGGAAGGGTATCAGTCAATTTAAGGACATGTTTACAAATGGTAATTTCATGTCTTTCGACCAACTTTCAGAGAAATACAATCTACCTAAGACACATTTATTTCTATATCTACAGGCTAGGCACTATGTGCGTTCTGTCTTGCCGTGTTTTCCTAAGGAACCGGATAGTAACCCTGTTGATATATTCCTCTCCTTTAACCCAATGTCTGAAAAGGCTATGTCAACCTTATACAGAAACATCTCCATGTTGATTCAGGCACCCTTGGTCAGTATTAAGCTGGCTTGGGAACATGACCTGGGGCAGTCCCTGGATGATGACCTATGGGACACAATCCTCACATCAATTCATAAATCTTCACTCTGTGCAAGACACTGCCTTATACAGTTTAAGATAGTACACAGGGCGCATTCTTCAAAGGCTAAATTGTCCAGCTTCTTCCCAGATGTGAACCCTACTTGCGATAAATGTAAAAACAATGTTGCTACTCTCTTTCATATGTACTGGCTATGCCCCCGCCTACAGGAATTCTGGGTAGATGTTTTCCTTACCTTGTCCAACATCCTAAATCAAAAACTAGACCCGGACCCCCTGATGGCTATGTTTGGTACAACCACTGTAGGTGTGCTGCACTTGACACCCTCGGAACGCCGCATGATTGCCTTTTCCTTGCTTCTGGCCAGACGTGCAATTCTACTTAAATGGAAGGATGCTGCCCCGCCCACATGCAATCAATGGCTTCGGGACATAATGTCCTGCCTTAACTTAGAGAAGCTGCGCTTCTCAATCAGAGGCTCTGATAAGACCTGGGGTCCCTTCTTGGCTTACTTTAATAAGACCAAAGTAGCTTGATGTGGTTACTTGGCCCTTGACATGAAAACAGTGTGACTCCATTTTAATATATAACATATAGTAATTCTATTCTCTACTCTGGACAATGTGCTATATAATTAGTCTGATCATCCACTGGAACGGGGAGGGATGGGGAGGGAGGGGCCATCTCTGGCATAATTATTTGGTGTATTTTTGTTTTTGTTTTTTTTACTAAAAAATGTCTTCAAGTTTTCTATGTAATGCTACATGTTTGCACAACTCACTGTATTGTGACACTGTTTTGGCCAATTTGTGGGATTTCTGTCTTGAACAAGAAATTAATAAAAATATTTTGAAAATAAATATTTTTTTCCTCTTCCATAAAACAGGTTTGAGAAATAAATGTTCCAATATAAAATCAATTACACAATATAATTGACTCTTCCCTCCCTTTTCTTACATATGTTACATATGAAATAATAACTTAGGAGTCTATTTAAGCATGGTATAGTTTATAATCTATTAATCGAGAAGACTCAGTATCACCTGTGTGCAGCTTACAAAAACTATTGTGAGAAACAGATTATGCAGGAAATGTATACATTTGTTGAAAAACAAAGCATAATGATTTGGGAGGAAAAACGTCATCCCCTTAACATCTGTGTTATTACTGAAGGCATAGCATGAATGATAGTGGGTGTCTGAGGGTGTTATTACTGAGAAATGTCAAACAAAATCAAAACCTTACATTTGAAAACAGGTTTGCATTCCTCCACTTAAGGTGACGTTATCATTGGAAACAATAAAAGCAAATTGTTTTGATGTAGAATCTATAAATTGAATCGTTAGAGCAGAACAGAATGGTTGTATTGTAGCCTGATTTTCGTGCAGCCTTTAGTTTTACCAGGTGGAAACATTGTCTATATAATGTGAATACATGTAGAACTAGACATTAAGAGGCCCCTGACATTAGGCCTATTTGAAAATAGTAGGGGCTTTTAACAGCTTGCCAACTTACAGGCATCCTCTGCATAGCAGTATAAATAGCCTTAAAAAAACAACCCACTCTGTGGTAACGAGAGTCATGTATCTGAACCAAATGCCCTAAGTGAAGCCGTTAGTCTCATCTGACTGACCCAAGGGTTTGTGCTGGTGTGACAGGGAGGCTTCCAAGTGTTCAAAGCCAGTGGCGAGCCGTCAGGGCCCTCTATGCCCTCTGTGAGGGCCTAAGATATTCTAAAAAGTAATATTTGAAAACATTAAAAAAAAAAAAGTTAGTTTTACCAAAATAACTTGATTTAATTGTATTTAAAATAATATTTCCAATGAAATAAATCCTTCGAATCTGCCTGTTCAGTTTCTGTTGGAATGTGAAGGGTTAAATGCCGTCTCTGCGAGTTATGTGAAGACGGGAGAGCTTGTTGGTCCCTCTCTACATTCACAGAGGGCCAGCTATAGTAACTCAACGAGAGAGTAATGTCAAATGACAGTACAATTGACCAATCATATCTTCCCTCTAAATGGGCGGGCTTTATTTTCGTGGACTTTATGACAAGTTCCGCCCGCTGTGAGGTCTCTGCAAGTGGTGCAGTGACGCGTCCTAAAACCCGGAAGTAAGCTTCGCTCGGATTCCCTCGACAGAAAGCAGTGGGATTTCTCCATAGGATTTTGGAAAATAGCTGGAAATAAGGTCTGTGGAAAACAAACCTGTTAGATAAATGCACGTTTTGTTCAGCCGGATAATATCCACATGTCTGCCCTACTTTTATTATTTTCGAATCATAAATCTAATCGATAGATTTATGATGGATAGATTTATGATTAGCATAAGTTCGTTCATGATGGCTCATGTCAGTGATAGTGATGATGATATCGTTGCGAAATTATTAACAGTCATTTTCAAAATTGAGTTAGCTTACTGGAGTAGCAAAGGATCAGCTGAATGACCCGCAAGTGCTTCATCCAATAGGACAGGAGGATGGACTTTGTGTTTAAGTGATTTGATCATCAAAGGTAGGCCTAAGTCATTTTCAATGTGGGCCGCCGTGCCGACTTAATTCATTTTTCATTGTTACTTGGCTGTGGGTGCCCTGTCATGATATGTGTTTATATACATGGTGTTGTTCTGTGTGGTAGAGGGTCGCTGTCATTGATGCGTTTTGCACCCCGGGCCGCTGTTTTGATATTCCGCTGAAGTATACGCTGTGACGTAATATCGCTTCTTTTCTTTCGAGGGAAGGGGGGGGTCAGAGGGCCTAGGTATACAAGTCACGGCTCGCCACTGTTCAAAGCAGATGTCAAGCTTTCAGTTCATGGCTCAGTGGGGGGAGCAGACCCATGTGAGACAGTATCAACGGCTGTAATGTTCAGTTTGAGGAGCGTCATTCTCTCTGGGAGCAGGAAATGGTGTCCATTCTCGGATCAGACCATTAATGTCATGTAGAGCAGCCATAGCATCTCTGTGACTGCACTCAGCCGGACTGTAGCAGGGCAGAACTGGGTGACTTTTAGTGAAGCCGTCCAAGGCCATAGACAAAATGGAACCACGTACTAACAAAAGGGACACAAGGTCATCAATGTCTCTCTTTACCTGTGGCCTAATTGTAAAACAGATTAGTGGAAAAAATGTGGAACACTAATCCATCATCATGTGAAATTTAGAGTTAATTTAAATAATTACTTATGGGTTGAAGTGAAATCAACATTAACATTAGAACTAAAGTCAGTCAAAATTGGACTTGCACGGATCAGAATCTAAGCAATACACCATTTTCCCAGCTCTGTAATGAAAAGGATAACAAGATTAGGTACATTACAGGAGTGTTAAAACACCCAAACATGCACACTTATCTTATTCTAGTAGAGATTAGAGAACAAGGTCTAATGTTGTGAACAAAAGTATCAAGTCAAAGTTTTAGTTATTTTATCTTATGTACCACATTTAATTTAATAATTAATCTTGAATGACTAATAACTCTAATGAAGGCAACCATTTACAATGTGGATAAGGTGAATACTCGTGTGTGTGTGTGTGTGTGTGTGTGTGTGTGTGTGTGTGTGTGTGTGTGTGTGTGTGTGTGTGTGTGTGTGTGTGTGTGTGTGTGTGTGTGTGTGTGTGTGTTGTGTGTGTGTGTGTGTGTGTGTGTGTGTGTGTGTGTGTGTGTGTGTGTGTGTGTGTGTGTGTGTGTGTGGTTGTGTGTGTGTGTGTGTGTGTGTGTGTGTGTGTGTGTGTGTGTGGCTTGTCTGCCCAAGGTTAAAACATTTGGGACAGCAGTGAGAATGTTATAAAAAACAATCTGTTGTTTATACTAAACTCGAAGGAAACTAGACTGGAACATTTTAAATAAATCAAAACACTTGCACATTAATAAATACATTCGACATTTAGCTCGAGCTGGGTTCAATACTTTTCTTTATGGTATTTAAAATTGGGCTCGAGTAGAACCCCTGGATTTGGCTTGCAACACAAAGTTATACTGATCTCTGTCTGTTAGGATTTGGAAGTCTCATGATTCAAAGTGTGGGCCTGTGAAAGAGAGGCCCTTGGAAAACAACATCTATTTTTTTTTCTGTAATTACTTATTTTAAAGAGATTGCAACATTATACTTTTTAAATAATTTCTCAATTAATTTAACACATTTATTATGCACACAATAAAAACTTCAACAAATATATTGATCCTGGCTTAACCAGCGACCTCGCTGTTGTTCATAAGCTCGGTTTCAGAAAACTTGTCAGTAGTTTAACAACTATTTTAGTAATGTCTATGGAGACCAATTGGTTGATACTAGAAATAATTTGAAGCAGTTTAATAAGGAATGTTAAACTATTTTTAAAACTGTAATTGAACTTCAACTTATATTAATGATCTGATTCCAGTGGCCAGTTGGAATAGATAATCAACAAAGTTTCCATTTTGCAGTAACAGCGCAAAAGGTTTCAACAACAATTAGTATTATGTCTGAGTCTAGTTCTGTCTTATCTGCTTTGTTTCGGAATGTGTTCAATACATTACGTTTTTATTCATTATTACCATACAATACATAGATTTAAGAATAAATTAAACAAATAATACAACATTGACCTAAAAAAAAACAGATTTTGCAACCCTGATCTCCTCAGGCAGGTATTTACGACCAGCAGTGATGCCTCTGAGGGTCTCGGGGCGCAGGACGGGGCATAGGGTTTATACAAGGTCACAAACATATCTTAACATACCAGCAATACCATTAAGAATGGATTCTTAAAGCAATATAATCTTCTTTTCTTCTTACACCTACAGCGCACACCCTGAACAGTGTGCTTCTTGTTTACATTTTCCTCTGCACACTCAGATGCAGGACATAAAAACACTCTTTTGCTATTTATTTTCATTTTGCAGCACATTTATACTACCAGAATTTTGCTTTACATCTTTATATTATTTATTTGTCTCAAGTCATTTACTTTTGGTGAGTTAACGAAAGTTTAGTTCATTTTACCCTGGCTATGGACTGATTCATTATTAGTTGTTACAAAGCATACACAAGACGGCGGGTAGACAAACCAATATAGATCCCCCATACAAACAATTAGACAAACAAACATGAACTCGTAATAAACACCAGCGTGACATCATCCAGCTCAATTTAGTCCGAATTAAGAGGTTTCAGAGGGGGTGGGGAATTATCTCTAGTGGGGCCGTAGAACTATGCCATGGGAAAAGAGACAGTGAGAGGAGAAAATGATGAACTGTGTCGAAGGTTGAATATCTATGCAAATGATTCCCTAACAAGCGACACTACACTACAGCACGTAACACAGGCTGCACACATGCAGCCAGAGGAGAAGGAGAGACGCCACTGCAGCCTTCCTCAGGTCCTTTATGGAAGCTCTGATTAAGGATTGGAAGCACCTGGAGACAATCAGGGAGAGAGAGAGAAACACACACAAAAGCACACACACACAAGCATCAACTGCGGCACGTAACACTCATCCAACTGTGAGGAACAGGTTTTGCAATGTACACTGATTATGTGAATTGGAGACCTGGGGGGTATACTACGAAGCAGGATCTTCGCTTAGCTGGCTAAATTCAGGGTAAACTCCGGCTTTCCGGTCCTACGAAGCTGGTTCTCTTTTTAGCAGGCTAGATCTCCATGGTAACTTATGCTTAGCGACTAACCTGGTCGGGACCAGGGCTGCTTCTCAGGTCTACTATTTTTATTTCCTCGCTCCTCGCTCCTCGGTCCTCGGTCTCACCGGAAGTTGATTTGCCTGCGCCATCTTGAGTAACGTCCCATGGCTCTTATTTTTGCCGGAGGACCGAGGAGCGAGGAGCGAGGAGCGATAATGGAGGAGCGATAATGGAGGAGCGATAATCGAGGAACCACCAGACCATCCTCCGATGAAATCCTCAGATACTCGCCCCACCCCCTTACTGTGTATCGCTCACTGATTGGACGATGCAGTGCATGCACTGATCTCATGCTTCTTGACATGAGAGCCGTTTCCCAGCGGAGTGAAGAAAATACATGAACCTCACGAGAGTCACTCCTCAGTTTATACCGTGTTTTGTTTCAATTCCTGTTTCATTTAGTTACACATATGTGATATATCTGAACAACAAAGTGGTCAAAAATCATTTTATTCATTTGTTGGAAACATTTTCATGATCGCTTTTTTCGTTTTACATTTTCATTTATTGTCATTTCCATTCAGTCAGTCATTAAGTGCTATTAAAATGTTAATGTGCTACATATCCAAGCAAACAAACAAACAAAGTGTGCAATCCAATGAATGTTAATCTAACTGGGTTTTGATAGATAACATATCTCTTTTTCTTCTCTCAATTATTTTATTTCTTCTGTGCACTCTAATCAATATTAATCAAACTATTGTTCGTTTATACATTTTAAGAATGGCGTTTATCTTTTTTGAGAATGAGTTCTTATTTTATTTTATTTATTGGGGTCTACAACAGATGATACAAATGTTTGTGTCAGCAAATGTGTACTAACAGAGGCGGGGGTGTGTGTGGAAATAACGGGGACAGAGCTGGCTGCTGTCAGACGATCAGCTGTGCAGCGTCATCACAAACGGACGTCGCTTCACGTGACGCTCTGGAGGAAAGGACGTCCCATTGCTCTTAAAACTCATTTCCCTGCTTCTCGTGGTTTCCTTGCGTCCCTCCATGCTTCCCTGGTGGGAGGGACTAAACGCAGGGAAACGACGCAAGTGAGGGAAGCAAGGATTTCATTTAATCGACCTGAGAAGCACCCAAGGTTAGGTTGCAGTCTAAGAGCTCAACTCAGTGAAAGCACTGCCTGCTGACCAATCAGAGCTCAGTGTGCGGAGTTTAAAGCGATCAAGTCATATTACAGGAGAAAGGAAATACAGAAAAGCTGCCGTCGCAGGAAAGACGGCCGGCAAAAATCACCGACTGTGTGAACGTGAACATTAATAGAATATCACCTCCCATCTTCAGAGCAATCTGACTATTATAACATTAGCGTTAAGAAAGCTTACTTAAATATCTGCCACAACATAAGTAACCGGATCAGAGTAACATTAAGTACAGTCCACAGCATATCACTTCATAATGTATCATATTTTCTTATCTGAGTCAGCTGAGCAGTAGGCCTATGTGACACTGTGCAACACTCACAGTGTCACATACTGTATGCAGAAGTATTATTTTAAGCAACACATTAAGTTGACGAAACACTCGAGACAAATGTAATTAAAGTCAAATCGTGTTTTAGACGGGGCAGTGATATCATAAACCTGTTAATGTACGCATTCAAACACTTGTTCTTTTACCAGCTGTATTCACCTTGCAGGTGCAGCTATGTGGCTTTTATCCTGGATAAAGTGTTTAAGTCATGGATGTTTAAAGTTTAACTTCTTCATATGTCTAATATTAAAGTTCACTTTTCATTCAGGAAGTATGACGCTGCGCTGTCAGTATGCTTCTCCATGTTTGTGATTGGTCGAATGCTCCAAATACCACCCCTTTCATGTGAACGCGCACCTAACTAGATAGGACACGGCTGGCTTGAGCGATCCACTTGATAACCCGCGTCGTAGTACAGTTTAGCGAGAGCGCGTATGTTTTGATAGGCCAACCGGCTTACTCAAACATATCCAGGTTAGGTTGAACCAGCTTCGTAGTATAGGCCCCTGCTTAAGAAAATCACAATGTGTGCTCATCCACCAGGAAGTACACTCTAAAAACAAATGCCTTGGCTCAACAAAGAAAATCAACGCAACAGTTTGCATCGATGTTTATTGAGTTAAGACAACTTCTAATGAAATTGTCTTAAAGCAACAAAGTTATTTGAGTTAGGGGAGAAGGCTTTTCCTCTACAATCAGAGGTGTTTTTAATTACCACTTACTTAATAATTGGTATTATAAACACAAGTTTTGAAGTTGATTACTCAAAAGATTAAGTTGTTCCGACTAGTTTTACCACGTGTATGTACTTAATTACCATCATTGTGAACACACGTTTTTAAGTTGACATGCATTAATAAATTAAGTTGCTCCAAATATATTGTATTCAATAGTTTTTTTCTTAGCTTTTTCATGTTTTTGCCTTTAAAGAAAGAAATTGATTCCACAACAAAAATATTAGGCAATTCACTTTTTATTTTGAACTGCAGTTGTGTATTTCAACACATGATGTTTCAATCAGGAGAGACTTCATTTAGTTTGAACATTTATTGACACATGCCATATGATAAGGTGCATGAACACCTGAAATCACAGCTGACTGCAGGAGAGAGGAGAACCATTTTATAGTTTGGCTGCACGTTGATTGGCTGCTGGAGAATGAGGTGAAATGTAATAGGTTAAAGAGAACGCCTGTGATGAGCTGATTATATGCAGCTGCGGAGTGAATGTATATACACCCAGTCTTCCTGAAAGAACTTGCGCTGAGCTTCATTTCAATCTTGAGAAAAAAAAAAATAACACAAATTTAAATTGCCCCATAAATAATAAATAAACACATTAGCCATATTACCATGGGAAATGGGGACACAGCAAATACATGCTGCCATCACAACGAAGTTAGAGGCCTTTGCATATTTAAAACCAGTGCCAAATATGTAACATCTGTAAAGTTTTTGTAAAACTACAGTAACAAACTCTCAATGGCCACCAATCTGCAGATCACACACATCAATTTGACAAAAGATGCATTTCAATGACAACTCTAAATAACCATCCTACCTCAAGAAGCATGCCCATGCTTCACGAGATTCATTTTTAATAAAAAGCGATATCACAATAGTAACCAACAAGTATTTTTACTCTCACAGTAGCCTCTACTACTTTGTATCCTCTCACAGAACTATTCACAGTTCAAAGGCTGCTAATTTTGGTCAAACAGCAATTTGCCTATACAGTGCAACTACAAGGCTATCTACTGTATTTGAATGACAAAAGAAGACACTCATCTTAAAATGTCCTTTGTATATTTCTATTTGTCTTAACTGTCGGAACTTGTCCAGGCATGTTAAGTGGGAGTGGACTTGAAATCCTTAACTCAAGGTGTAGAATAATTAAGTTATCAAGCCAATTGCATTACTTACTATAACTTGCATTTTGTTTTAAGTCAATTAACGCAGAAATCAGAGTTCAAATTACACACAATATTAAGTTGATGTAATTACCAACATTATTACATCAACACAACTTATAAATTAACGTTAGCAACTTAAAATGTTTATCTAAATCAATTAACTCACATCCCTCCGTAGCCGGTTGGCGTAGTTTTGGCACAATTCCGTTGTACAGACCGACGTTAACAGCAGCCCTGTCTGTGCACACGGAGACCGACTCTGTCGTCCGGTGATCTAACCGCCTTCTGGAAAAGCTTCACAAGTACGTCGGTACGCAAATGCGCTTTGTGACACAAGTGACGGTACGCATTTCAGATTACGCACATAACCTGCGTACCAGTTATGTGCACCCCTGTACTACAGCAAAAGTATTCTCCGTCGGGACTTCCTGCAACCACACCACGCCGTTATCAAAGATGTTCTATTGAGAAGACGATCACTACGTGACAAAAGTTTTCAAAACCGTGGCTACTGAAATCAATCTTACTAACTGCTGTCTGTGCAATTTACTCCGCGCGAGTTGGCAGACATTATTTTGCTTCCTTTAACATCATTTTTCATGGTGGGGCTAAGCCATTTCTTGGTATGGGTGTAGCCTACCCCAGCCATACCCTGGCGCTGCCACTGGTGGCACGTATGGGGCGGGCCATTCTGCACATGCGTTAAATGCGTTAAATATTTTAACGCAATTAATTCAAAAAATTAATTACCGCCGTTAACGCGATAATTTTGACAGCACTAATTAAAATGTAAACTTTGTTTTAAATTATTCAAAGAATCAAATGTGTTAAAATGGCCAACTTAATTGTCCATATTCCAATACGCTTTAAAAAGTTTCAAAGCACTTATTGATGCAGAACAATCACTAAGCTTGAAGCGTGTGCCTTATTTAGTTTGTTCCCTTTTTGACCCTGCATAGCCTTTTCAATATTACATATTTAATCATTGTTATTCTTAAATTAATTAAATTAATGTTCAATGTAGTGCTTTGCCTAACTTCATTCATGTGTGGTTTCCCACAGCCGACAGCTCACATTGATCATTTTCACGTTTATCACACTTACATTTGGATAAAGTTGTGGTGACAGGTATTTGCAAAAGGTTAAGGAAAGCTTATGCATTAATTGATTAGTCAACCGAGTCATAGGAAATATATAATATAAATAATACTTATTACACATACACACTTTTTGCATTTCAGGACATACAATTTATATCCAACATGTCCTTATCCTATTGGGAAACATTATGGTGAAATCTGGTTGAATTGATGAACTACTTTTTAAATCATGCTACATAGATATTTTACTTTTGATAACTTCTAAACTACTTCCAACAACAGCTAAAGATCCCACATCCAAAAGTGATGTTTCAATAAAAAAGGAGGTTGGAGTGTATCTTAATTATCCTGATCTGGCATATTGTCACTCTGGTCAGTCTATAAACTCATCATTTAATTAAGATAAGCCCAAGCATGCCCAAGTTATCTGACCCTTTCATAGGAGACTCAGTCAGATACACTGAAAGAGAACTCAATAGAAAAATATCCAACTGAAGTTTAATATAACCCAACATTTAGATGAAGAGTACAAGAAAGCAACAAGAACAAAGACTGCTGATTACTCTGATGCCTACAGTATATGCAGATGACACATTTTGAATATTTTGAATAAACATTTTGCATCCATGCTTGATGAGGAGGAGGAAACACTGCTGACTGAAAGTGGGGCACCGACAACAAGGAAAATACAAGTTATGTTATTTATACAACATATAGATGTGAAATACAGAAATATATGTAACCCTGCTGGCTGAGAGGATAACAGCCAGTTGATACACCTCTACCAACACATCCCTGTGTAATCCAGTCCCTTTCTGCAAGGCCGTCCCTTAAGAACCAGAATCAATGGAGAAGTCATTAAACCCTCAAGAGCAAAGGCCCTAAAAACCCTCACCTCCCTTCTCCTTCCACTCCTGCCCTCCTACCCCTCCACAGACACACTCCCGACGCCCCACCCTAGCCTTCTCCAAAGCGGCCTCTCACCCGCCCCCCTCTCCATCCACGGGCCATGGTCGGCTGGGGCAGGCTGGCACAGCTGCGCCGGGAGCCGTGCTGTCACAGGCGGTTAGGGTGACAGCCACTCACACTTCATAATGTCCCTCTCACAGGTCACCGAGCGACAAGCTGGGTCACTTCGCTCCAGCAGGCCGCCCCAAGGAAAGCAGAGTGCCCCCCCACCACCACCTCTCCATCAGATCTCCCCCAACCCGCCCTCCATCCCTCCACCCTCCTATTGCCCAGGAAAATCGAGAGACAGGAGGGGGCAGGTGGAGGGAAGAGGTGCTCTGTGGTGCTGGGCAAGGCTACTAAGCACACCGGAGACTACTTCAGGGTCACCATTAGAGCGGAGAGTTCCTCTGATACTGACAATGCTGGCAGAGAGGATTAGGGTCAGTGTGAGCTGCTTAGAGGAATATCATGGTGACACTTTCAATACTGTCTGTGGGTAGTGGTGCTGGATACAATGTCTTATCATCTTATCTTATCTATACAACTTTATCATACAATGCAACAACATTCGGGCTCAATTAGATCAAACTTAATGTTTGGAACGTTTTTTAATGCAATACCAAGTATATTATGCCATTTAACCATACTTATAATATATCATGTATTTCAATGTGCCTTTAGAACTTTATATTTAAAGTTATGATCACTCATAAATATTCACAATGTCGTACAAAAATCATTATACACATTCTGAAGAATGTAAAAGGAGCTTCATTATACTTCATAACTATTCAATCATTGACTTATCTTAATGAATTATAAATCCCATGGTTGTAGGACCCATTATCCTATTGTGATGCATTATAATTGCTGTTAAATAATTATAAGGTGATTAAAAAATAATCTAAATAATAATTGTTTAAATGCAAAACAACACACTAAATATTGTATAATAATTGTTAATTAACCTCAAGCTAAACATGACCACTTATAATCAAATCACAATGCAATAAAGCAGTACAAACAAATATTTAATGTATTACAACAATGGATATTATGATAACTAAGACTCTTGCAAATATTATTCTAAGTGAGTGACCAGGAATTGTGAAGTTTTAGGACACTTCTAACCTTTAAAGTCCTTTATAATGTTTTCGGATTATTGATATAAAGCATAAGGAATAGTAATGAGTGATTACAACTAAATGACAGTGCTATAGGCACTTTAAAACACATTGTAAACAAGATTATATTGCATTATAGAGAAAGTGCTACCCAAAATTGTTTTATTTATCAGGATTATAGGAGGAAATCTGTTTTAAAATGGATTTGATTTTCTTGTCATCCTTCATATGGGTAAGGGGATGGTGAATTTGGTAATGGCCATAGGAGAGCACCATATGCTCCTGATGTCGTCCATCCAACTGTCAATAATGTGCATTACCTCTGCACTCAACCACATTGTGAAGTCTGATCTGATAGCAATACAAGACTGAAGAGACAACATTAAGATTCACATTAATGGCTCTCAGTGATGGTCCCTCTAATTGGTTTGCCATTTTCACCTAATGCATAGCTTTCAGGTCGTCTCTATTAGAACTGACTATCTGAACATGTCACTTGGAATTAAGTAGACATTCTTTAATGATTCTGATCATATCTGAATATGAAATTACCTTATCGCACGTATTTCATTACTGCTGCATGGGGTCCCTCAATCAGAACGATGACAAGAGACTTAGATGACATTGTGAAGGAGTTTGGGATCATGGGAGTTGTCTTTCTCCTTGTTTTTCACAACCATCTCTGATGAAAATCTACCTGACATGACTCAGGTAGAAATTATGTGGAGGTAACGTAATAAAGATGTGTAGGATATAAATTGCGCTTAAGGTGATTATGAAGGTAATACAATTATAAAAGGAGGTCTCCCTAGTCTTAAGAGGTACAACTCCTTCTATTCTTACCGTTCTTAATGCTTTGCTAACTTAAATTGACTCAGATTATTTTACTTAGAACAACTCAGTAAACCAGGTCACAGTTTTCATCAACATTATGTCATTTACTTCTAATAAAAATAGCCGCCAGTCACTATTAGTTAATATTACTTTAACTTGCTAAATTAACAAAATATTTGTTGACTTCCTTGACCACGTTATGTGGTAGATTCAATCTTGGGGTAGCCCGGCGCTTTATGATGACAATAATCAAACTAAATAAAGTTTTGTGTATTGAAAATGGTTGTGTCAATATATAAATAGCATATGAATTGTGGCATTAACCCCTTGTCTTAATACCGCTTGTATTAGGCTGGATCAATTAAATATCAAATCAATAGTTCTTCAGTAGATTTCTGTATTGCAAACTGGCAAGCAACTAATGTAAATGTCTATATTACTGTTATTGGGTATAATTCTGTAATTGTATGGCAACCAAATTAAATGCCCTGTTACTTTAAATAAAAATGAAAGGTTTCTCTGGTTTTGTTCATTGTTTGGGATAATGTAAGCACACATCTCAAATATTAAATGACTTTAATTAAGTTGTTTTTAGATATTTTAGAGAGGAAATTGCATAAATTGTATCTTTAAATTAAATCGTAAAAGATGCGAGAAATGTTTCAAAAATAAAAATGTGGAAGCTGTGTATTGTTTGCGTGATAACTTCACAGAAAGCCAGAGAAAAACAACTGTACAATGTTCACAACATTGTTTTCCTTCTTCATGCACTAACAAACGACAAGTTAAGCATGTGAATTTGGGGCCAAATAAGCTAATTGGATGCAATGCCTGCAGTTGGCTTCAGCTGTGAGTGAAAGGCCTCATACCTAATTCCCGTTATTCAAACAGTCACACTCTGAGAGCGGTTAATTCACTGAAGGTGCACATACACACCCACTGAACAATGTGTAGCAATTAATTTCGCTCTCCCTCCCACATCTGGCGCTTCGGTGTGACCCTGCCTCTGCTGTGCCGTGTCGCTCAGGCTAGGCAAGCCTCTGCAATTTCACACGTAAAGGACCCCAATGAAACGTGAAAATAATATGTGGCATTGTTAAATTGCATTAAAGAGTTTAAAACAGTAGATATGTGCACCCCCCCCACCCCCTTCCACTTCACGCTACCAAGAAAACAAAGCCGTAAATGTGCTCTAATGCTCAGTGATGAGGCCTGACATAATGTAATATGCACTGAGGGTGCATTTACACAAAGGGGAACATTTCCCATTATAACAAACAACTCAGGAGAGAGAGATGAACTTGATGCCACAACACAAGTCACGCCAAAGGGACTGTCAGGCCACTCTGGGTCACCCATCAATATGTGCCAATTCATTTTCTGTATTTACATTATCCTCAGAGTAAAGTGTAGGGTGAATCTAAAAACAAAACACAAAGTTTAATAAAAGCATATTCTTTTAAGCCACTTACCAAGCAACAACTAGACTTTAGCTGTTCAAATGTTATGTTTAGCTTTGTTAATGTGTGTTATAATATTATAAAATAGACATCTTTGAACTCTATGGGCACACCACTGCTTGTCACTCGACGATGCTGGCAGCGTAAATAAGGGTCAGTCTGAGCTGTTTAGATGGTAATTAGACTTTGGTGAAATATTATGATGTACTGACACTGTACTGTAGGTCTTGAGGTAATGGTGCTGAATGTAATGTCATACAATCCTGTCGTATGATACAAATTAAAAGAAGTTGGGTAACACTTTCTACAGTATGAAGACCCTGTCTTTAAAATGATGATACTCAGGTTAAGTACCTCAAAATTGTACTAAAGAATACTATTTGAGTAAACGTACTTTGTTACGATCCACCACTGGAAGTCATAACCTATTGTTAAAATTCGGCTAGTTTGACATTTAGGATCTACTGAATATGATTTTGTGACAAATGCACAATAAGTAAAGGTAAACATAACATGGACTCAGGGATGTTGATGACATTTTTTAATACTTTTTTTCTGACTAAATCATTGAATGAGAGAGGCAGAGGCATGACATTTAAATTTGAATCCTTAAATGCAACCTTGAGTGTCCAGCAGGTACTGTAACAGGCAGCTCATCTGTTGATTTTAAAGTCTGCATTTTCTTTTCATATTTCCTTCATCTCCATCTCTTTTCCCCGTACACACCATCTCCTCCTCTGCACCACCTCTCTGTCTCTCCCTTGGTGCCACTGTGCCAGTCACCCTGCTCTAGGGCTCTGGAGATATTTCAAACATATCCGGGAAATCAATCTTACAGCAAACTGAAGGAAAACATCGAATGTCATTGAGCAATAAGTATGAAGCATGTCAGAGGTAGAGCTGATGGCTGGGCCTGCGGCGAGTTGGGCCTGCCAGTGTCCCAGAGAGAGGCTCGTCAGCGGGCCCCCTGCCTCTGAACACAGAGGAACACACACTCGTACACACACACAATACACAACACACACACACACACACACACACACACACACACACACACACACACACACACACACACACACACACACAACACACACACACACACACACACCACACACACACACACACACACACACACACACACACACACCACACACACACACACACACACACACACACACACCCACACACACACACACACACACACACACACACACCACACTTCTGATAGAGAACAGTAGAGTGCAGTTTATGCTATTATGGCTTATTTGGTTCACACCATTTTCACCTCTCATTGAGATTGAACTAAAATACAAATCTCATGTCAATCTTTTTTGAAATTCTCATAATGGAGTCAACATTTTTTTTTTAAAAGGCATAGAGAGTATTTCAATGAAAACTTTCAAATAAAAGATGAAGGATAAACAATTAGATGGAAGTCGACAAAATAATTTAGTTAAGGCTGCAATTGAAACTTTAATTATTGATTTATCTGGAACAATTTCGCTTCACAAATTAATTGTTTTGTCACAATCATTACGCCTCCAAAGAGTAAAAGGTGACTTCTTTAAATTGCTTGATTTATCAGACAGTCCAAAACCTTAATGTTATTAAATTAATATATGAGAAGCTGGACACTTTTCTGTGTCATTTTTGCATTAAAAAATGTAAGTAATTTATAAATATTGGCTTTTGTTTTGTATTTTGTGTTTTATTTAGATGAATCAATAACTCAACTAGCTTCGGATTTAAAATAAATGCTATCATGTACCCATTCTAACTTATATTGTGACGTAATAATTATTTTGCCATTATTATACAAATCTCTGTTGTCAAGATGAATGATTCTAGGCAAACTGTATTACAAAATGAGTTACTAAGCTTTTGTGCAAAGAGTTTTGCCTTATGTAAGAACTGCATACATTCATATGCTATTTTCACATACATTCAACCATAACAGCCTTTAAACGACACAGTTTCACAAAAACATGTTCTGAATCTCTATATTTGATTTTCTGTAGTACATAGTTCAGGGTTATGCTTTACATCTAGCAGAGGCTATCACGCAGTTTCGGAAGACATGGAAAACATGAGAGAGGAAGATGGATTTCAGGAGGCAGGAAGGGAGAAGGGCAGGAGAAAGGGAGAGACCAGGCCCAGACAGACAAGTGAAGGGAAGCAGAAGTTGATGAAACAAGATGTCACCATTGATGGGTCATTACACCCAAGTAAGCATGGGACACTAGCTGGGCCTGCACTGACCCCCCTCACTTTCTCTATCTTTTTGTCTCCCTCTCCCACAAAGAACTACAAAATATGCTCCTGCCTACTTTCTTACTATTACTTTTAGGGCCTATTGGCGATTACCCTCTCGGTACGACAATTCACTACAGTTCAGTGTGGCAGCACTCCTAATTGGCCCTCTTATATCCTCATACACATGTGTTTACATCTCCAGGTCAATTGAATTAGGCTTTATAATGAGCCTGGGTGCTGAATATCTAACGCAGCTCAGCACATTGATGCATAAACCGGCACAAATCAGGTGAATTCAGTTAAGTGTTTACACTTTACAGCACATGCACCCAGTATCTGTCTCACGGTTCATTGTTGCACCCTTCCTGTTGCTCATTATCAAGGCTTCGTGAAGATCAGGGCTACGGCGTCCATGATGCCACATCAGCGGGTCGAGGATATGAGATCAAAAAGCGACACTAATCTACAAATCCCTAGTGTTGGAGTTTAAGCTCACCCATTATTTGTTTTAAAGCTTACTCATTATTTACACAATGTCCATATCACACAGCCACTGACCACATCCCAGAGATGAGACAGTAAGAACCTGAGGATGCAGAAAGTGAGATGTTAATATATGGAAGAACTTAAGGTGCGATTATTAAAAAAGCAGAAAGAAGTCTTGATTTGAGTGTGTGAGGGATGAATTAGTGATCTGTCAGTGATTCAGGGCGATAATGAAATGTTTGTTTCTGTTGATGGATAGGGGAGCCTGGATAAGAGCTGTGATGTGAACATGACAGAGTGGGATTAGGATTTGATTGTCCCTAGGCTGTTCAGTGGCAGAGAAGTTAGAGGTTATCGTTTAAGTATCAGTGCTGCAATTTACACAGGAGAGCCACTCGACTGTAAAATGTAAGGTTTAATATGTGTTCATTGTCTTGCATCAGTTACTTATACATTGTTCACTGTATAATGAATATAATATTACCAAAATAAGGGATAGTGTTAGCTTTGTTTACTTACTTTACGTGAATTCATTATATGTCGAAAACTGTTTATTGTGGAGGTTAATATATTATGTTTGTGTTTGTGTGTGGTTGACTGTTTTTCACATTAAATATAAGCCAACAAGCATTTCTTTGAGTCACAAAATGAAACAATAAGTGCATGCAAACAATCCGACCCAAAAATCTCGAAGGCAGGCTTTGCCATCTCTATCAATCAAATGAAAAATACAGAACTAATGTAGTCAGTGTTGGATAAGAGTGTCAGGCTGTCACATGTAAAGAGGGGAGCGGCCCAGTGGGACCCCACATCATCCTTCATGTGTGCATTAAGACTAGTGAGTGGAACTAAAACCTGGCTCGCGAAACCAACACGCCTGGCTCCATTGGGACACACATAAGTGACAATAACAACCGAATTAACCATGCACATGCAGGCGTCGGCGTGTTGAGCTGATATTGGTGAGCCGTGGGCTCAGTCAGTGGCCCCGAGTCCAGTCTGGTCCACTGATTCGAGGGACTACAACGAAACCATCATGCAGCCAGGACTCTGTACTGTGAAATTAGACCGGGGTGTGAAAGTGGAAAAACCAAATAAGCATGAGGTTGAAACACGGTATCACGCTCCCTCGCCTGCCTCATTCCCGCGCCTCAACACTGTCAAACTCAATAAAGAAGAAAATTGTCCACGATCAGAAGTATCTTGTGACTAATGTGCCATCTCTGCCTCAAGCTTGTTGAAATGCGGTCTCCTTTATCTCCATCTTGAATTATTAAGCCGTGCAAATATCTCTCAGCAAACAAAAGAGAAGCAGTTTGAAAACCAAAGTGAAACTTTTCTCTGCATTTTTTCCTACAAAGCAACATAGATCAAGACACTGCCGCTAATTAAACAATGAGCAATTAACTTTGCAACGTGATAAGTGTATTCATCTAAATTTCCTTGTGTCATTTTTACGTGTGTTTTGCCAAATCGCAACTGAGGTTCCTTTGCCATATTCTATTTGATTTCTTTGTATCCATCTGCGGTCCTCCTTTGAGCCTCGACATGTTGCTTCTTTCATGCTGGCAACTCTAATAGCATCTCATCCACAGAGACCTGACTAACACTTCCCCCCTCCCCCCCACACACACACACACACCTGGCACACACCCACACCCACACACACACACACACTCTCACACACACTCTCTCACACACACACACACACACACCACACACACACACACACACACACACACACACACACACACACACACACACACACACACACACACACACACACACACACACACACACACACACACACACACACACACACACACACACACACACACACACACAGATAATTAGTTGAAACACATGGAGGTCATAGGTCTATTATAGAACATAACACACATGAACAATAACATTTTTCCCACCCAAGAAAAAGACACTGTGAGGAACAAACAACTCCCCCCTGACACCTCTCCATGTTACCTTAACCTTCTGCACCTCTGCTGTCTTGGTGGCATCTGAAGGCGGTAACTCCAATCTTAGTATCCATGACCACACACACTCACAGCAGCTGAACAGTGATCATGGGACGGCAGAGAGCTGGTCTACAGCAGTCTCTCCACATCAGGCGTAGTTATACTCTGCCTGTTTGAGGTACACTGATTACTGATATTACACACACACACACACACAAACACACACCACCTTCACTGCAGGGTATGTGTAAACTCACCATGCAGAAGCAGGTCGCTGCATTAAACACAAGCATATGCTATCAAGGAGTCTTACTATGATCTTGCACACAGCCCTCCACTAGACTGGGCTTCAGTACGCTACACTTGTCTGTATTCCACTGCATTACATTGGGCAGAACAGGCTAATGGTAGCTGATGCACTGCCACACTGTTACAAGTCCAGGGCCTTGCTAGCAGGATGCTAGGCTAGGCTAAAGCAAATCAAGGCCTCCTGCAGTCATTGGTGTGAGAGCCCATTTTCACAGTTCACACCCGACCTACTAATGGCTGATCATTCATTCACGCTCTCTGTTGATTGTGCAGGCAGGGGGTTGGCCAATCGTACAATTCGCTAATGTACCGTACAGGATAATCGGCGAGAGCAATAAGCATGCTGATGTTCTGTTGGCCATGAAAACTGAGGTCTGGTAATCTGGGAATGTTTTAGATCAGGATCATGACTGAGTTGTGGGAGCCGCAGGTTGGGAGAGGAATGGACATTTAGATTTGATCAACACAAAAACCTTTGTATCTGTAAAATCTATGGATGCATAGTTTTCAAAAGGGTGGCTGGCTATTCATTTCTATGCTCAGTACTGATGATAATGTTACTGTTATATTATATTCCAGACCTGATGATACTAATGCATCTGGCCTTCCTCTGTTTCTGCTTTGCTTGCATCTGAAATGTTTCATGGTTGCAGGTTTGCTGCATTGGGTTCATGAAATATTCAGTCAAAAGTGCTTGATATCTTTTCAAAACCAGCTGATTTGATGATAAACAAACATCACACTTTTGGCAGAGAGTGAAATTAGCTAACAATGGGAAATGCTTATTTCATATTTATCATATAAATGTATTGGGCTCTCAATACATAGCATTTTTGGGATCTTCTTCACTTCAGATATTTTTATATATATGTATTTTTAACTATTTCAATATGATCAAACTAATCCTGCTTTTAGTCATCAGAATATTAATTTAGTATATTTTGAGGTGCATGCTGTTTGCTCTCTTACAAAGATTTTTTTTTTAAAGAACCAAATGTATTTATTCCAATGTTAATAGGTTACTGGTTAAGAAACACTCATAAAATCAGCAACGTTTTACGAACAAAAATAAAGACTTATAATGTTTTCTCACTCTAATCTGTGATGGTTTGTAAACCTGATTATGTTACTAATTAGAGAAAAGAGAGGCATGGAAAACTAAGTGTGAGGGAGGAAACAAACCCTCACAAATAAATTAATTGATATATTAAGGCAGCCTGCCTCAGGCAGCATGGGGCTGTTAACAGGAAAAAACAGTTCACTCCCTATAATTAATGTCAGTATATGCAGAGAAATACTGCACACATTCTCCACAGTTTCCCCGCTTTGACTGTATTTAGAAATTCTAATTGACATTAAGCCTGTATTAGTTTAGCATTTTATGTGTCAGTAAAGAGCTGTGAGGCTTGCTGATGTGAAACATGTTGCATCTGCCTCCCTCATACAGTAGGTTTTTCACAGTGCATTAGGAGAACCTTGTTGAATCAGTCTTTGAGATCACACCGCATTTTCTGTTTGACTTCACATCCTTACCCTGTGGACGAGCTTGACTCTGCTTCCTTGTCCATCTGGATTTCCCCTCTCATCCCAGAAAGTCCAGTTCTGCCAAACATGACAAACTTCCTCAACTAGATTGGATTACAACACGAAAGCGAGCGTGCGGCCTCAGCCTCAGACTTAAATACTCTGCGGGCTAAAAAGAGAGTGATAGAGTTAGTGCCAAGGAAGCATAATTAATGTTCTTAATTGGGCCTTTCCTTACAGTGGCCACTGATAGTCCACTCATAGCCAGTGATGGCTCCTGGGGCCACTGCCAATGCGTTGATAATGACGTGTGTCCTGTGCTTGTCTGATCTCATACAGTTGTTGGCCTTTTCTAGCAGGAATCTGTCTCCGACAACACTCAGCTTTGGACAGAGTAGGGGATGCAGCCTTAAAGTCATCAAGACAAGACATATGTGTTGTCATCTCGTCATGTCTTAAGATGATCTACTGTTTGTTGACTGATGAAATGAGTCATAACAAGTCCCCTCTGTGTCCCTTCTTATTCAACCTGTGTCCACTACAAGATGGGTTTAACCCCCTGAACCTGCTCTCCCCCAGAGGTCTTACTTAAGCACTCTCCTCCTCCCTCTGACCCATGGCTTAGTGACATCGGATGGGCAACGAGGTGTAAATCCGGTGCTATTACAGACCCCTGCCACAGTTAAGTCAGGTGTGACACACAATCCTGTTTGGTGGCAGGGAACATGTATTGTATATCCACTTGCGGTGAGATTTATTTTGATGTTTCTGCTGCAGAGGTTGAAAGATTCAATGAATGTCACTTGCGGTGTCCTGCTGGCTAGTGGAAAAGCAAAACTGCAATATCCTTGGTTTAATTTCAGCTGGAGACCTTTGTTCCATGTCATACTCTGCTCTCTCTCATCACATGTTTCCTGTCCTTTTACTGTTGTCATTCATCCAATATTTGCTATAATCCTAGTTTTTTTCCCCCTTCACTTAACCAGTTAAAAAACGATTGATACAAATGTATTTTACAATGACTACAATGCCAAGAATGCAGCAAAGTGACATGCCATGTAGGCTACACGTGAATTTCATACAAGGCATTTACATAAATATACATAAAATACATAAAACATAAATGGTAAGGAGTGAAAACTAATGTCCCTATCAACCAAACACAACACAACATTTTGCATGACATTTTACAATAATTTACATTAAATAACACAGACATGGTAAGTCCTGCAAAGAGCTCAGATTTGAATATTTTTTACAACATAATGAAGTAGTATGGTTAATGTTTACTGGAATAGACTGTATCTCGTATTCACAGTAAATAGATATAACAGCATTTATTGAAGTATACTAAGTATAGATGAAGCCTTGTAAAACCAACATGCAAATGCTTTTTAGTCTGAGGATAAAGATTTTTGTTGAATTTGCAGTCCCTGAACAGCATCAGACCAGCAGGGGTCAGTAGTGCACTGCTATCAGAGCTCCTCATCACCAGCTAAACAGGCTTCCTGTCTAAAACCAACTGCACTAAGCTTAAGGTTAAGTAACACAGATATTTTCATATATAAAATATATTTCCTATATAACTTGAGTGCCTGTCTTCTATTTAGCAGCTACAAAAAATTCAGTAAATCACTTGACATATAACATATAAGTAAAACACATATTGAAAATAATTATTTTCATGCTTACAGCTCGTATTAATTATGTGGACAAGGGTCAGTAATTTGTGCTCTCATTTTTAAATCATAATGAACTTCAGTCGGGCTAAAAATCTGAGATCTCACTGATGCACAAAGGTAGGGACAGACATTACCTTGTAATTGTTCAATTTAGTCAGCATTTATAATATTCACCTCAGTGAATTCACATATCTCACGATGTTCTGGCCAAAATATAAATGCACCTTATTTCTATGTCTAATTAGATACCATTAGAGTGGACGTCTAAAAATCTATTTTTCTGCTTTCTCAGCACAAGGCTGTTGTTGGTTTTTTGCAATAAGTGACAATTAAAAAATTACATTCAAGAGATAAAAATGAGGCAAGGAGCGCAGACTTGAAAACAATCACTAAGTTAATAAAGGCTATTTAGATATGCACATGCACAAGTGTGCTGATATGTTACTTGGCCTCCATGGTCATGGGGACGCGGTGGCAGCTTAGTGTCCAACAAGAGAAGAGACTGACACACTTTCTCTCTGTGGTTTCACCCCGGGGCAGAGAGCTAATTAAGGAGGTATTCTGGTTTTATTTACTGTCAGCTATTGGCCTCTGGGTGTGTGTGTGTGTGTGTGTGTGTGTGTGTGTGTGTGTGTGTGTGTGTGTGTGTGTGAGAGTAGGACTGATTTTGCCCTATTTGAGACCATTCTCAGTCACACCAGTTTAGTTGGGCCTTGCCATTTCGCCCACATTCAGCCAGCGGCAGTAAGACAGTGGTAATGCTGACCGTTGTCCTTTAGCAAAAGCCTCTCTTAGAAGGGTAGCTCCACGGCGATGCAGGGAGGTGCTGGGCAGCCAGCGCTGCAGGGAGAAATGTAATTACTATGCCCTCAATATGATACAGATATCACAGATATATCAAAGATGTGGTGTGGAGATGCACTGTGCATCAGTGAGGCATATCAGCAGAACCATTACATCCATCTTTTAATCATAATTCAAAGAATGTACAGTAAGTTAGTGTTCTAAATATAAATAGTCTTATTTTAAATCATCCAGTTGTTTGTATTACAACATAAACATTGGTTTTGATGATCAAACATATCAAACATCCAAAGGTCTGCTTCTTTACCCAGCATCACATTATGTATCACTTTAAGTTTGAGCTTAATTTGGGCAATCTGTTCCTTTTCAACGTCATAATTGGACTTCTTAAAAAATAACAAATATGTTTTAGTGTCAGTGTTTTATCACTATGAGTGGATATTTTTTACAACATATTATATTTTGGATTCATTTTTCATTATTAATTATTCAAACTTCTCAAACAGTCCCTTCTTGAAAGTTGCCTAGTATGCTTTTATGTTTTTTCTAACCTAGATTTAAAATGTTACTTTTCTTATTGTTACTTCACTTTCATCTTTGACCTTAAGGATTTATGTGCAGAGTTTGAAAATTGGAGACTTTTCACATGTATCTGCTAAAGGGGGAACATTTGTCAGTTTTCACCTCAATACTGAGGTTAAGATTTATATGTTCTCTTTTCATTAATTTTTTTATTATTTTGTGATTACTATTAGTCTGTATGAAAACCATGGTTGTGTGATAACTTGAAAACAGCATGTATAATGAAAGACTTAAATATGAAGTAGGGGGATTTTGAAACTAACAGATTGTTTGCAAATTCATAAAAGCTGTTTTCTTTATTGTTGGAGAATGAAGTGACTTGCCCGTGTGGATTCTTAACTAATAAATGTGTCATGAGTCAAATAGTAATACAAAGTAGAAGTGCAATTATCAGCAGGCAATATGCAGAAAGACAATAGACAAAAAAACTAAAGAAAGGCAAAGACAAACTGCATGCATTAACTATTGAAAATATTATAACTACAAGGTTGTTGTATCAGATATTAGAGCATCAGTTAATCACCGACTACAACCAGGTATAATCTGTGACAGTGACAACAATAACAAAAGCAATCAATCTCAAAGTAATTATCAAGGCATGTTTGAACATACCAAATCTTATATTAGAATATTATACAATTCTCCTAAACCTTGCTTAAACATACTGCTGCTTATGCAACAAATACCCACTGTCTGTGTTGACTGTGGATGGTCATTTGTAGATAAGCCGACAGTGGACACCCTCCCAACATCCGCTGATGTTGATCAAACAGAACCTGCAGTCCCCCAGCGGCCCCAAGCTGATTCAAACAGTACCTCAGCAGGACTCTCTTTACAGGGTTCCTCTGCAGCTCCATTTGTTGGTGACAGCGCTGCAGCAGAGGTGACACACCACAGTGACAGCCCCCCCCTCCTCTTCCTCCACCCTCTCCACCACCATCCACTCACCCAGCGGTGGTGCCCCAGTGAGCCCTCTACCTCGGCCACGTCAGTCAATAAACCACAGGCAGCCACACACACACAAACACACGTGTACACACGCGTACACACTCACTCTCACTCTCACTCTCTCACCACACACACACACACACACACACACACACACACACACACACACACACACACACACACACACACACACACACACACACACACACACACACACACACACACACACACACACACACACACACACACACACACACACACACACACACACACATCATCGACAACCTGTGTGGATGTTGAGGGGAACGACGGGACGCAGAGTGAGTGAAAGAAAGGAAGTGATGGCTGGATGGATGCAGAGTGTTTGAGTGGTATCTGTACGCCGGGCGCAGCGAGCAGGACTCTCATTATGGGCTGTTTTGTCTGACAGCGACGGTGCTGTAGCTGTTATGGGGAGTTGATGACCCAAGTGACCCGGAAAGCAAGGCGTGGCCCACACAGCTGTGGTCACCGTGGTGATCCCACACAGTGTAATTAATGCACACAATCAGAGGTGTCTGCATACTTGTGTGTGTGTGTGTGAACATGCAAGCAGGGGTTTGCCTGCTTATTACAACCAAACAGTGAGTTACAATCTGACAACAGAGAGCTCTGTGTAATTTCCCATCATGCCTCATCAGGAACAGCGGGGGGCCAAGAGCCTCGCCACATCAGCTCACACTCGGACCTGGGTAGAAAATTACCATCATTAAACAGCGATGTGTGCGAGAGAGAAAGAGGGAGCCAAAAAAAGAGAGAGCCTGTGATAGACAATGGGAGAGAAGGGAGAATGGAGGACACACACTCCATCCTGTGAAAGGAGAGAGGGACAATCTGTAAATGCCAAAATCATGATGCGGTATTGATTTAGGAAAAATTGAGCTCTCAGGATGTGGGGTCCACAAAAGACAAATCTATGATACAATTTCACTAGAAAAACACAGAACAGAGCTTCACAGTTTCCTTGTCTCTCTTGTCGCTCCTTTTTTCTCTCTCTCATTAGCGAGTGGCTGTGATTGTATTGGATTGAACGGTGACTCTGTATTGATCTGGTCATTCCTCTGAGGAAAAACGTAATCAGTGCGCTGTGTCTCTGCGGGCCGAGAGGCTGGGGGTGGAGGGTGAGATTAGCTATGGGACAGGTGGGAAGATAGGCAGCAGACAACCACCGAGGATCACAAGACACACAGTTTATATTTTATTGGGAGAAACAAGCGCGAGGAAAGAAAAACTCAACTTTGTACTGTAATGAACAAATTACTTTGGCCGTAAATGTACTCACTGGGGAACTTTCTCATAATAATTGATGCATTATTTCTGGGTGGTATAATCAGTCAAAATGCATCATTATGTATTTGTTTATAACTTTGTTTATGAATAATCTGGAACTTATAGGTAACATGTTTCTCGTAGCTTTAAAATAAATGTATTCAAGGATTATTTGCAATATTTTCTGGTGTAGAAGTAGTAGCATAAAATGGAAACACACAAATAATTTTTTTTTATAGGGTTACACAGAGTGAAACCACTGCTTAAAGCAAACAGATCCAGCCTCTTGCTTGTCAAATGTCCAACTTTGTTTCAGTACTGAAATACACACAAGATATGATAGACAAAGGATTTGTGGCGAGGCTCCAAGCTGAATCCCTGTCTCTGATGTCTCATCTCAAGCTTGCTTTATGTTACAGTGACACCTACATATTTGAGAAGTTAAAATGTAAGGCAGTATCAAAAAAGTGGTGTGAAATCACAACCACGCTGTGAGCTGAGTTGTGGTTATCTTGGAGAAGCCCAGTGTTTCCTGACAGTCTGTAGTCCTGCAGCTCCTTTTCCGTCCTGACAGCTCAACTAGGCCCATGGCTCTGTTATTAAGTCCTTCTGTCTTCTTATATTTTTCTCAGCCCCATGCTTAAAGAGTTTACCCTTCTATTATCTACCATTACCCTTTTTCCCCAACACTAATTTCTGGATTTTCTGTACCCGCCTTTACAAAATGTAGCAATTTCTCCCTCTTTCTAATCTAGAAATGTCTAATCTTTCTAGTGCGCTGTTATATTTCCTCCGTTTCTCCCACTTCCTATAGTTCTCTTATGAAAATAGGAAAAAATAGCATCACATGATCACTTGACTGAACGTTCACCAGGCTGCTCTGCTGGCTGGAGATGAGAGGAAGGAAGAGATGAAAAAAAACCAATGAGATGGAAAGTAAACAGAGATAGACTGAAAGACCCAGGAGGAGAGTTGGACATATGCAGACCAGAATTTATTTTGTTGAGGAGCAGTTGGCCCATCACCCCTCGCCTTTCTCTAACACATATTGTATCCTTACTCACACACACACACACACACACACACACACACACACACACACACACACACACACACACACCACACACACACACACACACACACACACACACACACACACACACACACACACACACACACACACACACACACACACACACACACACATCACACCACACACACCACACACACACACACACACAGCTACACACACACAACACACACACACACACACACACACACACACCACACCACACCACACACACACAGCACACACACCACACACACACACACACCCCCAATGTAAAAGGCCTACACAGATGCGCTCTTAGTGAGGAGGAGAGAGAGTCTTTGCATGGATGACCCAGTTGGGTTTGTGCCAGTTTCTGGAGGAGCCTGGAGCCAAAGTGTAGACCTGGAGACAAACACACACACAATACACCACACACACACACACACATCGGACGTACAACCATCTGGTCCCGTGCCTTTTAATAACTGAAACAAGGCACAAGATGTAGGCAGCATGGTGCATGATTTCCCATCAGCCTGGCAACGAGAGAGCAGTAAGTAACAATAGCAACAATAGCCCTGAGAACAGTAAATACACAAAGCATAACAAGTGTAGATGGAAACACAAGGCAGCGGATAAGGCCTTTGTTTGCAGAAAATTGGAGAATGTGTTGAAGGAGAGTATAATGCTTTTATGGGTTTCAACACACAGGATGTTCAAAAAGATGCAGCCACGCTTTCTCGCCATAGCCGGCATACATTCCTTCCCTTCCTTTGCTCTCTCCCTTTCTTTTCTTCCTCTCTGTCTTTCTCCCCTGCTGCGTACAGGAGTCAGTCTGACTTTTGATCCTGACATCTGCGTCTTGCAGGAATGTCTGTGTGCTCTCTCTGCCCTCTGATGTAGCTCCAGGAACTAATGGAATGTGAAAGAGACAGACGGGCTTCTCGTCTGAAAAACACTGCCCTCTCTCCGTACACATGTGTATATATGTGTGTGTCTACATGTGTGTGTGTGTGAGTTGAGAGGGCACACACATATCTACTGTCTGCTTCAATCCACCCATTTCCACAGCATCCCGAGATAAGATGAAATGAAATGAAAAGGGGGGAGACAGGGGAGAAAGCAAATGATAAGTGAGTTGAACACCTCAATTTATGATTTTGCACTTGGCAATATGTGGTTTTTGGATCGGGTAACCTTTGAGCTGTAGTGTACGGGTTAATCCCACAACTCTTTTACTTTCTCTCCCTGGCTCCCTCTCCCTCATTCTGCGGAGAGAGTCTGAAGGTCTAAAAGGGTGTTTACAATTCACTAATCTGACTTCAAAACCAGCTTAACTCTGGGAGACATCAAAGGTGCGCGCGTGATGGCCCCACTGATCCCAGTAAGGGGGGGATGTATGATAGACTGGAAACATAGTGAGAAGGGGTGGGGGATAAAAGAAACGAGAGGAAACTAGATATTTCTGAGATCTTGTGATGACTGTCTCACTTGATCCAAAACCAACTGTTCCAGACTTATGATAAGGCTTAGAAATCAAAAGCACTTCATGGGGATGCCCAGAAAACACAATCTAGGATTTGATTCCATCTTGATACATTATTTTAATGAAATAATAAATAGAACCTCATTTTCTCATTAACAAGGTTGGTAAATGTTGTGATGCACATCTCAAACTATGATTTTTTTCTTACCCGAATAATAAATGCATCCATCACGCTTTATCGTCTTTATCAGAATCACTCATGATAAAAAAGGACGGATAATATATCTGCGTTTCATAAACATATTAATTAAGAACTGAAAGCTGGATTTTCCCATGTTCCAGGAGGTGGACATGGGAGTCTTTGTCCTGGTGAGGCTAACTAATGATGAAGAGCTCATTTAGAAGAGACTTGCATGAATATCTGCACAGGAGAAAATGCAGCCAAAGTAAAATTAGCCAGTAATAAATGAACATTGTAGAAATACATCTGGCATTAATTTTCATCCAAAGGTCACGGTTCATTAAATTACCATTAAAGAGTTTGACAAAATATATTTGGTGCTCACTGAGGTATGCTGGCTTTGTGATGTAAAATATATAAATAACTGTAATAACTATAGCTGTGTTTCCAAGACCTATTAATATGAGATGGAGAGGAGAAGCCTATTCTGTAGGGACGTTATCAAGGGATTTTTGCTATTAACAGATGTATTTTTCCTCCTCTTTGAACACATAGAAATAATGCAAATTATAATAAATTATCAGGCCAAAAATGGGGGCAGCATGATTTGATGGAGATGAGCTGATTGCAGCCTTATTAGTTATTCCGTAAGTGTGCTGAATACATCTCAATGCAAAGTTCTTTTGTGATTTGAAGTTTGTCCCACATTTCTATTGAGCTATCAGGGACGAACATGTGAGACTGCCCCGAGCAAACATCTGCTCACACATGTACACATATGTATAAACATACACAGGCTGACAACAAAAAACAACAAAAAGGAAAAATTAAAATGCCAAAGACAATGTACAATAGGAGCATATTTGATTGCGAGTAAAATAAAAAGAAGGAGATAGGAAAGAAGAGAGGACATTTGTGTGTGCATTGTTCTATCTGTATTTGTGTGTGTGTGTGTGTGTGTGTGTGTGGTGTGTGTGTGTGTGTGTGTGTGTGTGTGTGTGTGTGTGTGTGTGTGTGTGTGTGTGTGTGTGTTCATGTGTGTGTGTTAGAGGGAAGCAGAGCAACATGAGACAGAGAGACTCGGGTGGACAGACACTGATTCCCCCAGGTGCATGTTGGGTAAGTCTTCAATAATATGGAGTGACAAGGAACAGAAGGAGCCGATTTCTCCTCATGTCATATCCTCTTTCTCTTCTCGCTTCCTGCTTCTTGTCAACAGGACTTTAAACTGGTGTTTGTTAAATTGGATGTCAGGGTCAACAGAGGACTTTGTTACATCGAATGCTTGTCTGTTTGTGTGCATGTGCAAGCCTGCGCGTGCAGAAATGAGTGTGCGTGTTCAATGCGGTCGTTTAAATGTGATAACATGTTGTCTCTTGGTGTTAGAGGGTCTGGGTCAGAGATTAAAACACTGTCGAAATACCTTTACCCAAATCAAACTTTAACATAATGTGTATATCACAACACATGTAATTTAAACACAAACACCATCGTGACACCGAGCTCTCAACCACAGCAGAATCCGCACTGTATTACATGTCAAAGCCCCCGGAGCCTCCTCTGTTCAGCCATGCCACTGCAGCAGGTCTACACTGCCTTTACAGGAAGCCTCATATGAGTAGGAAGCCCCTGGACATCTCTGCTAATCACTCATCCCTAAACAAGCACTTCTTAAATGACCTCAGAGAGAAAGAAACAAGAGACAGACAAACCGAGCAGCCCAACAAGGCCCCCAGGCCTCCAACCAATTTAAATCCCAATTAGATTTATCAGATACTCTCAAGAGGTGAGTGTGTGTCCGTAAATGTTTGTGCATGCTTGTGCGTATGTTTGCGTGCATGAGTGTGAATTGTCAGACAACCAGCTCTCCCGTACAAACAACAAAGGTCATTCCCTGTCTCAGTCGGTGTATGTTATTGTTCCGATTAGTGTGTGTGATTTTGTTTTGACTGTTATTGTTACAATCGCAGAAGCATCTGACCTTTGTCTGTATAAAATAGAGGATCACATTATTGTCATTGTCAGAGGATTTCCCAAATGTCTTATCATGCTTTGGCAAGTCAATACTGATCATAAAGAAGTGTAAGAATAATAAAAAAACAGATTTATTTCCTGGAAAACCCTAGGTCAAAGGGTATACACACACACACACACACACACACACACACACACACACACACACACACACACACACACACACACACACACACACACACACACACACACACACACACACACACACACAACACACACACACACACACACACACACACACACACACACACACACACACACACACACACACACACTTGTTAAGTGTTTATTTTGTTAACTACTGCAGTTTCTCACATCATTACCTAAATGCTAAAGTCTTAAAGAAAGAATATATACGCCATGTTTGCTGTTATACACAATGTCAAGCAGGTTTTAATAAAATACTACAAAGTAGAATAGGCACTCTCTTTTCTTTCCGCCCGCATACTCACTTATACTCTGCCAACGGAAACTTTTCTCCGTTTCTCCATCACACAGATAAAATGTACTCTATCTCACAGAATAAAAAGAGATGTACGTTGTTTTGTTGTCTAAACTCAGAATTTTAGATATAAATCACAAACGTTACATATCATAAAGCGAGTCCTACATACACTGTGCCCTGTCTCCATGTTGAGGGAATTACTTGTACAAACAGATTTGTGATCTATGTATCAAGTTAATTTCGCAAATGTCTACATTGTACACAATAATTTCAGAATGTTTTAGTAGCAGCTGCTTAAAAAAATCCTTTGGCCTATTAACGCTTTTTGATAGCTACATAAACAAAAGCACACACACATCCTGACACACACACACCAGATGGCCACTCCCCCCCTTCACCTCTTACATTAGGGTCCCGTGGCAACAGGTCAAAACAGGTCCCACCTGAACGGGGCATTTCTGGTTCACAGGTGAGTCCAATCTTTTCCTCTGCTCCTCCTTCTCTTTATAGTCATGTCCCGCATCTCAAATGAGAGCAGGTCAGCATGTGCCGGGCTACTTCTGCGGGCCAGATGGGATTCAATGGAGATGACATTCGGTGGATGACCCACCTGATGTAACCATCGTGCAGCTCGAGACGCTGTTTCATATCCTTTTGATAACCACAATAGAGAGGTGGACACATGCAGGTGCACACAAATGCACACATGAACAAATGCAGCTTCAAATACATACTGAAGATATAGTGCTAATGCTTTTGAATGTCAGCTACATATGTATTTAGTTGAGCATTGGCCTGTGTCATCAAATGTAGCAGGCCTGAATGAGGTTTCAGTCGGACTTGTGTTCCCGCCTCAGTCCTTCCCATGCCTCTAGGTGGCAGTATTGTCATATCAAGATCTTAAACCACAACTGCACAACAAATCTCAACAGTCTTCATCCACAGTATAATTATATGACTGCTGCTAAAAGCTGATCATGTACCTTGCACCGAGTCAATGCTGTACAAAATATATCCAAAACTACAAAACAAGTGATATGTCCAAGATGTTTCCAGAGGGCCCGTCTGTTTGTGTTTGATCCTACATAAAATAGTATGTCGTTGTGGTTTAATACATCAACCCCACAACTTAAAATCTAAGTGACCATGCATTAACAAGAAAGCATGTTTTATCAATGTTACAGAAATACAAAAATATAATTAATTGAAATAGATACCAATTAATGTTGTTTGAATGAAACTCCAAGCTGACCTTAATAGACTGCTCTTTTTTTAATTAAAACTGTGTTCAATGTACACATTCTTAGTTATTAAAGAGGATTCAGTACTTATTGTATATGGCACAAAAGGAATGATTGCAGGGCTCAGAAATAATAAAAGCATCATCCTCACCAACCATGAGGTAATCTACATTGAAGTATGTCAGGCTCCAGTGTGAGCATCCTTCCTATGTTATATGGAACAAGGTGTTTTGGAGATGCAGGGAGCTTTACGTGCAGAGCAGTACTTGTTCCAATGCTGACAGTGAGCTAGTAGCAATAACAGCCGCATGGTTTGTACAAGTGAGCAGCAAACAATTAGACTCATTATTGTGTCCTGGAGATTAGAGAAATGCAACGCGGGCCCTCCCCTGCTGTGCCTTGGCACCCTTTGGAGACAGTGAATCATATACACATGTAGACATTTCCCACAACAATACACCAGAAGCACTTCAAACAGCCGGCCCCATTCATGCATTCTTCAGCCAGCCAAGCACACAGTCTACATTTGTCAGTCATTGGCAAGTGGTATTTAGGTATCTGGCCAACTCACCACTTCACACAGGTATGGGTTAATCAACTGCAGGCCTCTTTTCCATCCTGGGTTTGCTGCATTAGTTGAAGTCCTGAATACAATCTGGTTGTAATCATCACTAAAATATATATTACTTCACGCAGGCCTCAATAACATGCTCATGGTTGACAGAGGAGTTACCTTTTATACTGTAGTTTGGGTATTTATGCACACAGGATTAAAAACGCCTCCTTGTTCTCTTGCTTTTACCTCCTTCCTTGGCTGCTAGAACTGTGGGTGCACCTGGACTCCCCAGCAGAGTGCTGGTCTGACAGCTAGCGCTGCGCAATGTCACGGTGTGCACTGATTGTCTTATCTGCCCATTTATCACAGTTGAATTGGAACCAGCCTTGCCTGAAACCTGCTTTCAGACTTTGTTCGGGTGACTTGGGATGCATGATGGTGCAATTGCTGAGCTTTCGGAAATGGGGGTTCCATTGCAAATATATTCAGGGTTATTTTAACATGCCGAGATACTTCATGTGTTTCATACTGTATTACACTGGCCTGAGATAATAATTACAATTAGCCTGCCAGGGAGGCATTGTAGGGGAACTGTGCACAATGTCTTTGGACCTTTCTGTTTCAGCAAACTGACACAAAATGACTTCCTGACAAGTGTAAGTTTCTCCTGCTTCAAATAGCTTTAAATGAAATCTTGCATGATTGTAAGACCTAAAAAATGCATCAGTGTGCGAAAAGTGGTTGGCTTGGCTCCATGAAACTGTCCGCACAAGATGTTTGCACACAAACCAGCTCTGATGTCTTCTGTCAGCCCTCATTTTGGTAAACACTGATGTCTACGTGATGAAACGGAGTGACAGGTGCATGATTGAGGTACTTAAAAGCAGACACTCAGCGTCTCTCCTCCTCTCTCCTGATCTCCCAGGGTTGCTGTGATTCTCCTCATGCGTTTCAATCCTGACATTATATGCATCAGCTCTCTTTCATCTTCTACAATTTTTTTAAGGTCCCGTTTTAATGGATGTAATGCACCTTTTGCAAGCTTTAGTGTTAATTGCAATATATATAATAATCACCTCGTTATCATTCACTGAGGCAGAGTTGCTATGCATCTTCATTAATAATAGGAGTATTACTTCTTAGAGATCTAGTGCAAACTTCTTTGATTCTGTTGGGCATGCGCTGGCTTGACATGGACTTTTGCCACCTTTTCAAAGACTTTGCTCTACGAACAGGTCGGCTTAAACGAGATCTGTAAAAGATAAACCTTAAATATGCATCCAGATCTTCTGCTTGGGCAAGTGGACTGAATCTGTATGAATGGCTAATGTGTTGCTGTGACGGCAAGCAACTAGATTGATCACTCATTACGATATCTGCTCCATTGGCCATTAACACCCGCAAGGAGCCTAACCATGGGCCCCATCACACACCAGGGTTAAATTGAGAGTGAAGAAATGAAGTGTGCTTGTGTGTGTGGGTGTGTGTGTGTGGGAAGGGTTGCTGAATTATCCAAATATGGTCAGCTATAGGCTGATGCAAGATGAAAGCAAAGATGACGATATAGGTGAGTGGGTTCAGGTGTCCTGGTATACATCAATTGTACAATACATCTTTATAGTTTCTCACCAGGGATACTGTCCTCTGTATTTATCACACTCACTAACCACATTAGGCTACAATACTGCAGATAAAAGCGTAACCATTTACCCAGATGGCTCTTCAATGGCAATCCAATGTGTGATCAAATTAGACATTGACTCGCATGTGGCCTGCCTGAGACCTACCTTCCTGGTGGCTGTAAGAATGACGAACACATAGAAGTGAGTCAAGAGGTTCTCCACACCCACCGCTGCAGGGATGTTGTCAAAAGAAAAAGATTTAATAAACCTGTACACACACACACACACACACACACACACACACACACACACACACACACACACACACACACACACACACACACACACACACACACACACACACACACACACACCTGCCTAAGTGAAGGATTTACCTGGGTTACACACAGTACATTGAACATGCCAATCACCACACAGTGCAGCTGTCTGTGTGTTGTCTGTGAGCTGTCTGCATTCCTTTAGAAATTGACTGTGCACCTCAAATACTCTCAGACACGCAGCGTTAAATGCTAAAGTGGGGACAAATGTCGTGACAAGCTGTTCCATCAGTTGCACGTCAGAATCACTCAAATTGTTTTAATTACCATAACTGAATGACTAATGATGACCAAGATATTAAATTCATACCATAATGATTCATTCGCTACACAAACAAACACAGAGCTGCTCTGCTACTGTGTAGTCTCACACCTCCTTCAGCACACTTTAATTACAAGATTAATTACAAGATGTCTTTTTAAGCTTAGCTGATCCTAATAGTGACAGTCAACTGTTGTAATATCAGGTTCTGAATGTTGGCTGACAATTGTGTTGTAGTAAATCCACAGGTGGGTAAAGTATAAACACTAGTTTCAAGTCAAAAACCAACAAACAGAAACATATTAAATAGGTGTTGTGTATTTCCCTAAACATCAATTATGTCTATCTCAAAGTGTGTTATACTATATTACATTGTTCATGTATAAATGAGACAAATATTAAAATATTTTGAAAAGTAGAGAACAATTATTTATATAGGCCCTTCTTCTACAGCCACATCGCAAACAAATTCCCCAAATGTACCATTTTCAAACGCAACTATTGCAAGGCTAGTAGTTGCTATGTTGTGGGAGATGTATTGACATAAAGCCTGTTTACTCCACTGTGCTCCCTCTGTAAAGATTCTGTACACAGAGACCTCATACGGGGCGAGGGGACCCCTATTCATCTCCTCCCAAATGGGATAGCATCCTCCAGGGGAGAGGGGTGACACAGTCCCTGCCAAAGCGATGGGGAAGTCCTTCTGCTGATAATAGCAATCGACGGGGGGAACAACCTCAGCAGGCAACAGGCCAGACAACTGTCAATCAAAGTACCTCTCCTCTTTTTCCACTTCTGGTTGCTACTGCCCCTCTTCTCTTATGTGTCTCTCTTTCTTCCATCTCTTCCTCACAGTGTGCACACTCCAGAAAACCCTGATTTAAATCTCCAGCATGGAGATCCTCGCAGTGAACATAATGAGCATGATGCTCCGACAAATATCGGTCAGGGCAGCGATGAACACCGATGAACACAATTCAATTACAGATGTATAACTATAAATAATAATGCATTTTAATGAGTCAGCTAATTGCATATCAGCAAGGACAACTGCCACACAAAGTAGAAAACAAACATTCTGTCCAACAATTTATTTTTCGGTCCCTTAGTGCATTAGATAACAAATAACAATCAACAATTGTGGATCCCTTTTACCTAATTAGTAATTAGCACAATGATAATTACACGACTGTGCAATGGCATGAAACAAATTGTTATGAGAATAAAGTGTGAATCCCTCTCAATTTGTTTAATTTGTAACTTTGAGTCTCAATCATCCATCCATCATTTAAAAAAGACAAAAACAAAATAAGCTGCATGGAAGAAAGAAGAACAAGGAATTAACAGAGAACTCTGAGGCTGACTGATGTTTTAAATAATACATTCATGTAAGTGCCCACTTTAAGGCTCATGTATGTCAATAGTTCTTGTAGCAAATCATAATTTGTTTGTTGCATGTTTTTCCCTTTATCACATTGTATATACTGAAGTGTAGTGTTTTACTGTGTTTATGTTAAATCTTGTATTTGTTTTCTGTCTTGTGGAAGAAAAGTGTGAAAGTAATGAAAGAGTGCCTGTACATTGTCATTTTAAGCCTGTTTTAGTAGTATTTAGTAAGTATTAGAAACAGCAAATTGCCTTGATAACAAAGTAATAAAACATTGGCCTGAAATTTGAAATGATTTCAATTATTGTACATGGCATCATAGAGAATCATCAGTCATCCTATCAGATGCATTGCTATTTGGTATGCCATGTTTGTATGGAAGGAGATAAGTTGGCGTCTTTTTCATTTTCACAATAACACCATGTTTGGAAGCACTATTCATCACACATACACAACCTCCTTTTGAGAGTATTTTGGATTAACAACAGCTTTTATTTAAGCTGGATTATTTATTACTGAGTGTGATGAAGTGCGTTGCCATTTAGGGTGTCACAGGAACTTATTTTCTCTACAGAAAAGTGTTATAAATTAAATTGCCATCACTGATGACAACTTCTTACCTCAAATTGTTACACCTTCGGTTGCACCCAGTATTACAGAAATAGAAACATTATATTTTGTATTATTGTCTTTTTTTTTGCTTCCAGTTGGGATGTGTCTAAGCGATGGACTGGGGACACATGCTTGTTGATAAAAGCAGAGCTGTCACCATGGCCCAGTAAAAGTGGGAGAGGTAACGCCATTCTTTAGCTGCAAGCCATCTATTAATGAGACATCACTCCATCAGGGGTGGTCTGTTATGACAACTACCAGAGGCATTTCTGTGTGTTTTTGTTTGTTCGTATACAGCACATGTGTATGTGTGTATATTTGAACACTTGTGGCCCCAAGCAAACACTGAATAATGCACATTCTTAGGATTTCATAAAAGTCCTACAGTGTGTTTGTCATGATGAACATGACACATCTTAATGCAAAGGCAAGAGACTGAATAATTATCACACTCTTTTGTGGAAGATGTCAGAATCACCATGACGATTGCATAAACTGTACAATATTATAATCCAAAAAATGGGGAAAATGAAGGATCTGCAATGTGAATGGTCTTGGTCCACAGGCCTGAAAGCACTGATTCAACACTGATCAATATTGTATTTATTAAGTAAATTATATTTGTTTTTTGGCATTAATTTGATTATATTTTTTCTTACAAAAAACAAAACCATGTTAAATGTTGGGATGATCTACATTAAATAACTATGTGTGTCTACCAGAGTTGCGTGAGTTTCCGTACCCTGCTGTGCATTACTGAATGCATTTTATTGAGGAGGACCATCCACTTATTTTTAAAGCAAGCTTTTTACATTTACAAGTCACTGTGTGTGCGTGTCTTAACCAGCGTTATGTATAGCAGGTATTTGCGTGTCTGAGAGTGGTATGGTATAAAAAGAAACCCCAAGACTCATAAAATATATAACACAACCCATCTTGCAGATTTTACGATTGGAAACATTGACACACACACACACACACACACACACACACACACACACACACACACACACACACACACACACACACACACACACACACACACACACACACACATTCAACATGCACTCACACTCTGGTGTGCTGTCATATTTTTAAGCAGCAGCTTTGTGAAATGCCCCTTTAAACTGTTTAAGTCAGTTGAATAGCACGTCTTTCAAATGTGGTCTTTGTTATGACATGGCACATTCAGGAACAATTTAACAATTATTGTATGTGCAGTCTAATTGTTTGCTCAGTGATTCAATAACCTGCTCAGGTATTTTAGGGCTGGACAACTTTAATTTAAATGTTTGATTGTAATGCCAGAATGACAACGAAAAGTACGGGTAAATGTACTCCGGTGTGAAAGCGCCATGAAAATCACTTTGTTCCACTTTTTTGCCTTTTGTCAGTGTTTTTTCTCACAAATAAAAGGTTTAATTGAGGTTTAATTACAATTAGCTAGAAATGAATAATTTTGACAAAATGGTTTGCAACACACGACACGGTTTGATCTCATTATGATACAAATCTACAAACTGTCAGCAAACAATGCTTTTGAATTATTGCAAATGCAATATGCAAGTGTATACTGTCCGACCTTTCAAATGTACTTACAGTATACAGTACATTAACTTTTCAGTACAACCTTTCATTCAGTTTGTTTTGAATTCACTTAAAGTCTTAAGTTCCTTGAAAGTGGAAACAACACTATTTTGATGATGTGTGATGACAAAGCATGTCCTTCACGTCCCTCTCTGTCTCTCTCTGTCTCTCTCTGTCTCTCTGTCCCTCTCTGTCTCTCTTTAGTTCAGAGGCTCCACAGATCTAGACTGTTTGCTCTCTCACAGCATTTCAGCTGACATCACCAAGAACTCCTTTTTATCAGTCCAGCAAAGTGCCTGGCATCGACAGAATGAACACAGTATTATCTCTTGCACAATGGATTCACCCGAACCCACCAAACTCTCATAATGACCAAGTCTCTCTATCCATGGCTGCGGTTGATGTTTGGCTTGCACTGTTGCTGATATTGCCCCCTCCTCCTGCTCTTTCCTTTCAAGTCCACCCATTTGACAAAGTGAAAACAGCAACAAAAACACAAACAAAAACCTACCCCAAGCTCAGGCACGCACAGCCAAACCTGACATTCTAATTAGTTTTAAAAGTAATTGCTCGAAATGATTAGTTGAGTTGGGCCACTTTCCCCTGTTACCTCTGAATTGGAAATATAATTGCGGCGGACAGTAATTGGCCAGCCATAGACTGTTGGTTATTGTAGTCTGTTGTGGCCGGCTGCATCATTACCAAGGCTTGGACGCGGTTCAGCTTTTGAACTACAATGACCGAAGAGGAACACACACACACGCAATACTCTGCTTCCCCATGCCAGCTCTTCATCGCCACTCGGGCCCATGTCCTGCTCTAAAGATCTAAGTTGTTTTCCATACTGACCTCTCTCTTTCCCATTCTTTCTCTTCTCCCTTTCTTTGCCCCTGCTCTAGTCTACCTTAGGGGCAAATGGACTCCATGTTCAGAGAAAGGGAAGCTGCAAGCTCTAATCCAGAGAGGAGAATCTGTAGTTAGAAAAATACGAGAGGGCAGAGAGAGAGAGAGGGCAGAGAGAGAGAGAGAGAGTAGAGAGAGTAGAGAGAGAGAGAGAGAGAGAGAGAGTAGAGAGAGGAGAGAGAGTAGAGAGAGGAGAGAGAGTAGAGAGAGTAGAGAGAGTAGAGAGAGAGAGAGAGAGAGAGAGGATTGTATAAGAATAAGAGACCGGATCAACCCGCGTGGTATGTGCTCATCCGTGACCTTCATGTATGATAATTACTTTGTCTTTTGTTTGCATATCTACGTGTGTCACTGGCTGCGTTTGTGCGTTTCTTTGTGTGTGCTCTCTCTGTTATTGCCTGGATCATTCTGTGTCTGTTTATGTTTGTTGTGCAGAGTTTCCTTTGCTAAATTGTCTGGAAGCAGAATAGCCCCCATCAGTAAACCAGGCAGAAAGTTCTGCGTATCCCAGCGCGGGATCCAGGACATGCTAGGGGGACCACAGCAAAAACACACACACACACACACGCACACACAAACACACACACACACACACACAATAATTCGTGTCATAACTCACAAACGCTCACACCAGATGACTGACTAATTGTCTGACCATCAGAGAGAAACACAGACAGATTAGTTTGTTTCAGTATTGCAGCCACTGGACTTAGGATCATGCTAATGACGCAGACCATTTTTGTGTCAAGGCAAGACTTGTCTTATTAACTTGGCTCCAAAGGTGACACACAAGAGACTCAAGTAACGAGGAATTCTCCACACCCTCGCCTTTTGCTCTATATAGCGACCACACAAAACACTCTCCAGAAAGAATAGGAGCTACTAACTACAAATGTGTATATGCCAATTACTGTCCCTCTCTCTATTAAGCAAAGAGGGATATAGGTCAGGCCTGTCAGGCTAAGGCTTCTGTCATCCCCCCCTCCCCACCCTCTCCTCTATGCATCACTCCTTGCCTGAGGATAGAGGTCCCATAGCTTTCCATTAGGACCCTCAGTGAGTGTACTGTATGTACAGCAGAGGCCCCCCACCCTGTACTAACACATATTCCCACCCACCCGCACCATTAGAGGGAAGAAGCACTAATAGTGTTGACTCCCTTTAGGGGGGAAAAACACTAAGGCCAAAGGCGGACTAATGTTCGTGCGAAACCCTGTGCGTCACTGTCCTTTTGACTTCATTCACACAATGTGGTAACACTAGCAAACATGTACAAGTGTTACTTTTTGTGTTTAGAAGTTCATAAACTCACTTCTTTAATGAAATCCAGCAAAAGTTTTCTTAATACTCTTTGTGTGGGGTTGTTTTTTCAACCTCTTTGATTAGTGGACTGTGAGTATTGACAGCCTGGTGTGTGTGATCATCACAACAAACTGACAGTAGGGAGCTCGATAGCCGTCCTACCCAGCCTCCAATACCATCTGTCTAGTATGGATCTCTGGAGGTTGACGCCTGTTGGCTTGGGAGATGTACACACCACATGCCTCAAGGGCTGGCAGAACAGAGTTGGAGGAGGTGTATGTGCCCCACTTGAAGCTGTTCAGTCATGTTCACACACAGAACAGGGACCAGTAGAGTATCCCCACTCTTTTTCATGCGCTCTCACTCTCTCACACACACAGAAAAGAAAGTGTGATCAAACGCGACTGTGATGTCTTAATTAAGAAGTACTAACAGGCTTGATTAAAAGAAGAGAATGAAAGGATCCGTCAATGAAAGGAGCAATTCCCTTATCAGCTAACAGCAACACGAGCGGATGGGAGAGTAAAGGAAAAGAGGAGGCAGAAAACAGGATGCATCAATAGAACAGGAATATGCAAAGAGAGAGGGAGGAGAACTGAAGCATGGTGAATTCGTGCAGCAGTTTAATTGATATTGCTTAGTTACTGAGAGTCAAAAGGTTAGAGTGATAAAGGCTAAATAAGTTTTCATTAGTGACCTCGTGCCGGTAGTGCGTCCTCAGCACAGATATTTTTGTTTGCAGACAGCACTAAAAGAGACATTTGGCTGTCTGAGTAATGCTGCAGCGTCTGACCCAAGTTTACTTTTGGGTCACGTTCTCTACCATGGATATGAAAACAAACAAACCAGGCCATTACCGGTGACGGGCGGTTCTCTTACTCTCTTTACCCATACCTCCCTCTCCTCTTTCACGTGTCTCTGCGCTTTTAAAGGATTCAATTAACCTGAAATGAACCAAGGAATCAAGCAAACAGATACTGCCTGTCTTCCCGTCTCTACCCCATATTCAACTATTCTCCACTCCAGTTCCCTCTTGTCCCTTCTGCCGCCTCCGCTTATTTCTCATCTTCCTCTTGCTTAACTCCTTTATTTAGTTAGTGCAACAGTTTCAGGAAACACAGTAGAGGGGGCAAGTATGAGGGACCAATACTGAATAATAATAATAATAATAACAGAAATAATGCAAATAATAATGTTATTAGTCCTCACAATGCAAAACTCCAATTAATTTTTATTTTTTTTAAGGAAAATGATGGTGGTATTTATTGAATGGCCTGACAGGATATCAACCTACTCAAATATTTTTTGAATACCCAAATTGCCCAGAAAATATTTCCTATTTGATAAACAGACATCTAGTAACCTTGCATTATTGACTAATTAATGTGGCTCTTGGTAAACATACTGTATATAAACAAGGCCAAGAAAAATAAACCTAAAACTACTGTTTATTAACTTAACATAATATGCACTTCATCAGGGTAATTTGCGCTGCTAATTGTGTCACTTTATGCAATAGCATGATTACAGCGGTATAGAGAAACCCTTTTCTTAAAACGTTCATCCTGAGAACAACACAAAAGGATGAATTACTAATAATTGGTTTACCAGGGATTTGGACCCCAAGTAGGCATACATGATATTTAACTACATGGGTTGGATGAGGTGACAAAAGATAAAACACTATGGCTCTTAATGTTCCCCGATGAAAGGACTTCTTTCTAGTAAAAGATATATCACAATTATCTGGCAACTTAACAGTAACATTGATGTACCAGCCACTACAAGAAGAAGACACCTCAATGTCCCATGACATTGTGGGTTCTGTTGCATTGTGGGTAATGTAGGCACCATGATTGACAATGAAAAAGATGCATGAATAAATAAATTGAAAACTCTGGTTCGCTGCATTGTTAGAAAGATGACCCTTTCTAAAGTTTATCTTTCGGCTTGGCAGATGTAGAGCTACATACTGCAGCAACACTATGACAATACCAACCCGGTATCACGGTGAGACGTGAACATGTGACGCTTTACCATTGCTGGGAGACGTGAAGATGTCACGGTTTCGTCTTTTCAAAACGTGAAAAGCGTGACAGCCACACGGTATTGTTAACCCATGTTAACCAGTGGAGAAATAACCGGAAATACCAAGCAAATGCTACCCCGACGTAATTATTTATTTTTTAATAGTCACACTCGATTACAGCGATTTTCTTGTTGCCCCAGCTGGTCGACACCCTTTTAGCATAAACAAAGGCTACATTAATGTATTAAATCGATGTTAATCCATGCGTGTGGATGTGGAATTAACGGACGTGACGTTGTGCGATTGAGTTGCCAAGCAACAGCTTCGGTTCATGTTAATTTACGAACTATTCAACTACAACCGTAGTTATATTTAAAAACATGTTAGAAGGCCTAACGAAATACTTTAATGCACATTAAAATGTAAATGTGAAGGAATGTGTGTATAACAAAATACATCGGTCATTAAACGAAACCGGAAACAGACGTAGGCAAGATCCTCAGCTCGATGATTGGATGGTTATCCGTAATGCATGCTGGGATTTGGTGTTTATGTGATGTGAAATCTGAAAACGTTTTTTAAAAATACAATAATACTTTATTCCGAGTGTGCTTGCTTTACTCTTTGAAAGTCATCACATAACAGCATTGTAATACACGGTTCGGCTGCATTAAATATTACATATCTGCCGTAGTTCTCTATTTATAGAGCCCTGATGAGAAGACTTCTAGACAAACATGAGGCACTGAAAACGTGACGTGGATCATAAATATATAAGCAATTAAACAACATCTTACATTTATTTTCACACAATACGTCTCCTTGCAGTATCAACACTAATTCGGCTGACTTTTATATTTGATCCAATTGGTAGATAGGCTGTATTTACACCATAACCGTGCAGAGCTGATAGAAAGGGACACCTGGTGGTCAAAGCACGTTATTGAATTGTATTATTTTATTATTAGATATTAATAGGATCTCTATAAACATAAACACCAAATCCCAGCATGCATTGCGGATAACCATCCAATCATCGAGCTGAGGATCTTGCCTACGTCTGTTTCCGGTTTCGTTTAATGACCGATGTATTTTGTTATACACACATTCCTTCACATTTACATTTTAATGTGCATTAAAGTATTTCGTGAGGCCTTCTAACATGTTTTTAAATATAACTACGGTTGTAGTTGAATAGTTCGTAAATGAACATGAACCGAAGCTGTTGCTTGGCAACTCAATCGCACAACGTCACGTCCGTTAATTCCACATCCACACGCATGGATTAACATCGATTTAATACATTAATGTAGCCTTTGTTTATGCTAAAAGAGGTGTCGACCAGCTGGGGCAACAAGAAAATCGCTGTAATCGAGTGTGACTATTAACAAATAAATCATTACGTCGGGGTAGCATTTGCTTGGTATTTCCGGTTATTTCTCCACTGGTTAACATGGGTTAACAATACCGTGTAGCTGTCACGCTTTTCACGTTTTGAAAAGACGAAACCGTGACATCTTCACGTCTCCCAGCAATGGTAAAGCGTCACATGTTCACGTCTCACCGTGATACCGGGTTGGACAATACATGTGTTCTGTCCCCCTGTTCTGTTACGGAGCAGCAGACACACTTCAGCCCGCTGACAGCACACAGCCTGACTCTGTGGTGCTGCATAGCTCAGCACAGCTGTCTGTTGTCCGTTTCTTCCGATCTCTATCTCTTCCTGCCTCAGTTCCAGCTTTGTGCCCACTCAGCATGATAATGACATACACCTCTGCCCGGTCATCTTTTTGAAACTCTGGTCTCCTGACACAACTCAAACTACAACAACAAAGGCAAAATACAGGATGTATCTATACTTCTAGTAATATGAAGCTTTAATGTAGGTACTATATGAGGAGAGTCTGATCAGGTGTAACTTTAAAGCCGGCCTGGAAATACTTGTCCTGTACTTGAGGCGGTGTGAATCCCCAATCTTCAGCTTTTACCGTGTTAACAGTAGGCCTAAATCATAAAGAGCTTCATCCACCAGGACCTTGGTTTACAATAAACAGTGAGAGCTCCCTCTATGGGGCAGTATCTTTAAAGGGGCAAGCTAAGATTACTTGTGTCAGCATTTCAGCTGAACACTGGCACAGTGTTGACATGCAGCAGATGAATATTAAACATTGAGAAACCAAGATGTGCTTGAAGCAAAATCCTACATAAATATTTTTCATGTGTACACACACACAGACGCTCACACAATCTTGAGCGTCCCTCCCAGCAGGCACAATCACACTCAGGCAGATAATTCAGTGTCACAGGGAGCCTTCTCTTTGACCCTCTGGCCCCCTCCAGACAGAGGAGGCAGCTGGACAGGGACCCACGGCTGCCGGGGACTCACTTCCCCTGGGGAGCTCTGAGGAGAAGAGTCCTTCTCTGCCTTGGAGAATGACCAGCTGAGCTTCCACAGCTCAGTATGTGAATGTGCAGTTATGTTTCTGTTTCCAAGAGGGGCTGAGCAGGCTTTAAAATGAGGATGTAGAGCAGGCCTTTTTGCGAGATTAAGCAGACTGGAGAAAAATATAATATCACAACCATCTTAATTTGTAACTCTTGGTCAGAAGTTGTTGCTTTCACTAAGTCACTATGCGTTGCACCAGGGCTAGCTCCCTATTGAGAAAATAGTTTTAACCTGCTTTTTAGAGGTGGAAACTTTTTGTTCATTTATTTTAGCTTTAGCTTATTTATTATTTCAGATACAAAACACGAGACCTACATCTACAGTAATGTTTACTTCTTACTGCCTCATTAACTCTTTGTCATGCACATGCACTCCTCTTAAAATCCTGTAAGAAACCTGGTTAAACTTTGATATGACTGAGAAGTTTGGTTTCACTGGCAGCAATCTAACTACCAGTTTCTTTTTAGCCCTTTACCTCAACAAGATAAAACCACATTTACATGATGTTTGGTTACTACAGGAAGCTGATAATAATGCTGTGTCTTAAGTGCATGTTGAATACTGGTTGTAGGACTGGTTTGGTTCCACAGACACACGCGCTGTTTCCAGTGGTGAGTGAGGCCCTTACTAAGTGCTTATTAATATTGTATGGTTAAATGGGAAATGTTAAAACATTTTCAATTGCCTTGGCAGCCTTATGAAATATTAAATGATATGAGAGCTTTTGTTTTACCATAATACTAAGAAAGGGTAAACATGAAATTAATAATATCTTTTTAAAAGCATGACTTTCCTTTGGTCATAGTTTATAGATTGAGACAGCTATCCTTGTTTAAAGCAATTGTTCAGTTGTCCTGTAAATAGTTGTTTGGGTGCATTTCAGAGCAAATTAAATTAAACAGTTAAATTCAGCAATAAGTACCCATCCCATCATATTTATATTGAAAACGTTGAATTATTTTTGTCTTATTACTGAATGAGCACGATATCCAACATTAATCTTGTGCTGCCCATTTTCTGCCATTAGCAGTTCCTCAGAGACGCAGCTGTATTGGCTGCTCACGCAATGCCGTTTTTTATAGTATAGTGCTGCACATCCAGCACAATGTAAGCCCCAGATGACAAGGCCTTATCACCAAAACAATTATCTAAAGATGAAGCAAGTATAAGGTATGATTGCATGATGTTTTAACCCTTTAAAATACTGAGTACCAAAAGAATAACTACCTTTTAAAATATGCATTTATATAAATATCAGCTTTATTCAAAATGGTTGAAAACAAAGTGAATGAGTCAGTCTGAGTCACTCCGGGCTTTAATGATCCGTCTGGTTGGGCTTTCACTGAGGCTCCCAAAACTATGCAGTGGCCAGAGCTGTATGGGACAAAGGTTACAGAGAAACAATGGGTTAAAAAAAAGAGTGATTACACTCACAAAATTACATAAATGACTCCTTAGCATCATGTGCAACACTTTATCTCCCTTTTTAGACACATTTGCTAATATGCCTTTTAATAATTTGTTTGACTTCGTAGAAGATCTTGTTATTTCATCAGCTGTCGTTATAGGGCCTCCAGTAGAGTGCCGCTGTCCAATCAGAGGGACAGAAGGTTGGCTGACCTGTTTCCAGGGTCGTGGTTGCTATGACATCCAGTGACATGACAACACAGCAGAATGGAAAGCTAGACAATATGTTGTCCAGGCTTTGGTCAATCAGACACACTTGCTTTGAACTTCCAACTGACTCACGTCTCTCAATTGTGCTTAAATATGGCCATACTGCACTAATGAAAAACCAAATGAAGAAAAAAAAGGAGCTCAACACCTAGCACTGTTAGACCCCATTATTGAAAGATTTAATCAAACTATTTTCCTCATTATGAAGAACAATTGTTTTTTAATACAAAATAAATACATCACAACATGCATTTCACAACCCCAGTTACCTTTAGGCAAACACGCCCTCGGATCAGGGCATAGGGAATTGGGCCATAGCTCCTTGAGTCAGAGGAGTTCCTCAGGTTATCCCCTTCTAGCCATACATGGCCTTTTGGAACCTAAAAACATCACCACACACATGGAAAGAGGACAAACATAAACATGTGGACTGTTTCACCCCACAAATATTTTTGTTGCAGCACTACTTAACTTTAACACGAAAAAGTCAGTTAATCCATTATGCAGTGAGAATCTACCTTAACCCCACCCCCTACGCCTCGGCCGGCCCTGCCTCCTCAGCCAATCTTAACGTCAAACCTGCCTGTCCCTCTTTAACCCCGAACCGTCTTAGGAGAGGGGTCATGGGTAACGGGCAGGGTCGGGGGGGATTTAGAAGAACTTCAAACGGGGTCATTAGGCTGTTGGCTGAGATCTGCGCCCCTCTTACCCAGGGAGGGCAGAGCAGGAGAGGGGCCTGAGATAGCTGGGCAGAGAGAGAGAGGGAAACAGGGAGACGGAGAGGGCTAAGCCTCGGCTAGCAGCAGTGTCCAAGGGTCTCCACCGCGCTCTGACCTGCCAGTGGGGCGCTCATCCAAGCGGGCTCTAATTCACAGTGACACCAATTATGATTAATCTCATCACTTTAGGAGAGTAGGCTTGTCAAGGCCCTAATTAAGTGCGCTGTCCCCCCTATATGTGCAGACAGGATCAACAACACATTATATTGTCATAATGGGCATCACAATCCACGAGTCTATTTTTGTGTTGCCTAACTTTTTAACAGCAAAAGTCTTCTGCAGTAGAGAATAACATGAATAAGGAAAAATAATAATATCCACACTGAGGTGAAGTCACATCTTCGCATCTGCTCGTATCTCTCAGTCCCATCACCCTGCTCTCTGATTAAAGTCTTCAGTCCTACTGTGGGATGCTGCGTTTTGTTTCATATTCGATAATTGAGACAGATGATGTGACATAATCACGAGCCATTGACATGTTGACCTAACACGAGGTAAACAACTCACTGAATAACGACGACACAAATGAATATCATTAAAGGAGTCATCTGAGAACCATATGTCAGCATGCTGGATTCCCACCATTACACCTCATTAACATGGTAACATATGCTGGCTCCCAAGCACAGGAAAAAGAAACACCACGGTTTGTCATCTGTCAAACCAGAACCCCCCCATTTCTCTGCATCTTCTATTAAAAAAAGCTTAATCTTTCTTGTACTTATCCTTAAGACATGGAGCTTTGATTAAGACATTTCAAGCTGCAGCACTTTTTGGAAATGAGGAAACTTTTCTTAGTGACTGTCAACATCTCTTCCACTTAAGGATCAAGCTTCAGTAAGACCTCTGTGGCGATCGATCAATACGATTGGCACCAGCTGAAATAACCGGTTTGATTTTGAGCCCCGTCAAACAAATGACCCTAAAGAGAAATCCAAGCATAAATAAAGAGAAAAGTACTTTAAGGATCAACGAAGCAGTATTTCAGAAAAGTGAAAAAGTCTGAAACTTGATCTGCTGTACTGTGGGCAGCACGAGGAGAAAAGCTTATGCATATCACCTTGCAAGTCGCAGGTGTGTGAATGAGGGGGGACAAAAAATAGTAAGTCAAAAGGTTAGGCTCTGAATTAAAGCTAGGTTAATGCAGAACAGCGGTGTAACTAAATAATGCCCCATCCTTGACTCTTCTTTTCAAAGACAATTGCCGTTTCAAGCACCTGTAAATGACCACAAAGCCACGAGCCTCATTAAAGTTTCTATGCACGTCCGTTGGGTTTGTGAAGCTTCTCTGCAGACAGGGTGGAATGGAGATACCTCAATCATTCATTAGTTTAGCCATATAGTTATATCGTTTTTAGACGCAGAGTCACTTTGATCAACCCTGCCGGCGGCTCTGGTGTGATGGACGGCAGAGATTGCCCTCGTCCTGCAGTTGTAAGCTAGGTCAAAGCGAGGCATTGTGTACCTGTCAAGGACGTGTCGAGAGGCACTGAAACTAGAGCTCTCCTTGCTGCGAAGGTGTGTTGTTTAACAGCCACACCATTACAGTGCTCATTACGTTAACATGATTGAGGTAGTGAACTATGTTTAGCTTAAACACACACAGGCTTATAGAGATCATCTTTTACTATATCTCTCCGTCTATCTTTACTGCAAATAACATAACGTATGGGGACATTTCATCTCCCCCTCTGTCCCCCCTCTCTCCCTCGCTTTGCTATAATATTTAGGATCAAGTGTCATTGTTTTGACACAATAGCTCAGACACAGAAATGATTCCTAAAAGGTGACAGGGCAATTAGTCGGCTGTTGGATCTCTGAGGGAGGAGAGGACCTGCCTGTCTGTTAGGACAAAAAAGGAGGTGATGACAGGGTCTAACATTGGCTTCCAAAATCCATCTTTACAGGTCCAACCCTAATGCCAAACACCATCCTAATAGTCACAGACAAAACATACATCCTCTGGGGAAAAAACTCCCTGAGGGAATTCAAACGGGTGTTTTCTCAGCTACCTCCAATGCTGTCACATGAAGCTGATGGTTTTGCTCCTGGGAGATAATGAAATAATTGTACATAGGAAAGCTTATTATGCTTTAAAATAAAAAGAAGCTCAGTGACAATCAGCTTTGTGAAGGGTTATTTTAAGCTTCCTCCATTGTTTGTGATGCTCACAACTGTAAGACTTTAGAATAACATTAGCTATGCAGGTGTGCCTTTTCAGTTCAATTATTGTTTTAATCAATTCTGGCCACTATTAAAAGCATGACGTTTTGTCCAGTCTGGGAAAAATACTTCCTTTGACTTTTGCTGAGATTCTGGATGTCCAAAAATGACCATGTTCTTTATGCGAGCTCCGAAAGCTTCAACATCATGATTGTTAAAGAGGTTGCCCACAGTATCATCTCTGCTATCAGTGCTATTGGGGACACATTGGAGCTTGTATTTAGTGTGACTACCCCTCACAGACCCAATGAGATGGTTAGTCAGGCTGGCCAAATGATAAAACCATTTATGTGCAAGACAAGTTTTGTGTGCACTGTAGATAAATTACAACTTTAGTAGCTGTGCACCTAGTGGGAAACTTAAAAATGACTCAAACTGGACCGTCATTTCATCCTGGGATCACAAGTGAAAACCCAATGATGTCACCTGTTACAAGTCCGCTCCTGTGTATGTGGGGTTGGGGATGAAGCTAGTAGAAGAAGAAACCTCTTTATTCCTCATTTCATTTGTTGAATGACACTTGCAGGCTTGGCCTTATGCTATGTTTTTTTTCTGAACTCATTCAACAGCCTGCCCATACTATAAAATACGCAATAAATTCAAAAACATTCAACGCAACCTTTGCTTTGCCGACGTATGCACACACACACGCACAAGCACACACACATACACACACCTCCGCCCACCCATCAGTCTGTCCGTTCGGCTGGCACTAACTCTAACAGGCTTCAGAGAGATTGCAGGCCTGAGCTGTGGGCGTTGGGGAGAGTAGTAATAGAAAAGCAATGACAGTGGTTTCAGCAGCAGAACCCCTGCTCACTCTGTGGTTTTATCACTGTTCTGAGGAAATATAGGTGTTGTCAAAAGCTGATATTTTGACCAATGACACAAAATGGATGTGTGCCGTCTAAAATGTAAACAACTATGATAGTCTATAGATTGTGGTACACACACACACAAAGACAACCAAAGACAAAGTGAGAGACGATTTTGCATTTATGCATAGATATTGTGTCATTTTAGGATGAAACAAGTATTTTATTGTAAACACATTCTTTAGTCATGCTCCCTTTTACTGTTTTATTTTAACATTTTCTTCTTCAAAATAGAAAGATGCTTATCAGGAAAAGTATAAGAAAAGCGTCTGGAAATCATGACAAAGATGTAAACATACTCACATATGTGTGGGCCTTGAACAGATCTGATGGGGAACTTGTGCAGACCTTGTCACCCTCCAGTCCAGTTACCCTTTTACAAATGTTCATGTTAGGGTCAAATGGACTCTTTGCAATAATGATATCACCCCTGAAAAGAAAACACAAATCAATTAATTTGTAACACCTCAGTGTGCAGTAATTCACAAAAATAAAGCAAAAATATCTTGCTTTATCTATGATGTATATTTGTAAAAGAAAAAATGCTGCCATATTTTCCTAACTCCTCTAAGAAACAAAAAAGGAAATACAATTAGAATTTCAAATCGTGCAGGTAGAAAATATAATTTGTAAATGTCTCTTCATATTCCGGCATTTGCCCAATGCATATGAATCCATTGACTGGAACTCACTTCTGTATTTTGCATTGCTGACGACTCATCCGTTCAGAGAACACAATATCATGGTTGACGATGGTTGGCTCCATGGATGGACCAGAACACTGAAGAAGAAATACATCGTTTTTTTTTTTGTGCATAGATTTGTTGACAGGATTTGAGAAAAAAAATAACGGCCTGGACATTATTTCTGTAACATTAATCTACGAACCACCACAAATTCTCCAATGTATTCGAAGGCACAATGTGCAATGCAGCCATACTGGACTGTGTAGCCCACAAAGCCCAAGGTCTTTCCCAGCACACTGCGGAACATCTCCACCTGCAAAACAAAACACAACCAGAGGTTATAACACAATGTCAGAGTACATTGTTATCATGCTATACAATAGGGGTTACACGTTATGACATGCAATAAACACATTTTCTGCGATATTTAGCCTGATGTTTTACAGTTCTCTTTATAATGAACTCTTCCTTTCTGCTTGTTTTTCAGTATCCAGATAAAATAAAAATATTGCCAGTGTTTCCTCTAGGATGGAGTCATAGCAGCGGTGCTAAGGCACGCGGGCCCAGCTAAATGTGAGCGCGGAGCCGCCGCTATTTGTATATAGGGGATATACTGATATAGATGTATTATTTCATTACATTCTTTAATGAAACACAAAAGGTACCAATAATAATAGAATGATAGTTACATTTTAAAGTGCAGTTTTTTCTACTGATACTCTCCTTAAAATCAATATATTGTGGAGCCCTATTAAACATACAGTGGTGAGTAAAGGGCTTAGTTTCTGATCCATATATGGTAGGCTTATGTCTTTTACAAGATTACTAAAACAAAAGTTGTTTTGGGTTTAATTCTTAAAAAGGTGTGGACAAGGTTGTCACAGTTGGCCTACTGCTAAGATGGCACATTCCCTGGTGTTTCATTCTCAGAGGCTGAGCGGCCGGTTCACACCCGAAAACTGCGCTGAACTTTGCTCCTGTGTAGGATGGACCAATCGACACCTTGCGCTCAGGTGATGGACAAACACGGAGGCTGTGACACATCCAGCCTAGCTCCACACTGTCTGCAACCAGCTGCTGACACCGGGCTGCCTCCACTACCACCACAATCATTAGAGCAGTTATCAACTTCTGTCAGCACCATAGAAACACAGAGACACCCCCAGCAGCACCCGTCCGCCCGCCCTGCAAACACTCTGTCACACACACAAGGACCGTGTGTCTTCTGAGCAAACATCCCAGCCACACTCAGGTTATTGACTTTTACTCAAGCTGCAACCTGTTGTTCGGAGAGAAGAAAGTAAGTCAATCTTTACACACTGCCATGCTCAGTGTGTACGCTGGCTCACCTGCACACACACACATGCAAATACACAAACAGATTGAAACTGTATGTTTTTGAGAAGAATAGATAAAGCTCGGTTTAGTCTGCACTTCAAACATTTTATAGTTCAGGCCGCCGTCCTGCCAGTCCGCCACAGGGTAAAGAAATATTTTCCTCCGTCTCCCTTATTCCTTCTGTCTCTTTCCTTCTTTCTCTCTCCATGTCTTCTCTCCCTCCCAGGGTATTATTAACAAAAGCAAGTAGAGCGGAAACCAAAGCCCCAAATCCTCAGAGCTCTGGGAATGACTTCCCAAAGATGGACACGGATTAGACCCCCAATTTCTCCCTTGCCCCACCACCTCCACCCCCCCTTTCTCCCCAGGTCCCCAACAGACCGGGTGTCAGGTGGCTCTCCCAGCCCTGCCAAAGGTGTTACTCCTAATCCCATTACCCCCCTCTGCTTTTCTCACACACAAATACAAAACACACACACAATGCTCTCTCATTCATGCCAACTATATTCCACCTATTAAACCCTCTATCTATTCGTTCATCCCTAGCATGGTTTGTCTCTTTGGCCCATTCACCATCCTCTCTGATCCAAAAAAGACCAACTTCATCCTTTCACCTCCCTGCGTGCTGCCTTTCCACTCTTCCCACTTTTCCTTGATCACCCCTGGCAACCCTGAATAACAGGTGAAGAGGGACATATATGCGCTCAGCACAGGGCCCAAATGAGGTGCCCCTTTCCAGTCAGATTCTGCTCTCTGGTTCCTTTCCACTGGAACTATAAACTCAGTCCTACCACAGCTGGTACAACGACACCCCTGGCCCTATAATTCCTCGGTAGGGAAGCGAGTGGTCTAAAGGTTAATGTGAATCTCTAGGTCTGCACTAAGGTGACATGTTCAACTCTATTTGTCTTGCCCTCAGCATCCTCCAGTAGCATCTCTGTCATTGCAGTAAAGTACTCTCAGACATGATCTCACATGTGCTCTTCCTTCTGCTAGGCTGGGGATCAGGAATCTTTGCTAGCACTTATTCGCAGAGCACAGTGGACGCCAGCCTCCCTTACAGCTGCCCTCATATCTCTGTTTCAGCTCCCCCTCCATTCCAGCCTGCATTCATCATAGGTAGGGATTAAGGGACTTTGCATAACAAGATCACACGGCCAGTGACTGATATCAAGAGAGTCCATATGCAGCCGCCTGGTTTTCTGAGGCACCCTCTGTCATTGATAGTGTGCGCTTGTGTGTGTGCGCATGTGGTGTGACTGTGCACAGACAAAAGCATTACCTATGTGTTTCATAGGAAGTGTATTTGAGCCGCAGTGACTCCTTTGGGATTCAGAATAAGGTGGACATCCACAGAGACTTCTGATTAGATCTCTATTACCTCTAACTCCCCAGGGCAAAGAGTCAGACAACCCACACTATCTCTTGCCCCTAATACCCAGCCCATGTGTGTGCTGGGGAGCACCAATATTAATCGAATGCTGTATTACAGCTGTGAATTAACACAAAGTCTCTCTGTTAATCCAGGATTACACACCAAACATGTTCATTGGAAAACAAAGAAAGTCAGCGCAGCCCCCTCTGCAGAACCATCTGTGGCCACCGGCCTCCCGTGGTCACAGCACAGCGCTACAGTGGGGAAAAGAGGGGGATCCCAAATGAATAGCTGTGGATAGAAACACTTCATTGTGTGTTTAACTCTGTGATCCTCTTACTGGGGGAGCCCACAAGTAGATACATTCTTTTTTTTTGCCAATACCAACTATGAGGAATCATAAAGTGCAGCAATAACAGGGATGCCTATTAATGTGTCCACCGAGCTGTCAAAAGCATTTTAAATGTAGAATTAGAGACACTACACAAATAAAATGTAAACAAAGGCATGTTTCTGCCATCTGTGTTGACATTAATGAAGACGCTTTGACAGACAAAACCACTAGAAAATAGAAGCTGTCTCTCAAAAGTTAAGAAGTGTTGGACAAGTTGTTATTGTCCTTTCATAACATCAAATGTGATGCATTATCAGGATGTAAACAATCAAATGCCCCATGAAAATATCCCAATTTACTTTAATGGTTGTGATTCAAAGATAAAGATACTCTTGGTAATTTCATTATATATATTATATTTAACTTTATAAAAATGGCACTTGTGTATTGGGGAAAAAAAGCGTTCATATCTTCATAAAAACGTTAACTTTCTTTTTTCCGTTGAAGTTATACAGCCAATTATTTTGGGTTTTGCCAAGTGTCGTTGAAATACCTTAGTGCAAACTAAGCTAACGTAGAGAAGGTGAAGTCAATAACAGCATATCAACATTGATACCTGATTAAACATGCATCATTGAAGCCATAAGGAAATATTCATAAAGGAATTACCGCTACTGGTCTCAAGAGATTTGAACCTGCCACTGGCTGAGGAGTGTTAATTGAAAAACATGGCCAGTCTATTAGAGTCACAAAGAGAATCCCAATCCAAACATCACATAAGGGCCTTGCAGTGGACTCCTTACACAACTAAATTAGGAAAACATGGGCTGAGAGAGAGCTGGCCAACAGGGGGGCTAAGAGGCTTACAAGCCCCTTGTCAGATATTCTTTTTCTCCCTGAGGATCCCAGATGGAAGGGAGTCTGGAGGAGCAGGCAGCACCAGAGAGGGGACCAATCCCACCTCTGATGTCTTCCTCTGGGCAGCAGAAGGCAGAGGAGGGTGGGGCATTAGTCCTGTTGCGCAGAGCTTGATTTGATCTTAATGTGATCTATAAAAAGGAGGAGGTTTGGCAACCAGGGGGGTCTGTTTCAACTATCAGTCCAATCAGAGATAATCCTGCTGGTTTAGACACAGACACCTGGCAAGATGGAGAGTGACAGATGTAAAAGTCCCAGTCACAGAGTACCATGTCTAGCCCCCATCTCCTTTAGGTCTGCCTTCTACCAGAAGCTTTATTGAAGCAACTGATCTCCATATTGCTCTTTTCATTGTTGCTAACGGCAACATAGCCGTGAAACAGCTGAGCGAGGTTACTATTTGAGGAGCTGAGGGTTTAAACCTACAATCAATGGGTCAGACAAAGCAAATAATAGCCAAGTGATATGAATACAACTGCTATGAATTGAAAGGAAGTGTGGGTTGACAGAGTCCCCAGCCAATTACATAGAATGGAAAAATCAGCAACTAAGCCTTATTGTATTGACCAAAGCGAATGCATGTTGCTGGCCTGGTGCTGAGAGAATTGAGAGATCTTATCATGTGTTGTATCAGATTCACAAAGGAGTTTGTCTTTTGCACTTGCCTGTTCACAACAATGCCCCACATATATTTGACAATAGCTAGTGACAGATACCTCAACCTTTAGGCAAACCTAGGATTTTTAAGAATGGGATTTCCTTTAATTCTAAATGAATGACTTTCTCTTTATTGTCATTTTATTTTCTATCCTATAAGTCAAACTAAATATGGCTTGCTGTATTTCATGCCATATTAGCAACAAATCTAAATACAGCTTTTTTTCAAAACAGGGGATGTTGAATAAATGGAAAAATCCTTTGACAACATCAGGTGGGTACAAAACCCATCCTATGCTTATTGTACTTGAGTCCTTAGAATATTACTTTACTTTTGTGGCTAAAATAACAAATATGTTGCATGTTGATGATAATCTTGCATCCTACGGATGCAAGAAGTGTACTGCTTCTCGCAGTTCCACACTGATGGCAGAATTACACTGAAGAAACCAAAACAATCTGACCAGGAACAGTCTGACATGTTATGACTGCTGCCATTATATAGCTCAATCAGATACAGAGACTGATAAAACGGACAAAAACACTGCAGAAAAAACACCAACATGCACAGATTACATATTTAAAAAGGGGGGAAATGATGTTATTTTTCTACAATTAGGCTGCAGTATTTACACTAACACACAGGATTGTGCTACAGAGCCATGGGTTAAATTGGGATTCGAGACAATTGGAAATGAGGTGACTGGCACTGTGCAGAGGATGTGGAGAAAGTTTCCACAGAAATGTACTACATCCTGCACGTTGCACTGCTAAAGCCAGCTCTCCTCTGTCTGAGATAGTCTCGCATTTTATTTGTCTCGTATAGGCTTTCCACAATGCTCAGTGTTGTCAGTCATGATACATTCCCTTGGTCTCCTGTCAGCACATATAAATCTCAACAGTGCTGTCAAAACAGCAGGACTGCCTCTGCTGAGAGCATTTGTAAAGTGAGCAGTTGGGCTATTGCCTCCTCGGGAGCCTTACACTGTCCTGTGATCTTGTGCTGCCTCTGGCCTATCTCAGCCACAAAAACGTTTTTTACAGCTGCCTTAAGGATTACACTGATCACTCATCACTCAGCTAGTATTAATAGTGGACATCATACACAATGAATGGTCCTTTTCCCCTGTCAGCGGTTTGCCAGATCTGACAAACTGAGTATCTGAGTATTCTTAAAATATTAAAAATAAGTTTCCCTGATCAGTAGGCATTTCTCACATCAGACATTTTGAGTTGTCATATTAGGAAAGAGATAATGAAAATGATGATATTGGAGTTTGAAAATGGCTGGAATAGATCCATGATTCATTTAATTATTTACCCTCCCATAACCTACTATGATATTTGAAAATGCCTGTTAGCAGCAGAGTGCTGCATTATAATCCATACTTTAGCCCTACACCTCTCTTACAAAAACATGAATAAGCTCAAAGTATTTTAGTTTTTGTTCATTTTGGAGACTTAGCCATACAAAAGAGTAGTAGTATTTAAAATAGATTATACAGTTAATACTTGGTTGTGTGTTGTAATCATGTAGGCTTGAATGTGAAAGTAACTAGGACATTTTAAATGTCAAAGAAGAGACAAAACACACAATAAACAAAGTTAAGATGAATGAGTATTGAATACAAGTAAATTAGTTGTGTAGTGAAAACCTTACTCTGATAGCTCTACACAGAAGATACCTAATATCAATTTACATGGAACTGCTACCAGGCACATATAGATGTTATATCTATGTCTTGCTGTTGAACTAAATCAGTTTAATATTTGCACAAACTGTAAATCATAAATGCAAAACGTTGTTTAAAAAGTCGACTTTCTGGTAGTTATGGCTGCTTTAGGTGTGAGCTATGCAAGTCATTTACATATTGCTGTGTGTTTTTAAAACACTCAGATATTCTCCTTGTCACTAACAGTTTTTGTTTTCAGAACATTTAAGACACGTAAGGCAAGCCATTCTGCAACGAAGCAATTCAGTGTACGGCTGATTCCTGCATAATGAACATAATGGCCCATTCATGAATGTGTAGTATGTTTTACATCTACCATAAGTCGATTGAATATTGTGCCAGCTTGTTCTTATTTAATACATTAACATACAGTTAAATTGAAGTTATGTATACTCAGGCTGTTGTACAAGAGATGGGCTGTGACTGTAAAATAAGGGGCTGCTTCTGTAAAACAGTTTTCAGGTTCTGTAATGTAATGAAATTAGCCAACAAGGTCAAAGCGACACACAGTCTTGAGGTGACTCTTTAGGCACGGAATAGCGGCGGGCCATTGTAAAGAGCGCATAAGATGACACTTATGTGAACAAAATAAAAAATATAAGAAGTGACTTTAGCTTTACTTACCTACTGACTTAGTGTTTCAATGCTCCGACCATTCATTTACCACAACAACTTGAAAAATAACGTCCGTCAAACCTCTCACATGGCCCCACAACAATCTTTGCCCTCATTGGTCAAGCGCCACTAAAGTCTTCGGTGATTGGATAACACGTTCCAAAACATAAACAGGCGTCACCACGTTATAAACAGTATGGCTGCCCCCATGAGCAGTGTGGGTAAACCCTCAGCTGAACGATCACCGTTCAATAATACGAGTTTTCAGAAGAAAACAAGAAGCAAGTTAATCTCCATACCTGGTACCAGACCCTCGGTTCAAAATGGACAGCTCTTAGTCTCCACCGGTGTCACGTCACTCGACTATCTGCTCGGTCAGTCTGATGTTAGCATTTGCGCTAGCTACAAAGGCTAATGTTAACTGTGCTTCTCTATGTAACGTTAGCTAAACCCTGAAGTTCAGCCTGCTAAAAAATAGTCGTATTACTTTATCAAAAGGGGAATGTATGATTCACACATAATATGGAGTTTTGTCACTGTCAGGGCCTTACAACCTGTCCAGAATTCAGTGAAATGCAATTTTAGCAGATACTATGTATACTTAAGGCACATTTAGTTGGAATCTGTTCACAAACCACTATAATATTTGTGTTAAATTGAATGTAAGGGTATTTCATTGAATTCTACATAATCAGTCATTTTACATTTTATTTTTTGACTATGTTTAGATCCTAAATACGACTTAAAAGACAGGATTGTTTCTTGTAACAGAGCACTTTTTAAACTCTGGCAGTGCTACATTTACTACATTGTAAAATGTATTTTTCCATATGCTGATGCCAAAAATGCAGAAGCTTTAAGCTCTAAAAGACCCAACAAACGGTATTATCCTTATTCTATCTCAACGCACAACTACAAACCTATATCAAAACTAGACCCACATTAGCAGAGTGATCAACAAGTCATAATGCCTAAGAGTGATTAGGAGGAGTTTATCTGTATAAATGAAACAGTGTACCAATAATAGGATGCTAATATTGTAAGAGGAACATCACTGCTGTTGTTTCTAAAGTAATTTGACTTAAAAGTATGTGATCTTTAAATAAGGTACACAAAAACTATTCCTATCCTCACTTTGGTTTTTAATCTTGAAGCCTGGATGGGTATAAATCTCTCTCTCTCTCTTTATATATATTTAGCCATATTTAAAGCAATACATCACAAGTCTCTTAACTTTTTATGGCGTATTTCCCCGTTATATAAAATAAATAAATCTTGCAAGTTAAGGTAATTGTTAGTCAGGACATTTTAATGAAATATTTAGAATGTTTGTGTTATATCTGAAAAGGGAAACTATTCTCTTCTTGTGCATTTTGTATAACTTATGTTAGGATTTCTGACAGAAATGTAACAATGCTTTACTAGAATCATTGTGACCTGCCTATTTGTTGTTGTTGTTGACATAAATAGCATTTTATTTGATCAATGTTATAGTTATTTTATATAACATGATGCAAAATGTGCATCTCAACAGCTGACTCTTTTTACTCTTAGCCTTAACCTTTTGAGGCCATTTTTGTTTTGATATTACCAGCCTGTACAATATCAAGCAGGACCAATTAGCAATGTGGGTTAATTAAACATAGAAAACATTTCCTGTGGATGTATTGTTTTAAGCCTATAAAGTGATCAAGGACTGTCCTGAAATGCTCTTAGTTTAGCAAAGGTCGTTTTTTAATGTAGCTAATACAACTCTTTCCATAACTGTGTGAAAGCCAAATGTCAGCTGTCTCTTCAGATGCTCACTTCTCCAATTGGCCATTTCCACAGTAGGCATTTTGACATGTCACAGTAGGAGAGGCATACGTGTAAATAAGGCAAGGCAAGTTTATTTATATAGCACCTTTCAACACAAGGCAATTCAAGGTGCTTTACAACAATGAAAGACATTCAGACAAAGGCATTAAAAAGAAAAGATAATAAAATAAACATTAAAAGAATAACACAATTAATGATGGCCACATTCTTTTTATCTGCTTCAGTTTCAAGGTCCTGTTGTCATGCTCATTGTCACAGCTTAATTGGACACTTGAATATAACACAGCCTTTATTACTGTTATTATAAACATCTGTGCTTTTCCTACTATGACAAGTCAAAAATGCCTGCTGTGAAAAATGGCTCTTTTCTTATAAAGATAAATCCACAGCTGTGAAGACATGAGGGGAGAGTGAAGGAAGCAGCAGTTAGCCAAAGGGCGGCTCAAAGTGGTTCACATTGATCCAGTGCTTGTAATATGTGACTGATATAATTAAAAATACAATTTCCTTTCTTTTTACAGGTGGCGGGTTAGCAGTTGGAACAGTACTTCTCATAGGTGAGCCTGCGTGAGAAATTGAACAATAATTTAAAGATCCTAATTAATGGAATGATGACTTTCTTAATCAAGCAATAGGTCACACAGGCCATGGTATGTTGTGAATATGTCACAGCTAAGGGGGGTGTTGCTGGATTTCACTGTCCAATTTGTTTGCTTCAAAGTGTTATTTTATTTGTTCTCTTTACGTAGCTGTGCATGTTGTTTAGAAGGTGTTTTTTCTGGCAATGGGCTCTGCTCTATTGTGTAGCAGGTTGTTTATAGGCTATCTGACACAGCCTTTGAGTGTATGGGACTCCATGGTACACAGTAGTCTTTTCCTGAACGTTATTAAGCATTTTCTTGTCTGGAGGCTTCATGAATAAGTTGAATGTTTTGAATGATTATCATAATCCTTAGGTGAACATTTTAATACCTAAAGCCATGTCCTTTTTGTTGCTCTCAACCGAACAATGAAAAACAAATTTGAAATGAATTACTGTTACAGTAAATGAAGATACCTTGGTAGACGTAAGTGCATTGGTGTTGAGAATCATCCATTATCTACTCTATTTAATACTCAATCCCAGAAAGATGCAAGAGTGCTATTCTTTTTCTGGAGCATTATAGCCTTCAGCTTTTTAGCAACTCTCTCAATAAAGAACCTGTGTAGATAAATTACACCCATAATTATAAATATGTTATATTCATGTCAAGCCAAACATCAAAACAGAATTCAATAGCACTTTTTAGCATGCCACAGCTAATGATACTGCCTTTCTGTTCTCAGGCTCTTTGTGGTTAGTGTGTCACTGTCTATCAGAGTGGTAAATATTGTAATAACCTGAAGGTCTCTAGCTAGAATCCCAGGTGTTCATACGCACACTGTGATCCTTAATTGATATGCTCATCTACAGATGTTATGTAGAAGTTTTCGGAAGTACATTCAAAGCAAGTGGGTTTTCTAGACACATAAATGTCTTCCACTGTATTATTATTATTATTATCATTCATCATAGGCTAGGCTATATGCACTGGCAGACAGTAAGGTTAAGGTATTCTTGTTTTCCCTTGAAGCTGTAATTTGTGTGTAGCAAAGGCCTATACCAACTGATGATATTGCTTTGCCCTTTAATTCACCCCCCCAATCGATGCAGGAGGAGTGATTATACACTAATGCGTTCTTCCCTTCCATTTTGGGAATCAATGCACGGTTGGTTTCATCTGGTAATGAGAGACACAGTAAAGGTGAAATGCGTGTGTGAGCTCTCTGTTTGTGTCTCTGAAAGCGCAGTGTGTGTGGACAGTATGCTGTCTGTGTTGTTGTGTTTTTTGAATGGGTGTGATGGGGCGGGGGGTAGTTTGGAGTGTGTGTTTGTTTGTGTTTCAGGCAGTCGTCTCCTACAGTCTGCCCCTTTAGCTGTGATGGCCTGTTTGTGAGACACGGACATAAAATTATCAGGCTGGTTGTTGTCGGCTTTGAAGTGTCTTGAACTGTCCTTCCAGATTTGTCAACTCGAGGGGGATCCGCTCAGTATGGGCCCTGTCTGAAGATCTCTCATCTGGTGTTTTTGTAATAGAAGGAACAAAGCTTCTTATTATGTTGACCATGTACGCTTTCATTCCATTAGTTTAAGTTAATGTGTTTTTCCATTAAGGCACCCATAATAATTACTTTTAAATGTGGCCTATTTGTTTTGTGTTTAAATGTTTCAAAGCTGTGAAGTGCACTTTGAATATTAATTAATCTTAGATTTGGGCATATTTATTATTTATGTAGAAAACTCTGACAAATGGTTTGAAAGTAGTTCATCATAATTATAACCCTGACAAAATAAATAGAACTGGTTAGAAAGTAGAATAAATATGTATATAATAACAGGTACAGTGAATGTTACCTACTTTATCATAATTACTAACACTTATGTAAAGGTAAGCTATAAAGAAACCATAACAAAGCATGAACACAATCAGAAAAGATACTAAGACAACTGAAGACATTTAAAGCACAAGTACTGCACATGCAATACAATAAAATGTTTGTAAAAGCAATAACAAAAACAAAACAAGAATAGATACAAGATAATAAGCAACAATGTTCCGACAAAGACAAACAGAGGTCACATGTTGAAGCTTGAAATGTGTCATACATATACAGTTCATCGGTCTCAAGAGATGCGGCTGATTGGTATTTAAGACAGCTTTGTAGTAGTACGTTGTTTTAATTACTTTAAAGATTAAGGGCTTTCTTTATTAATTGTCTAAATTGCATTTACCTGCCGTATGGCCTAAATGAGGCGTTCGGCTTCTCAATAGAAATGATATAGACCGAAGATTCATACAAGGGGGAAATCACCCTGACCTAGATATTTTGTCTCCTCCCCCTGCGGCTTCAGCAGATATGATTCAGGACTCTCGCCTGTTTGAAGGCAAATGAAGCAGAGGCGTTTCCCCCCTCATCCAAACCATCGTCAGAATCTGCCAAAAAGAAAGAAGAAAAAAATCATCCCATGACTGTCTGTCCAGAGTGACTGATCTACCTCAAAGATATGACCGTCCCCCACCCCCTGTTGCTTGTATACCCCGCCACCTCCCGCCCCCTCCCTTACCCCCCGCCTCAACAGCCTAATGACTCCTGGAGGTTCCATTTGTAAGGCTCCCATAGAAACACAGCCACAATAGGCCCCATCTTGAGAGGGCCCATCTGGGAGTCTTTGTGGGGCCTGCTGAAAGCCACAAAGGCCTGCTGACCTAGAAACCCATCAATAAGAGAACAGGGAGCCCCACCGACAACAAATTGAAGAGCCCTGGAATTTCCTGTGCCATCCTAAGTCCGTAGGTGAGGACATAGACCGGGAACGTGGGAGGGGGGAATTCTCCGGATGTTTAAGGATGACACGTCAGGATGTCATTCCCAAGCTGTCAGCTGTATGCCCATTACCTTAAACTGTCAGTGCTGCCTTTGTCCTTGTGCCCACTGTTTGTCATTGTGCGGAAAGGGCTATGAAATCTTTACAAAATGACGATTGTGACAGGAAGCAGCAGCGGCATGCTGGGTAGAGTTATGTGCCCTGTTAGTAGGGGGGTTCATGGTGATGATGCACGCATTTTTTGTGAGTTTGGCTTGTGGAATGACCGGGTGGCCGCTTTGTGTGCACCGAGAAAAGGATACCTTTGGGAAAGTATGTTCATTTTCAGAATCGCTTGTCTGTCCATTTAATGCTTTAATAAGCGCTCCTCTATATGAGCCTGTAAGGTCAGCTCTACAAGATGATACTCTTTCCAACTGTGTTTAAAAGTATATAGGGTAACTTGTCTTTTCTAACCTACTTTCATGATAATAAACACACCTGATGTAAATGTTTGCCAAAACATAATGAAAGGTTGCCATTGCCATCAGAGTTCACACAAAAAGCAGAAAGATTCAACTGAACCAGATGTCGCAAACCATTTTGAAGATAGGAAATATCTTATCCTGCTTCTGCCTCCTCTTGTCAGTTTCCCTCCTAACTGGGCTACCTTTGTGTTCAGGGGGAGGTGTCAGGTGAATGCTTAAGACAGGTGTCTCCCCCTCACCTCCGCTGCGGGTTGGGTTATGATAGGTGAAAGTGGACAGGAATACTGTGAAGACCTTAACAAGAGCATTAAAGATGTCAGCTCCACTCTGATAGTCAGGTCACACAATAACACCCATGTTTCTGTGCCATGTCGATTCCCACTTCATCTCTTCCCTTCAAAAGATAGCTCGAAGTGTGGTCCTTATATCAATTAGGGTTAGCGATTATGATGTGGTCATAAACTTCCGGATCTGTGGTGTCTGAATGAATGTTCAGAATGAGACCAGATCCAATGATAGTTTTGAGAGTGATATATCTTTCTCATAGGGCAGATGTTCTACCTAGTTTATCACCGAATCATGTAGTTAGGCTTTGTTGGCAGTGTTAGAAGTATGACAATGAATGTGTGTTTATTTGAGTTTTCCCACTCACCCTGAATTTGTGTTGTTGTTGTCTTTTGTGTCTTTTATTAGAGGAAGACCGATATGATAGCTACTCTCGTATGATCCTAAAATACTTCCTGGCAGAAGGAGTCGTGTGTCGGCATGAACTTTATGTGGCGGCGGCTCAGGATAACCCAGATGACATCTTACAGGTATGAGAGGTGTCGTCTTTTCTTTAAGCTTACAGGAAGGAAATGATTTATACTTCAAAGTGTGATTTATTTTAAAGCTGCAAGTTTTGACGAACCATCCACCAAGAAACAAGCATGGCCTCAATATGTCTTCTATAACATCATCCCAATAATACATTTTTTGTAAACTTTTGTTTACCTTTTCGTCATCAGAGTTGGTTGGTATGTTCTGTCTGCTTGTATTATGTTATTGTCACAATATATTAATCAATTCCTGCTGTACAGTATTCATCCTGGTTCCTGCTGGTCAGACCATGATTTAAAAGACATTATAGGCGCACAGCTTTCCCCAAGATGTGTCAGGGTCAGCGGGGGTATCTGAGAGGTCGAGGGTGGCATGGTTGTGACATTGTTGAAATGTTTCCCGATGCATCACTCTGTGAAGAGGAACGTCGCCCCAGAAGCTGACTGCCACCCAGCATACAGGAGGAGGGCCTCTCTCCCACTGATTGATAGTGGGAGGGGTCACAGCCTCACCCTCTCTTTACATATCAAAGGCTTATTAAGAGAGGGGACTCCCAAAGGGGATATATCACATCATTTAGTGTTTTCACAGCTACATTCACAGTATGCTAATCTTCAGATGCTGAGGTTGTACTTTATGCATTACGTTAACATGCACACCAAAAACAAGCTTATTGGAAATCATTGAGTTAAAGCAGAACATTTGAGAACGGGTTCACACCCACGCTTTCTTGCATCAACTAATATATCAGATACCCCCACACATAGCACAGTATTCTGTAAGAAAAATCTTTCCGTTATATCTGGGTTTTACAAATTGCTTCAACACAATTAAAGAAACCTATTGCCCTTTTGTTTTATATTAGAGTCAAGGTTACTTTCAAAAGCTTAGACTGAAGTGCATGTACATTATGCCCCAACAGAAAAGACTCGGTGATGGTCTTTGATGTCATATGATTTTATGACCATATCTCCTGACCATTCACAATCAACAAGATTACACTTTTTATATTAATTGTATCATCTGGTGCAGGAACTCCCGGCCCCCATCCTGGACGATGTTGCTATGCACAAACCAGCCGAGCAGCCGAGGCTGTCGCGTGAACCTCCAGACGGTTTGGACGCCATGAAGATCGCCTGGCGCTATCAGAATCTCCCGAAAGTACAGGTAATCAGGTGATCACATGACAGTTAACTGTACATTGTCTGTTTTTATAATGGAATATATATTAGAAAATAGGTAACTTGTAATTATGCTACTTTTAATAAACTTCCTAAAGTTGTCTTTGTTAATGATTATATGAGAAAGAACAGCGCTGGCTCTCTGGTCTTAGTGGTTTGGCAATTGTCTCTACCACTAAATCCATCAGCTTCTAAACTCCTTTGTGGAGTGAATGAGGCCTCAGCCTCTCCTTTCAGAGCTGGACCAGATTACTCACACTTAGCTGGCAATAGGTAGGCTTTTCACTGGTCCCCAACTCACATAGACACACATACACACACGCCTGCACCCCTGCTTAGCCTGGGAAACAAGAGTACTTTGCAGCCTGTGCATTGACATGTCTGCTCGCTCAACCCCATGACCCAGACCTGCGCCTCTGTCTTCCCCCAAATCCCTGCCTTTCCCCCTGCTAGGGTCGGCAGCCCTACACTCTTTCTTCCGCTTTGAGGAGAGGTGACCCTCCCCTTCTACTTCTCTGCAGTCTCCCCCCTTCAGTCTATAATCCATATCGCTATGTGGATTAACAGCACACAGTGTATCCCTGGGGATCCTCTCCCTCTTTCTCTCTCCCTGGAAACTTCTTTATATCTGTGTCCTTTCCTCACCTCTCCCCCTTCCTCTGTAAAATCGTCTTTACAAACCACTAGTAAGCCCCACCAGAGGATTTGCATCCCAAATTCACCCCCAGAGTCAACGCTTACTTTCCCCTTACACACACCTCTCCTGGCATAGCCCACTGTGTCGCTCTCCCGATGAAGACATCAGATCAAAGGTGAGGCCGCCAGGGCGGGGATGGAACGCTAAGCGGGTTGCCTGGTTCACAAAGAGAAGATGAGCCCCTGACCCCCCTGCCCTGCTGACCCCCTCGTCCCGCCAGGAGAGGGACACACCGGGGGCCCTAATCCAGATTAGGAGTAGATTAAGGGCCCCTCTAACAATGGAATCCCTGGTTTCACTCCGAGAGAAGAGCTAAAACTCTCTCTTTCAGCTGCAGGAAAACATCCGCCTTCCCCTGCGTCCCTGACACGTTTGCTTTCACAGCCAGAAGTGGACATTTATGTGAAGAAATGATTAAGACCGTGGTCGTAGTGGTTATTTAACTTCTCTGCTTATGGAAAGTTGAGGAATGACCCATAAACAATTCAATTGCATTACCATAGTATCGTGAAGCACACTCATTTAAAGTATTAAAAGACAAGTGAGATAATTATTTAATAGATTGCTTTTATTGTCATCTGATATTAGTTAAATGCAGATTAGTTTTTGTTAGAAACAAGCAGTAGCGTCAGACGGGGATGAATGAAAATACATTCAAATGCTCTTAAATTAAAGTTCTTAAGTCTCCTTATGCCTTGACATGAATTTGACTTGTTGACCTCCTCAGACTGCCCTGGCCTCTTCATCCCGGTTCGGGCACTACTATGATGTTTCCAAGACGATGGAGCCAGAAATTCGCCAGGCAGCCAAGTGCCACCGCTTCTACCTTCCAGAACATCCTACCCAGTCATCACCACCGCACAGGTAAAACGACAAGACATCATCCACAGAACGCATTGAAACCAATGAGACACCGTCTGCATAACATAGGCACACAAACACGACATCATACACAAAACACAGACGCACAAATAAGACATATTCAACAGAACTCTGGTAAACAAACATGGCATCGTTCACAGAATACAGGTAAACCAACAATGCAAACAGACCAACGTGTTTTAAAGAGTGTATACTTTATAATCCCTGCAAGCAGCATGTGTCTTTGAGAAAAGTCAACCTGAGAGGCAAAAACTCCAGATGTATCCCCAGTATCATGAAGAGCCCTTTGTTTTAGACATTTATAATAATATAATAAACTGGCGGACTGCAACTAATGCAATTAAAGATTGTTTTCCTTATCAATTTATCTTTCAGAATTTATTGTTTCATTGTTTTTTTTATATAATGTCAGAAATAGTCCGACAAAATATTATAATAGGAGAAACAATATAATATTAAAAACCAATATTAATATATTACTATTTTATATTCCAGCTTGTTTTGTCTGAGGAACACTCCAAAAGGCAAAATACTTAGAATTTTCTCCATTTATTAAATTGTTAATAAAACTAAAACAAAAATGTTATAAAGCTGGAACCGGTTTTTGTGTATTTCTGATGGAAATATTACTTATATTATTAACAAAGGTCTGTGGTAGTTGCTCCATACATTGTTTTAGACCTAAAGATGTACAGCACTGTTACTGAGATTCGAATTGCTTAAAATAATGAACATTTTAATCAATTAAGGTGAAATCTAATCATCCACATTATTAATCCTATCCTTATTTCTTGTTTGAACATAATGTTATTTTGTTTTAAAAATAATTAAATTGTACATTTTTTCACACATACAGCGGAAATAAATCAGTTAAACACCTGCTTGGTCCATCCTCTCTTCTAAGTAGTTTGCCTTTGGCTTAAGACATTCAGCCTCTTGGAAAGGTTGTGTATGTCTATTCAAATAAGGGTCTTGTTTGCTCAGCGTCTGTTTGATTTCTCCTGCGTTGAGTGTATTTAAGGTTCAGAGGTCATACGGGCTCTTTACTTAGAGAGTGCTGTTGAACACACAAGGGCACACGAAGCCTCACTCACACACACTGGGTAAATACAGCAATCTGGAGCACAGAGGATGTGGAGGAGGCTTTATAAAATCCCTCTTCCTTTATTTCAGCAAACAGAGACTGTTTAACAGCGCACCCAAGCAAACACATTAAATGTTATGGATATTCAGTTTAAAGTATACATTTTCGAGAGTGGACCATTAAGTGAAGTGATACTCTATTTTACTAAATATCAGGTCAGAACTTAAACATTTCTATTGATTGGGAGAAAATAAAATAACAAAATATCTTCTCCGTTGATGTCTGAAGCCCTGTGTCGCAGTGTAGTGAGTAGGAGTGACATGATGGTACTGTTTGTGTCTGAATGGCTTCTAGATCTTACAGACATTTTGACAGCAGGAAACTACACCTGCACCACACCATTGTCCCCCCGGCACCGCCCCAATACTGACACACACACACACACACACACACACACACACACACATACATACACACACACACACACACACACACACACACACACACACACACACACACACACACACACACACACACACACACACACACACACACACACACACACACACACACACACTCGGCATATTACAGACGCACATGTTCCAAACAAACTCCTAAGCAGGCTACTCCCCCTTGCACGTGTCCACAGCCCCATGTTGATACCCTAGCTGTTAAATTGCTCCGTTTCACTTGAAGGCATAATTGGCACAAATTGCTCTCTAGGTGATACAGATCCTGTTGTTTAAGACCAAGCATCCCCCTTCTCTCCTCCTTTCTTTCCTTGCTGAAAGAGAAACACTGAGATAAAGAAGCGTCCCTGTGTATGATCCTAATTAGCCGGCGCACCAGCCCCTGTAGCTAAGCACCTAGACCTTTTTGGTACCTGAATGAGGAGTGCTCGGTAGGGGTAGCTAAAACACAATGCCATCCCACACAATGGCTGCCAACCAGAGGCAACCTCCTGCTTAACTGCATGTCAAACCATCCCAGCCCCCTACCTCAGAGCAGGGGCATGGGCAGAGAGGCCAAGGAGGGTAGGTGTCCCTCTTTCACCAAACCAGCTCTATCATTAGCCCCAGCAGGGTCAGGAGGCACCATTGTCGGGCTGAATAACTGAAATAGAGTACATGGATGTACTTGGCGCAAGTGTAATCAGCATAAGTGTGTATTACTGTTCTTTATGCAGGGCTATTGGCGTGTGACCAATCTATGTGTATCAGCTTTTGTAGCATGCAGGTCGAATTGACAACTGACATAGCTGCCCACTGTGACTCTCTGCAGAGTGGTCATTACAATGGTGGGGCGTTCTTAAGTTGACGGACCTTAGTAAAAACATGGGGTTAACATTGTCTGTCTTATAGGTCCATGATGGGCTCAGCAGTAATCCTTCCCCTAACTGTTTCTAAATGTGGCTCTGATGGTACTGTACGCCCTTTGTCAGTAGTGCACATCTTACCCCTGATTAAACACCAAAATGCTGTTCCTTGTTAATTTTAGATATCAGCCCATTAATCCCCCCCCCCTCCTTCTCACTTATCGTCTTTGTTGTGTGTATGTTTGTGCATATGCACGTCTCATCTGTCTGTTTGTCCGTCTGTCTCGGCACAATCAGATCCTCGGGGAGCTGACAGAGAACCAGTCATGTTGTAATTTAATCAACCAAATTAATTAATTGGATCTCTTGATATGGATCATCTGTCTGCCTCAGTGGCTCCAGAAAAGCACAGTTAGGAGGAACATACTGCAGTCCTACAGGATTAAGCTACTGCGGTGAAAGGCTTGGCCCAGTTTTATCAAAATGCTTTTAATTACAGTTAACACGTCTGAAGTAACCCCTTTCTTTGTGTTCTCTTTCTGGTTGTCCCCTCAACTCTCTCCTCTGTCCTGTGCTCTTTTCAGTACCATGCTTGAGTCCTACTCGGCGTTGCTGAAGTCTCTTCAAGAGGTCATAAACAGGGAGGGCTTTGATGTAGCAGCCCCTATGGTAAGAACCAGAAGTGATGATCCACTTTGCATTTCTTTCTTTCAGCCTGATTAAAGGGTTTTTACATATATTTTTTAACTTTTTGAAAATGTGTATCTCAATTGAAAACCAACACACCAAACAGCAATCCCACCTTGAGTATATGTTTGCAGCTAAAACAGCAGACAAAGCAGCTGAACAAGAAAACATTTCAACCTTAGGCCAAGATCTCTTCATGTTATGGGATATCAAAGCTTCAACCATCATGCCGTTTAGTTAGACTAGAGTGTTAAAAATAACTTCAGTGTGGTTAAATGATTTGATTTAACAAAAAGCACCTACCACTCATATTTGATCACACATATACATTTCCATGATCACAAGTTTACATATTTTTTTCTTTTCAAGTAACGCTGGAGATGGACAGGAAATAGGGAGAGATTTTAAACGGTTCCCCTTCCATTGTTTGTGGATTTGGTTTTGGCTCTTATATTGGCTAAAAAAACAATGCTGAAAAACAGTAGACATGCAGTAAGCTGCCGCTAGCAGTGAAGCAACACAAAATGTTTGTGTGCATTTTCTCTTCTCACTAATTGTTAAATAATGTGAACTCGTTGACGTTCTGGTGCTTACAGGTTTGTGTTTCAAATGTGTGCTTCCAGACGTGCTAATTATTATAAGCCCAGTCAAACTATTGTGCTTTTAAAGTATCATGTGTGAGCCGCATTCATGGAGCAATTTTAAAAGAGAGAAAGTAAAACAGTGTCTGTGACCTGCAGCTCTTCTGTCACATTCCAACCACCACTTGTCTGGAGTCTGTTCACCTCTCTGTCACCTGCTCGGGTTGGGCCTGACCTGTGTGTCCCAGCTGTGTGTGTCTTACCTTTGACATACATCTTTTTAATAATCATCAGTCCCTTACAGAATGCCAGAAACAACCATGGCCCCTTCTGTTTCCCACAGGACCCAGTGTAATCCTCTTAACACTGTGATGTGCCTGTATATATGGATATATACGGGGTGTGTTGTGTATGTGTGTGTGTGTGTGTGTGTGTGTGTGTGTGTGTGTGTGTGTGTGTGTGTGTGTGTGTGTGTGTGTGTGTGTGTGTGTGTGGTGTGTGTGTGTGTGTGTGTGTGTGTGTGTGTGTGTGTGTGTGTGTGTGTGTGTGTGTGTGTGTGTGTGTGTGTGTGTGTGTGTGTGTGTGTGTGTGTGTGTGTGTGTGTGTGTGTGTGTGTGTGTGTGTGTGTGTCTTATTCACCTACTTTCGATGACCCCTCTGCTCGTCACCTGGAGCCACCTCTCCCCCTGTCAATCTCGCACAGGGTTTACCTCTAGTACCCCCCACCCTCCCTCCCCAAGCGCTGTCACTCACACGCCAGATTAACTGCTGACATCATTAAAGCAGTGTGGCCGCCTGACATGCTGTTGGCACAGTCGAGGAATGCAGAGCGGCACAGAGCGACATGGGCACTGGCACAAGAATGCCCAGTATGGGTGATAATCAGTGTGCGTGTGAGTTTATGTTTATTTGTGATTCTGCCATTATGGACTGGTAACAAGATGCAGATTTGATATAAACCGTGTAATGTTAATAACAGATTACATCAAGGGTTAATCTCCCAGAACATTTTTTTTTTTGGAGTCTTTTGAGATGAATGGGACAGGGGTGGCAGCAGGACTGTGAGTCTGCTCAGTGATTGGCTGGTGATTAGGTTGTGGTCCCAGGCTGGCTGCAGTCTATATGGCTGGCCTCGGTTCCTTGGCTGGACTCAACTGGCACTGTTCCCTGATTTTTCTATAGGCTAAACTATAGGAGTTAAGTTTGGCTTCTCCTCTTGGTGCCACAGCAACAGTCGTGTTACCACAACCCCCCCCTGCTGGGCTGCAGACATAGAAATCAAATTCTTATTCTCTGGCCCCCCAAGACCTGCGTAGGCAAAGCCTGTTAAACAAAGAAAGGGCATATCTAACAACCACAAAGGCCCACACAAAACACTTACACTTAAGTATAGTAAGGTATAGAGATGTAGCACTGATTTGGAATGCCGTAGCGGAGGATAAATGTAGTCCGGTGTGAGAGTCCTCCTTTGGGAAACTATGAGCCAACTGTGGAAAACTCCAGAAACAATGGGGTTTATTTTTCTTAGATGCCTGTGATTCTGATCCAGATTCAAACGAAGCTTAGGTCATACTGTTGGGAGAGGAAGCGATGGGGAGTAGGGTAGAGGAGATTTTGGGAGGGTTGAGATAATAGAGGGGGAGGGATGAAAGAGAGGAGAGGCTGGAATAAAACAAAAAAAGGAAAAAGTGAGCAGATTTTGGGCCAGAGCTTTGTTAATCACTCTTGGCTCTCACCTCAGTAATCAGGAGCCACCCTGAAGAAACTCCAAATAAAAGGCAATTGTAGGAAAGGTTAAAAACCTCTCACAGTTTGGACAGCTCCTCCATTCTCTCAGTTTCAGTGATATATATCCCACCACTGTTTGGCCACTTTTTCTCTGTCTTCATGAGAGTGGGTTACTGTTGATCTCTTATGGTGGGTTGGGGGGGTTGTTTCAAGGGAAGGCACTCCACCCTTACCCAGGCCCCCTTGGCTGCAGAGCATCGCTGTTGTGCCAAGAATGTGCTGGGGTTTCTGGGTGGCGGCCATATTGGAAGCCTGTCTGACAGGTCCATTGTGTGTGTGTCAGATGGCCTCTGTGATTGGGCAGTTGTGTCCAGTCACGTTTGGGCACCGATCGTCTGTGCTGGTGAGCAGACTGTCCAGTCGCTCTCTCCAAGAGTTTGGGAATAGTACCCATAACAGCACCTTTCCAAACTATTCCAAAAGCAGCAACATTTAAATCTTCAGATGCACTGGGAGAACTTTAAATAAAGAAAAAGTTTATTACTGCATGAGTAGAAAGTTACATTCTTGATTTGCTTTTTGGTTTTCCTGACCCCTTCTTTGTGCTTCTTCTTTTTCATAGTCAAATTCACGTAACATCCTGCGAATCGGGCTTCACTCTCTTGGCTCTGCTCTGTGGGGTGATGACCTGTGTTGCCATGACAACCCTAAAAATGGCCGCGCCCTCACTACCTTTCTCTATGGACTGCGTGCTTTGCTGAGGTCCTCGCTGTCAGTGGCAGTAGTTACTTTGCCTTCACATCTCATCCAGGTAAGACTCTTTTTTGACACACGAACAACAACTCTGTGCAGTTCACAAGCATCAGCATGAACTCAGGATACATTTATATGATCAAACATTACATGCATCTGATATATAACTGATGTATACACTTTTGATGCTAGTTTTAAAAAGTTGATAACAGTTTGTCATTCGTTAATAAAATGTGTGGTGCTGATATAATACCTCGACATCCAAAGTTTACAAATCATAACTCCAGTATGTTTTGCATTATTAAATTCTACATCTATATGTCTTTGCTTCTCTGCTGTGTTTTAAACTACCACCGTCAATTAATAACGAACTTTGAATTGACTTGAATTTACAGATAATAGACAGTTTGGATTTTTGGTGCGTGGTTTGGCCCATGTGCCTTTTCTTTGTCTCGTTTCATTAATGGGAAACAAAGTTTGAAGTCTTTTGTAGTGGGGCCTCCTCTTGACCCTGTAGTTCAGTGTCAACCTGGTATGACTCAGGCCTGAGCGGGGGCCTCTTCCTCACGCATCGCTCTCCCAACAGACCCAGTCGAGTGCACACTTCATTCAAAGGCCTCTGGATCTATGTTTGTTTGTTTGTTTGGGCTTTTAATTACTTGAAGCGTTACACAATGAGAGTGTGTGTCTGTGTTCATGCATTTTATTCTCTTACAAATATCCCTCCTTTAGTTGTGTGAGTCTCAGGCTGTGTGTGTGTTTATGTATGGGTTGGGGGGGGTTATGAGTCTGCGTGCATGCGTCTATGTACAGTCTGGCCTCTCAGTGTGAAGGTGGAGTCATCTGCTGAGGCATATGGCAAACCACAGCCCTCCCCCAGACAGTGGACCGTAGAAGCACACTTACCAGAAAAGCCATCTGAGACGTTCTACTTAAATGTTTTATCTTGCCTACACGTAAATCACCCTACTTCTTGATTCTCTTCAATCACAACAGCATGGAAACACAATAGTCTACATTGGTTTATATAAAGATATAGGTTGATTCTTAACTTTCAGAACAGCTGTGTTGTCACAACATGCTCTGGCTTCAAGCCTATATACTCAGTGCACAGCGGCCTTGGCCTAGTCAAAAAAGGTAGAGTGGCTAACTAGCAGATGTCAGCTGTGGTGGGAGCGGTCCCCCTGTCCCTCTCCGGCCTGGCCTCCAAACCCTTAATCTGTCCCCTCCCCCTTCTCCACCCTGGGGAGTGAAGTGAATGAGCGGGTGAGGAAGAGGAGAGGGGGACATTTTGGACTGAATCAGGTGTTGGGTGACTAAGCCAACATGGAGGTAATGAGAGACTGTTAGGATGGGTATCTATGAATTGACCTTATGATTAGTTTAATTACACTTGGTCTTTGATCAGCTGATCTCACCAAGGTGTGCAGGCTGCTAATTTTAACTTAATGACAACAATGTGTCTGGTACTTTAACAATTTGTGTGTTAGCAGAGCTTCTTTCCGCAACTACCTTTCCTGAGATGTTTATCTTAGTTAACGTGGCCTTTTTAAGACTGTCTAGACTAGTAGTAGTGGGCTAGCTGGCCGAGAACGCGCTGGACTCTCTATCCATTATTGAGCAGCTTGGGAAGTTGAGCAACTCACTGAAAGCCTCCTCACAGCGGCCCAGTGCCACAGTCCATCTGAAACATTAATTAGGCTTGTCCTAGCCCGGTCCTCCTCCATCATACTATCGCCTGCCACCACCCCCACAAGTAAACACACACAAACACAAAACACACAGTCGTCACTAAGATGCATCCATATACACCTCACCTGCTGCTCAGACTAAGTGGTGTCCTGACCTATGCAAATATTTAGACTTTGGACTGGTCAGGCAGAGTTGTTGTGTTGCTACAAAACCACAACTACATGTTCAGTTGACATTTACTAATTTGAATTTAAAGCTGCAATCAGCAGATTAATTGCATCATTGATTAATCTGCTGATTATGTTCTTAATTAATCCTTTAGTTTAGGGGGTATAAAAAGATTATGAAAGACGTATATGAAAACGTAGGAGAATTGTCAAAAACCAAAACGTATGTTATTTACTTTCACATAAGACAATACAAAAGCAGTAAATCCTGAATTTGTAAAATAAAGTTATTGATTTGTCTTAAAATGTTGTATTTTTCAAAACAGTAAAATATTTGTGAAATAACATATTTTATTAGCATGTTGTTATTTGTAATTTGTATATTAAAGGTCACCTGTCATGCTATTTTTTGGCAATAGCATAAGTCTCAGATATATAAAAATATATAAAAACATGTCTATGATGTGTTTTACTCAAAATACCAAACAGATCACCCATTCTAGCCATGCCTCATAGCCCCCTCTATTTCACTTACTGTTTCAAAAGTGCTGATTTGGGGTATAAAGCTTTAAAAAAAATAAAATTTTTTAATAAAAATTAAAAGAGGAGCGGGTCTGAGCTCATGCGGGACCCGGCAGCTACTGTCTAAACTAAATACTGTCCGTGATGAAACGCCATATCATGGATTATCAAGGATTATTTCTGAAACAGTATGGAGCTCAAAGGCTTTCTCTCTTGCCGGTTATTATACCACAAGGTGAGTTCCTTTTTATTTCCTGCTTCTTCACACACATGCTCTCCAGTACAGGTTAGCTCTGAGTGTTAGCAATGCTAATGTAAACACCGACCATATTACGTCCAAAACAGTCGGGCATTGTTTCTGATAGCAACGTTTCTGATAGTGCCGTGGGTCCACATTTCCGATATTACGTCATATCGGACGCAAATCTGGATCAGCTCTGTTGTAGCCCCGTTTTTAGAGATTTGGGTACGGAGGAAAAGAGAGAGGGTTTTATTTTCTGACGCTGCGTGAGTTCCCTGACACACCGGGACACATATTTATGTATAAAAGACATAAAAAAGTGCATTTTGCATGATAGGTCCCCTTATATTAAATTCCCATAAACTAAGCAGACCTTTTTAGCTCAAGAGCAAATGTTACTTAGTGGCTCTTTATTACAAATTAACATTAGTTTTTACATCTTAATCCGTCTAATTTTGTTACATAAAATTGTGTTTTTTACACATGTTTAAGTATTTTCAAACAAGAGCATGTATCTATAATAATCATGAAAAATGCAACTATGAGTTATATGTTATAGTGGAGAAACTGCCTGTGTTCTTCAGATAAGATTTATTTTGGAGCAACACCTGCTTCCAATCCTAGCCTTGGAAGTGTGCATTTATTCTGTTTCATATATAGACTCTACTCTCCAAAGACATTAAACAGAACGAAAGACATCTGCCTCCCTCAGAGTGATGTATTGAATTTTGAGTTTGTACACATAATATATCCATTTTCAAAAAAGCAAACTAAAGTACAGAGAGACATACAGCCGAAACCTGATAAGTCAAACATCTGTGATGAAATGGTGTTCATCACTAACTGGTTACATGCATTGACTGTGGTGGATTCAATTCAAGTTAAGATGCTGCAGGGTAAATGAAGGCTGTCTCTCCCTATGATCTGTCAGTCAGTGACGGTCAGCGGAGGCTCTGGGTGTTCAGGGGATTTGCACTGATGGAATCTGAGCTAATTGAGCCAGCATATACTTTCATTGCAGAATGGAGGACACTCTAGTTTGAGCTCATTATCAATTATGAATACAATTTCAAAAAATATGTAGACCTCCTAAAACTCAAGGAGCTGTGTACCACGTGCATGTCTTGCTGACGTCATTCTGCCTTTCTGCCCCTGCTCTGAGCAGCTCTATGACTTTGAAACTTTTGAGTCTTTGCCAAAGAGCCTCATCTTTGTATTCAAGTAAGCACAGAATAATTATTATAGCACAGAATAATTATTATTATTATAATTATTATTAGACAGACCAGCACAGACAAAGTTTTCGCAGACCCTCTCTCTCTCTCTCTCTCTCTCTCTCTCTCTCTCTCGCTCTCTCTCTCTCTCTCTCTCTCTCTCTCTCTCTCTCTCTCTCTCTTCTCTCTCTCTATCTCTCTCTCTCTCTCTCTCTCTCTCTCTCTCTCGTACAAACGCTATTGGCCATACTGTACCATTAGTTGTTTAAGAAACTGTCTAAGCCAAACTCTTACACTGACTTTAATTGCTGCATTTAAGTGACCTCAGATACCCTGTAAGTGCTGGCAGTACTGACTGGTGGGATATGCATACTTTAAAAGTAGGACAAAAATGAAAAGGAAGAAGAAAGAGTGGGGAAAAGACATGAAGGCATGAAAACTGCATTAGGCGGTGGCAGCCAACACAGAGAGAAGGATGTGAATGATTCAAGAGGCAAAAGGATTAATAATGCAGGACTCCCTCTTTCCCTCCATCCCAGTGTCCCTCTCTCTCACCCTCTTCTGCCTTTACCCTCTGCCTCCACCCTTTTGTATGTTTCTCATTATTTCTGTCTGCTGTGCTGTTCGCCCCTGATGTGTCCTCTTTGTTGTCAAGTCAATCACCTAACCAGTAGGGGGAGCCCTCCCCATCGAGCCTCCACTACTTTCTCCCACTTCCTTTCTGTCCTCCCCCGCTGTGTGCCAGTTTGAAAGTGTGCCCCAACTGTGAGCCTTACTGTAATAATTGTTCTTCCATGAAGTAAAATAATGATGTGTTGCCACTTGCCATTGACTTCATAGGCCACGTTTGAAGATGTATGCCTGATGTAAGGTTTTAGTTCATTTACCTGCCCAAACATCACCTGTGTAACCTATCAGGGCTCTTTCTCCTCATCACCCTCACCTAAGCCTTGGGCAGAAATGACCTGACCACGGGACATGATGACCTCATTTAATTGCAACACTGATGGCCCGTCAGGAGGCTTTTAATTACCTGCTCATGTTTCTCTCTCTCTCTCTCTCTCTCTCTCTCTCTCTCTCTCTCTCTCTCTCTCTCTCTCTCTCTCTCTCTCTCTCTCTCTCTCTCTCTCTCTCTCTCTCTCTCTCTCTCTCTCACTCTCGACCCTACAGGACAGAGCTCTAATGGGCAGCATAACCAGGCTATGTGACAATGCCATAGCCCTGGAATCATTCAAAGGCTCTGAGAGAGAGACCAACCCACTCTACAAAGATTACCATGGTAAGAACACACACACACACTCGCTTATCTTTCTGTCTCTTTTCCCTCAGACACACACGTACACACAAGCAGTGCATTAAGGCTGGGGCTGGGCTGTGGATGGAGGCAGGGCAGCCCCCTTGCAGGCCAGGCTGTCAGTGCGCGTTAGTGTGCTGCTGCTCAATCAGACGTGCTCCTCAGTAGACAGGCCGGGGGGGATTCAGCTGCCACGCTGTACCCCCTCTCCCTCGCACCCTCACCCACTCCATCCCTGCCTCCCCCCCTCCAGCACAGCCTCTCTCCCTCTCGCCTCGCCCTCTCTCCATCCCTAGTCCCATACCCCTGAGGCTCTGGAGCAGAGCAGACCAACACTGGGGAATCGATATTCTCACCATCACTCTCTCTTCCTCTCTGCCTGTATCTCTCCATCCCTCGCTCAATGTCTCCATGGCCAGCATGCTCTGCTAATAAATGGAGGGCAAGGCTTTCAGTAGAGGGAAGAGGACACCAATAAGGGACGAGTGGAGAGACGGAAACGAAGAAAAGGAGGGGGGGAAACATAGTTTGTCTCTGCTCTCTCCGGCCTCGCCATCACTTTTCTTTTACGGTTTTATCATTCGTTCTTTCTCTTGTTTGCTTCCCTCTTTTCTATCACACTCTCCGCGAATAAAGGTCAGTTTAAGCGAGTGGGGTATTTTTAGCCATGCCTCTCGAACTCTCCGACTCACTCTTGCGCTTTTTCTCTCGTTTCCCCCCCCTCCCTCCTCAGGGTTAGACGGCCTCGGTTGTGACGGATGAAGGGATGAGGAGTAAAAACATTCAATGGCAGATTTTGGTTTCATCCAACAGCATGTTTTATTTAGATAACCCATCCCATAGTGACCACATTCCTCTTCATTGTAAAGGCAGGTGGCATGTAAACGCATGTATTATTTGAGCGTTGTGGGGCATCATTAAAAAAAAAAGATTGGAGTACAAAATTGTTCTTTGGGATTTGCAATTAATATTGTTTGAATTTCTCATTCAAGAATATATTTGCCGTCTGTTTAACCAGCCAGTAAGATTCTGGTTGTGTTATGAAATACATTTATGTGCATGATTGTTTTGATGTGAGTGCAAACGCATCTGGTATGAGTGTGAGAGTGCGTGCGGATGCGCGTGCGTGCGTGTTTGCGGCAGCAGTTCAGGGCTGCTCAAAGCATGCTGGGAAGCCTGTCACTGCAAATCAGGCAAGGGAAAATCACCCAAGTGCACAGAGGAGAGAACCCACCATCCCCCACTTTCTGTGTCTGTCTCCCTTTCTCCATTACTCTCTCGATTTCTTCTTTTCTCTCTCACGATCATTTATACCATCCCACTTCTTTTGTACTTTTCCAGTTTTATTCAAATGTAACTTTGTGGGGACAAGAAAAGTGAAACACAGAGTTAAAAAAGTGCTGCAAAACGTCCCTCTACCCTTTGCAGGAATCCCTGACTTGTATTTGTGTACTGCCCCTCATTGCTCTACTGTGTCCTTTAATTGGCAAATGTACTTTACAGTACACCCATGCTCCAGCCTGTAGGGAAAATAAAGAGCGTAAGATTATCAATTTAGAAATGTTGTTTGTCAATATATGATAATAAGTAATTTCTCTGGTCTAAGCAACTTTGATGCTTAGTGCAGATGTAGGTGTCAAAAGATATTGGTTTGTTTATGACTGTCCTACTACATTCACTCAATTAGACCAGCACCCTTTACTTCAAAACTAATAAGGACAATTTAGTATCGATTTGTGTAAACATCTTTCAAAATTCTTACTATCCAACATTTTGGGATAAGCAGGGGGATTATTGAAAGTTTCCTTTTAAGATGCTGACTTCAATGCGTCAAATGAAAACAAGTGTTTGTAGATATGAAAAAGCGAAAAAACACTTCCCTTATTATAGTATTTTATCATATTATAATAACGGTTATTTAAAATTTAAATAAAATAGAATACCAATAGCAATTGATTTGTTTATAATCTTTTCCTGTTGAGCCCCACGGCCCCGCGGGCGGGGACAGAGACGCAACATCTGCAAGAAACAGCGTCTGAGGGCTTCTTAACATTTAACAACCTATTAATGTGTCATACCCACTTAACGGGAAGAAACTCAGCTAACTGACGATATGACATTTTTTTACCGAAACAAAACACAACTCTAACGCAGAGCCTCTGAATTGGCCCTGAGCGAAAAAATGCTAACGCACTTTGCACAGAACTCATGGTATAAATACTTTATTACTTATCGGATCTGCACAAACAACACAAATATATCAGATTGAAGCTGAGATTCCACAGAATCTAGAGGTATAAGTATCATCACTTTGCGACCAAAACTCACGGCAGCGAAGGCAAACCCAGACAACAAACCACGTAGCTTTACGGAGCCAAAATGGCAAATATGTCTTACCTTTGCTGTTTTTCTGATCAAAAGTTGTGTTCAATGGCATTAAAACGATAAAAGCGCTGCCGAAGGTTAATCCAATGTCTCTGTGTCCCTTTGAAATGATTACTGATAATCCATCATCATATGTATGACTATAACCTAGTTTTTAGTTTTCAGAGCATAACATAGCTTTCGGTTTCGCGCATCACTCTCATTCCTCAATGGTAATGTGTAGGTGGATTTAGGAACTTCCCCTCGATTCTATTGGCTCTAACGGTTCAAAAGAGGTGTCAATCATCAAAATTGACCAATGGGGGCCAGAGATATGGCAAATCCACCCAAATGACCCCAGAAGTGTTTTTTTTCTAAATCTCTCTAAAAAGGTCAAATGTCACTTGTTTTGCATCAATCTTGATACAGGGTACTTATTATATGTTATAGTTTAGATTCCTAAAGCTTTTAGTCTGCTATCCCATCATTCAAGGGTGGTTTTCACTATAAGTAATGTGTTTTTTTTGGACGGACACTATAATTTACATTTTCTTACTATGTTCAATCTGAATTTACTTTAAAATAAAAAAAATTATATTGATTCTGACTTTTCTACATCCAACTCACAGGTGTATCATTGCTTAGAGAAAAAAGATGATTCATTTACCCCTTTTAGAAGGGAAGATATAGTCATTTGTTCTGGGAATGTCATTTTCGAGCCTGAGACCTGAAAAACAGGTTTGGGGCTTAACAGGTTAAGATTATAGTTTTTTTTTTAAAAGAGATAAACCTCTGCCTAAGTTGTATTTTTAAAGACTATATTAAAAGACAGACGCAGATAAAAACGTGGACATCATACAACAATACTACTAGAATGTAGTGGTATATTGCTTTTTTGCATTGTTCAGCCCATTCGGTTTTAATATGCTTTCATCGTTTTTCACAGGTCTGATACATGTACGCCAAGTACCTCATCTGAACTGTCTGGCGAGTAAACTTCCTGACCACAAGGACCTGGCCTTCAAGCTCAAGAGAAAACAGTTCAGTATTGAGGTAAGTTGTCAACATTACACAGTCTAGCCTGGATTTTAACAAAAACAGAACTTGGTTTTATTTTGATGATCTCTCTTAGTCTATTTTGTTGCCCCATTTTATTTTCTCTAAAGTCTTTTTACCATTGCAAATCTTCCCATTCACCATGTTCATAGCCAGGCTGAAATCTAGTGCTGATGGTAATGAGACGTCTCTCAAGTCAGCCAAGTTCTGCCAACCTTTTATTATTATTGGGTGTCAAAATAAAAGGTGAAGCTATTGATTATACACTGTTGCTGCCACACTTACTTCAGTGTAGTGTCAAGAGGCAACAGGGTGAAACAAATCTCCATCTATATTCATGAATATGCGAAGAATAAATACTTTTGGCAGTTAAAGTTAAAGGTATAATTCACATTTTATATACAAATACAAGACTATAAACTAATCGGCAGTAGAGACATACATGCATGGACATGTTCCCAGTCATCATGCCAGACAAAAGTGAAGCAACAGCAACAAACATGGTTCCACTATCCACTAGCTCTCAATAGAACAAGCTTTGTACGGTAGGTACTGCTTACTTTCTCTGGCAGGGCTCTGTTCATTCACTCCACAGCTGGCAACAGCCGTGACCTGTTGAGAAAATGAAGCAGTAGACAGTTGCTTTACCTCATGCTGCAGCCCACCATGACAGTGTAATCAATGGTAGTTTTATGTCAAAGTGGCCAGGCAAACACTACTTAGGATAGATGCAAGACCAGAAGATTACACAATTTGACATATTGCTTCATATCCCTCCAATTCATAGTTTGACTTCTCTACAGTTGGACCACAAAACACTGCAGGGCTAAAGTTAAAATGGGCGTTGTGATAGTCATACAAACAGTGCGTGCTCACTGAAAGGTAACAATAGGTAAAGATGTCGAATTTGGCATACATTTATTTTATACTAGATGTGAGAAAGAAGAAAAGTGAGGAGAACAGGAGCAAGTTGGAGAGTAATATCCCTATGAATAGAGGCAAATAAGTATGTCTGTATTCCCAGGATTAGACAGTTCATCTGCAGTGAGTTTTGCGCAATGCCTTAAATGTACCACACCGTCCAGCCATAAGTGCTACGAAAGTAACTTACTGGAATCAGATAACTAATTCATACCATGCTGTGAACTATGGTTAAGCATCAATACAGTGGCATCTCTTTGAAAATCCCTTCTCATCCTGTGAGAGGATGATGATGTTGCATGACTTATTCCTAACAGGTGCTGTATTAGTGACTCTTTGACCAGGTTCATCCATTGGTTGTAGTTCACCTTTTAATTTGCTTTGTCATATTTGCTGTTTTATATATTTGAACTGAACTGGAGCACTGCTGACTCTAGCTACATTCATGACAGCTGCTGGCCTACGTTGCCTCTGAGAGGGCTTACTGTATGTCATTTTGGTGACTCCAAGAAGAACAGGGTGAAGGCGGTGAGGCCTGGAAACAGCCTCAACATCCCCGTCAGAGCACAGCTGCTGCAAAGGGAGATTGGGCAGTGTGTAATGGTGCACAAAATGGACACGTGCAGAGGTTTCGTTCATCAAGGGTATATGATGCGGACATTAGCGCTCATCATGGAAGCACCACTATGTGTTTACCGTTGACTTTCCCCTTAAGATTAGTTAGGCTCTCAGCATGTTTCATAGTTATCTACCACAATATCCAAAATGTTTTCTCTCTCTGTATTGATTGGGAGTATATATCCCAATACAAGCACCAGTCGGGATATGAAGGATGAGGTTTTTTCAACAGTTTTTTCTTATCATTTGCAGAGCAACAAATCTGTTTCAGCCACTTGCAACTTCTTCTCTGTACAACGGGCACAGCTTGTTCTGAATTGTGATTGCGATCCCATTGCAAACTGGCCTCACACATTGTTTTTGAATGTTCATTGGAAATTATAGGGTGCAGACATTCTGCATGTAGGACTATTTCACAATCACCTCACAGTTTAATACAGTTCACTACAGTTTACTTGTTGGCTATTTTCTTCATTCCCTGTTTGTATGAACATTCATTTGGGTAGCTATGTTTGCTCTGTCTGTACAGAGCAACATAGACATATAGACAGAGCTTACACACAGAACTGACAGATTGTGCGGCCTTTCAATTTCTTCATTCATTATGATTTATGAATTCTTGTCCTCTTTCTCTTTCTCTTCCTGTCACATCCATGTTGCATGTGTCACATCATCAGTCTCACTCAGCGCAATCAATCTGTCACTGAACTACCACTCTAGAGACAAATTAAGGGGCCCTCCTCTTAGCTCAGGCTCATGATTGGTCCTCATTACATTATCATTACCTTATCACACCCTCTGGTCCTTGGCTCTTAGTGAGTCCTATTGTTTCAGCAGGAGGTGAGGGGGAGGAGAGGAATGCCCACCCCCCTAAACTCTCTCCGCATCCTATGGTCAAACCCCTTCTCATTTTCTGCCAGCCTTCACCATCCTTCTAACCCTTTACTCTGGTCTGCATTGGTCCGCTCCCCCCTCCTTGCTCTGACTCCCTGAATAGGCCACTCTAGTATAGATTTATATGGTTCGTAAAAGTCAAGGTGGTTATCCTCAATGGTCTTTTAATTAGGCTTCTGTATTGGTCAGGCCAGGGGGCAGAGGCCTAGAGCATCCCTGTAGCTCTGTGGGGCCTGGATACTGTGTCATATATCCCAGCAGCACATTGTAAAGACCAAGCTTTGTCTGCCTTCCTTCTTTAAGGAGCTTTATTGGAGTTTTTTTGTTGAATGGCAACCATACTCTTGTATTGACCTGATTCACATACCATTACAATAGTTATATCCAGAGGACTTTTCATCATCCAAAACGGCTGATAATGTTGACACAAGAGAGTACATGATATGAAATGTCAATCACAATCCTTGGCCATGGCATGTTTTATGTCTCAGGGAAATTCCCATAGAACATTGCATGATATCACCAGTCAAGCGTCAAATCAGTCAAAACACATATTGCAATAGGCAATTATTTTCCCGTGCTGGGTTCTATGGCTTTTTGATTGACTGTCATTAATTAGTACATCACTTTACTTTGAGATGTCACAAAGGTATGAGTGCATGTTGGCTCTGCATCCCTGGTTACACAGGTTGGATTATACCAGTTTACCATTGTATGCCTTGCATGCAGGACTGCTGTTGTGCTCTGACTACGTGGCTCAGCGTATACTGTGTTTGACCTGTTGGTCAACTGCTGGTGGGCCACTGATTGACACATGATTGGATTTTAAGCCCAGTGTCTGGTGTGTGACAGCTCACACCATCCCTGCTAATCACCTCATTTACTCAAACTACAGGGCTCCTCACCCTGGGGCCACATAATACAACATTCTCTTACCAAGTGCTCACAGTCTGTCTTCTTCCTCATATCTGTTATGGTAGTGATGGATCAGTTCTTGAGCTTCACCCCCTTCTTTCAACTTTTGACCAAAATTGTAATTGCTCCGAATCAAGCCTCACTCAGATGTTTATCAGCATCATATGTGGATTAATTTGTGATGTTGTGGTGGCAGGTGACAGGTGATTGACAGTGGTAGCTTCTCCCCAGGTGGGTCACGCAGCTACATGACACTCCCAACTGTGAATGGAGTCATGCTGGTAACACATTTTTTAACTGCTGTTTGACTCAGGTTCGTAGCGCCTTAGGAATGCCGAAATATTTATTTGACAGCACACACAGAGTACAAGTTTTATCAAAAAACAAATATTTTGTGTTCAGCTACTGTAATAATTCACTTTTTTCTAATTCAAAAGGTTTTAGTAGATTATATCCCAGCCTCACACTCAGCACCATCATCAAGGTTCTGTTGGTTCGTGATAAGGTTACCACGACAACAGTTGACGTTTCCAAGAGTTCACACTGCGGTTGATGAGCAGTTATTAGCCATAATGCCTAAAGCCAGAATTAACCCATGGCCCTGTCTGAGCAGGTAGGGGTGTGTTAGGTGTTTAGACAAGATTAACACATACTCATAGACACACAAACATTGCTCACTCCCACACATAGCGATATTGACATTCATGCAAAGACAAAACATACTTATTGAGAAATGCAAGCACATATGTGACACGCAATGCGTGTGAGAATGTTTTCACTCTTATTAAACACAGACTTCTGTCACTGCTTTCACAATGCAAGATGCTTTGAGGATGAAGCTCTGAAGAATGCAGATGGTACGCAATTATATTCTTGGTACCTCTGTCTGACCCTTTAAACTGACAGCTAATGTGCCTATGGGGTACTGGGGTGCCAGAGGCAGGTCAGAGGGTCAAATACAGTATAAGACGGGGATTTATGTCAAATTAGTCTTTGCCTAGACGGGCTATTTAGAGGTGTCAGTGACAAGCTCTGCCAAAAGGGTCTAAAAGACCTTTTTAAGGAAAACTGTGTACTCCTGCAAACTTTCAGTCATATTAGGATGTTTGTTTAACATTTTATGCCTTCATTTTAAAGACATCATTGGATAAAGTCAGTAAGAAGAGATCAGGATGATGAAGGTACTAGGCCCTGACTCGTATTCAAGATCTCGCTGTGCCTTTTGCCACATCGATTAATGGTGGTTATTGTAAATGACTATTTCTGACTCATTAGTACAGTTCAAATCAACATCCAAGTCTGAATTCAAAGCAGAATACTATATCTTTTAGATATCTTAGGTTAAAAAATGTGCAACTTTTCCCCACAATGTAGCACCTCGTCATCATTCAAGGTGCAACCATGGTCAATCAATTAATGCAAACACACGTATTGACTTTAGAGCCTTAAGTTGACATTTGATGGACTGTAGTTTTTCGCTCTTACACTTTGGCTTCATTTTTCAGTCCAGGATGTTGCCACTTGTTTTATTGCATGCTGTTTTTGGTCTGAACACCATCAAAGATGTGCCCAAAAGAGAAATCAGGCACGGTTTCATTCTGTCAGCCAAAGACCAGCGTTGTTATTCTTATTTATTTTTTATTGATAAAGTGCTAGATTGACAATGCACTGTATTTGTAACCTCTACACGACCAACTTTAAGGATGTCCAATGTCCTTTTATCCCCCATTTCTTGAAATTGACATCAGCCAGCTAGGTTTTTATTTTTCATCGGAGTGGAAGCAAAAAGGGAGCAGAAAAGGGGGATGAAGAGGATGATGGTGCTGACTAGAAGAAGACTTATGAAGAAGAGGAAGCAGAACCGAAAGAGTCCGAGTGAGGTGTATAGAGTAGGTTAATGTTTCTTGGCATGTCCTCAAAACGTCTTTAAGACAACGCCTGTGTCTGCCCCCTGTTGAAGTCTGTGGGTGCCGAGGGAAGGGTGTTAATGGACCTATGTGAGGAACAGAGCAAAGGCTCAGAGAGGAAGGGGGGAGGCAAACTCGCAGAGGAGCAGTTAAGTGATTCTCAGGTCAGGTCTAATTAAAATGAGGGCTTTTCCTCAGAGGCACCAAACTGTCTTATTGAGAGAGAAATAAAAAGGGAGGGAAAGAAAGAATTGCAGAATGAGTTAGACAGAGACCCAGTCCTTAGGGCTTGTTTGTGTATTTGCTTATATGTTTGTTTGTATTCCATGCCTGGTCGTATATGTGCTTTCCATGTCTGAAATAATGCGTGGTACTAAAGTTCAGAGAAAAACCAATGTTGAAAATAACTCGTAAAGAGGACGAACTTAACTGGGTAATTTAGTGTTTACTTCCATTAGTGGATCCCAATGACTGTTCGCAGACTGAAATAAAAATAAATACCAACAATAGGCTTACCTAATGTCTTGACCCTATTAGTAGCTAGCAAAAGATACTTAGGTGCTTTATACATCTGCCTGTGATTCCAACGCCTGCCTTGGGAATCACGATCAGATGGGAATGGACCTTTTGGAATAATATTCTGATTGAATAATTTATACTTCCTCCCTTGGTGCACACCAGCCTCTATCGCATTTTGGAATGAGGTGTGCTTATGGTTTGTGCGTGTATGAGAAAAAGAGAGAGAGAGCGCCCGGTGTAGGCCAGTCAGTGGCACGCGATCGGACCCCTTAGCCGAACAATATTCACAACATACATCAGATTTGCATTTATTATTTAACAGGGATTTTATCTATTCTGCAAATGTGCATTTGTGTTTGAAAAGGCCCAGCTTGTAAGGTCTCTGTGCTGAGTCTTGAGTCTATGGGGGGTGCAAACATGTGCTTCTTTATATGGTTTGTTTGTTATGGTGTTGTATAAATACTGACCTATCTTTAAAACTATTAATTGAAAAGAAAAAACCTCACCAATGCCAAATATCATAAATAATCCACTGATGTGTTGGCTGGAAATGCAAATGCATGACTAGGTTAGGGTTTCAGAATCATTAGGACTGTGGCATTAACAGTAAATAATACGTTTCTATAAGAAAATCAAACAGCCAGGGAGAAAACAAAAGAGCATTTTTGTTTGCGGTAGTTGAGTCAAAGCAACGTAAGAGACTATCTGAGACTTTTCCAAATGTGCTGCCCTCTATATTATATCAACACATTGCAGAAATGTTTCTCCCAAACAGTAAGTATTAAAGGAAAACAAAACTGGGCATATGTGCTCCTCCTGCCAGATTGAGTAAGAGTGTGGTCTGCCTGAACACGCCCTGGAAGTGAAGCTGTTTCATCAGTAAGCAGTGAACCCTTAACATGGTCCATGCACCACTCAGACCCCATCAGACCAGACTGGCCACATGGACTCAGACCTGATTATAGTAGCCCCAGTTGTCTTCAGCTCCCATTAGAGATAGAAAAGAAAAGATGCTGTAACTTGCATGCCACCCTGCATCCATGGGGTCTTGTGGTACTATAGGGTATGTGTAAGTGTGTTCAGAAAGGGCTCGCTATTAGCATAATGGTAGTGACTGGGGAACCGTAGGCCCCCTGGTGCTTATAAACTGGGTCTTCACTTTATTATGGCTTCTGAATCCGCTTATTGTTATCTCTTAATTTTGCCTTAGGTCCATGCACTTTTGTGTAAGTTTGGAATATAATTTGTTTGTTTATTCGCAAGATTGTTGAATGGGTTTTCTGTAGATCCTGTGCTAAACCTCTGTTTTTCCTCACATTCAAGCACAAAATGTTTCCTTTTTCTATTTGTTGTTAATATAAACCTTATACTTGGACATGGTTTTTAAAACAAACTAGTACGCATTATATGATGGAGCTACGAAAAAATATATTTGTTGAGCGTTTCATTTAATAGACATTCAAACAACTATTCACTCTGCATATTTGCCTTCAGAGAATAGGACACTTGCATTTGCAATTATGCATATGTTTTTAAAACATACATGATGGTATTTAAAAGTCCAAACACTCAATGATGCTAAATCCTCCAGAGACAATCAATGTCCTTTCTCAAAAGTGCACCTAAACAGACGAAAACTGTTTTTAAGATCTAATCATGAGTTGAATGCGTTGTGTCTTAGGCTTTTACAGAAAACTCTTTTAAGATTATTACTGATACTTGAATAAAAAGTGGCAAAAGGCAGTAGTTGCCCTGGTTTGGCAGGTGTAATTTTTAACCAGCCAAAATGAAACAGTCCCCTCGCTGCTGTCTGTCCACAGAGAAACTTAAAATTGCCACCATTGGCACAAACGGCTCCGCGGTCGGAGTGGTTCAAAGGTGGAATGTTGATCCGGAGCAGGAGCATCAAACTCAGGAAGGCTCTCTGCTTGGGTCCTAAAAATAACTTTCCCACACTCTCGTTGCTCAGTGTCCTGGGGGGTCAGGAGGAGGAGTGTGTATGTATGTGTGCCCACTCAGTGTTTATGTATGTTCTGCAGCTGTAATGTGAACAGTTGAAAACACAAACAATGCGTCTAATGGGATGCTGTCCCATTTTCTATTTGGTTTACTAAATATGTGTTGATTCTCCATGCTTAAGTCTCTTATTCCTCTTCATCAGTATGGCATACAAACAATGTTTACCATGATTTGGTATAGCATGGAGTTGCATGGACACACGCTCAGATTAGACTGAGTTTATTGCGTCTTTTTATATTGTTGCTAGTCAACCCCCTGATGAGTCTGATTGTTAGTTCAACACAAACCAGAAACTGTTCACTACCTTATAGTTGATAGTACAGTGAAAATAAATGACGTGAAAATTAGGTAGGTATTGTACTAATTAGCTTTTCTTTTCAGATCACAGTAATTACCCCTGGTAAAGACATGTAGGTTCTTTGGCTATCTGGCAACAGTTCGTACAGATAGCCCGGCTTCCATTTTATCCGATTAGAAAATGGAAAAAACTTAAATGATGTCAGGCATTTTCCCACCCTGAGTTTATTTTTGTTTTACTTGAAGCTTTTAGGGTGCTCCTGAAAGACCGCTAAGTGACCAGAGCGGTAAAACGTGATGCGCTCAGCCACCAAAGCAGATAGCTAAACGCTTCTCTTTTATTGAAGACAATTAAGAAACAGCCGCTCCAGGTTGATAAAATGCACTTGTCTGATAGAATCCTTTTTTATAAATGCTTTCTCTGTTAGCAGTCCCTCAATGAGTCCTTGCTTGACAAAAACAAATTGGGGGACTTGATCCTCTTTCTTTCTTTCTCTTTATCTTTGAGCACACCATAAAGGCATTTGTTTCAGCTAATCACGGGAGCTACTTAACCCCTGCTACTGTGAATATGGTTGTATTTAAAAAGGATTCACCCAACAGTCAACACAGAGTTGTTTAAAGTCTTGTTGGCCATTGAGAGATGTTGGCCAACCACTGAATGTAGCAGGGCTCATGAATTTTATGAGGGCAAGTGTCCCTGTCCTTCAGAGTTCACAGGTGGCTATTGAAAGGACGGGCCAGATGATGTAGGATAGTTAGGACACATATAGAGCCCTGAATAGACTTTAATTACACTTAGCAGATGAGTGAGGGGGGGCATTCGAAGGACAAGCCCATTTCAAAAGGCAAGTTAGAGGGCAAGGTGACGGCACCTTATCAAAAGGTTTGTGCTTCATTGAAGAGTTAAGTTGCATTTGAGTCAGTGGTATTGTATATTTATGCGGCAACAAGAAAATCATTTTCTTTGTGCACTTGTCAGTGTGTGTGTGTGTGTGTGTGTGTGTGTGTGTGTGTGTGTGTGTGTGTGTGTGTGTGTGTGTGTGTGTGTGTGTGTGTGTGTGTGTGTGTGTGCTACCTAACGCTCATATGTGAAGGTGGGGGAGGCATTGGGTGGGAGAATACTCCAGTGTGTGGCTTAACCAAACTTTCCTTTTGTCCCTAACAATGATGAGTGATGATGAGTGACAGGGGTGTTAGGAGTGGGATCTGGGGAACAGAATGCGCCTAAGCAGTGCTCACCCAAACTCACACAAAAGGCAGCAAAAGGTCAAATCTGAGTCAAGCTTCTTAACCACTGGCAAATAATATTGCACCATGTTATGTGTCACATAGTAAGCTAAAACATGTCATGTGTTTTTGCTGTGCTTAGGGTGACTTGAAATTATGTTGTACGTATTTTCAGTACCATCCTGTACATGATTTTTCAAGAAGGAATTCATGCAATTGTTTTAAAGTATTCATATTATGTCAGTTATTGATGATCTGGAAGTCTTATCACATTGAGTGCATAAGATATCTATTGCTTTTTTCATTGCCCTCATTTTAAACTTTAATAATAACAAGGTTTGCCTCAAGATACTTCATCACTTCCCATCTCTCTGAAGCAAGTAAGAAAACATACACAGTTGTCCTTTTGTTACGCAAAATCCATACATTCTGCTTGCACAGCCCAACACTATAAACAGAAAGCCCTCCCTTTACCTCCCCCCCTCACACACACACATTATGCCCCACCGCTAGCTAGGGATGAGGAGGACTTGCGTGCAAGTGTTTCCCAGGAGGCAATGGTAGACTGAGGGTTATGAGGCCTGAGGATGGCTCTAGATGGCGGTTAGCGAGGAACCAGTTTTCTTTTTTTCTTTTTGCCTGCTCTCCTCCTACCCCTCCCCCTTTCTGAACTCAAGCAGTGATCGTAATGGGGGGTGACAGCTCACCTCTCCCTAGCGTGCCTATGGTCCTCGGAGCGTTATACCCCCCCGTGTAACCCCCCCACCACCACCACCACCCCCCAGTCCCGGAAGGCCACAAAGGTTACTCCATATGTCTGAGGATTCTTATGACTCGTTTTTTCTTTCCTCACAAAAGTATTTTTCCTTTCAAGTCCAGAAAGATTTGTATGCATCATATCTGATTTATTTCTGCTTGATCCCTCCATCATAGATATAATATCTGCCAAGTATGGAGTCTATTTTATTATTACATTTGTTGTTCTGTCATCCTCTGTGTCCTGTTCTTCTGTGTGAGTTGAGACTCAGTGGTGTGAAAAGATCCAGGGCCCGGAGTTTCACATCTATTAAAGGGTTTGTGTTTGGACAGGGAAGTGATCTGATGGCCTGATGTTGTACGCTCACTTACACAGACTGTTTGTATGAGGATGATATGTACACTTGCTGCATCACCCACATTGAATGCATGCATATGTGTGTTTTTATACATTGAGCATGCATTTAATCCTGAAATAATTTGTTTTGTTTCAAGTCTCCTACATTGTTTCCTTACTTAACTTTATTTGAAAAAAAGTAAGATAAATGAAAACCACAGCTTAGTTGCTAAATTCAAATGGTGCATTCAAAGGGTGGTACACTCGCTATTGTTTTGTTTACTCAAAGGTACGATTTGTAATATTTAAATTCGCAGTTGCAAACATCAAATTATTGAGTGACTTAATTTACTCATATCAGAAATTACCTGCTTACCTGATTAAGAGGAAAGTTACTTAAGAATATCCCACTCTAGATAAATCTCATAGGACGTGAAAGTTAACAGCTCCCTTTGAAGCACATCCTTTAAAACACTTAGACATTCAGAAGTCATCGTTTGAGCTTGAGAAGAGACAGAAGATGCAATGCACAAAATTATAATTAAATCAGTGCACCGAATGTCTTGCATCATTCAATACGTAACACAACTTGGTGTTAGTGTGTGTTTCTTAGACTTTTTGAAGGAGTGTTAATGCTTGTGCAAGTCTTGGATAAACCGGCTAGAGAAGTCGTATAATGGGTAGTGTGTGTATTGAGAGGAGGGTTTGCGTGCTTAGATGGGCGAGGAATAGCGCACAAAAGCATGTGTAGTGGTGAATATTAGAGAAGGCAGAGTGTTAGCAAGGTCACACGGAAATAAGTGCTTTCCCATTTCAAACTCACTCCCTTGTTCCCTCACTCTGTTTCTTTTGTCGGACTCTCCCGCCCTCTACTCCTCTTTTTTTAATCATATTGAGCTTTTTAAGAGTGGTTCTCTCTCTTCATTCAGAGCCTTTACCCCAACTTAACAACCTTCACACTCACCCGTTACACCTCATTTGCTACCAGACACAAAGTCAGCTTGGCATTTTATACGCTGGTGCCTGTGTTAGGATGTTGTAATCATGGTGAACATTCAATCTAAACTCAATTGCTGAACCTTGTTTGCCCCCATCCCCCCAAAAAGATAGGCAAGCTCTTTTGGAAGTGCACAGACACAGGAGCACTGCTCTGGGAATCAATCTGCAAGCTTAGGATATGCCAAATAAGTGCCAAAGGGTGTGTGTGCAGCTTCCCAGCATCCTCTTCAAGCAGGCTAAAGTGGAATCACAGCCACGCCCCACATTTCACCCCATGTAATGTTTGGGGACACATTCAACACTGACTCTGGACACGCAGAGGTTTTTTTTTTTTTAAACAGATGAGCCTCCTATCTTTTTCTCAATGCAGTGTACAAGTGCATCCCCACTTCGGGCCTAATGGTAGCCTACATATCAGAGAGGAGGCACTGGTCTGGTGTAATCTGACTTGTCTTAATTACAGGCAGTATCCAGTAATAGGCTGCTTCCATAGATATCGGCCATTACAGCAGTGTCTCTGACGGGAGAGGCCTGATTGGCTACGAGCTAGGTGATAAAGAAGCCATGCCTCATTTACCTCCAATTTTTTGTTCACACATCCCTGTATTAAAATCAAGCGTGAAGATGGCAAAGGGCTGTGTTAAACTGATTGATGTGCCCTCCTATGTGGTGGTAGCTAATCTGCTCTCCCTGATTGCATTGTCAGCAATCACTGCTGCTCTATAAGTACATTATTTCACTGGATGGGAGTAGTTTCAGCAAAGTTTCAATGCTGAAGTTTTTCATAAAATATCCAATTTCTGGACTTGTTCAACTTGATGTGAATCTTGCGACATAGATTTTTTTCTTCCATTGTGAGCTTATAAACTCAGGCTTTATGTGTGGTTTGGTTCACATCCAAACCCTCAGACCAGCAGCTCTTGTCTGCTAATTTGGGTTAACCACAACAAGTGTCCTCAAATAGACTTTACAAACTTGAACAAGAAGTTTGTCTTTCAGCAGACTTTTACTCTTTCCTCTCAACTGTCTGCACTTGTCTGCCTTTATTCTCTCTTCACACGTCCACACACGCCCTCTGATCGAGTCATTGTGGGCTTTCCTTGAGGTTGAGTTTGGATAAAAAAGATATGCAGTGATATCATTGACAACCAGAAGTAGGAAAATGAAACATTCACTTTGCCTCTCTTAGCACCAGAGCAGCATGTGATCTGATGACATGATATGTTTGAGCAATTCCACAGACGACTTCACCATCCATTTCAAATGCCGTAAAACAAAGTCAAACTATTAAAAATAATATACCCATTATTAGTATGGAAATTAGAAACTAGAGTACTGAAAGCTTGTCACTTGAGTGACAGTTAAAGACACTCCTGGTTCAGTGCACTGTATTTAAGATATGTTTGATGTTTTTCAAACTCCATATTTGGCGTATTATCCTTGGGTGGCAGCTCACACCTTGTTGGTATTTAAGACAGATTTCTACGGATATTACCGGATTGTGGGGGCGGTTACATTTAAGGGTGAAGCTCCCTCATAACAGGGAGGTGTCGTCTGCTGACAGATCACTGTCTGGATGAGAGAGCACAGCGGCATCCCACCTCATTACCGTAGCAACACACTAACCGAGGGGACCGACACACTGCTCGCTGTGATTAAGATGTAAATTTCCTCTAATTGGAATGTAAATTCATACATTTATATGAAGACGTCAGCTGTCAGATTGCAATATTGTGTCCTTTTTTCTCCTTCTCCCCTGTTCCCCAGGCAGGGAATAGGTGCCTGTAATCTGTATCATACTCCCGCAGCCCATCCTGGGATTTGCCGTTTGTTTAGTGCCGGGCCCATTGTCCCGCATCCAGCCCGTCATTGTAATGCTTTCCATTCATGTTTCTATGTTTTGTTGAAGTCTGATTTGCTCTCGCTACCTGTGTTTGTTCCTCCATGCATGGATGCGCTGCCAGGTCTTCGGGGACGGGGAGAGACTTTCAGACGTGGGGCTGGGGTCATTGGGTGGCCGTATTTTGTGTGTGCATCAATTACTTCTGCTGAATGTTCCTCAATGCAAATAAGTCTGCCACTTTGAGAGGAAGCACATGTATCTGAAGTAATTAATTTTACCCTTGAATGCCAGCTGTGGTGTTTGTGTGACGTGTTCCAAATAGAGCTTTCTCACCAAAAAGGTGTTAATTTAGGGATTTGGCAGATGAAGTAAGTGTGTTTGCCAACATATATGGCCCATATAACTGGGATGTGTTTTATGTCCTGCTAATGTTGTGATTGGAATTGTAAGGTTACATTATTATATTTTGAGACCCAATCACTTTTAAAATGACAGTAGACTAAGTTCTAAATAAATGTTTGCATAGGGGTTCTCCTAAGTGGATGGATGCCATTCAAGAGTGTGTTATTGGTTATAAAATAGTTATGTAGTTAAGCTAATCTTAGCCTTGTTATGTAGTTAAGCTATGCTTAGCCTTGCAAGTAATTGCAAAATAAGTGCATATTTTCCACACAACACTCTTCTACTGATTGTGAGAGAAAAGGGAAGCTATTACAAAGGATTGAAAGTATTTGTATATGTGATTCTTTTTTTATGAATGTGAGTTCTGGAACTTAAAAACACTTACCTAAACTAGATTACCTAAAGCCAGTTGAGTAGCACTTGAAATGTTTGGCTCTATGAAACCTGATGTACTTATATGATTCTGTTTTCTTCAAGGTTGTGTCTTCCTGGTCGAATGTACTTATTGTAAGTCGCTTTGGATAAAAGCGTCAGCTAAATGCAATGTAATGTAATGTAATACTTAAGACTTCAGACAGAATGCTAATCCTATTTTCACACAACAAGCATTACTAATACCTGTCTCAACAGGTCATGCTCCTGAAATGATCAGGATGCGAAAAAACAATGACAAACCTGACATGCTCTTACAGGAGCAAACTAAATGTAATTTGTGTGAGGAAGTAAAAGAGAGCAAACCTTAATTATGCCTTTTTTTTGTATGGATGTCTAACATTTTCCCTTATTAGCCCAATCAATGCAATCAGACCATCGGTGAATTTATCAAAGTGACACATATTTTATCAATTGCGCCCTAACAATAAAATAACGCCTTTTGGTGTTACAAAATAATTAAAAAAGAATGTTGCCTTTGAATTTTTTATTTGATTAACCAACACAGTGTGTTATAATATAACTGACACGTCACTTATACCATACCTTAAAGCTAGAACAAATCTTTCTGTGAGTTTGTACAAATGACATTCACTGAGTTCATCATGAATATATTTGTATAAGTATTTTTGTTGTGTTAATGACATAACAGAACTGTATGGCATGCTAGTTTCTGTACACATGACACAAATACAAACAAAAGCTGCACGATTTCTTTTGTTTTTGTTTGTGGACTGAACAGATTATCAAGCATTTCTAGGTGTGTACTCGAGGATCCTGTATATCTCTTGTACATTCCTCTTTGACGCAGGTAGCGTGTGAAATCTCTCGCAATTCTTCAATTTTTCACACGGTTCAGAGAAAACGTAAGTGTTGGTATTTTGAAATGTGTGTACAGACCTTAATCAAATAAAAACGGGAAACAAACCCTTAAGACAATGGTGTGTTCACAGTATATCAGTGTGTGTGAAGGGTGCTGCAGGGTTTGACAACAGCACATGTAGGTGTTGTAGGGTGCAGGAAATTAAAACACTAAAGCTACCAGGGGGATCCTCCTGGACACATCAAGCAGGGAGGAAGAAGGCAGAGAGGGTGAGGGGACAGTCTATTTTTAGGACCAGCTGCAGGTCATAATAGCTGAGCCTGTGTAAACGAAACACTGGTTAGTTAGAGGCCAATAGGTCTTCACAGACCTTACCTTTCGTGTTGTTGTGTGACGGAGCCTGGGATTCACATGCAGTTAAGGCTAAGGGTTAAGCTGTACACCAGGAATCCTGACAATGCTGCCTTAGCATGTCAACACTACTCCACCCACCTGTGGCACCAGGCGTTCTCGGCGTGCCCTCCCTTAATTAGCAATCTATCAGGAAGGAATCCCAATAAACCTGCTCCTTTCACTTCCATGCAATCCATCACCTTCTGTTTATTAAACCGAATCAACGGCGTGGAAAGCGGACACGTTCCGAGCCGTTGTTCTGTTTACCAGGAATCTGCCTCTGGTCAGGTGAACTGGTTGGCCCTTGTCATGTGGTTTATTTTCAAGTTTGGGATGGGCTCGTACATATTGGTGACAGGAGAGCATCCTTTCAGGAATCATGTGCACACAAACCACAGTGACTTACAGTTTAACCCATCACCTGATCATTCAGGTGTCAGAAGAGGAAGTGAATCATCTCTTTTGCCTTTGGGTGCCATGAGAAAAGTGGTTTACATATTGTGCAAGTTGCTCCTTGATTAAGGTTTTATAGATAATGATAATAAATATTTATACTGCTTGTCACTCTCTATTTAGTCCTCAGGCTCTTTTGCAACGCATTGCCATACTCGCCATAGTCAGGATACAGACATTCAAGAGGAATGGAAGGAAGGCACTGGGAGAGAGAGAGAGAGGGAGACCATTGTGTCCCCCAGGTATGACAGAGTCACTCATGCAGAAAGATCCCACATGGTGGGAGAATGGGAGTGAGGAAGGGGGCATGAAGGAACTCTTGGCTTCCTCTCCGTGTTGTGCCCCCTTTCCCTGAAAACACATCTGTCTTCTTTTCTCTGCCACACACCTTTTCTGCACCCTTTGCTCACCTTCTATCTCCAGTAACCGAGACTTTTCACTGCTAACAGCTACAAATATTTTTCTCATATTTTGGCCAGCCCAAAAGTGTATTGCTTCGGAGGATTCCCCGTCACATTTCATGCCACCTGCCATTTTTTTGTCTGACATTCTGGGGATTGAGCTCTTTGGATGCAGGTTTGTTCTCTTTTTAGCCAATGTTCTTTGGCCTTCGGACACACTGCTGTTACGATTACCCCAAGCGGTCCGTCTTACATGCAAATATGTGTCGGCTCTACAGCGATCACCATTTTAGACTGCGGCAGAGCTATCTCATGGCTGCGTGCATTAAAACAATTCAACTTTGCCCCTCCCCCGCCACAACAATCATTTGCGGATGTGTTGGGTGAAATTTAGCAAGAAATTATCATTTTCTGAATCACTTCACTCCGCTTGCTCGGTGTTTGTTTCATTCTTTCTCTTTCTCCGTCTCTTCTTTGAGCTCTTCAAAAGACTCAGAGCCCCCTGCATGTTCTTCTTTTTGCTTCTTTTCTCTGTACTTTTTTTTCATCATTATCCAACAGCACTTTTCTGTGCGTGCAAATGCTTTCTGAACGGCGTCCTTTCTTTCCTTTCAGGCTGGATGTCATTGTTGCTGCCTGTGGGCTGGGTGTATTTATTTAGGGGTAATTGGTGTGTAGATGAGTGAGGTAATGAGGTGCATCCACACTTGGCTGCTCCCCTCCCTGAGAGCCTGAGACAGACGTAGCCTAGCTGGGCTCCGGCTTGAGATGTACCACACTGCTGTTTCCTCCACACAGGCCAGAATGGCTCTTTCATACCCAGGTGGACAAACACAATCACTGGGGCTGATACCTCAATGAGGCGTCTGCAGTTTGAAGTGTGTGTGTATGCGTGCATGAGTACGCATACACACAGGCCTTGTGCATGAGTCCTTGTGTGTGTTCTTGTGCTCGTATTTGTGGGTGGGGAGGGGAAAAACAGAGCTTGGTTGTTGGCTTGTCTCTGTCTCCAGTCCTTGTTTGTCTTACGGCTTGTGTTTGTATAAGTGATTTTCCCTGTGTGTTCGTAAGTGCATGTATATCAGGCTGAGTGGGTGTTCAATGGAGCTCAAGAAGGACCTCTGGCTCTCATAGCCCTCCTGCCAACCTCAAACTGCCCCTGCTGTCCTGCAGAGTTACCTAATGATTTCACTTACACCTCCCTTATCTGTCTGGCCCGTGTGGCAGCAACCGTCTGACGCTTCAGCCTTTACATGCCATTTGCTGCCTCATATCCTGTGTAATTCAATTGCACAGAAGCAACTGTAGCCGGAGTAGAGGGATCTCCCTCTCTCACCCTCTCCCTCTCTTTCTCTCTCTCTCGTCTCCCAAACTCATCTGCCATATTTGTAAATACAAGCAAACAGTGCTACTATGTCACTTTTTATCCATATAATCTCAGTGCAACGTTGAATTTTAGCACTCTAAAGTTTGCACTTTAATTCACTGCAGTGTGTTGCTGAAATACTTTAAATAGGATGCAGAAGTTTTAAGCCGGGAGCGTACATGTTTGAGGGTTCCCCACAGGTGCTGGGCCGATAATATTATGCATAGATTGTTTTGTTGTTATCAGGGTAATTGTGTGTCTATCAAAGGCTGGCAGGTCTACACCAATTACTGTATTTGATGCATAAGTGGACTCATTTTAGGGCAGGATTTTGAGTTGCTAATGGTGCATTATTCAGCTTTTGGTCTGTCCCCAAAAGTGCCGGGCCAAATCAAACACGCCGCTCCAGGGTAATTGAGGCCCAGTCCGCACCCCCTGCGGTGAGCAAGGCAGAACTGTAATCCCCTGACAACTCTGACTTGGCCCCAATCTGGCAGGCAGCCCATTTCCCAGCTAACTCAACATCGGGGAGAATGAAGAAGCTGATGGTCACATTTGGAACGCTTTCCAATTTTGCTATTCTTTTCAACTCAACAGCCCTGTGTAGCCATCGCTGTTCTTACGCTTACTTTTTTTATTTGAAACTCTAATTCATAGAACATAATTGCTCTCTAATTACATACCGTCAAACTGATATTCTTACTCATTAGTCTTTTCAAGCTTTTGTGGTTTTAGGATCAAAGGTTTTTGGTAAATAAACCTAACCACCCTAACCGCAGAATAGTTCCACTTTTCGTTTAAAACGGTTGCTAGAAACTCTCCCTCAGTAATGACAGAAAATGTTGCCGTACATTTTGGACTGAAATGTATAATTTTGTCAGAATCCTTCCTGAAATTAGGAAACGCATTTCCACGATCATTTGAAAACAAATCTGCTAATCCTGTTCAACAAAATCCCACATATTTTTTTTTTTTTGTTAAAGCAGTTTTCCGTAATGGGTTTTGCTTATTGCAATTGTTTTAAAATCCAGACATTGTTTGCGGTGCCTCTTTATAGGGGTCACCGACAGAGAGGGTATCAAATGCATTTAGCTCTGTCTGATTTTTAACGTGAGCATGCATCCTCCCCAGGCCCTGGCTCACTGCTTTAATGGCTTTAGTAATGCTTCACAATTAACACTCAGACAGCGCTCTAGGTTAAGTAATGGCTGATGTGTTTCAGGCAAAAATATAAAACACAAAACAAGAATTCCCCGTCACCCACAGTGCTTTTAGGACCTAGAGGTTATGGGGGAAATGGAAGGTGGTGAATTTTTTGACAGGGCAGCCGAGGTGATGTCTCATTCCCTCTGACATCTTGAACACCCTAAAGGTGGCTTTGCCAACAGTCTACCCAGGAAGCACCTCACCTTGCTGTGGCTAAATTTACACAACCACCTGCCCACGGGTAGCATACTGGAGAGGAGAGCAGAGGTGGAGTTGGGATGAGGATGGAGGACGAATGGGGGAAGAGAGAAGGAGAGGGTGCTGCTGAGGTGCGAGTGATTGTCAAAGGTCAAGTTTAAGTAGCTATATTAAATATAATTAGCTATTTGGTTGAAGAATATTCAAGTAGTTTCAACATTTGTATTTAGCATATTGTGTCCCTTTTGGCTCAGCTTTTCCTTTTTGCTGTTGTTCTATGTTGTATTGCAAGATGCATCAGTGACAGAAAATATGTCAAATTTGGGTATTTCTGAAGGCAGTTAGGAGTGCGGTGTCTTAGGGGAATGAAGCATTTCAGCCCCCACCGAAGTCCATTGCTAACACATCAGCTGTTTTCTCCTTTTATTAAGCCTTGAAAGAGGTGACCATCATTTCAGAGTGTAACACATAACAATTGAAGGGGGAACATGTGTGAATACCTGAGCATGGCTTAATACAATACATCCATCCATCTTCTCCCGCTTATCCGTGGTCGGGTCGCGGAGGTAGCAGTTACATCTCATAATAAAGACATTATATTTGTTATGTCTTAAACAAACTTGTCTCTTTTACATTAGGTTGTTGAGAACTTTGTGATAATTGGTTGCTGTGGTTGTATTATAGCACCAGAAGTTCGTATGCGTCTCTTTGTACTAAAAGTCTTAAATAAGTTCTGTATCTTGCTTTGTTGATTATTATCATGTTGGAACCGCTGTTTGAAGCACAGATTAAGTAGATACTGAGCAATTAAAGATTTTCTATTTATATTCAATATTGCCACATTATTTTCCACACATTGCACATTTTAATGAATAGCCACAGACTCTATCCCTTTAAAACGGTATATTCATGCTTTTATATGCATCTGCTCAAAGGCTGCGTATATTGAAGCTCTCAAGACGGACAGTCCAATTGAATGGTAACAATTCTAGATGCTCCCCAGTGGCAGAGTTCAGGCTGTGTGCCTGTGGGCTGATGTGGAGTGAATGGCCTTAGAGGCTCTAGGCTGGTCTATGTGTGGCCCGGCTGGTCCAAGTCAGCAGTAATGACTGGCTTTGACCAGCATGCCTGTTAATGTGAATGGGGTTACTCTGGGCAACACCTTTTCAGCTGGGTCCTATGAAGTCCCCAGTATGGTGGTCTTTGTCCACACAAGGGCTGTCCTCTCAGCAAAAAGGGCTCCTTTTTTGTGAGGACTATCAACTGGTGATGGATTATACCACCCCCCTTTATTCATCCGGGCGGACCAACAGACACGGATGCATGCAAACATACACACACTCTCATGCAGACGTACCACCACAAAGACATCAAAAGTATTACAAACGCGTAAGCACATGGTCTTACGCAAGTGTTTCTTATTGCAAAGCTATTGCATATATCTTCCTTAGGTTTACTCAGAACAGATCTATAACTGATGCTTTTACCCTATTAAATCACTAATCTATATCCAACTAAATCTTCTCTTCCTGTCTTGAGTTACAGAAAAAAAATGTATTACTTCAGTTTTCTTCAACTTTTCTGAAATATTTGATAAATGTTGTCCTTCTTTTTTGCTGAGTGATGATGTATAAATCCTGAGACACAATAACTTCATGAATGCTGGAACATATCGGCTTCCAAGTTGTGTGCATGATCCATGTGATTGCTTGGATTGTTACAAAAGATTAAAAAACTTTTGAGTTTGAGAACATAATCCTGAACATGAAAGAATCACTGTTCTATCGTCTCTCCTCAACTCTATGGCAATTTTAAATAGAGGTGATACATAAATGTCATTTTTCCATTTTAATTGTTGCACAAAGCAATAGAGAACAGTTGGTATTTCTTCAGCTAAATTTGTATAAAGTGCTGGCCTTCAAATGCCATATAACTGTGCAGGACTATCCCTTAGTAAGAAGGTTGCTGGAGATGAGGTATACAGACTTGTGCTGGGAGCTTAAACATCAACATGTTGATTCAGGAAGTAATTTAAATGATAATATAAAATATTCTGCCTTCCGTCATAGTAGATCCAGTTTTGGTGTGCCCTATTCTATCCTGGTCTTTTGATAGCACAACAATAGATCATTCCTCAGTGAGTGTGATCGCCCCCACCCTCAGAAGGGGTCATCCACTTACCCAGGCTGACACAGTAACCTCCAGACGACCTTTCGCTTTGCCAAATGTCATGCTTGTAAACTGCTGAACTCGTTCACAGTGCAAAAGAGGAGACAACAGGAGAAATAGGATGTTCTGTTGGAAGGCAGGCTGGGATAAGGAAACCCTAGCTTTACTGGCCAGCTTTGTGTGCTCATGTTGTAAATACCTTTGTGTTTCACATGCATAGGCAAGTGGCAGTGTGAGTCTGTCTGTCTGCTTTTCTACATCAGTGTGTGCACTTGTCGACTGAGTGCAACACAGAAAAACAATGAATAATACATGACAAAATCTCCTTGGTAATGCTCTTGCTTTTATTTGTTGGTGACTGAAGCAGAGACACAGCCAGTCAGAACAGTGATCTCAAATAAATATGTCAACATTTTCCCTTTTCCCTTGCTTCCTTTATGTTACTGTGAGATTACCAAGAAACATGTTAAGATACTAGGAAGTCATTGCTACCAACCGAGAATTAGTTTTGCTCACAACCATTTAAAAACACACATTTAAATGAAACCAGGCCAGCTGTTTCCAGTGTTAATGCTATGCTAAGCTGAACGGCTTCTATAAAAAGGACGCCCTGCGATCAGTTTAGTTTAGTCCAGTGGTTCCCAAACTTTTTCTGTCAGGCCCCCCCTTTGGAGAAAAAAAAAAGTCGGGCCCCCCAACACAAGTCAGGCTCAGTGGCGGCGCCAGAGATTTATTTTGGGGGTGCTGTGGGGTAGCTTGACGTTTCATAGAGGGTGCTCAAACATTTAGGGCAAGCTCCCCCCGGGAAGATTTTTTTTTAAATATTGAAGTTAAAAGCATCAATCTGGTGCACTTTGAGAGCAATATGAAGAGATCTTTGGATACCTCTCAACACCCATATGAAACGGAACTGTAAACAGATTTACTTTTTCTTTATGGATATTTTACAAATCACCCTTTTAAACTTTATTCTTTTTTTAATGTCATATAGTATTTCATACCTGTTTTTCATTTATTCTCTTTTTTTATAACTATAATGATCATATAAACGAGTGCCTCGGAAATAATTGTTTACATTAATGGTGACCCAAACGTTTGAGACCCACTGAGATAACACTGAGAGTCCTTTAGCTCACTGAGTCTCTCAGTCCGACAGGAGAGGACTCTCCTCCACTTTGTTGTTGAAAAAACTCCTTATATCCGTTAGCGTAGCTCGCTAGCACCAGAAGCTAACAACAACAATCTCCGGTACCGGTGCGCTCTCTCTCGCTCGCGCACGCACACAAAATGGCTCGTTTCACACACACACACACACACATAGCCGAGCTTTAATGAAACACAGAGACCCAGACGTAATAGTACTGTACTGTATCATATTGTTTTCGAATCAATAATTTTTCAAATTATGATTTTCATTTTTTTTTGTATATATATATTTTTTTAATAACCATTTTTCCACATGGTCTCTCGCACCCCCCCTGTCATGCCTCTGCGCCCCCCACTTTGGGAACCACTGGTTTAGTCCCATTGTCATGCACATGTAGGACATTATTTGTTCAAATTAATTTATCTGGATTTGATCACAGGTCCAAATGGAACCATCAACGTGTCCATGTGTGAACCGCAGTCCGCCATTTGATGATGCCAATTTTAAAACATTGCTTTCTTATAGTGTTATTTTCTTTGGCATGGTCATTTTTATTGAAAATCGAACGCAAAGTGGCCTAGACCTAAAGGACTACTTTGCATATAGTCAGTTTAATAGTGTGCCAAGCTATTGCCTTGTGCATTTTTCTCCAAAGTGTGATTATTGTAGCAGCGCATCTATTTAGCGCTAGAAAACCTGCTTTTACCAAAAGTGTCAGTGATGTTTTGACCTGAAGACGTTTGTATCAGAGTCATGGTTTGAGGCGTAAAATGTGTGTTTGAGGGGTGGAGGGCACAAGAGGTCCCCCAGATATGCTGTCATAACCCATGCAGCCTCGCTCTTTGCTATGGGCCTATCTGTAGTGAAGGCAGCACTTAGACATGTTTGTACTCTACGCCCTACATCCCCCCCCCCTTTTTCCCCAGGCACCATGTCACTCCAGGGGCGGACCAGCACTCCCTGACTGCCCAAGTCCATAACACCAACTAAGCCCCCCCCCTCTTACTACCCTCCAACAGTGGGGTCAATGTGCCCTCACCCCCTCACCCTACAACGCCCACGGTCCATACCAACACTGCCCTCCAAAGAGAAACAAAACCGAACTGAAAAGAGACAAAATGGCCCCACGCTGCTGCTCCTGTCAAAGCTCTTGTCAGGCCCTGCGCATATGCCCCCAAAGGAGGGTTCAGTTGAAGATGATGACGACGGAGATAACAAGTCAAGTTGTTGTTACAGTGCAGTTACACTTTGGCCCTTGTTTGTCTATTTGGTTATTCAGAAGCATGGCAGAGCTAACTGATTCCAATGCATGTCATGTTTAGTAACATGACAGATACTATCAAATGCTGTTTTACATCAGTCTTTGGAGCGTGAAGGGTAAGTGAGGAGATAGCTGTTCAAGAGAACTGGAAAAAACATTCCATTAGGTATTAAAAAACCTTGAAATATTGTCAGCCAATCAATTTCCTGCTTGGACATGCTGACTTTTAATGAAATGCATTCAAATATTAGTCCCATCCTGTTCTTCCAGTGTTTGGGAATATAATTACACTCAAAATGCTTACTCATCCTTCTGCCTGCATGCTGCCTACTCTGTCAGATGCATTAACCGTGAAGCAGAAGAGATGAGGAGCCTGTTTCTGTATCTGTCTCTCTGTCGGTCTGCCTGACTGTCTGCATGCCTCTCAGATTATCCCCGGATCAGGCAGCAGGTGACATGGCAGGCAGGTGACCAGCACCCAATTACCAAAAAGAAACTCGAGATGAGCTCCAGTGTAGTTTACATTTGTTTCTTTCATCCCCTCTCACTCATGACCATGATAACATGTACCCACCCTTACATTTTATTTTTATAAAATGTATTTTATTATCTTTATTTTATACTTTATACAGATTCAGCCTAAGCTAAATTGATTGATTCGTTTTTTAAATCCCTAATCGCCAACATAACATGCTTTAAATAGTGAGGGCTGCAGGTAGAATATCGGACATAAAGATAAATGAGTTTACTTTTGTTTTTACTTTTCACAAAAATAGTGAATAAAACCAATTAAATTCCAAAAATGACAAAACCTGAGGGATTAAAAGGTTCCCGGTTAACAGGTTATTCTTAGGGCAAGGCCAGGGATCGTGTTGCACTCTTTGTTATCGCGAAAAAGAGGAGGAAGGAAAAACTTCTTCTCAGCTTTTGTTAGGTGCAGGTGGGCTAGAATTACCAAAGTGATGGGATTTATGCAGGTTTCTTTCTACATCTTGTAAGGAAGCGGAAGTATTCTGTGGAATTGCTAGCGTAAATGTGAAGATAGTTTGCTTATCCAATAGGAAAGCACATCGACTCATTATGTGGATGTTGGTGTGCTGAAGTTACAACTAGTTCCTATAGGATCAGCAAATAATTTCCCACACAATGCAGTGTAACTTTAGAGGTGGGAAGGATTACGACACTGGGAGGTGATTTAGCTTGGTTTAGAGAATGGGTAGATAGGCAAGTCTGGAACATTTCTGCCAATTTTGTTTTGCTACCATTTTGACCCTTGGCTGGTTGTAGAAATAGGACTGGAAATAGAGGACATTGACCTGGTGTCATGGACAGACGTTCACATTAGTTTACAGTGACTGCACTGCAGCTGTGTTGCTCAGGGAAATGGAATTGGCAAAAGGTATCACCTCCAATGTGACCACTGCTCATGAATACTGGACTTTTCCATTGATGGTACTTTTTTTTAAAGGATATTAGTGTCCTCTGCATCAATACAAAAACTGGAACTTTTTATTCATGCATTCACAGCATATGGCCAGATTACTTTGTCAGCATTTACTTTGTGATTATTATGACTTCAGTTTAGTGAAACAATGTTCAGTTTTTCTCATCTCAAGGATTTCAATAGAGCTTATAATGTGCTGACAAAATGACTACAATGACTGTGTTAAGTAGGTGTTTACGGTAAATATCGTGTCACTTCCATGAGCATGTTCCAACGTCGGCTAATCTGATTTGAGCAGCCCGAACGCTCGTCATGTGTTCCAACAAGGTGTTGGGTTTCCCATAGTTCTAAGCTGTACAGTGACACGGGCCATTTGAAAGTGTGGCTCAAACTCTATGGAAGAAATGACTCGTTAAATTAGCACCTAATACTCCAGTCATTAGCAAGCCGTTACCAGCAGTGGAATGCCTTTGATGGTGTTGCTTTGTGTTGAGTAGGTCCTGTTTAATCTCCACTGGAGAAATTGGTAGGTTGGGATCTTGGAAAATATAATGCACTTACATAACATAATTGTAATACTTATAACCAAGACATAATACAAATGTAAAATGCTCTGATTTGGTCACTTTTACCAGCCGTAAAAAGCTGACGTGATATGCTGTATGTAGAGATTACGAATGACCGCTTACAAGCAGCATTAAACGCCATATTCCTTAAGAACCATGTCTTTGGGGCGTCTAGTAAACCAAAGGGAATTGTCCATTGTAGGGTGATATTAGTAACCCTCTTAGCCAAAGCTAGTCTGTGGGCTGGTCCTGAGGGCTCATTTCAAGTGCTTAGTGCTCGTTTGGAGCTTTGTCACCCCTCACCCTGTTGCCAGCATGGCCCTAGCCCCTCTGGCTGTGGAGCGGAGCTGAACCACAGACCTTTACCCCCGTCCGCCACCAGGGAAGGAACACTAACATCACAACTCTAACACACATACTCACACTAGCGTTGTGGCACACATCCATTTTCACAAACTCCCCCACCCCAACTCCACCAACGCACCACAGCCAATGGTATATTTTCCCGCCGTTCACTCCCATCCAACGACCCCCTCTTTTTTTCTTTTTTTCTCTTTCTCCACTCTCGTGAAGGTTGCCAGGCAGCACAGAAAGACTTCTCACACACATACACCCCACTATGCCTCTGAGGGTTTTCCGGATGTCCTTGTTTACATCATGGAGTGTGCAGGTCGTAGGGAAGCAGACTCAGAGCCTCCCTGGTTATGTCTGTCTAGGTCCTACACTGACCTCCATTCATTTGGTGTCAATGCAAATGTTATGCCCACCTGCAGTTGGCTGCCATCGAATATTTGGTTGTAAATTTCAAAATTGTAGAAAAAATGAATCTCAATATTTGTATTGGATTGTGTGGAACAGTTCACTTGCATCGATATTGGTATGAAAGCAGTTTATTTGGAGTATAACTGAAATCAACTGAATACAAGTAAGTTTTCATGGCCCTGATAACCAATGACAGTTATCAGCCCTTGTATTGGCTGTCACTGATGAACAGGAGGGTTTCTGACTGTTACTGGGCTCCCTTTTCCCTCAAACCGATCGATTGGTTTTGTCTGCTCCTCCCTCCAACTTTGATGTTATCATTGATTGTTTTTATCTGCCCCTGAACTCAAAGGTTAGAGGAGTGGAGCTGCACTTCTGGATTGCTTTGACCTTCGCTCCGCACATGCTCAGTGGGTTTACAGAGCTCAGAGCCAAACAGACACGGTGTAGCCAGGCCCATGGGTGCGTGACAGCCAGACAACGGTGTGATGTCTTTTTTTTTACTCACCCACTGGGGGTGATGTATATGTGATTGATTTTTCTCCTACCCCTCTCTCTACCATGTTTCCGCTGCAGTGCACTAAGCAGGACTGAGTCCGGGCTTGATCAATGCATTGTTTTTCTTTTTCAATCACACTCGAGTGAGCTGAAGACACGAAAGGTTACACAGGTGAGGTTTGGCAGCGATGGAAGCTGGAGCTTCTGGAGGCCCCCTCAAGGCCAATATTTGAGTTTGCATAGATGTGTGTGTTTGTGTGTTAAAGAGCGAGAGAGGGAATCAGAGAAAGGGTTATACAGGGAGAACTTTACCTAATTTATCATTTGTGTTTTTAGCAACTTGATAATAAAAACATTTCTATGGGTGTCACAAGAGTAAGTAAATGCTAAATATGGTATTTTTTTGTCTTTTCTCCCAATGGCATTTTCCATCTGTGCCTCTATACGTCCTTTGTAACCTTACCTTTACCATCTTACATTAAATTATAGGTCCTTCACAATGTCTCAGAGCTCACCTGCCCCAGATAATCTGCAGGGCTGCGTAAAGACTCCTCTTGTTTCCTCTATACTTGCTTGACAAACAGTCTTCTGACACACACACAAAGGCAATGTGTTGGACAGAAAAGAGACCAATTGAGCATGTCGCCCCTCTGAGCTGTTATCTACTGAAGTAGGAGAACAAAGCTTCATATCAGACATGAGAATCAGGGATGTAAAAACATTTTGCAGTTCAGACTGAGCTGTTTCAATGCTCTTAAAAAGACAGTATTAAGCAAATGGAGGAAGTAGTCTACCCTAGAGGGGTGAAGAGTGTTACGTTGTCCTGAATTATCTCTTAGTAATGACGCTGTTAAACCCTGTACCCAAACACCTAGTCATTAAGAAAAAGATAAGTATCTGTGGGAGTGGAAGGGCTCTTCTAAAGCTGCATGTCTAGAGGGGGTAAGGATGTGGTGGGCAGGGAAGGTTTAGAGGGCTGGGGTGGGAGGCTTTGACCAATGGGTGTCAGATGTCATGGCAGATTCTTTCAGGGGCAAATTACAGGGTTTAACTTCTCTTGTAACCGGGATGCCAGTATTCTGATTCAACTTCCTCGATAGACACTCGAGCAACATGCTACTCAACACCATTGTCGGGTGTCCCCTTGACTCTGGAGATACTTCACCTCCTCTCACGCTCTCAGCACCTCTTCAAGACTGTATTGGTTGAGTGCCACTAGCGGCCTTTCTCGTGGCTCCTGGAGGGAGCAGAGCAGTGTAGCCCCCTCTTAAGCTTTATAGTAGTTAGCGTGTTGGTGTTAGGGAGCTTTACATGAGTGGCCCTTATTAACCTCTTAGCGTCTTTGTGCTATGAGTTGGCACAGGGCTGCTCCATAGATAAGCTTTATCAGCGAAAACACTTGATTCTAATGACTCTGGCATAAGCTGAACATAATCAGGTGTGTTACTAACGAACACATCCAGATTGTGCATTCACATCTGTCTGAACTCACACTTTTTCTTACCTCGCCTCATACATGCACACTGTTGTTGTCCATACACAACTTCTCTAAATGCCCCTACCTCACACACACATATTCCCTGTGAGCTGTAACAGACCCCAAAGCTCTCTGAAGCATTTAGCAGCTCGCTCGCAGGTTTGCTCTACCATGCCGGGCTGAGGGGAGTGCTGAAGCATCTAATGCAATTTCAACCCAACATGGCTCTCTGTGAATAAACATCACCGAAGTGTACCATCTACTGTATGTTGATCCACTGTAGTGCTTTCTTTTTTCTCCGAACAACCTGATCTAATACGCTGCCCTCCCTCCCTCTCTCTCTCTCTCTCTCTCTCTATCTACTCTGATCGATCTCTCGCATATCTCTCTCGCGACTAGCTCCTCTATCTCTCTCTTATTTCTCTCTCTCTCTCTCTCTCTCTCTCTTCTCTCTCCTCTATCATATGCTCGCTCTCTCTCTCTCATTATCTCTCGCTGATTCTGTAGAGACTGACTGCTCCAGACTGTGAGCAGGGGGGAGCTGGCAGGAGCGACAACGGTGGCCTCAGCCTGTGGCTCCGGCTCTTCCGGCAACAAACACCTGGACTTCTAGCGCTCCCACACAGTCGCCATGGGCAACCCACGCCTGGAACGCCGTGGCGTTGTCCTCTTTACCATGGCGACCAGGTTGTTCCCTTGCCCACATGATGTCAACCTTGTTAACCCTGCCAGCCTTTACCACCTGCCAACTGTCCAGCCAGGGGTGAAGATCTAAACATCCACAGTGCTTTGTCTCATAACGGACATTTCATTTTTTAAATAAAGCAGTACACTATTTTTTTGCACATTCCAAGAATAAAGATGAGTTTATTTAACTGAATGTATTGGCCAATGATTTATATTTTACCTTTAAGTTAGAAAATAAATACCTTTTGGTATTTTTGAAATGTTATATAAATATAAATGAATGGTATGATAACTAGAACCTAACCCATTACATGATAAAAAATGTAGGGTTATTTAAGATTTGGGACTTTGTTGTTCTCTGTCTGTGGGGATTTTGAAGAAAGTGTAATCATGAAATATTTTGTAGTCTTTACAGACTCTCACTCTTGGTAAACATTAAATAATTCATCTGCATTCTCCCAGGCTCTGAGAATACTGTACAAAACACAAATGGCCCCTCCTGCCTAGCTCCACCTTGCACAAGAGCGGTTTATTCTGTTCGATAATGCAAAGAAATGTGCTTTTGTTTAGTCAAATAAAATAAAAATAAATACAAAGAACACAATATATGCTCTTTATGAATGTTTTACTTCACTGCGCCTCAACACCATAAGGAAATGTTGACTGCCTGTGAGACTGAGAGAGGATGTAAAGTGAGTGTGTTATGAATGACTCTGGTCTGCATCGCTGGTTTCAGGTTGGAGTAGGGATGCCTCCATCTGACCCTGAGACGTCCACCTCCACTAAGCTGGAGAGCTCGGGAGGATTGTGGGCAGAGGGTAGGAGAGCTGGATTTGGGTGCAGGCTTCACACCTCATCAGGCGTGTTTGCTGGATGAGCTGCTTTGCCATGACAAGCCCAAAAGAACAAATTAGGTCAAATGGTGACATGGAGAAACGGAGAAAAAAACAACAACATGAAAAATTAAATGTTTCATTGTTGTTTTCCTCAGTCTGCTGTTGATGCCAGTTTGAATAATTCTGACTGCGAAAACTGGCAGCATTGGTAACCATCTGCAGCACGTGTTGCGAGAGGGTAGTGTTACCTGACAGTTTCATGCATGAATGAAGTGCGCTTATATCGGGTGTATGAGAAAGAGAGATGACATACACGGGTCACTTATACAGGTGAGCAAAAGCTTGTCAAGATAACAAATATTTTCCAAGTAGTTGTTGTGCAAGAGCTGACATATTCAGGGTACACTGTAAATGTGGAATAAAATAGAATCAATTCATTTTGGCATTTGTTTATGTTGACATACTACAGTTTCTTACAGATTGTACATCTGCATTTCACCACGCTGCGGATTGACTTGTTCAGTGAGTTCAGAAAGTGCATCATTTTCAAGTTCTGCGACCATTGAAGGTGTACAATATCAGTTTAATAATAAAGAAAGCCTCATTCATTATACAGCTGTTCAACATTAATGTAAATATTTTTAAATATGACTTCTTATACCTGATTTGAAGTGTTAGTATTTTTTCCTCAGATTTAGTCGGTTACATCTGGTTAGATATACACGGGCTAAATTAGTCACATGTTTCTTTAATGAGTATGAAAAGTAATTCAGGGTGTAAGGAAATATCAATTAATTTAAGCCTCTGAACACAATAACACAATGACTTGAACTTCAGGTGAATAACGTACTCCTCCCTGTTCAGTATTATCTGGATTAATATCACGTGAAGCTCTTTAAACACTCATCCTTCTCACCTCAACTATAGTAATACATATTACTGTTCTTGGGCAACCCGGACATATATATTTATTTTATTATTTCTGATTTCTCTTAATCCTCCTTTCTTATTGCTCAAATCTCAATAAGGGTGTATAACATGTTTTATAACAGCTCATTAAATATTTAAACCTGGGGGGGAAATGGCATTTTTTTGTCTTGTTTGCATTTGGTCTTAATACAATTTGCAACAACGACACATAAGATGGACACTCAGTGCTGTTGGCAAATTTCAGAGACCTACTTCTTGAAAGCCTCACTTAGCCTTTAGAAAAGACAGGAAGCCATTGGACCGAGGGCTGAGAATACGCTTTTATTATCGTGTCTTTTGGCAGCTGCCGCTCATGTCCTATTGATTCCTCTCCAAAGCCATAGTTGTTTTCCTGCAGTAGCTTTAACTGAGGTCTTATGGATTGTATTATTGAATGTCCGTCACAGTGCAGCACTATTCAAGTAGCAAAATGTGGGACAGTACATGTTTACCATATTGGACTCTGCCAATGTTGGTTTAATAAAGCCAGCTTTAAATCACAAGGTCACCATATTTGTCCAAGACAATGTACAAAATACCTAAAGCAACACTTTTTTGTATTTCTGTGGGAATTAAGATTTCAAGGTCAGAATGATTGTGTCTCATTAAAAAAAAAAACAGATCAAAAAAAGTTCTGTAAAACTTTTCCCAAAACTTGAATTGGCTGACTTGGTTTCAGAGGGAGAATTACATTTAAACCTTTTTATCCCAAGGCTGTATATTATTTAGACTTCCTCTAATTGCAGTTTTTTTTTTGCCTTTTGAATTTATTTTTAATTCTCTCTGTAATTATTAATGTTCCTCTTCCTCTTCCCCACGCCTCCCCTTGCTCTCAAAACACTGTTCCTCAGTCTGTGTGATAAACTGGATTAAATGAACAGAGAAAACTGCATTAGCTTTAGAGAAAAATGAATCCTCTTAAAGATCTGATTAGCCTACAATCCTCTAAGTTCTGATTGGACTATTAAATATCAAGTGAGACGTGTAAATTCAATTAATCAGTTTAGCACGATACTTGCCGCTGTGAATTTTACCTGACCTCGCTCTCTCCTGGACATCCTTTCCTTTAGATGCTCTCTCTCTCCCTCTCTCTCTCTCTCTCTAACACACCCCCTCAATCCACACACATACACACAGACACAACCCCCCTGCTGAGGCAGCAAGTGAAGCAAAATAACTCACTCTGCCACACAATCGCTCCTTTGCCTCGCTCTAGGCACTGACTGCTTTATCCATGACTTTTTTTCTCTCTCCTCTGCTCCCTTCTCCTCTTCATTGGTTCTGTATTTAATTTTTTTCATACCATCGTAACTCTAGTACAACAAGAGCCAGCGATGTTGAATTGCTTGACCTTTCTCATTGTGCGGCGGTGTTGTGCTGTGTGGTCTGTGTCGACTTGGTTCAGCCCATACATCAAGAGAGGTTTGTTTTTTTGGACACCTTTGTTTTGGTGGGAATTGGAGGTGTTGTGTGTAAAACAAGCTCTTGAACTGGCATTTGTCAGCATTTATATTTGTTAAAATGTGAGGATATGATGCATTGTGTCAATATTTGTGTTGCTCAGTAAATATGGACACGTTATAAGACAGAACATTGAACAGGCAAAAAGGCTTTCTTTAAGACACAATTTTACTGTACAAAATGTTTTATAGTTTTCACAAAATACATTTAGAAAGCTCCATTTTAAATAAAAATTAAATTGAAATATTTAAGAGACAGCGTGTAGACGTTTTTATCTCAGAAGCATTGCTCAGACGTAAACCCAGTGTGTGTCCATGTTCTACGTACACACTGAAATAAAAATGCAAAACTCAAAATAGCATGACGGATGATGCTAGAAAAACCCTCCCATGGTCTTCAATTATAAATAAGGACTGCGTGGTTCGACTGCAGTCTTACGAATTCGAAGCCAATGTAATCGAACAGAACGTGTTTACAAAATGTTGCAACACAAGACTAATATCTTTAAAAAAACATTGTGTACTAGATGAAATACAAAGGCTTTGGTCTGTTTTACAATCAACAATGATTAAATCTGATATGTACTTGTAAACAACTGCCAAACACTTAAGTTTAAAACTCTGTCAAGCAATGTTTAATCATAATTATAGGAATTAAATATTTCTAGTTGCACAATTTTTTTTCGACCATAGGACACTATAATACAACTAAACCTAAGAGACAAATTGTACCTGACCCTAAAGAAATGTATTTCATGATGCATGGAACATTTATAGAATATTCTCAGGGATATAAATGAAATCAACTTTTATTGGAGAAATCTTTCTGGAAGATTTCTGGGGAAGACAAGTACTTTACATTTTGACAAACAAACTGGATTATATCGAAGACGCAGTCTACCATTTACAGACTACAGGTTTTCTTTTACACCTGTTTCCCACGTTTAATGTTCTTCGTGGTAATCTAGAGTCAATCCAACCACCGAAGCAAGAGGTCCGAGTTGTGTCGCATGTTGTGCCGTCTTTGCACACTTTGAGCTGTTGATAGAGATCCGTGTTTAATAGGCCGGCAAACGCAGGCCCACATCAGAGGAGTCAAGACCACAGCCTCAGTGGGTGGATCGAGTCTGAGTTTTCCTCTGCTAAAAATCCACTCGTAAGAAATAAGACCAATAAATAGTTGTTTTTTTGACACAGTAAGAGTCTTCCCTCCAGCTTTTCGTCTTAATGATATGCAACAGCGTCCAGAGACCATGCAAAGGCTGGTAGAAAGTCTCGATATAAGCAGATCAAAAGATAGTCATGGCAGAATCTCTCAGGTTCTTCTCTCTCAAACAAACGCAAGACCAACATGGTTTTCTAGCAGTCCATCTATCAGTACTTGATCTTGGTTTTTCATATTAACATACAAATGGCCATTTACTAACACACCAGAGAAAAAAGGAAACAATGACTGAAGTTGGAAATAGAAAAAAAAACAGATACGTTTTTGTTCCATAAAAATTTAACACCGGGCACTTTACAGAGGTCCATTTTTTTCTGTCTATCCATTGTTGTTCTCTCTTCCAAGTCCTCCTTTGAATGTGCCTAGAGCTACAGAACAGCACACAGTCCCACTGGAAAACAAAAGCCCAGATGTCCCAAGGCTCTCCCAGAGTCTCTTTCTTTCTCTCCTCCTCTCCTGTCCTTTGCTGCTTCACAACCCTCTCTCCTTCTTTACTCTCCTGTGCCGTGTATGTGTGAGGAGCACTGCCGGAGGGCGATGGTGGAGTGGGTGGTTAAAGGGTGAAGTAGCTCTTCTCTCTACTGTAGTCTTGACCAGTACTGAGACATGTCAGGCTCGCCCCCTGGGACCTGGACAGGGACAGACACTCCAGGAGAGATGAGTCCTGCAGAGACAAAAAGAGAAAATGTCAGTAAAACAAATAAATATAAATGAAAACCCCAGAAGTCAACATGGTAAATATGATGCACAGTTAGTGTGACAGCTAACACTAGTTAGCCTCATAGCACAGAGCATTGTGCTTTAAATGCTTGCAAATAGGTAGACGAGCAGTGGAGCCGCAGTGAGTCACAATGCTCTGCACATGGATGCACAGTAAAAGGCTTGCAAGCTCGATAAATTGAGGCTTTGGCAATGGCATTTAAACAGAGAGAGTAGAACAGCAAATGAATCAAATTAATTAGCAATTTAGCACAGAGGAAATGTGGTTATGCATGATTAACTCTTCATGACTATAACCGGTATATATGGCTCCCAGTAAAAGCATCCTAATGGGGTGGAACTAAACTATGGGCTGGAGTAGTGGGGTTGACATGATGGCGTAAAGCGCAGAGATGAAATGAGCTTCATGCAACTGGAGAAGGAAATTGATATGGAAGGTAGAAATATTGATCCGTTTAAAACCATAACGTTTCTCAGATAGATGGAAAGGAAAAAGAAGTTGTTGCAACAGATCATGAATCAAAGATGGCTATGTAGTACCCCTTAAATTACAGGAAATGTGGCAGATGTTTCAAAGAGTGCACTGTTTGTTAATTCCAAAGCATGTTGGTAAACAATGAACTGTCTGCCTACCTGTTGAGGTGGTACCAGAAGCGCTCATTGATTGGCTGTTCATATGTGCCTGCATATGAGGGGGCGTGTATGTGTCGTAGCTCCGCCCGTTCACAGGCGGACTGGTAGGCAGCATGCAGGAATAAGAGGTCTGGCTGGGCTATAGATGGGGAAGAGAATGTGACATTAGCTTAGCCAACCATAGGTGTAGTCTTTAATTCTGTTATTTTATATAATTTATATTTGTTGTTCTCTAAGAAAGTATCCTTTAATTTTGTTTTGTTTGGTCAGTAACCACAGTTCTATATTACTCATGGTCTGTTTCATTCCACTCTTACAATCATATCAATCTTTATAAAATATCACAGGAATTAAACATCATGCACTAGTGAGCATTATGGTATTTTACTTACTTGCATAGATAGATTGTTTCCCATGGTGAAGCTGGGCATGGGGGGCAGCGCACTGTAAGTGTTTGCGAGTGCAGAGTCAGGTCTACCCAGCATTGACCCCGAGGTGAAAGATACTGTGGATGAAAATAAAAATAGTTAAAACCCGCTAAAATAACACAGAATGAGAGTGAGCGTCTCATTAACATTAAGTAGCTCAGTGCGTGCGTAAAGTGACGCGTTATCCGACAGGCTGAGCGGCCCGGACACATACTGTAGGCCTACAGCACAGCGCGTGTCTCAGGTGATTGACTTGTGAGCATGAGCTCTGCCGGTGTGCCCTCGTGCCTGATTCGGTAATCAAGCAGATAGTCAGCTGAGAAGTTTTGCTCAATCATCCATCAAAAGGAAACCACCGGAGCTTCTTCGTGAGAACTAGAACGCACAGCCACCGAGGCCTCTTGTCCTCTTTAATATTTATCCGCTTGCTGTCACACAAAAATATGTTATAATATTTCATCTGTTGTCTGACTTGATCTCACTGACATTTAATGTATTATTACATTAAAGTATTACAGTAACGGTGACGAGTTATTGTATGTGGCGTTTGCGCAATGCAATCGTTGACATATTCTCAGAGATGGAAGTACTCAGATATTGTATACTTAAGTAAAAGTAGAGCTACCAGAGTGTAGGAATACTCTGTTAAAGTCTTGCATTCAAATTGTGACTTAAGTAAAAGTAAGTATTAGCATCAAAATATACTTAAAATGACAAAAGTACTCATTATGCATATTGGCCAATATATAATATATGTTCTGATCATAGTTAAGGATGCATGAATGTGTTTATTAAAGCTAGATGCAGCACATTTTAATTACTTTGTAAGGGATATTTTGTGAATGTTATTCCAGTTAACTTAATGTTATTAAAGTGTTGATTATATTTCACATCATTATTCTAAATCTGCAAAGTAACTTAGGGTATTTAAAGAATGTAGAGGAGTAAAAGTACACTACCACTTATTTGTATTGGGGTAAAAGTACAAAGTATCAAAACAATTGAAATATTGAAAGTCCCTCTTTCACTAGTAGCTACTTGAGTAGGCCTACTTAGTTACTCACTGCATATTCTATTTTAAAATGAAATGGAAATATTATTTTTAGCGGTGTCCTGTAAGTGTTGTCCCGGATGTGGAGGGCCTACCCGGTGTGGTGGGCTGTGGGATGGCCTGGTAGACGCTAGTGCTGAAGCTGCTGCTGATGGGGATGTGGGAGGAGGAGTTGTTGGCCTGCCGGCGCTGGTTCCGCAGCTTCTCCTCTCGCCTCCACTTTGCTCTTCTGTTTGAGAACCATACCTGCAAATGATTTTGCTTATTAGTTTGCTCACGTGCATTTACTTTGCGTGCAACTTTTGAAAACTGTCATACATCCGTTGCAACAACAACAAAAATTTGGATCACTCACTTGTATTCTTGCTTCGGGCAGGTCGATTTTCGCTGCTAGTCTCTCTCGCGCGAAAACATCTGGATAATGAGTCCTTTCAAATTCTGTAATGCAATAAATCGTAAAAAATAAGTAAGTAATAGTTTAATATTATAAACATTATTCATTTCAAAACAATTAAGAACGTATTTGTGTTATTAGGAATGCATGTTGTATCATTAAAAAAGTCAATATGGCAGATAAATGATTCACTGATTGCTCCACCTTTTTCCAGTGCTTCAATCTGCTCCTGTGTGAAGGACGTGCGGTTTCTCTGTAGTTTCCTCTTGAGCTGCAGTCTCATCTGTGTCTCCTCTGAATCCTCCCCGTTCGAGCTGATAGAGTTTGTGTTTTCGCCTGCACCGTCTGGTTGTGGGCAACCATCTGCACAATAAAATATAGAAGAAATATACATTAAATTAAGCTAATTGAATAATTAATTCTCTGCTCTCGTGTTGTATCGGCTTACAGCTAATTGTACAGACCGCGGTGCAACATCATTAATTAAAGCCCCTATCATGGCTGATTAAATTCAAAATCAGATGAATTATTGCCGTTTTTTCCTAATGTTGACAGATTACAGACGACTGCATGCGTGAAAAGGAACAATATGAAAAAGGCTCCGCGGTTAAACTGTTTATAAAATATTGTGGGAAAAACAGGCTGCAGAGGGAAAGGCTCCGCGTACTTATCGCTTCCCAACAATGGCGTGTGTTCTCAAAAGGTTAAGAGAAATGTGACAAGATGTGGCGAGCCTCTTTTCAGAGCCTATGAAATGTATTAAAACCCCAAACTCTCTAGCCCCCTTTTTTAGGGCAGAGCAATGCCTCAATGGTCGTTCCCATATGGGCGTTGGTATAGCCATTGAGGTGACCACCAACTTTTGAATAGAAGAAGACGCTTTTCAGAATGATACAATGCCTTCAGGAGCAAGGGAAACCATTAAACTATGGACACAGCCAGGGACGAGCAGTGAGCCCTCGGTGGGTGTAATATATGGGAGGGGGGCTTTTGGAGGAGATGACAAAAGGATCCTCTCTCTCTGGAGGCGCGCAGGCTATAGTACTTTGGCATTGTGCGTACGAGGATCCCAGTCAACAGAGCTTTGAGTCCAGTGTGTTAACCCTTATCCACTACCATCATTAATCACGTCCCCCGGCCAGCTACACGCCAGTCAGGATTTCTGTCTTCAATTGGAAACAAATGAGTGAGGAGAGAGCATGCAACCCCCTGAACAACCAAAATAAGACCAATCTATTCACTGCCCCTTCAGTTTGCAGGGCGAGGCTTATCGACTAATGTCTGTCTTGTTGTTGGACATCATTATCACACCGAGAAGTTAATGCGAAAGTAAGCAGGGGTGCGTTGATAAGAGGGTGGTTGATGTAATATCTCACGGATGTTTGTTTGGAGCAATGGGTTGAACTCATGAAGGGAAATTCATCTTTTGGCATGCAGATTTTGATTTGCATATTTAGTCATTAGTGGCTTGCTCAAGGACACGAGGGTGTTGCAAGGTTTTGGACAGGTGTAGTGAGGCCTATATAAATGCATGTACTAGGCTTTGTGCCGTGAGTAACATGCATAGCCAAAAAAAAGTATTGAAAACTTTTTTGGGGGGGTGTGAAAGATGTAGCAGTTAGTGCTTTATATTTTCTTTTTTAAACCGTTTCCATTCGCTCACAGGCAATTTGACTGCTGTAGGTCTGAAAACATATTTAGTGTGTTTAAAAGTTCTGGAGGAAAATCTGGTGCTACACGTTTCTTGACAATTTCCCTCGCTGCAAAAATACACAAAAGTATTCTTCTATAGGCCAATAGTTTGTGCTATTTGTTTCTTCACTCAGGCTAATCCATAAAAAGGAGTGAATGTGCAGCTATTATCCGTCTGCCAGACCCACTGACGCTAGGATGGGATTTGTTTTCTTTATAAAAGCGCTGGGAAATAAACTCATTCTTTAGTATCTCGGTGTCTCAGCCAGTGAGGCGGAAAAGCAGCAAAAAAGAGATACCGAACCAATTGCGGCACCTTTCAGCTGCTGAGACCGGATCAAAACACTCTTGAGAAACCGCTTAGAACTGAAAGAGAAAGTGAGAGACTAAATCCTATAGACGGGATTTAGAGCCATATAGCCAGCGAATGAGAATGAGATAAAAGACGAAATCGGTGAGGAGTTTTTATTCGTTCCTTTTGGATAGAGTTGTCTTCTTTTGGGGCCCTGTCACTCTCCATGTAGCCATTATATCTGCTTACTCGGCTGTCAGATGGAAAACATATTTTCCTTCCCCTGAGACAACTGCTTAACTTAAACAGTCATTGAATTCAAAACACATTTAATGCTAATTACTATTACTGTAATTATTATTATTATTATTATTATTATTATTATTATTATTATTATTATTATTATTATTATTATCATTTAGAATATTAATTATAAAATATGAACTTTTTAAATAATAATTAATACATTTTACAGGCATTAGGGTAACAACCGTAATTAGGTCAAAAACATTTAAAAAAATAGAATGTTGCTATTTAAAATAATAATAACAAAAGCAATATTATTGATTTGTATTTTTTTTTTATTACATTTAGCTGTCCATATGGTCGTTTCCGCTTTACTGCTTGTTGATAACAGCCCACGTGTCCAAATGGTCATCAAACAAATGCAAATTATAATTTGATACGACTGAATTCCAGCACTTGCATTTCCCTTTTCTGATGCAAATCAATGAATGCTTCTATAGCCTAATACTTGTTTCATGAATGGATATTTAAGACGCAAAGAAAGCGTATAAGGTGATGCTTCCAATAAGAAAATGTGCTCAGTGTTCGGCCTGCAGAAGGCCGACAGGAAACCCTCTGAAGTGGAACATTTCCACAGCAGCCTTACCATCTCCACACTCCTGCATGTTGCCATAATGAGAGACAAAGCCCTCTCTAATGAGCAATTACACGTAGTGCGGGCCGTTCCCATAACCAATCATTGCGTGTGAAGGAAAACATTCCTTTGTACTAATATCCCCGCACACAGCTCCCCAGCTCTGCCTCCCCATCAGGAGGGGAGGAAAATGTAGGCTGTTGGGTGGACACCTCTGCTGAAAGGACAAGTCGCTGTCACGCACATCCATGTCTGGGACAGTGGAGGCATTCAGACTGCATGCATGGCCTATGGCTTCCTCTAATCGACTAGTCTTAATTGGGGGTCTTGTTCAGGGCATCAAAGCATGCCAAATACCTTATTGCATACAGAGCCTTGTACCGGAACTACTGGAATAGAAAGCTGTAAAACTATTCATATTCAAACATGGCAATTTATTGTGACCACGGTGGAGTTCACATGTATCCCTATGCAGCCACATTCAAACATGGATGGTGAAATATTTATTTGGGTCTGACAATATTTTAAATCCTTATTTTTTTAAAGAACCGCATTCGTCAAGGTGTCTTTATTGCCACTGTGTGATAATGAGGCTCACCTTGGTTGGGCTGGCCTGGCACTGATGTTCCGGGGTACCAGCCGGGCCGGGTCCCCCAAGTTCCTGTCTGACCGTTGAGCATTCTCAGTTTGTCATACATGCCATCTGCGCCCATCTGTTGCTTTTCACTAGCCAGGTTGCGGAGGACTCTGTTTATCGATGACACCTGAATGACAAATTACATGATATACAGATTAGATGGAGCGCCGTATCAGTGTACAAATATATAGAGCAGCGGTTTCATAGCACACATATAGGCTTAATAATAAAAATAAATGTACACAAGAAGGTGTTCCAAAGCGCACACATCGACAGCGAGCTGTTTTCACATCTGCGCGCCACACAATGTGAAACGCATTGTATTTAATAAGACTGAATGGTTCGTTGCCCATCTCCTTTTCCTCCACTGCATGAGGAAAAAAAGTCATTTCATGTGGCAAATTAAATCATGCACATAACTTACAGTCAGCACACTTACACTGGGTATGTTGTCGTTGGTGCAGGTCCCCTCCGACAGAAGTCTGTCACGGATCTCCCACGCAAAGATAGACGGACACTCCCGTTTGTACTGAGCGATTTTCGCGACCACCTCTGGAGTGGCGACTCTGGGCTTGCTGCCGCCTATTGCTCTCGGTCTTATGGAACCAGTTTCATAATACCGGCCCAGTATTTTGCTCACACAGCCGTTGGATACCTGTATAGAAAACAAAAGACACAATTCACATACATTATTTACGACTATTAATGGAATTTCTGAGATGGCGTCAAAAAAGTATCACCTTTTCACTGTCCAGCACTTGGACTTCATCATGGGTCTATAAAAACAAAAAATATGCCTTGAATGGATATTAGCCATTTCCCATATTATATTTATTCTTTATAGAAGCTTGACGTTTACTGTAGGCTTACTTTGTATCGGTCTTATTAGGTTTCCAATAAAAAGAATTATGTAATAAATGATCATTTACCAGCTGAAAAGATCGTAATGCCAAATTCAGGCTGCTTTACTGCAGCTTAAATGTTGCATTTTAAAGATGGACTTCATTTTTGAAAAAGCATACATTTCATGCTTTGCTTAACGATTTTATAAAAATTGACAAAATCTGCATAAACGTGTTTCTGTGCAAAAGGTGTGTTAGTGTCACCTGCAGTATCCTGGAGATGTCGCAGGGTCGAGCACCACTGTGAGCAAGTTCAACTATTTTCTGCCTGGTGGAATCCGGCAGCGGTCTACCATTAACAAACACACCACCAAGCTGGTTTACGCCACTGTGACCTACATGGAGAGAAAAGCATCTCAGTCATCACACCGTTTTATAACTCCAATTAAAACATGTGATAAAGCAAATGAGTTTCATTTAATGGAGAAGAGAATGGTAAAAGCGCTCAGGATAACCGAGTGAAATATGAAACATGAAGACAGTAAACAGAGGCACAGACGGCATTTCGCAGTTCAATTCAAACAAGTCAATATCATATTGTCGAAAAAAGTGTTTAAAATCGAAGTGCACTAATTAAACTATAGTTTTAAGAAACTGTCACACCGGCACATTGCCCTCTGCAGAAAACACTGCGCAGTTATTTAGTAAGACATGCAGAAACTGGATTCAACTACAATAGCCTACCCTCACTTCAATTAAACTAGAACATTTAAAAACGTATTTTCTTATATTAAATGAAGACATCAGTCGATCTTTAGCCCCTAGGAAACTCAACCAACCTTTTATCAAACCGGCAAACTTCGTTATTAACAGTCGCATCTTAATCAATGACCAGACAATTAAAGCTGCGCAGCAGCAACATCCGCAACTCACTCCTAAACTATCTCCAAAATAACAACCAGCAGCACCGAAAATCACATAATATCCTTAACCCGAAATAATATGTTAAACTAGCTTATATTTAAAAGCATCGCTATTCCGAAAGTGACTTTAAATCGACAAGTTATTTCTACGATAGTCCTCCAAAACAAACAATAATTACGCATCAATACGACAGAAACCACATACAATACTAGCTCTAAAATAGCATTTTTATGATTGGTTATTGTCTAAAAAAAGATTGCTTTTTAGAGATTATTCCTTATATGTCCTATGGTATTCCTCTAAAGCATAGAATAAAGCAGCAAACCTGATGCCAAAAGGGAGAGCTGACTCCCCGGAGTGCCTGAGCTGCTCTCTGTTTCTCCGATCCCTTCCCCTGCGCTGCCGCCCGGTACATTGACTCCGGGAGCAGAGGCTCCTTAGCAATAAATAAGCTCCAAATATAGAAGAGGGGGAAAATATGATGAGCCTGCCTGACATTTGTCTTTAAAATAAAGCTAGCTGCACGTCAAGTTTGAGCTTAATTTCTGGAAATAGGCGGAAGTCGCCTCGGATCATGCATGGGAGGCTAATTGAAAAGATCAGTTGGAGCACTTGTGGCAGGCATGTCACTTTATGACACCGCTCTGCTTTTGAAAATCGCATCGTCACGACAAATAGTAGCATGATAAAAACGACCCTTTCTGTCTGCATTTGGATATCACTCAGACAAAATTGGACGCTACTCGTTTACCCTCCGAGGGAGACTTCGTTTTAAGGTGGCCAGGGGCTATGCGCGGTCACAGAAACGAGGGCGCGCCTGGATTCTTAACATATTAAAAGTGACAAGCAGTTTTTTCCCCCCCTTGTTTGTATTTGACAACAAATGCTCACAGCCACTGCAGTCCTGTTGTGTGCAATCGGTAGGCGTCTTTACTCTGCAATATGTCACAGGACTCTGCTTTAAACTGCTATTTAATTTTATACAAATTATCAACATGGGCCTGCGTGAAAAACAAAACTGTTTAATTGAGTAGCGCCTTTTGGCCGCTATGTGTAATAATCTTCCAGCGTGGATCTGATTGATAGTAAAGCCATTAGCATCCCTCCTGCTCTTTGGTAATTCCAGGATTAAGTGGAATTAATAGACTTCTTACGGGGAAATTGGCCTACCCGCATTAAGTAGTGCTGCTCTGCGGGTTCTCCAGTCACCTCTGATTTACAGCTATCATATAAATCCTCCGGATCGATAAAGCCGTCGGATAAGGACATCACATACAAATCAAACTCTCCTAAGGTTAAGTCTTAATCATGGCACAATTCCCTCAAGTGCCAGAGTGATCTCGCCCGCTGGCGCTGATTATGCGCCTTGTATTCTATTACAAGTCGACTAATAGGAAAACATATGGTGTCAATTTGGACGCTCCCCACCATATACACCCAGGAGTTATTAGCACAAAAGCCACGGAGGCCGTCGCGACCTTTAGACAACCCAAAGGGCCGGGCCCAATGATATCTCCTCGTCTATTTGCACCAGACATCACACGCCAAGCCTGGTGAGCATCCCATTATCATCAATCCGCTGCAAAGCAGAAGCACTGGGTATTGTATAGCAGCTTTGATAAGGCCTCATCATCTCTAGGAACACGGGCAAGCAAATAAAAAAAAAATCACAGGGAATAACCTATAAAATAAGACTCTATTTCTAGTTCGTAAAAAATATTAGTTTTATTGTCATCACAGGTCACTGTTATTATGATTCACACCTCTTCACATCAAACAATCCAACTGTCATCAAACACATTTTTTTTGTATCATTAATGCGCACAGATTACAGCACAGACACGTCATAAAGGTATAGATAATAATAAAATAAAATCAACCCACACACCTTCATCACAGATGTCATACACCTCTTGTCCAGCAGCAAGAGAGAAAATGATTCATGTTTATCCTTTTTGATTTCATCACACACCAGGAACAAAACAAATATGTGGGCCACTTTAAACACAGAGGCCTAAGCAACTTTGATTTTTTTTGATTGGCACCCACGACAATATGGTTGTTATCTTCCGCTGTGATTCCAGCCTGCACCTAGCAGTGAGGCCTGCGGTTATAATATGAGCATTTTTTTTTCTTCTTCATGCTGTCTGTCCGTGAAGAATATGGACTAATCTACATAAGACATTATTGCTATTCCTCATGTTTCATGCAGGGCTCTTCTCTACGCAGCTAATCTTGTATGCAGCCTGGCAGCCAGCTCTAACGCTAATGCAGACGGCTGTGCAATTATTTAATACCAACTCAAGCAGAAACAAAAATCTCCCTCTCAACCCAACCCCCTCTATTCTCCCTCCCTCTCTATGGAGCAGGACGACGTGTGATTAACTTGTTCAATAATAACTTCTCTACCTATCATTGCAAAAAATAAATTAACAGCAATGAGACAGCCATCAAATAACTGAGAATATGTTGCCCCTGCACCTCAAAGTCATGCAAATATATGCCTGCACATACATTTCCTTTCCTTTAAAGTGTTCTTAAAGTTATTTCGCTATAACAACCTGTGCATAATGTCAGTGGGTGTGGCCTCAATGCAACCACTTTAAATATTGCAGTTGTAATCAAAAGTTTTACAAATAAAAAGACATAAGAAAACAACTTACTGTTCTGCATCATTGAGGCTACGCCAGACTCCCACGCGGCTTGGCTGTGGTATTCTAAGCGTCACAAGGGGAAAACAAATATAGGTTAGCATCCTGTACACATTTTATTTGTTCACATTTAAATTATTTGCAACTTTTTTTGTAATTTGTTTTGTATTATTTAAGTTTCTCATCTTATCGTGCTATTATAATGTTTGGGGATCTTTGTGATTAAAACATTATAGATGCATAATGAATTTTCACATCCACTCAGTGTATGTGTATTTTAATTAAACTTGCCTGGAAACAGAGTTGACTGTCCACTCTACAACAATTTAGTCAATCATCTGCCGTTTTCACTACTTAATGTCTCCCTATAGGACAAAGCAAAACAACACATTAGCACAGCCACAGCTATACTGATGCACTTACTTTATCTTCATTTGTGCCCTACATTAACAATTAACCTAAATGTATCTGACAAGCAAATAAATTAAAATTGACGAGACAAGATTTTTTTAACATCTCTGTTGGGCCTGTTTTGAACTTGTTAAAAATAAATTCAGACTAACAGCTTAGCCGTGATGTTGGGCCTATAACTCTTTTACAGCACTATTTCTTTCAGGGCTTATAAAGCAATCAGCCCTCATCGTCTCAGCAAGAGGCTTCTATTATTATTTTTTACTTGATATCCCTCCTCTTGTGGAGTCTACCGTGGAAACTGTACAGTGACACACGTTGTCTACCTCGCCTCATTGCTCTGCAAAAGTCCAGACCAGGAGGGGGTACAAAGCTGCTGTACAAAGCCTGCTGGACTCCCAACAATGCACCCCCCCTTTTCTGCCTCCGTATACCTCAGACCCGGGGCGAATACTCGGCCTCCGCGACTAGAAACACACAGCTTCCCCACTAAACACACCAACAAGTTCAGATTAATACAAAGAGCCGGAGGCATGCATCCACCCCCTCCGGGACCATTCACACACACTCCCCCCCCCCCCACACACACACACACAGATACACGACCGTGACCCCGGTGCAGATATAGTGTGTGAATGTGGGTTTTGTTGTCCCTGCTTTTATAGAAAAAAAAATGTAAAAGTAATTTCTTGTTACAAATATGTGGTGGTTATTTTGTGCTGCTGGTGCAGGTTGTAAAGCGGGTTTTAAAGACACAACAGCGCAACAGGGCGCTCAATTGGAAAAGACAAATGCATTAAAGAAGCTATTGACTGGGAGACAGATAAAAAGGGGGCCAGGGAGGGAGAAGTCTGAAGTTTTCGTTTTCTCCCTCCATGCACAGTTGTGTTGTGTGCAGAGCAAAATGGCCTGATAGCGACGTCTAAAACAGCCTGTGTTTAGTCCATGGCTAGTTTGTAGGATGCACGCAGGGGCCGCCATTGCATTTAGATTGTAGCTTCCTTTCATGTTTAACAAATAGGTTGAATTAATCAAATTCAGATTCCATCACACTGGACCACATAGCCTGAGTTAGCCTGTTTAGCATAACATAAATTTACCAAAACAACCACTATTTCAGATAATAATGTTATTGTTTGCCTTATGTCATGATGTCTAAATTAAGGTGGAATAAAACCTTTTTTTAAAAAGACTTTAAATTTGCCCAGTTTGGAAACGCACTGCAGCAGTAGCTTTTTAGCCTTTTAGCCTTTTAGGGTCCAAGTGGTTAATCATTTAAGGTCGAAAGCTCAAACGTTGTTGTTCCCGAGGTTAACTACGATCTAATCTGCATTTATTTTCCTTTAGTAATCCGTAACAACAATGTCTTAATTCAACATGCTTATTCTGGCCGCGCTCACAACATTCATATGCAGAAATAGTGCATGTAGGCTTGGACTACAATGGCCCGGGTGCAAGTTGCAGGATAACAAAGAATAACATATATATATATATATATATCTTTTTAATGCCTTTATAAAGGCTTGATACTTGATATTTTTAAAATGTGTTACATATTACATATTGCATTTAGTGAGTTAGTTAATATCCTGCATGTTGCCAACAGGTTTAATCTCAACTCAAAGCCTTAACAATTTTAGTGTATCCTATTTTAACAATTGTATCAAGCCATGGGCCTGCATGGTGTGTTTCTTCCATAAGTATTTTGTAATATAAATCATAATTTTAGGTTCAATTATTTTCAGAATAACAACATAAAAATGTTAAATGGCAGAAACATTTCTACATCTGATTCTAATAATGTATTTGTTTTGACAAACTATTTTAAAGCATTATCAATTTGAATCAATTGTTATGTTAATACAAATTTATTGTCGTGACGATTTATTTAAATTAATCATTTGAAATATTTAAAATCATTATACTGATTGGCCTGTCAATATAGTAGCTTACTATTTTTAAAATACAACACAGCCTAAGTACTGACATTTCAAAGTAGTTTAACTCGCTGTCATTAGAGGAAACACGTTTTAAAAAGCGGGGAAAGTTGTATTTTCTCTGACACACAAACACTCTAAAACCGGCCTCCTCTTCAAGTGCTCCATGGAGCTTTTTTTTTGTAGAAGGCGCTTGGGTGACTCGCCTGCATGAATCAATCTGACACCTTTCCTCAACGGGTCATTGCGCCCCATTCTCCACGATGATCACTGTCCTGGCCCAACGTGACTTTTTACTCTTTGGTGTCATAAATAAGCGGCAAGCTATCCGTAGGCCTAAACACACCAACAAAATCGAGCAGATAAAACAGACAGAGGAGCTAAAGGCTGTTCGCACTTTTGAGTGAGTCCAGTCAGAAGACAGGCTGCACAGTCCAAACAATAAAACACCCAAAACCTCACCACTGCACCTACAACCTACAGCCGAGAATAAATGAGCTATATTAATAATAATAATAATAATAATAATAATAATAATAATAATAATACAAATAATAATAATAATAATCCTAATAATAAAATACAATAATAACACATACAATAATAATACTTGTTATTTATAATAATATGTAATTATAACAATAATCATTCAAAAGCACACACAAAACTTTAAGTCAGGATCTCACCTTTTTGGGGCATCCTGCTTGGTTGTCAGAGTCCTTGGTAAACTATAGGCTACAGCCTAGTTCTCCACACCACAGAAAGAGCACAAAAAGCCGACCAGGATCAGTCTCTCTCGGGAAGTTTAGAAGAGGAAAAATTAGTTTCCAGTGGTCTTCGGCGGAGACGGAGGGGATATCCCTGCGAAGGGGACAGAGATTGACAGTGAACTCAGATGTCAGGACGCACGGAGTTTGGCGAGGATGTGCGCTGGCGTGTGAGAGAGCGAATGAGAGAGTCGGAAAGAGAGAGAGAGAGAGTGGGGAAGAGAACGAGAGAGAGGGGTGGGGGGCGGAGAGAAGGAGGGAGGGAGAATGGTGGTGATGGTAGAAGGAGGTGGGGGTAAGAGAATGAACACACCTATGCTGATTGGTGATGGAACAAGTGTATTAATGTATGTGTTCCTGGTCTGCTGTGTGCGCCTCGCCTCGCCTCGCCTCCCTCCGCTGCTCTTCACTGGCCCATTAGCGCGACCCGACCTCTGTCATCATCCCCCATATAAACACTTCCCCCTGCACCATAGCAAAAGCGGCAAACGGGGCCGAGCCACAGCGAGAGAGAAAAGAGAGAGAGTCTTCGCATCCCACTAATCAGCCCACGCATGCAAATACCCTGCGCTCACTTGCTGAATATTGCCCTATTGCAAAGCAACTGCCTCGGAAATGCCCATTGGTTGGAAGGCTCTATTCTTCCAGGCTGAATTGGGTCTGCACTGGGAATCTGAGGCATGTTCATCAGCTCCAACCTGAGGCTAACTAGTGCTGCAGTGAAACGGGAAGTAGCACAGCAGCAGCAGCAGCAGCACGTGAACCAAGGCGCTCATAACACTGCATAACATTTACAAAGAGCTGCAGCGTGTTTTGTAACGAAACAAGGCACTGTTCTGCAGATGTGGGTAATGTCACATTAAAACAGGATATTATATCGTTATGTTGAAAAGTTTGGAGACATTTTGGAAAGTGTCCAACCCTGGTTTCTTTGTGGTTCCTGCGTCCATGTGGGTTCTCAGTGATTGACATATATAACTATTTACAATTGTTTACATAACTTACACCAGAGTTGCTCACTTTGTGAAACACTTCAACTTAAATCAGCTTAGCGCAGGAATTAACTCAATGCTCGAACATAGGATTTTGCAGCCCCAAAAGTAAAACTGCATTGAAAGTGCAGCTAAGTTGTGGAAAGTTATTTTTTAATATCCTATGTGAGCATATTTACTTAAAACAAAAATATTTTACATGTCCATGTGGCACTGCCCTCGCTCACTAAAAATAATAAATGCCCACCACGTGCTTTTGTTGATTATTTTGGGTATCACCTTCCACTGAATAGCCTCACCCCTCCTGTCAACAAGGACACCATGCGTAAAGAGCGCAGCCTTTATGCATGCTCCGGTGCTTTTTATGGACACATTTGCGAGGCACGGCGACGTCACTCCTGCGACCTGACAGCAAATAGCACGCGTAAATAAAGTAAAGCAAATGACTGTGTAGCCATGGCCACACGCTCCCAAACTGCACTGGTTGAATGACTGGCTATTAACGCACACCTCAACGCACCCAAAAGCAACCCCTCTGCGCCCGTGTTTGAGCATACACCCCGAGCTTTGGGCAGCACCAGTCTTAGCTCTGAGGAGCCCCGTTGCTCACTCCAAAAGGAGGAAAACCGAAGGGAAGAGAATGAGGGTTGTATGGATGTGGATGCCAAACTATAGCAGAAAAGGGGGTGCATGAAAGGGCAAAGAGAGAGGGGGGAGAGGGACAGGCATAAGCAGGGGGAGGGGAGAGAAATTGCTTCTTTTTTTGGATGGGAGGCCATGAAATGAAGTCATAGAGGCCTACACTTGACTTTCTTTGACATGTGAAAAAGTAGGAGAAGTCAGAGCTCATCAATAAAACACTTCGGAGGTGAAAGAGGGCTCCCTAACAACCATCGCATTCCTGACTATGGGTTCAATGAGTAGACAAACGACACTGCCAGAGAGAGAGAGGGTGAGAGTCAGAGAGGGAGAGGGAGGGAGGAAGGGGAGAGAGAGAGAGGGACTGCCCAGCTTGAATGGGGCCCTCAGTGGGCCGGCGAGATAATGAGCTGAGAGGACCGGCTCAAACTGTCACCGAGGGTCCCGCGGTGAGGAACAACACTTTGGCCAATACTCCTTCATCAAACAACCCGTAAACTAAACGAGCACATTCATCTGTTTCTCCTTGCTGCATTGTTTCTACTCACTTAGACTGGTGGCTCAGCCTATAGGCCTACCGTGAATGGCCGCAGCTTATATCAGCTAAGGGGGGGTTCCCAAACATTTTCACGTCAAGAACCCCCCTATTAGACATGCATTAGACGACAAACACCCCCCCACTAGTAACCCCATCCGATAGGAGTTTGTGCAATGAGGGGAGCTTGTGTTGGTTATGATTTACAGTCTAACTGAATGACAGGACACGCTGAAGGTGGAGCTAAACTTCCGAAGAGACATTATGAGATTGACTTTTTGTCTAGTTGTTTAACGGAGGGAAATTATTTTCTGGTGAGAGAATTTAATTAAAGTTACAGACATAGTGTAATACTAAAAAAACATAGTTGATTGGACTATCTCCTACTCTGTTTACCAAACTGTGCATCCTCCAGTTGGCTGTCAGAGGCATCTAAACCTCAGCCATGTTTTTATAGATATATATAGGCTAGGCCTACTTGTATTATTTGTTTCGGATTTGGACACTTAAGGTGTGCTCAATTTTGTAACACGACGCTGATAAACATATAGCATATCGTTATGTGGTCTCGAATGGACAAAAAAAAGAAAAACTGTCTCCATGCCTGTTTTTAAGATAATTGTGGTTAGCCTATACCTTTGTAGTGCAAATGTTATTGCCACTCACTTGTCACAGACTGCAGCTGTCAAAAATTCACACCACTAACTTGCCCTCGCTGAAAAGACAGATTCCCCGATGAGTGTGTCAAGTAGTTTTCTTTGGAAACAATACCTCCAGTAGGTTATTGATTTATTTGGTTAAGCTGTAAATCCGCTCCAAGAGCTAATTCGTTGTCTGCACTCTCGGGAGATATCGTATTTGTTTCATTCACATCCTTCACTCGCATGTCAAAGCCTTAACTTGATCAGAAAATAAAATGCAAAACATGTTTCCTATATATTGTTTCACTGTTTTGTAAGGTAGTCTAGATTTCTGTGTTAGTCTGTAAAAAACGGGTTAGGATGATGTGAGGAAAGCAATTAGCCCAATTCGGATTAGCAGCAACTAATGCCACAGGCCTTGAAAAGAAAGCCTAATCTGGTCGCTATTTTCCCCCCAGGGCAATTTGGTATTTGTACCCATCTAGGAACTTTTAAATGCAAAAAAAAGAAAAGGATGAAAGAAAGAAGACAGAAGGGGAGGGAGGGAGATGCAGTGAAAAACAGTGACATTGTTTTTGGACAGGGAGAGGGATGTAGTGCAGGGTAAACCTCCTAATGTAGTACTTATTTGGGATTACAGTTTCAGGGCTGATGCACATTTATAAATTCATCACGTATGAAACTGGTTGAAATGGTGCTTCCAATCCGGTTAATATTTTAGGAAAAACAGTTTTTTTCTTTTTAATTCTTGAATGCTTGTTTGCCTTTGTGATGATCTCCCATTGGAGGTCATAGTTCACTCACCTTTTATAAAGCAGGACATCTGGGGAGGTCTATTAGAAAATGTTACAAGATTGTTACAAGCTTGTTTATAGTAAATAAAGGTGGCTGAGCTGATTCCTTCTGATTCAAGGAGATTTTTAAGAAAAAAGTAATGGGGTTACTTGTTATTTTTGGAAGAATACATCAAATATATATATTTTAGTTTCAGGACAGCGCTGCTTGCACATTATAAACCCTGTGTAACTGTTATTACTTCCAACAAATCTCATCTCTACCTGCTGCCTAATTAAAATTGCACAAGCCTACCATTTTATTACACCTGCTTCATGCACTATTGAGCAAATAATCAAATTCAATATTATAAAATCTATCATAATCTTTGTTTCACTATTGATAATTATTGATGATAACAATAACAATTATCAGATGGCATTTTTATTTCCATTCAATTAAAAAAAAATTGTTGGCAGCACTATAATGGACTATATTTGAGCCAGGAAAAAAATGTGTATTAAAAAAACACACTACAATTATAACTATTTTTAAAATAATTAATAATAAGAGTAATTTTCAACTGATGTTTATTGTTTGTTTCCAATTATCACTACAAACGTCGATCTGAATTTGTAAATTGTATTCTTGATGAGTTGACCTGTCATTCATCAAACAGCCTTGGACTGTCAGATTTATTCTCGCTAAAGAGATTCATGAGGACATCTCTGGTTTATTTGCATATATTATTTGCACTTTAACAATGAGCAATTATGTTTATATCAACCATAATTAAATAAACTTCTTTCATTAATCTGCTCTTTTTTATTTTTTTTACAAGCACATGGACCGCGTCCCGGAAGACATCAATCTATTAATGCTGACTTATTTCTCAGCACACTAAGCAATATGCCAAAATACCTCCAGGTAAAAAATAAATACTTGAAGATGTTACTTATTTTGTAAACAAGCATTTTCGCATGTTTCAGTACAATAAAGATGCCAACACATGTCATTGTATTAAATTAATTAGGGTTTATCCTCCATTGTTGCAAACGTATATTTTGTGTATTTACCTAATTATTTGTGCAAGTTTATGAGGACAAAAAGGCCAGGATTGAGAATTTCTTGTGCAGCCTGCTGAAGGTGTAACCACAGTCCACAGAAGCCCTCTCCTGGCAAAAGGCTGAAGGCTGGGATAAACACCGGGCTAATGGTGTCACAGCGCTGCTCGCAAGCGTGACAAAAAGAAACACTGGACCCAAACATACAAGAGCCATGGACCGAGACATCCAGTGTCCCAGCTACTGTTTGGAAATTAGATAGTATTTTTATACATTACTTTATGAATAAAATACAATATATATATATATATATATATATATATATATATATATATATATATATATATATATATGGGAAGGACATCTAATTAAAGATGGCAATAAAATAGAAACAAATAAAACCCCACATCAATATAGGTATAAACACAAGGCACACGTCATTAAACAAATGTTTGTTTTAATCTGAAACCGCTCACGTTATTTCCCTGCTTTGTTGTTTTATTTTAGTTTTACTTCCTGGAAAAATTATGCAAAAAAAATAAGTAGCCTAAGTTAAAACACGACCAATAATAATACTCAAATGAAGTTTTTCTCAAAAAAATGCACGTGGCTCGCATTTCAAATAAATAGCAGACAGCTCACATAATGAAATATTCCGCTGATGGACAGCGTCATTTGCACGGTGCTGATGGATCGAGCAGAGCTGAATAGATCCCCATACACTTTACTGTACAGGTCGAAGCCTTTCATTTCCACCCGGCGTAAAGCTCACAATAATAGGCGCTTTTTAACGGAGTGACGTGCGCTTAATTCCTCATTGAAGATCGCTAATTACACGCTAGCTACGTGTGTGATAGATGACAACAGAAACAAAGTCAGATGCTATGTTCAACTTTATGTGGGTGTACACCTCCTGTGGGCTACACTGAGCAACATGCAAGGAGTAAACCCATAATTGCACCTACATTTGGCAATGCATCATGCTTTTAATTAATCAACCTGCAGGCAAGTAGGCTATCAGATTTAAATGTTCTTTGCACCCATTAAAGTTTGGGAGAGCAGGAGAAGTGCGCACATTTTCAATGTTTTAGTGTTTTCAAAGAAAGAAAAAAAAGAAAAGTATCAGAGAATTAAAAATGTAAAAGAAGTTAGAATATAGTCAGTCCAAACTCACCGGTTGAAAGGCAGCAGCTGAGTCTAACCGGTATCCTGTGCGTATTTAGTCGCTTCTTCCCTCCCCGGATCTCTCCTCCGTGTCACAGCGACAGAAACTTATAGGTCCCGATTAAAATATATCTATAGACCTTTGGATCCGTCGTGGAGTTTAAATGTCAATGAGAGTGGGAAAAAAAATCTGCGGCTCTTACTAGCAACTTTCCCTTCAGCATCAGCCTCAAGTTGGCAGTGATTGGCTGGAGCGACGGGTCGACGTCACACCTCGGACAGGACACAGAATGGGGAAGTGCACAAGGTAGCATATACATGTGGAGCACACCGACCTGTTTACTGTCCCAGTGTGTGTGTGTGTGTGTGTGTGTGTGTGTGTGTGGGTGTGTGTGTGTGTGTGTGTGTGTGTGTGTGTGTGTGTGTGTGTGTGTGTGTGTGTGTGTGTGTGTGTGTGTGTGTGTGTGTGTGTGTGTGTGTGTGTGTGTGTGTGTGTGTGTGTGTGTGTGTGTGCAGGGACTGACAGCTAACACCACACTCAACAGGGGCCATTATTTTATTAAAATTATCTTTTATCTTTATTACATTTTAAAATGATCGTATTTCATTTGAGACTGTCCCCTGTTTAAAGTAGCTATAAGGTTAAGCAACATACAAAATAAAACTGTCTTCTCCAGTGATTTTAGAAATAAAAGTCTTACATTGAGATGTTCTCTGAGCTTGACATACAAATAAATGAGTAAAATCTATAGAAAACAACATAAGATATAGACTTGGGTGACTTAGTCAGTTTTTATTTTGAGTATATAAAAAATATTGTACATATCATTTCAAATGCATGGAAACTCAACTATCAACACAATGGATTTTGAAAGCTGCGTTAAACAGACGATGCTTTTAACAGTTTAACAGACAGGGGTTGACTGACATTAGGAGTGTGAGACATAAGCATTTAAACATGCAGTTGTTGTTGTTGTTGTTGTTGTTGTTGTTGTATTTTTAAATATGAGCATGCTCAGCGTGCAACAGGTGGTCAGAACAGGTGCAGGCAGGTCCTAATCAATACACCTGTGTAAATGCCTCTTACTGCTCCTTATGATGTGTGTGGGCAGTAGGCCGAGCATCGTTTCCAAAGCTTTAGTATTATAATGACAGAGCTATGTTGCAATAATTCTAATTAGTACTCATAAACATGAGTTACGTTGGAGACAATTCCACTGTTTCAGCCTGGCCTGAAAGCGTTTTATTTCTACAGCCCTATAAAGTTGCCATAATGGGGCTTTGGCTTCCCTTTTACTAAGGCGGGCTAAAAGCCTCGAATCCTATTTCACAGCCTCTGATGTTTGTGTCAATTTGAACAAGACGGTGAGTAAATGGGCAACCGCGCCGCCGCCTGTCTCTCAGGAAGAGACCGGGGCAGCGCAGGTACGGGCCAGTCAGGACTGGCTGTGTTTGGGCCATTATTTGGAGGGACAGCCATTAAGAGGCCTTGATACTGTGCAACGCAGCAGGGTGCTCGACATCCGCGTTGGAAACAGCACGGCTTGGTCCCTGCTTATCAGGCTGTCAATAAAACGAGATGGGATACAGCGGTCGAGCCAGGTGCTCCCTTTCCCTTCCCACACAGCCCCGCTCTTCAGAAGCAGATCAGGCGTAAACGCAAATCTGTCCAGCCGGTTTTCCCTCTGCCGTCACCACGCTGCTGCACAACGCACCCCCCTCTCTCTCTCTTACACACACACATTCACACTAAACCACACTGACAGTTGTTTCAGTTTTTTATGAATAAATGGAAACTACTTTGCAACTCAAATACTCATAATAATAAATATCAGCCTATATTTGCATGTCATCTCAATCGTCACCGCTAATGCATATTTAGCAACCACATACATTTCAATACAAGTTAGATATCTGACATTATTCACAGCGAGATATATCTATAGGATGTGAACAGGCCTGCAGAGACAACATTTGTTATTTATTTATGGGGAATATCCTAAAACTAAGGAAGTCCTGTGTGAGCTTTCCAGGAACATGCCAATCTCTTGCTCGCTCCAACTGATCAAATTTGAAACAAATTGTGTAATGATCGACCTCCCCTCTCTAACCATGCAGAACATTATGCTGCCATAGCCTACGCCTCATGAGCTTATTGTTTACTGCCGCTGTTGCAGACAGAGACAAATGTCCAGGGGACCGACCACGTTACCAGAAAGCAGAGGGTGCATGCAGAGTTGATGCTGCGTTCAAAGGGGGCATTTCATCCATCTAAATTAGGATTAATTGCAATGGAGACGAAGAGGTAAGTTTGATCTGAACTTCAAGTTTAAACTGACTGTGAAGAAGGCCCTGTACATTTGACTGAACGTTTGTTAAATGCATAAAGCTTTGGGTTTTTACTGGTCTTTTAAAGTTTTAAGCGTCAAAAGAACCATGACAGACTTGATATTAAAGTGAACCTCAGTTAGTCAAACAGCCTGATCTGCGGTGGATTGGTTAAATGATGTCAGGCCTTTCTGCCACTCAAACAGCAGGCAGATATATTTAAATTGGTCATCTGATATTTTCAATTCAAAATACTGTGTCCAAACATAATATAGCCTAATTACCCCCACACATACCCCACAGTACACACGCGCGCGTACACGCATGCACAGACACACACTCCTCGTCTCTCTCTCTCTCTCCCCCTGTGTGAAATGTTTTAATAAGCCCTACACGCTCTGTGTGTAGAGTTTGATTTGTTTTCTCTCCATGCTCCCCGGCCCTGGATCGAGACATTAGCTGAATTCCCCCGGGGTGATTGGATGCAATTTGTCCGGAGTAGACAGGCACGTCCTGGATGTTAGGAATTCACTTTGGCTCAACGTGACAAGTCTGACTTCGATCTACAATTGTATCTGAAAGTGCAGCTAGCGGAAAGATCCCATGCCATTAAGTGTTCTTCTCCCCTTTTCTTTTTTTCGTGCACAATAACAAGATCCTCCATTTGCTCACAAATATTCATAACAATCCTATTTGCGACACCTCTAATCTGCTACTGAGGCCTGTGTGGAGCACTAAATGCGGGCTGTGTCGGCAGTGGTGCATGGTCAGTCCTCCGAGTCAGACTGGAGAGAGAGAGAGAGAGAGAGAGAGAGAGAGAGAGGAGAGAGAGAGAGAGAGAGAGAGAGGAGGAGAGAGAGAGAGAGAGAGCGAGGAGAGAGAGAGAGAGAGAGAGAGAGAGAGAGAGAGAGAGAGAGAGAGAGAGAGAACAAACGAGGGGATATTATGCCCCAAATCTACGACCCTTTAAATTAGATTAAAGATTGACAGTGGGCAGGATCTCAAAAGAGAAACCGTAAGATTGACACCTGCCACGCAGACTTGCCTGTGATTGATTCTGATGCTTCGTGCTGGCAACAATAATGCTGCTGTTTTGCGCAGGGCTGAGTAGGCGCATTTATCACTCGCTTGCCAGGAGTGGCTAAAGTCAGTGTCCGTGTCGCGCTGCGAGCTGACAGGGGAAAATGGGAGCTAACGAGGTTGTCAGATGTCCTGACAAGACAAATGAGAGCTCGTCACTCCCTGTGCTTTAATAACGTGTAATGAAAACGTATTGCACCGTTCAAAAATAAAGTGTTACACATACTGGGGTCTGTCGGCGACGCAGTTAATTACGCACGGCGAGGTAAATTACGCATTAGCTAAAGGGTGTTGGCCTGGATTCAGCACCACCAAAGAGCATTGTATCTATATAACAACTATAAGATTTGTAGTTTTGCAGATTATCTCGACCTTGGATTTGGTGATGTTACTTTAAACGGGCCATTTACACTGAAGTTAACGAACAAATAATTATTGCACAATTGACTCTTGAACATCTGGATAGTTTTCAACATTTGTGAAAAGGTCTGTTTTCAGAGAACATTTGCTACAGCTCGAAAAACAATGTATGCAAAAACACCTACCTTTCACTTGGCCAATAGATAATACATGTAATATCTACCATATATCAGATGAATATATGAGCATTCTTGATGGTGACTCTTTATCTTATCTCTGACTTTATCTTAGGTGACACATAAACTGAAATAATAAAGTATTTACATTAAGAATAACATAATTTGTAGTGTCTTCTAAGCAGTGTAAAAAACATTATTTTGTATCTTGCTCCAACATGTAAGCAGTACATTTGCATCTCTTACTCATATCACTCACTACATTATTTCAAGGTCTGGAGTTCAAATCAAAATAAGACTATGAATGTAACAAAGCTTTGAGGATTTAATTTGCACTCGTAAAAGTTTATACGAAATGTAGCTCCATCGCCCCTCACACCTCTGCTACTGTGATCTGGCTGATTTTTGTGAATAACGTTGAGCACTGAGGTTGTGCATTCTCCTGTGTAATTCATGGTGTGCGATATAGCCAACACACGGTATGGTAGTTATGGTCATGATACATAATCCCCAGGGCAGGGATGATGATGGGCTCTTAACTAAACCCTTTAGCAGTGGTGTGGGCTGTATTAGAATGAATGAATGGAAACTTTATTACAGACTCAGGGTCCAGATAAAAGACAAGACATTACAAGAGACTCACTGCAGTTTTGTATTTAATCATATCCATGCAATTTGTTATTTCTTTGATAATATCCTATTAGAAATAGATGTTATGAGGACCCATGATAATCTGCTCTTACTTTCAATTTGCTTTGTGTTATTGCAGAATGGGTAACTCTGCATGTTTTTTTTTAGGGTAAATAAATAAGCTTATAACGTTGCGTTAAAATAGGATGTGTAAACTAAGCACCAAATTATGGCACATATTCGAAGATTGAGTGACAAAAATAACTTCTCGCCAAAGATTGTTTCTACAGCCTCGTTTACCCATAATGATTAATTAAAAATAATATAGGTGTTGTGTGTCAGCCTAAAAAGGGAGTATTCCGGACGTCTCTTCCACTAAATGATGGTAATAACTCATTACTTTGCACAGAGCCTCACCTCCCCACGATTCAACAAGCATGGTGAGTGACAGGTGATGGGATGGCATTTGTAAAGATCTTATTTGGCCCCTGTTCCTTTCTTTCCTGATGGAGGGGGCGGCATGTGCGCATAAAAATAGACATCATTTCACTAATGCCATCACCTGGCCTTTGGCACTTTTCTGTGCAGGGTCGAAGAGGCCGGAGCACCTGCTGCAGGAGGAGCAGCGAGAGATGATCCGAGGAGGAGAGGTAATTATACTGTCGGCACCGCTGCACACACACTGAAGAACACAGCAACACAATTCATTCATAGGTCTAGAGAATATGTTTGTGCGTAACTGCAAAAGATCATGCTAAAATGTCCGGATAAATGAGCATGTTGTCCCTGAATTGCGCACAGGCCAGTGGGACCTTCTACAAAAATGCCTATAGCTCCAAGCAAGAGTGGAAACACAACATAAATCACCAAATGTGACAAACTCAACGCAGATCTGTGTGATATGTATAAATGGATGCAGCAGCAAAAGGCTGTAGTGAACTCACACAGATAACTGGGCTATGTAAAACAACATACACCAAATCAGGCAACGACGACAAACCGTCTGGAAAATGGACGCACATAGTGCAGCAAGAAATCACTTCTTGTCCCCTCCCTCCTTCTCTGTGTCTGGATGACAAATCCTATCCTGGAGTACATATTTTGAGGATAATTGAACTGATTGTTATTTGCAAGTTTCTCTGTCTTGAATATAAAGGCGGCGGCGGCGTGCCTGCTCGCACTCGTAATGACTTTCAGACCATTGGCAAGATATATTCATAATGTGGCGAATCTTAAATCGCTAATATGAAATTCTGCGGGATATGTCAGTATGCATTATTAATTTGGCTTTTTGTGTTTTCCCCTCTGCAAATGTTTTTTTAACACTGAAAATATGACTTAGATGGAGATCCAGAGGCTCTCAAAGGACCTGAAAAAGCTCGTCGTTAAAATGTGACATAAGCTGACCCCGTCACTGCTTTTAAGAAAGCTCACTAAAGGCTTCCAATCTCTGAAGGGAAGGGTTATAAAAAAAATGTGCCAAACATAATGCAGACAAAAAGGAAAGCGAATATGTTTCTGGCTCATTCTGGAGGCACTTTGTTGTACCTTGAACATATAGATTATTGAGGATTTCTGTGAGAAAAATAAAGATAACTTTCGGGTCAGTGCTTCATTATTGATCTTATTCACTCCATCTCTTATAGGCCGGTTATTCAGCAGCACCCCGCTGTGGATACACACTACATTTCAGCCTATACAGTGTTAAGCCTGCGTACTGGGAACAGAAAGCCTCTGTATAGACCGAGAAACGTTTCTAAATCTAATCACAAACGAACCGTAATTAGACAAGTAATTACCGGCGTAATTAACAGCCTCTTTCTGCTCGCTGTGCTTTGATATGGACGGGCAGCGAGCTCTGCGCTTTATGGCACACAGGCAGCAGCAGCGGCAGCGGATAAAGTCTTTATTATTATTGCTGGAAACCCATCTGGTAATAGTCTTGCCCGAGACCTCCTCCCCCCTAATCAAGGTTTTAATTAAAGACGGTTGAGGGCCATGGAGAACATGAAGGCCAGTAATTAAGACTAACATTGGACCCTAACAGATGCAACCCTCCTGCGTTGGTGCAGAAAAGGGAAGCTCACAAACCATGACGCGCAGTCGTTTATGCATAGATGTAATATTCAATAAATAATGTTGAACTGTGATTGAGAGTTGCTGAACATTATAATTTATCACAACACGGCTATATAAACAGGAAAACAATTGTTTTCTTATGTAATTTCCCTCAGGTTTAACCAGACATATGTCAGAGTAAGGGGATAATACTAATAAACTAAGGATAATCTGGTTCTTTGTTTCTTATATTTTTTTAAAGCATTGTTTTGAGCAATTTCATGACAAGTTTGAGTTACTGGTCACACTCCTTCAGTTTGGTGTCTGTGCATTACAATATTTAATCTGTGGTCCAAACAGAAAGAGAGCTGCACATTATCATCACCAAATGGTCATTTGATAGACGAGTGCGGTTGAAAGCGTGCGTAAAAGTTGGCATCACACATTATATATAATTCCAATTAAAGCCACGTTTGGATTTCAATTTTTTTTTTTTTATCGAAACTTTTGAATATAATATTTTTCTGTACGCTATAACAGATATACAAATTACATGTTATTCCAATATAGATAGATCCCTCTTTAACACAAGTTATACTGATATAATAAATTAATCGCAAATGATTGATCGAAGGTGAAAGACATGGTTTTAGTATAGGTAGCACAATAATAACAAAGCACCAAATCATCCTAATTGCTAATCCTAACCTGCAATAAAACGGGGATTTATGGGATTGTTTTGCATATGTTGTGCGTAAAAGTGCACCTGGAATCAATCACGCAGACCACGTTATACAGAAATACAATAAAACTGTGTCATGTGTGGTTATGAATATTCATCATATTCGCTTCAATCAGTCCCCACTCATTCCCTGTCTCTCCTACGCACGGACTCACGCGCTCGCTCTCACGCGCTAAGAGACTTCCTTCATAAGTTGCATTGTGGAAGTTAAAGATGTGCCCCTCTTCAGATGGGCCAGCAGATGGGCGGATGTTTAGCCAAAATCCCCCGCAAAGTTGCCTGGCTGCTGAGCCACCACTGGAGAGGGCTATATAGGAAGGCTGTACTCATGGCTTCTCGACCTCGTCACATCTCCCTTAACAAATGGCACACCTGAACCCAAGTCAAGATTCAGACCTGAGAGGCAATACTGTCAGCTGGACCTAAAGTAAAAACCCTTCAATGGGAGCTCTACCTTTCTCCTACACGCACGCATGCAAGATAAATCATCTCAAAATAGAGTCCTTATTCTCATTATAGGAGGTTCAGTTAAACGACGATAACGTTGACATTACTACATTTGTGGTTAAACTGTGGTGAGTTTTGAGAGGATCATACATGTACAGTCTTCAATAAGAGTATTAATAATTCACATAAATCACACATATATTCCATACCTAATTATTGGGGTAATTTTGAACAACAAAAGAGATTAAATTAAAATAAGTTTGCACTGAGTATATTTGCATCTCATAATTCAAAGCAAAAATAACGCTAAACCATTGTCAGATGATAACAGATAGAAAACTTGGCCAGTGTGCTGCAGCAGCTCTCAGTGGTTTCAATACTGGTTTCTCCATTCTCGCAACTTGTGGAGCTTTTCTGCCCCCTAGCGTCCGACTTAAGATCCGCACATACAAACAGATGTGGAGTTAAATATCAAAACATGCTGCTGGGTTAATTTGCGCTCTGCTTAACAAAGGTGACCTGGCACTGTTTGTATTCCGGGGAACTGGTTTGCTGAATGATTTCTTTCATTGTTTGAGTCCACTATATGTGCTCTGAGATATGGCATTACTTGGAGTACAGACAAATTAATTTAAATATGTTGTTTATTTGTAAAATATAAATGCAAATATGTTTGGCATGAGGTAGGGGCCCCGATTCTGAAGATATTGTTTTTAACTAATTGTACTTGCAAAATGCTGTAACAGTGTAATTTCCTGTGTGTTTTAATAAAGTACTCTGTCCATACAGTAATGGTTTTAATTAATGTACTTCATCCAGTTTTAATTTAATAAAACTGATAAGATGTGTGGTTTTCACATCAAAAATAATGATAGTCATAGTGTGAGAAAACAAGTACTGACACACACACACACACACACACACACCAGAAATTCTCTATTGAACAAATTAGAGTCGTTAAATAAAAATAATTGTACAGGTTTATGCAAACATTAAGACCTTAATGGTGACTGACACACAGTGATGTTTTAAAGTCATTGTCACACATTGCTCATTGATGCAGTTAACGTATGACCTCTCAGTTTATGTTGGCAGACTACATCTATTTATCAAGGTTCTCATACTGCTATAAAATGCCACAGTATACGATATAACATCTGACACATTAAGTCATTAAAAAGTATAGTTGTGTTTAAGATTTAAAAAGGGTCTCTCCATTTACAGTAAGTATTTATGAATGTGTTGTGTATAACTTTGAGTATAACACAGAAAAAGAAAAAAAACAGAACCATGTGTGTCAATAGACTGTAACTGTATTCTAAAGTCCCCCACTGGCTATGTACATGAATCACAATCCTCATGATCCATTAAATAATAAAGTAATTTTAGAAATCATTAATATATAACTAGTCTAAATAATGAAAGAGCATTAGTCTTTAAAAATTCATTTGAATTCACAGAAAGGTTGCCATTAAGTATGGGGCCAAATCCAGACCCAAAGTCAAACTTATAAAACATTTCAGAGCTTTAAGTGTGATTTTTAACTCATAACACAACCTGCTGAGTCTTATTTACTGACTTAGTGTAGAGCACAACAACATTTTCCTGTCTTGATTTTTACCAATATTTAAAGTCGTAAGTGAGTAAGGGGACATTTACATTTGAATGTTTATTTCAATGTACAATTGATTTGTACTCATATCTGCTGCAATTTTCTTTATGACAAACCAGAAGCTTTAACCAACCCACCTTTTTCATTATCACTACGTTACAGCTTTCCGCTTCAGGTACAAAGAAAGGAAAGAAGCAATTATCCTTAATATCTATGTAATGTTAAAAGAATGAGGCTTAATTTTCCATCTGATTGCATGACCAGAAATGTCAAACGTATATTGGATTGAGACCGTAGCTTGAATCGTTAAGGGAGCACAGTGACATTTGATCAAGAGGTATTACAGTTTTACCGCTCGTGCTTAACAGCCCAAATGGACAACATATTGGCTTCTTCATTGGATAACTCATTTGAATCTTTCTAAAGAAAAAAAAAGTAGTTTTGACTTTGGAATATGTACTTTAATAAATCATGGGTCATAATATTTGAGTCTAAACCATATAATTTGTAGAAAATATGATTATTGATAGTTCAGCTTGAGAAATACCTTAAATAAGTGAACAGTTGTGGCCACTTCCAGAGACAAACTGTGTAGGTGTCGCAGTATTTTGTCTTGTAATGGAAATGTGTTTTCCTTAGAGGATCTGTCTCTCTCTCCCTTTCTTTCTCTCTATGCATGGAGGGAGGTTGGCATTTACTTGACAATTCTGCCTTTAAGTGCAGGCTTTAAGTGCAGTGTTTTTATCTACACCTAAGATAGCTGCGGACCAGGACAATTTAACAGGCAATTTAACTGACCGTGCGTTAGTGAAGCTGTCTGAGTCCCACTCTCTGCCAGAGCGCCATGGCATGATGGATGTAGGCAGTCTGGGCTAGGTGAAGACACACACACACAGACACACACACAGACACACACACACACACACACAAACACACACACACACACACACACACACACACACACACACACACACACACACACACACACACACACACACACACACACACACACACACACACACACACACACACACCTATTGAATACACAGACACACCGCCCTGCCATATTTTCCCAATACAAACGCATATGGGCCAATCCACAGCCAACCCCTTTCCATTAAGTCAACATCTTGTGCTGGCGGTTGGAACAGTGCGGGGCTGGAGTCAGGTCGTCCAAATCCGTCAGTAAGAGGAGGCAGAGGCGTTTGTCATCCTCCTCTCTGGGCACCATCCTCCTGGAAGAGAGGAAGGGGGGACAGAGTGTTGTGGAGCTACGTAGCATCTGGCTCTGGTAGCTCCAGCTGCAGGGAGAGAAGGGGACAGGAGCTACGCTGCAGCCCAGGGGAGACACTCTTACTGCAGCCAAAACTGCTTCACCACCTTCCTATCTGCAGGATGGAGGAGTGGGGAAACAAGTCAGATCATACAGTGAAAGAGTTTGCAGATGTTGTCAATAATCTACAGTAAGGACAAAGATGTCGTACAGAGAAGGAGGTTTCTTGATTACTGTTGTTTCTTGATTAATTTTGCATTGATCTGACATTGGAAATTCTCTCAGAGCACTGAGATCAGTCAGACTATGAAAACAAACCTCTGTACATCAGATAGGATTAGGGTCTTTGTGGCAACACTTTTCTACATAGTGTCCTCCGTCACATAACAACCCAGCAGCAACAACAGAAAGGCTGGAAATGGCGTTTGCGGCACGTGTGCACAGTTTCCCTCGAACATACCATAGTGCAGAGAAGGTGTAAATAAATCGTAACGCTGACTGACAAGAATTATGTACCAGAGGAAAATGTCACCCAAATGATGACCCATAAATCACAGGCCACAGTCAGCCTAGAGACAGTCTTTAGCATCTAACGTCAGCACACAAATGTTTAGCCAGTGGCGCACATTTAGCACCAGACTCCATCGCCTCCGAGGCCACTTTGTCACAGATCTATGAATGATTCAAAGCCCGGGGCCAAGTATTAGCACTTAATGTCCCAGTGTGTTCCAGGGTTTGTTCTCAGGCGGCATAGTTATGCTGATTGAAGGAAGGAGATCAAATTAGATCTTTTGAGGGAGAGGATGAGAAGTACATGCATTTGTCTTATTCTGAAGTATGACCTTTATTGGGGGGAGAACTAGAGGGCTGAGGAGCCCCTCTTCTCAATCTGAAATGTCCTCTGGGATTAATTAACCCCATTCTCCCATTAAGCCCCTGGGATTTGCATTTCCTAGATTGGGTTAAATCCACACGAGAAGCACTGTTATTATGATCTCTACCAGGTATATGCAATTCCTGTTACATTTTAAAAGATGTCCTAGCCCCCATAACGTGTCTCAGTATTGTCAAATATTTTTGTTTTTTGGAGGATAGGTATTTGTATTCCCTCGTCAAGGATGACTGTATAGCTAATTTCACATGCTGTAGGTCATAAAAATCAACAAATAAAGCAGAAAACAATGGCAAAAGAGCACCACATATCAAACAAGGAATCATAAATCGGACAGTTTTGCACCTCTTCCTCAGATGAACCGAAAGCATTTAACACACTGTTGTGGTTAGGATGACAAGCTAATGAATTTAGCGGCACAAATCACAAGCATCTGTTTGATGTCACTAATGATGTGTCAAGGGGGCTGCCTTGTGCTATTGTTCTGATCGCCTATAGATGCATGTCTGTATAATGTGATAAACGTCATATTCTCAAAAGACAGAACACGAATGTACCATTCTTTCCAAAAACTGGACCATTAATGTCAATCATGTGGACGGCTACAGGAAGCCAGAGGGGTGCCAGCTCACACAACAAGCGCTGGTCCCCACAGTCTCATGATGGCGGTCCCCAGACGGTCTGCTGTAACAGCTCCAGCTAATCTTCTTTTCATGGTCTTCATTACGACCTGTCAGGACATAAATTGACAGTAAATTTCCATGTTTATTAACACAGCACTAAAACAGCATCCTTAACTGTTCTGCCCCCTCGTGCAAATGTTAACGTTTAACAGTGACCAATGGGATCAATTAAAATGCGGCATTAAATGATGCTGCGCCAAAACAAATCCCCCTTCAACAAACACACACAAACACACATACAGGGCCTCACATTCACAATTCCACCTTAATATACCTCCTCAAACATTATGTCCTCTGTTGATGACCCCCTTTGAAGACCTATTCAGACAGACACTTGCTCGCCACATATTTGCAGCTCGAGTAACGATGGGAAGGGCCATGCTTCATGGAGCACTGCATCAACAGAGTCTTGAGTCTGAGACTTGCTGCGGCCTTTGCCATATAACACAGTAATTACTAGATCAAATCTGTTCAAATTGAGGCAACGCTGTTCTGTGATCCCTCCTATACTAATCAGCACGCTGAGGTATGGCTGTGCGACTATAAATTGCTGACTTAATTAAAACCAGGACCTCTCTGTCATCTAATTACAGGGAGAAAAGGTTATTGCTTCAATGCAATTTTCCAAATATGATTCCTTCACAGTTATTAAAGGCTCAGGCGTCGTTTATTGTTTCAGATTTTTCAATATGGAAATGGCCCCAGTGACAGACGTAATGACTCGGGGAAAACGCTTCATCTCGATAGTGGCCTGGCACGGCCATTTGTCTAAGATAAGTGGAGCGGACAGGAACGGGGAAATGTCATGGGAGGCATCCCATGATTGCCTCCACTTTACAGTTGTCATTAAACAGAGCAAAGGTTTCTTTTCTCCTATGTGGCAGCAATGAGAAGTTTATTAATCTATCCAGAATAGTAGGGGCGGTGAGTTATTATAACTATGAAAATTCACAAGGGAGAGGGAAATTGTGGAGAGTGATTGTGTGATGAGAGACTCTATGCTCTGTTGTTGTTAAATCAATATTCCACTTCAACTCCATCACCACCTAAAACACGGACGGAAGATTGCTGTAGAGAAAGAAACCAAAAAACTAATGTTTATTAAAAACGACACAGGGAAATCCCTAACAATTAGTTTAGAAATAACTTGAGTTTACAGAGCTTGAATGAGAAAAAAAAGAGAGAAATTAAGAAATAATGACAATGTAGTTTCAAAGGTCAGACAACAATAAGTGTGCCAAATTGACTCCTCTACAAGGCTGATGCACAGCAGGGAGACTCTGGATACATAATCACACAAAAATACACTTCATTATTTGTTAGTCAGTGCTGTTTTGATTCTACTGTTAACTTTTTTTCAACAACTTGATCATAGATACATATTTGAAAGTTTCTTCCCTGTTATCTATAGGGCTGCAATTAACTATTTAATTATTGGTTATATGGTACAATATTTTCTCAAAGAATCAATTCATCAAACATAAAATACCGGAATTTTTTTATCAAAATTGCCAAAACCCAAGGTTAAGTATGTAAGTGTTTTACGTAGTCCCAAACTCAAAGATATATAGCTTACTGTCTCATTTAATAAAAAAAGTGCAACCTCCTCACATGTGAGAGGCCATGAGTTTTAGCTGAATGACAGCACAGAGAAAAGCACACTGAAATGGTCAGACCCCCGAGCAACAAACTTTGACAGGAAAAACTGGCAAGAATGGCAGAAACAACATCAATTAATACCCAGAACAGAAGAATATTTGTTTTCGGAAAGGTTTTTAGAAGAGACTGGTTATTTTTCTTCCAATACTGAATGAAACATTACTGAATGGGTTTCTCCCATTTTCCCCTTTAAACTGTGGGTTTTTTCTCCAGAAGTTTTTCCTTGTGCGATGTGAGGGTCTAAGGTCAGAGGGTGTCGTTTTCTCATACTGATATTCTGCACAAACTGTGCCGTTGTATTTGCTGTATAGTGTCCTTACTGTAAGGTCATTATTATATGTACAGCACTTTGGCTCGACCACATTTTTTTTTTTAAATGTGCTATATAAATAAAACTTCATTTGATTTGATTACATGTATCCTCAATTATGCATATCCTACCAATACACAATGTTTCTATGCAATCAATTTGATCTTTTTGGGTCAAATTCACTTCCATAAATTAGTGTAAGAACTCAGTTAGTCATATGCACTTAGATATTAACATGTTCAGATTAATGTTTCACGCATAAACATGCTACTAATCTTCTGCTGCATAGAAAAAAAAGTGAATCAGAAAAATGCAGTCTGTGGCTGTGAGCGTTGGGGCAGTAAAAGGCCACAACAGAACAGTATATCCCGGACATTAATGCTCTGTGTCTCCCACCATAGGGTTTTCTTAATTACATTAACCAAATGCCTTCTGCAGTGTGTGTAATCTCATGGTTAACTGAACACCCCTGTAGCTGCAACACCCCGCCCCCCTTCCTATTCCTCAGTGAAATATTCATGTTGAAAGCCTTCTTCTCTTCCCAACTACTTCTCTTTCCAACATGTTAATGCCTGCAATTGTCAGCCATGCTAGTATTAATCTTTATTTCCCATAACCTTCAACACATATCAAAAGCATGTACTATTATCTTACTTTTTTATAATTAAAGTGAATTAAGCAACATTTAAACGTCAATAATATTATTAGCAGAAAAATACATGTTTGAATGCATGTTCGATAGTCAATATTGGCTACATTATGTTGGTTTATTTTATGGATGTATCTCACTAGGAAAAAAACATTTGTATTTCTTCATGTCTTCACAACACACTGATTCAAATAGACCAGGCAGGACTCATTTAAATACATTAACTATTCATTAATTGAATAAAGAGGCTAGTTAGCCCCAGGGTCCCTTTATAATCATAAACTGGGGTGTACTGTTTATGCAAAACAGCAAAGTGCCATGTGCTGGCTTATTATGCTACTGATGAATGGCAAAGTACATGTTTCTCCTGCCCACGAAGGAGGATTAGGCACGGCAGTGTCAGCAAGTTGTTTCCAGGGTATAGAGTCTGCTCCTTCACATTACTGCATGTTGAGATGTGTCTCGGTAATGTGATTCGTCTACTCATCTTCATGTAGATATGATCGCCCACCCCCCTTGCAAATTATTTCTCAAAACATAATGTTGCATCATGAAGTTCACAAAAGCGGGACACCTCCACACTCATTACATTTATTAATACATTAATACACCAACTACAACATACTTGAGCTAGTGTTGCTCACTATTGTGTGTCTTGTTAACAGAATGAATTCAGGTATCTACCAAAAACTGAGTACGATCAGAAACCAGTGCTTCAGTTTTCCTACATTTAAAATCTCTAAGCCGCAAATATTTGAGATACTTTTCATATAAAAGCCAAAAATTATAAAACTACCGGCAGCTCACAATGAATTCAAAGAGGAATTGATAGCAGCATTCATGAAATGGAATTAGATACATTTGCAAACTAAAAAAACAAAATGGAACTGCTGCAATAAAAAAAAAGGTAAATACTGTGACTTAATAAAAACTGTGGATGCTGGCCTAGATAACAGTTATTTAACTTGTACTGTTATTTATGGCATTTGTTGTATTGGTTTGTCACCTGGACTCCTGTATCTGTTCTCACTTTATCAAAGACCAAAATGGAAAGGAGTCTTGGCTGTTATTGTGACATATTTACTGTGCCATGACATTGAACGGGATTAAGTAATTGCATGAGTGTAAAAGAGGTGACTGTAAAAACATAATTGAGGTGAGGAGGGGAGTCGAATAATATATTTTATTATATAAAAAAAAACAGTGCCCCTGACAGTGATAGATGGAACTAACAGAGCTAGTTAACCTTTAGCTTTCTACACTGTGGTCTGATTCTGATAGACTATTGCTGTGATTATCACTACAGCAATGGTCAATGGATCGGATGACATAGCTTTGGCTGTTGTTGTCACAGATTGTGTCTGTAGCCAGGGCTGTGACACATTCGTTTTTTAAAGGGGTGTAACGCTAACTACATGCAGGGGTTGTTTGGGTGCAGTGAATTGACATGGTTGAGCGTTACTGAAGCTACTGCAGTCTTGAACTCCTGTCCTGTGGTGTGTTCGTAACACGTTAGTCATACAGTGACTGATAGACAAACAGGGGTTCAAATCTTGTGCGCTTTAACAACGTTTTACTTGGATAATAAGATCAGAGTGCAGCTACCAAACCCAAATCCATAGCATATACTTATCTACAAATGTAGACATATTCCAAGTAATAACCATATCCACTGCTACAACCACCACAGCCAGGCAGAGCAGAAGCAGTCTGCCTTTTGAAAAGAGTAATGAGCTATAAATGCACAAATGTCACATCATCGCTCGTTTCTGTAGTGTCTGCAGCGTGTTTCCCTAAACTGGCAGTATATTATAACTAGACCACAACACTAACTTTCCATGGATGAGGGGGATTTCAAAAATGTTTGTGAAAGAACTCAAAGCTTCATTTGAAATAACGCAAAAGTAGTCCCAAAAAAACTTGCTGTGAACTTTGGGGAGGACTGTAAGGACCTCGCCAGCATAATAAGACGAATGTTTACTTTGGACACTCGTTTTTAGTGTAATACCCTTCCCCCAGTATCTCACAATATCTATGGTAAACAAAAAGGTGTCTGATCCAGCCACTCTCAATTTTCTAACAAAGACTTGAGAGTGTTCTAATGAACAAGCTCTGTTGGTACTGGACTTAACCATCACCTACACAATTAAATGTTTCGCTCTCACTCTAAGAATCCAAATAATATGAAAGATGTATTGATCAGAGGATGTTGTAGGCCTACTGTGTTATATCTGGAATCAGATTTCTACTGTCTGCCAAAATGTGATTGTATGATGCCGTAATGCATAGACAGACACGCTAATCACCAAATGACAGTGTTTGATAATGTGCAGAAGAAATAGCTTATAGGTGTGTCTAGTCTCAATGTTTGGTGCCAGTAAAACTCTGCAGAGCTGACATGGCTTTTTAAGGCTAGGTGGCTTGATCCATGTGCAGGCCTAAATTGTATTATGGACGAGTAGCTACAAATAGAATACAAATCTTACCAAACAGTAGTAAAACAGAAATATGAAATAAGATGTAGGCTTTCCATTTTTCTGATTCGATCTCCCTTCATATAATCTGCCAACAGTATCTACAGTACAAAAGTAGAGGTTAGCAACTTCTAAGGAACCAACTAATTGGGCTGCCTAGATTTAAAACGTCAAGGATTTAGCAGCTCTAATTCTTATCAAAGAAAACTAATTCAAACACCCTTTGTTAAGGAAGGCTAGATTGTCAGTCACTGAAAGTGGTGCAATGTGCTAAATTCATGTTATTATTGTGGTGTAACAAACAAGAATCACAGCTCAGGGCCCCAACCACACAATGACTGAACATGTACACAGGCCTTAGCTGTGGACACCTAAATGATTGTCAGGGTGCTGTTTATTGTTTTGTCCCTTTTTTTAACAATCCTCTTTGTTTTATTACTAAACTACAGCAGAGACAAGACTCTACAGGGGCTTCATATCTGTGGGTGACAGTGTATAATTAAAATAGTGGGCGATTCAAAACGTTTTACACGTAAACATACCTGAATGCTCCAAACATTTGGAGACAAAAACACCGTCATTGCGGGAGCATGTCGGTAAGAGTGGAAACACAACCATGATACTGAAGCAGCTCTGCAGGTTGTAGAGGAGTTTGGATCTCATACTTTACCGCCACACTTGTTACAGACTGACCTGACTCCACAATGAGTTAAATTTGAACGTCAGCGTGCAACGTGGCGCCTGAATCCCTCCAGTGTAACCGACATCTCACGGACCAATGGCAGGATTCCATTCGGCCGACGAGGCGGGGGCCTGCCTGAAACGGACACTGTGATTGGCTGTACGTAAGGCGGCAGAACATCCCCGTTTGGTTGCATCCCTCCCTCAGGAAAAGTGGGACAGGAATGACCAACATCGCTTGAGTGAGTAGGCTACTGTAGGTGTTTTCAGTGGACTTCTGTGCAGGCGTAGGTGCTCTCTGGAGGGTTTGTTAGTGCACAGCTGCAACGTTGGTGCACACCGCTGCTCGGGAGAGAAAGAAAGGTTAGTGTGTGTCGCTACAAGCAGTGAAAGTGGCAACAAAGCAGCTTGCTCATTGTGCATTGTAGTGTCACAGGCCTGTTTGGAAACATCTGAGCTCCATCCCTGACTGATGGAAGTCCTCAGCTTCGTGTGTGCTGCGCTTCTGTGCACTGTTTTGGTGCACGGTAAGCCAACATTAAGGAAAGAGAGAGTTATAAATAAGGACCCAGAACTGAGCAGGAAAGCCTATGAAGACAATAACAGCTTCCAATACGACCATGATGCCTTTCTGGGTAAAGAGGAGGCCAAGACATTTGACCAGCTCAGCCCTGAGGAGAGCAAGGACAAGCTCGGGTAAGGACATCATTACTATGAACATGAGCTGATTTTAATACCAGCCCTGGTGCTATTGTCACAGGCCCTGTTTGAGCCTTTGTTTTTGTAAATCACGCACAGCCACGCCTCCCTGCTGGAGTCAGTTGCGTGTCACTGTTCAGGCTGAGGACATTGATAATTAAGAACCTATTCACAAGTGCCTGAGAAAGATGTGCATGCCAGCAGATACGAGGCTAGATAACATGGTGCGTTATTGCGCCACCGGCACTATTCGCACACACTCCTATAGAGTTGATTGCTCAGCCGAAATCTTAATTATGCATCGTCATTAAAGAACCATTCGAAGGTGCTGAAGTTTGTGTAAAGTTGTGCAATGTGCAGCAGTACAGTCATTATTTAAAGCTTCTGTCTCTGAATGCATTGCATACTCTTCATGGGCTACGTGTTTTTTTTCGTCACTGTCTGAATGACAAGTTGGCACCATGTATCACACGTTGGCTAAACGGAAACAGTTTCCTGTGGTGTTGGGAGTGGGAGGACCCCTGTAACATCACAACGTGGCAACCCAAGAATACACCCATCCAAACGGCATTCTTCACTAAAATACGTTTTCCTGCTCCTCCCTTCTAGAGTGGTCTAACCCTATTTAAAGCCACGTCCTTTATACTAAAAATGGTACTACCAAATATTTGTTTTGTCCCCTGTATGCCTCTAGTAATAGTAGCTCAGTGTGTTGAGGTGAAACAGCACAAACACTTGACTTATGTCAATCCTTCAAAAGTGCATATACTGGATGTGAACCATAATGTTTGTGTCGCAGCTTGTCTTTATTGTCTTGTCTTTTACAGTAAAATAGTTGACCGGATCGACAGCAACGTTGATGGCTACATCACCACAGCCGAACTCAAGTCGTGGATAAAGCGTGTACAGAAGCGCTACGTTTATGAAAATGTGGCAAAGGTGTGGACAGACTATGACCTGAACAAAGACAACAAGATTTCATGGGAAGAGTACAAGCAAGCCACATATGGATACTATCTCGGTATGTACGCCATGTCATTATTTGAGATACAGTACAGTATTCAAGTAGCTATTCATAAATGTGACCGTAACCTGAGTTTGTTTCCCTCTTAAGCCAACCCAGAGGAGTTTGACGAATCAACAGACCAGTTCAGCTTCAAGAAGATGCTCCCGCGTGATGAGAGGAGGTTTAAAACAGCTGATCTGAACAAGGACCTGGCAGCAGACAGAGAAGAGTTCACATCCTTTCTCCACCCTGAGGAGTTTGATCACATGAGGGATACTGTGGTTTTGGTAAGCCTTTTTAACCACATGGTAACTAAGTATGATTAGAAAGGGGCGAAATAGTAAGACTAACTGTGCGTCTACTAAGCTCTGTGTTTGACTTTGAGAATTGCTTGTCGGAGAAAGAAAACTTCCACAAATTAGGTAATTTCTCCATCCACAAAGTCATATTATTTAATCACAGGGACACATTTGAGTTTCTATTCCATTTGTTTTATCAGATTGACCGCTTGGATGAATGTGCTACATTTGGATGAATCCTTAATGACATTTTAGCTGGACCAGGAAATGATTGAGTTTGTTTATTTCTTTTGAACAGGTCCAGTGGGATGGATCGACTGTCCCATTTAGGGCTCGATCTTTAAATATAAATGTGGCTGCATGAAACAGTTGCGTGGCAAATGTTAGCAGTGGAGCACTATGCCACTCTGTTCATAAAAGTTGTACCACCCATTTGACATATTTAATTATTAATCTCTCATCTTTATGACATCATCGAATGTTACCAACTGTACAGCCGGTGGTGTCTTCACTGATTGTGGTGAATCTGGCTGAAGCTTAGCCTGTTTCTCACAACAGTAGACTCCTTTTATATTTTTCACACAGCTATGCAACAGTGAGTAATTGATGGACATGATTGTTCTGTAGAAGGACACATCACTAGTGGAGCTTGTAGTGCAGGTTTAGGCAGGAAATCAAGTCTGAGTCCAAATGTGCACTCAAACACTCATTCACATTACAAAGGAACAGTCTGTTTAAAGGACCTCTATCTACCTGCTGCTTCTGTTGCTGCTCTCTGCTTTCATTGCACTTTATACCTAATCTTTTCAGTTTCCTCCTTCCTTGTATAGCCTTCTCAATGTCCCCTAGGTAGAAGGTACTATCCTCTTGTTTTTTATTTTACATTGTCCCAGAAATGGCTTTTAGTTTGGTGCAACTCCAGAAAACCTAAGCATGTTTCGTCTCCAGGTTGTCACAGAGCCTCCCTCAAAGTTATAGGTCGCCATCTGTCTGCTTTGGTCTGCAGTGTTATAAGGAAGAGATTCGATTTTTCCAGCCAAAAAGTCTCAATACTCATGGGAGAGTGGTAGTACATTGTGTAGACATTTTGCACCATCATTAATCCAAAGAAAAGGTATATTTAACTCTTTATTCTTATTATTTGTTCAACTATAGCATTGATCCTCCTCGTTCTTTTCCAAGTTTCTGAAATGTACTGAACATCTCTCACACTGTCAGTGCTTACTGCGGGCTATAGTGGTCTAGGTTTTATATATATATATATATATTTAATGAACATATCTCTTCTTGTTTACACGCAACCTTTAACAGGTTAAGTGGGTATATGGGATGGATGGATGGCTGTTCTTATTTATTATTACTATGCTATTAGACTACAGAAGCTAATATGAATCATTCAGCAGGTTTTAGAGAGGTTATCTCACCTGCAGGTAAAGATGCATACAGTGATTTCAATCTGTGTATGCGTGTGTGTGTGTTATCCCCAGATGCATTGCAATTAGTGTACATGTGTGTGTGGTTGTTAACTAATGATCGGCTCACACGGCAAAGCTTTAAGTAACCGTTCAGTCAAATTCACACTGTAAAAATCAGGATGTAAGAGAGGAAAGCATCTACCAGCGCTTTAAAAGCCATTATTTGAAACATTCATAATTGAATGTGAAGGGTTCGGCTATCATCAGTAGTCCTGTGATTGTACTGTAGGCCTGCCAGCCCAGCTTTAAGTTAAACCTTATACCGTCCCTCGTCCAGCCTGGGGTGATATCTCTCTCTTTTATTACTCACAGTGAAAGTCCCACTATCGTTGACCCTTTTAATGACACCATAAACACATTTTGAATGCAGGAAACCTTGGAGGACATTGACAAGAATGGTGACGGACATGTGGATGAAGATGAGTATATTAGTAAGTTTAAGCAATAAATTGAAATGAATTAGGTCAAACAAGTTAAGCTCATCATTTTCTATCCAATACAATACATAAATGCAGGAAAAATAGAAGCATTAACTGTCACTTTTAATGTGCGCATTCCAGGTTACTTGTTTCTGAGTTGTTTTTTTGACCTGATGAAGAATCAAAGCTGTTTTTTTTGCACGTGAAATATGTCTGCCTAAAATTGCATGTATATCAACGTAATTTCCCTTGGTTGTTTCAGCTGACATGTTTGCCCATGAGGACGGGGGACCGGAGCCTGACTGGGTCAAGACAGAGAGGGAACAGTTCTCTGACTTTAGAGACTTGAACAAAGATGGTAAAATGGACATGGAAGAAATCCGCCACTGGATTATGCCCCAAGACTACGACCACGCCCAAGCTGAGGCCAGGCATCTGGTGTACGAGTCTGACCAGGACAAGGTGCGTTCAGCTGCATCAACATGCCTAAGAAACCTCTCTCACCATGTTGTGTATATGATATACAACTTTAAACATACAGCTTTCATCATCATATTTACACATGTTGTATTTTGATAATGATGTTGTTGGAATAAGACTTGCTTATCTTGCCATTTCCTTTGTCCTCCCCTGCAGGACGAGATGCTGACCAAAGAGGAGATCCTGGAAAACTGGAACATGTTTGTGGGAAGCCAGGCCACCAACTACGGAGAGGACCTCACCAAGAACCATGACGAGCTCTGAGCTCTCAGGGCAGCTTCTGAGGTGTGGGCGTGAGGAGCGTTGGTGAAAATCTTCGAAGACAGAATTACAGACTCTTTCCCTCCTCCCACCACCACAACCACCACTCCATCTTTTCCCCGTAATACTGGAACAGATGTCAGAGTGTTGGATTGTAAACCAACACTGTAGATACCAAGCAAGAGGGGGGAGGGGTCTCTCCTACCACTAACACTAAGGGTCCATCTCGATTTGGTGCTTCTGTTTCTGACATTCAGGAGCAAAGCCAGATCCAGTGGACTTATTTTCCATCAATGGTGCCTTCCAGCCGCACTGCCGGCTCTGCTGCCTCAGAGATCTGTGTAGAAAGTCTTTAATAAACGCTGTCAAAGCTGAATGCTGAGCTTTAGGTGAATTGTCAGATATAGGAATAGTTTTTGATAGCAACGTTAATGTGAAACAGCGCAGATCATTTATTTAGATTTTATTTATTAATTAAATCTATTCTTTGTTTACACATTTCCTGGCCATATGATTTTAATGATTTGTTTGTTTGATTAGTTAAGTGCTTTTAAAACTGTTAAAGACTGATTAACTGATGTTTAACGGCATGGTTTTTGCACGCTTTTGGTTTAAAAGTAGTCTGTGAAATAACTTTTCTTCATATATTTAGTTTGACATTTATTTATTGGTATACTTCAGGCCAACAGTATGCTCCATGTTAGATTTGTATTGACCTTTGCTGATGTTACATTTGAGCTTCATCGTTTTATAGAGTTCTTATTTAAACGTTTTTTTTAGTACTTTGTTTATTTGAACACGTAACTCCACACAACTCCTTGCTTCTTGTTACATCACTCCATGGACATCTTTTTCAATCAGATGTACCAATTTTATTTCCACTGCATTGGCTTTGTATATAAAAGCATGGTGTTTACAACATCAGAAATTCATCTTCTGTATTTCTTTTATCACAATTTCTGTATTATTATAAAAATGTTATGTGACAGTGCATGAACGTATGCAACTTGCAAAGATCAAACTATGACCAGAATTTGTAATTTTAGTCAGCACTTGTTGTGCTTTGTTGTCCCTAACCTCAGTTGCATCAATATTCCACATATCACACAAACACATTCATGTGTCTTCTTTTCCAAACGGCACATGTGTCAAAAATAAAAACAATAAAAGACATTGTGTATTCTGTGTATTCAAAGCATCACCATGTATTTTTTCTCATTTCTACTGTGCGTGGATAGAGATCCAACAAACTGCTGAACTGTGATGAGCAGCCTAAAGGGAAAGGGCAATATTTTTTTAAATCCAGGATGATACTTGCTGAGAGTTAGAAAAGATCAGTACTGCTAGCAGCTCCTCAGCTTAGCTTGGCACAAACACTGAGGAAAAAAGCTTTTCATTCTGCTGCATGTGTGGCAAGGTCATATTGACATAAATAGGATATTATATGTTATAAAGAGAGCTTTAGATGTACCTTTTTATTGAGCCATTTTTCCATTTCCAGTCTTTGTGTAAAGCTTAACTAACCGACAGATATGACTGGTATTGACCTTCTCATATAACTCAGGGCGACAAAAGTAAATAAGGTAGCTTCCAAGTATTTTAAAGTATTCCTTCATTAAATTGAATCAGTATGTTATGACATATCTGTTCTTAGTCTTGACAGATATAGTCAATATTGTATGTATATATAAAAGTGAAATACTGGCTTCCTCCTGTCCAGATTAAGCAGTGGCTTACTTTCCTTCTCTTGATGCTAAAAAACCTGGATACAGGTGAACACTTCAGAGAGAAATCAGAGTTCAGCCACATATAAGCACCGTTTGTGCACTAGTTTCTTACCATTTGTTCTTAAGCTCCAGCTAATGCTCCCTCTTTCTCCGTCTTCTCACCAACAAAGGACATATTCCACATTTTGTCACGATTTGGTTCCATTTTTTGTGCTGAGTACATGTGTGCTGCATTACATTACATTGCATGTTTCCTAAAATGTCACATGTTCATGCTGTATTTCAGGTAGGCATCGAGTATAGACCACTTATATGTTCAAGTCTGCATTTGACTTTGAGTTCATTGAACACCAGGAACAAGCGGATGCTGTTAACACTTCTCATGACTAATAGCAGAGTGCACACACGCACAGCGGAGATGGAGTTATGCTGACTTGCTGTTGCTGCTGGCTGTTGCAGTAAAACTCTCAGATGTAACTGAGAAAGCAGCTCTGCCACCCAGCCTGTCCCCTCTGCTTGCTCATGTGGAACATATGGATATATGTGTGCCAGTTAGCAAGACAAGTCAAGCGGGACCAATGCGATAAAGCTCATTAGGAACAAGGGACAGGGCGATGTATGTGTGGGCTGTGGTATTCTGTTGTGAGCTTCTTCAGACACTCTCAGACTAAAGACTGCAAGAAGCCATAAACATCTGAAAATCTTTTAAATATTCAGCTTGTGGGATATTCTGACTTTTATATGAATTTCTTTTACATGTACCAGGTTTAAATAACTTTGTAAGAAGGCGACATGACAATAACAATGATTATTTCATAACAATTTTGCAGGAATAGGTTACCGAATTCTGGCATGGCTCCACTTGTACAGCTTCTTCCAGGAATACAGATTTGTTCTTTTCCTCCTATGTTCATCTGACAAAAAGCTCCAGGTCTGAGGACATTCAAAGTAGAGGTGTTGCCTGTGGTGAAATTTGAAGTTTTTAGTTATTTTTTGTCTTTATAATGTCGATTGGATAATTTATTTTTGCTCTATTGCCTTGCTAAAGAGTGTGGGGTCAGTCTTGCATCACGCATTTGAATAATTGGGAGGCCTTAACCACTAAGTAGCTCAATGCACTTCGTTCAACTCGCATATGAGGATTGTCATGTGTCAGGGTGCATCTTTGTGTCTGGGCCAGTGTAAATGAAGGTTGAGTATAAGTGGTGAGCGGAGATGTAAAAGAACCAAATGTGTGTTTGCCTGAGTAAGATGGGGGCACATGGACTATTTGTGCAGCCTGCCTCACGGCCATGTTTAACAGCCTGCCCCTCCTGTTTATGATAGGTTCCTAATCATTCACACTGAGGGAGTGTGTGTACAGTAATGCCTTTGGACAGTTCTCATATGAGTGTCTGTGTAGATCAACCCCTCTCCACTAATAATAATGAGCCCTCTGGGTGAGAACAGGGTGAAGACAGTGGGAGAGGGTCATAAAGTGTAGAATATTAATGTCTAAGACTATAAGCCCCCCCCCCCCCCCCCCCCCCCCCCCCCCCATCCAGTATAATTTACACTTAGTCTTGTCCTCCAACAATCTCCTGTTAAAGAGCTTTTTTCATACACTGCCATTTCCATATCAGCAATTAACAGCAGCAATGCCAGAATGACTACTACAATTAAACTGCCTTCATAACAAACTGCAGTGCATCCCCCCACAACTCCCCTGCTCCTCCCGGACTCTTATCATCATGATGCCCTATTTTTCATCGGAATATATATCCGCCTCTTCTTGATCTTTGTCTTTTATCTGTTGTGTTTGTTCTTTGTACCCTGGGGATTTGTAGCCCACTGTGTTGTTTGTAATGGTCTTTGGGACATCTGACCCATCCTGTGCTGAGGCTTCCATAACAGGATTTCTGCCCATTATATAATAACAGGCATAATGGCAACAACAAAAAAAACAATACAATGTCCGTTTGTTATCCAGCTACTTAGATAAAATATTTGATATTTACCAAGCTAAATGGTGACTTTACATGGTTAGTTGACAGCTCGGGATAGGCTGTCCCTTTGTCTTAGTTTTATCACTAAACTGAATGAGTCAAATACACGAATCCTTTTTCATGGTAGGTTTGTACAATTTAACATTGTAACACAACATTGTTATTATAAAAATGTTTTTTAATAAGAGTTACAAACTCTTAGTGCACTATGCAACATTTAAATTGTAATTTCTTTGTTAATATGATAGTTTTACCAACTTAAAGGGAGGATTCTATATACTGTATAGTTTAAAATGTGCACATGGAAAGTACCTTATAGGATGATTCCTCCAGCACCTAGTCAACATAAAACATTTAAAATACTGTAGCAGTGGTGAAAGAGTGCTGTCAGACCTAACTTTTTACATTACGATGCAATTTGTCTCATGTACCCTCTTAAAATGATTTATTCAGAAGAGTGAAGATAAAGGAAAATAAAAGAACAGCGAGAACAGTCTGGTAAATAAAATAGTTGAGTAATTTTACTCTAAGGCAGAAAATTACGACAATTACGAAATGATATCCAAAATCTAAGATGACATAATAGTCTCATAACACAATATCCCTATAATATAGATATATTTCCCATATCCTCTCAAATATTTTTCACACACAAGAAAACATAATCTTTCTTAAATCAAAGTTATTGTATTTGAATTTGACTAAATAAGGGCAATAAATAAAGTATTCAAAATAGTTTTGGGTATTTTTAACCAGAATTGTGTTCTGGCAGTGTACATTTAGACCATCCTTAAAATGTATTGAAAATATAATTGAACAGATAAATCATGTAATTTACTCTTGTTTGTGGTGTAGGGGCTGAGTTTGGTTAACTTTGACCTATGACCTCAGCTTTTCTAAAATGCTGGCGACAGCCCTGATGCTGCACAGGCCGTTCCTTCTGTGTTTGTGCAAGTTATGTGATTGTATGTGCGTGTGTCATATGAATGTAGGCTAATTTGGCGCCTCACATGTTTCTACTTCTGGACAATGAAGCTTGAACGAATCCATCAATCTTTCATGTCATCCCAGAGAAAGTGCTCATCCCTCCCCTCTCCCATCACAAGACTCTACTCCTCCTAGTGGTGATGACACAGAACAAGAGACAATCTCCTCTCTTTTTAACAACTGCACTTCTGCTCGTCTATCATCATGAGTTTTTATGTACCCATCAACGCAGTGTAGATAGGGAATCGGCCATTAATGACTACACAATTAGAGAGGAGGCTTTAAAGAGCGATACATTTCAATTTAGGAAGCATAAACCTAGTGAGTTGGTAACTAATTGTAACTGCCTCTGGAGTAATGGGAGCTCTTTGGACTGAGGTCAGGATGGCTCAAAATCAGTTTCAAACAGCTTTTGCACAGCTACTTCGCTGCTTTGGTTGCCCAATCAGTCTGACAGTCTGCTGCGTATCTTACAATGATATATGAAGAAAGAAGCTTTTACAAGTTTTAATTAAAAGATGAGCAAAACTGCCCAGAGTAGAGTTGATTTTGGAGTTCATGACATTGAGAGTGGAGAAAACGCTATCCCAGTGAGACTGATATCTTTGGACAAAACGCCTCTCTCGCTCCATTTGTCAACATTTGTCTCTTTCGTTTCTCTGGTCCTCTCTCCATGTCCCAGCATCTGGATACCTTTGGGATGGAGGGGAGGAGAGGGTAGACGAGGCCTTGTTTCATCCCTCCCGTTACGATGTTCCCCAGGGGGTTTGGGTAGGTTTGTGATCTTGTGTCTCACATGATAGAGACACATCTAATCCTGTTAGGCGCTAATATCTTCCAGCGGAATAGAGGAGACAGCGGGAGGGAGGAAAGAAGACAAGATGAAAGACCTGATGGTTGAGGAGAGAGAGAATATTTAAAAAGCTCTGCCTCTATTTGCTGGCCCACATATTGGTTTTGGGTTGGAGTATACATCCATGTGTGTGTTTGTGTTTCTGTGTTCCCTCATGGGATCTTCCCGGCTGCTGCCTGCATATCTGACAGACTCCTCTTAAGGTGTTTTCCTCTCGCTGTCTTTTTGTATTTGCTCCATCTCTGCTCCCTGAGTGAGAAAGTTTACCCTCTAGGCCCCATCTGAGCTCCAGGCCCCCAAGGCCTCTGCATTCCCAAAGCTCCTACACACCGGAGCCCCTCAGGCTCCCCGCTTTACCACAGGGAATACCCCCAAGAACCCCTAGGCCCCTCAGACTGTGGAGCAGCAGCTCTGCACAAGAGAGCCAGCCTGAGGGGGGGGGGGGGGGGGGGGGGGGCGCTGTCTGGGAATACAACTAAGTACATGCTTCACTTAACATTTGAACATTCCCCGACAGCGCCTCCTGTTGGTGTAGCATTGTTTTTGCATGCAGGCCTCCCTGTAACCCCCTCCCTGGGGCCTTGACCTTGTTAACAATCCCTCGGGGCTCATAGAGGCCTCTGTGTGCTACATGTGCATTGACCTTTACGGCACCCTGAGGTTAAATAATATATTTTTGGCCCAAAGAAACACAGCCGGATTCATAGTGATGTTGTATGCACCTGGGACTTCTCAGAATGTCATATTAACAAATAAGACTACATTAATTAAAAGACTCATTAGTGCATAGAAAGTGAAGGTGGAAACTTGGATGTATGGAGTCAACTGTTCTTGTTTCATGGCTTTTTAAATGTGACAGTGAGGTTAAATCACACTTGCATTCAAAAAGAAACCTTTTTGGAGGGTTGCATGTGGAGATGGAGGCTGTGAAGCTATAGCAGGCCTGCTGTCCTACAGATGTCTTGGGCTGTGTGTTACCAGGTGTACGTCACCTGAGATTACCCACGCTGACACCCCTTAAAGGCAAACAGCCAGCAGTACAGCTGAGGGGGCATCTGGTGGCGTGTGTGCATGTGAGTTTGTGTGCGTGTATATGTGTGTGTTCATGCATTCAGATTGGCGGTAACGTTTGGCAGAACGAGACTGAGCCCATACATTGTGGTGTTATCAGATATTTCCTTACACTTTCAACAACGAACATTTTGAAGGAATGTTGACCCCATAGATCAATCAAGGGTTTAGGTCAGTGTCTCTTTGAATGTGTGAGATAATGATGGCAGTATTAATGGAGGACATTTAAAGCATGGGTTCCTCACGCTGCACACAGCCTTGGCCGTCTCCAGTTAAGAGTGAACTGGAGTGAGTCAAATGTTCAACTCTGCTGCTCCTCTGATCTTCCTCCGCTTCCTGGTGCCCCTGTGGAGATAGAACAAAGAGAAGCACTTCTTAATCAAAGTGTATTGGATTAAGAATCAGAAAAAAGCAGAACATCACAGAGATACTAGCTCACAGTCATTTAGTGGATTGGAAAACAACCTGATCACCACTTCAAATGAGCAGTCGGTGACCCTTAAACAGGAGAACGGCATTTTAATCTTTCTGTTAGTTTGGCAAATCTCAGGATCTACTGAGGAAATGAGAGCAGCAGTGCAGGAGCAGATGTGAGTGTGTGTGTGTGTGTGTGTGTGTGTGTGTGTGTGTGTGTGTGTGTGGTGTGTGTGTGTGTGTGTGTGTGTGTGTGTGTGTGTGTGTGTGGTGTGTGTGTGTGTGTGTGTGTGTGTGTGTGTGTGTGTGTGTGTGTGTGTGTGTGTGTGTGTGTGTGTGTGTGTGTGTGTGTATACTGTAAGTGTGTTTCTGGTTCTGTGTGAAAGTCTTAAGTGAATGAGAGCTGTGGTTTCCATGTGTGAACATGTAGCGTACAGCTAAATATACCATGTGCGTGTTTACATTGCTTTTTCAGGTATGTGACATCATTAGCCCACAGAGCCACGCAACCGCTCTATTCTTCCCACATTGAGTCATATTTTATTTACATACCTGCTGTAGCTGAATCATCTCTTATAGACTTGACACACAACTCCATCCACATCATGTATATGTGATGGGCCAGGGCATGCTCTGAACGGGCATCCCTCTTTCTCACTTTCGATGATTTTAACATATTTATCGTGGCTATTCAGGGCGAAACTTTAGTGGACATGTACCATATGAAGACGGAAATGTACAAATTATAAGCATCGGTTCAGTCACACTCCAGGGCTCAGCTCAAGTCGCATCTGCTCGACTGTAAAGGCTAATACTGCCATCATGTGGCTCGATGATGTAAAATACAATTTAGGCTTTCTATGGGGACCTGAGTGAGTCTGCTTTTGTGTGTGTGTGCATGTTGAGGCCCTGCCTATATGCAGAAAGGGGCAGTCAGTGGGGTACAGCCAGCTGACACAGAGGTATGTGTCTTTTCCAATGAGATTTACTCAACTCCAGATGTTTCTAGTTATGAAGATGTGTGTTAGAGATTAAGGAGGGAGAGATCTGCACCCTGTCAGAGTCACAGTGGGGTGCTGTTTTACTGTCAGTCACCCCCTCATCCCCCGCCACCACTACTCATAGGTGGCCTCTTAACCTGACAACACCAACACCTCTTTTGTCTCTCTCTCACACACACACACACAGACACACACACACACACACACACACACACACACACACACACACACACACACACACACACACACTCTTGACTCTTGACAACCATGTGAATCAAAGTTTTATAAACTTGAAAACATAGAAATTACAAAAAGGAATGCCTATAAAAGTAAGCAAATACACCACATAGAGCAATTTTGTGAGAAATTAAACTGTAAGAATATCAAGATGTTCACATTACTCAAAGCAAAAAATCTCAAATGAATGGACACATTGCCCATTTCGTAATTCAGTTTACAAGGTGACACAATACAAAAAATGCATTAAAAAAAAGCCAGTGCAAGTTTACTAAAATAGTGTATCAACATTTTCCTCATCTCATAAAAAAAATATTCTTCTTGGCTCAGAATAACTGTGGTTGTACCCTCTCAGTCTGAGTTTTTGTGTCAAATAACCCGAACGAGTGCTAGTTGAGGTGCATCCTGAAGTTCTCGAGGATTACGAGTCTCTTTATGTCGGCTGGCAGAGGGAGGCATCAGCTGGGCTCACCACATTCTGGCAAGGCACCATGCTGACCAGGCTCCTGCGGCTTTCACCACTGGCTGCCTGGCACAACATATTGTCAGCTTCCTCATCCTCCTCATCCTCCTCCTCCTCTCGCTGCTCAGATGGCAGGCTGCAGCTTGGTCAGGTTCCTCTGGTGCATGCTGTGGTGGCGCACCAGCTCATCAGAACGGGCAAACTTCTTCTCGCAGCTGGACCAGCGGCAGGTAAATGGCTTCTCACCTGACAAACAAGAAAAAAAACAAGATAAAGTTACTACAACTATAGAAATGCAAACTTGTGTTATAATGTATTTGAATAGTCTCAGAATGGAGCGGTAGGAAATAAAGGTATACGCACTTGTTTTACCTGTATGAGTCCGAGTGTGCGTCTTAAGATGATCTGACCGTGAAAACTTTCTCTGACACGTCTCGCACTGAAAGGGCTTCACTCCTACACAGGTGTGCAAACAAGTGTTGTATTGACAGAGATAGAAATGAGAAGAAAGCAGAGCAGGGGTCAAAGGTTATAAGATGGAGCAATCAATGTAGAGGTTGTAAGCATTACAAATTGAAACCATTCCGGCCGATTTTACAATCTCAGCATGTTTTACGTATGTATTCATATTATTTATATATCAAATTAGTTAAAGCAACATGGTTTACAATGTTCTTGTTTAATTATATGTTGTCATAGTTTAATACTGATATGAAGCTAGTATGTGTTTGAAATAAAGTTAAGTTGGTTATAACTGCTTGTTTTATCATTTTTGATCTGACATAAAAAAATATTTAGATTATTTGGATTTGTCATATACATTATCTTGTCTATTTAAAACCCAAAGCCTGTTTTTTGGCCTTCTTCTCAGTGACAGGAACAGATAGAAACATACCAAATCCTACTTATTTATTCATATATTTATTGGCCTTATAGACAAGGTAAAATATACTGGGTCCAAAAACAATTGAATCTCCCAGTGGAGTACCAACAGTGGGTTTATTTTGTTATGTTTTGGAATGGACAGTTCCCCTAGGATCGATAATTTTTTTTAATTCCCAGAAAAGGGAACTGAGTTCATGACGTCAGTGTCCTCAGAGGCAGCCAAGGCCCTGGAGGGATGTCACACCCTAACTCATACAGTAGCTTTACGCCGGTGTACCTGTGTGTCTGCGCTGGTGCCTCTTCAACTGGTCTGAGCGAGAGAATCTGCGGCCGCAGTCTGTGAAGTCACACTGGTAAGGCTTCTCTCCTGCAAAACAAACCATCCATATCCACAGCTTTATCAATTTACTTTTTACACAGCAATACACATTCACACCTGGGCATCATACCAACAACCATATCATTTCTTAAGTTTGTATGAATTTCTCAATTTCATTTAGCAGCAGTTTAAATGAAATCCTCTCACCTGTGTGTTTGCGGCCGTGCATCTGCAGATGTGACAGTTTGAAGTATCTCTTGCTGCAGCCAGGATAAGCACAAACAAATGGACGCTTTTCACTGGCTTCAGATGACCTCACAGTGGGAGGAGCAATGCCAGCTACGCGCCGAACATCCTTTAAGAAAGAGAAGTCAGAAGGCTTAGTAGTCCAGAAGTGCACTTTGTGTATGTATTTACTGTAAGGCTGTGTGTTGTTTTGAGCCTGCATGTGTGTAACTCTGACTGACCTGAAGTCCTCTGAAGACACCATGTGTGTGTATGTGATACTGGGCACTCATGAGCATGGGTGGGGGGTGGGGCTGTGGGGTCACTGTCATAGCTGGGTGCATGGGCACTGCTGGACAGAAGCAAAATAAAACAAATTGAGTAAAACCTAAACAGTTTGAGTGCAAAACTGAGAGATTTAGCAAATGAAATAAATTCATCAATTGGTCAGGACGGTGCATCTAGTCCAAATAAAGAAAGTTAAGGGAAACACCTTAAAGTGTTAAAACCTTAAAAATGCCGAGGTCTTGTGGCAATCGTGTCACACACACTTAAAAAATCACAATAAAATAGCTATCCTAAACAAGACACACACACACACACACACACACACACACACACACACACACACACACACACACACACACACACACACACACACACACACACACACACACACACACACACACACACACACACACACACACACACACACACACACACACCACACACACACACACACACACATCCCCACTTCCTAATTTCCTTAGGCAGTAGGCCAACAGCCATCTGTTCAAATCCTCATCTAGTTCCTCCTCTGCTGCTCCACCACAAACACTGGTCAACAATGAAGTATACATGATGTTATTTAAATAAAAACATAAAGACTCGCCTTTTCATCGAAGTTGCCAGGTTGTTCATTTGGTTCCAGGTTACACAATCCAGCTGAGATGCCATTTGGTACAGGTTATCACTGAGGAAAACATACATCACAGTTATTAGCTTTGGGCAATTTTCGTAAAACATTTTAGGTTTTTGTTGATTGGTGAACAAAATGTTATACTTCAATAATTCAAAATGTTATGGAGGTTAGTTTTGAGGGTGGGACAGATGAAGGGAAAATAACTGAACATTTATTCATTTTTTTCTCTATAAAACTGACAATATTTATGTTACTCTGCATTCTTCCTGTCATTTCTCTTCCCTTGTATGGATAATACTGGGGGAACTTCAAATGGCTCACTTATTAACACATCCTGTCCACCCAGCACACTCCTCACTGGCTTCATTAAAAAACATGGGCTCTGAGCCAATCTTTACCTTGGCAGATCACACTATTGCACACACACACACACACACACACACACACATGCACACACACACATGCACACATGCACACATGCACACACACACACACACACACACACACACACACACACACACACACACACACACACACACACACACACACACACACACAATTGGAGATGCAGTTGTGCACTCTGCGGGGGTGAGTGCCTCCGTGCCTAGTACACCGTGGACCAGTGCGTGACATCACTCTGTCCTCAGTATCATTAAAAGGCGGGGAACCAGTTTCGGGGGAATTCTGGACGGCATTCCTTGAGAAGTCCTTGAGGGAAGGATTGAGATGGCTTCTAATCAGCTCTGAGCTATGTTACACTGTGGAAAGACTCACTGGTATCTGACATATATTCATGGTGTGTGTGTGAGAGCGTGTGCATGTGCATGTGCTTGTGGATGTCTCCGTGTTTGTTTGAGGGTTTCCAGCTCTTGCTCTAACAACAGCTTCCTTCCTCTTATCAACTTCTGTTCCAGTATTTGGGTTGCACATGTTCCTTTTCTCCAACAACATCGCAGGGTGGTATTCAAGGTATTTTACCCTTATTTACCCCTTCAAATGTTTTGCATCAAATTGAAAGCACGTTGGTAAAATATTCAGAGGTTAAAATGAGACGATTCCCAGCTTTAACAACCCAACATCCCCCACCTCACTTTCACTTTCACTGAACTTGTCTCTTTTACTTTTCCCCTCATTTTTCCTCAGGGTGGACTCAGACACATGAGCAGTAGATCACTCAGTGTTTGTTTTGGCCTGCTGAGCACCAGTGGGCAGCACTTAACCTCAGAACAAATTAGGATTGAGGATCCAGGCCGTGGAGAGGCAGACGCAGGGCTTAACGTAGGATCAGAGAGAGTTCACACTTACTAGCAAGTGGGCGAGCTGCATGTGGTGTTGGTGGAAAGAATCTGACATTAGCTGACGAGTGAGGAGTCTAAAAGCGCTTGGGAAGGCCGAATTGTGCCAATGGAGGATTCAAAGTAGCAGGAGTCAAATACAGGAACAATAAGCGGCTGTAGGGACAAATGATTACCTGCTGTAGTTTCTCAGCAGCAGAGCTTGGCTGCTCGGACACGATTCTGAAGGATTGTGGCAGCCAAACATGGGAGGAGGAGCTGGGTACTGCTGGTCAACTGAAAAGTAAATGAAAATATAAAAGTTGCTTATTTTTTCCATAATTTATGAATAGTTTGGTCTTTAAAAAGTATGTTCACCAGATGCTTGTTTTATTCAAGCTTCGCTCACACAAAGATACTTAACCTATCATAGAAGACTGAGGAAACATGCAAGTATACACACTTTTGGTACAAATAAAACATTGATAAACCATTATTACAATTGAGGATAACTGATTATCTTGTGATCAACCTATCAACAAATTGATTTAACGTCACTTAAAGTAAGCTGAAATAATTAAAATGCTTGTTGGTTTTTTCAAGCTAAACTCACACAAATATTCTTATTTACTTATCACAGAACAATAACAAAACTGGCACATATTTACACTTGGTCAAATAAAAAATGAATGAATAATTGTCTTGTGATCGACCTATGAATTCAACTTCACATGTTTCTAGTTGTTTAAGTTTCTATTGTCATTCAGCAGCTTATCATCTATATCTTTTGAGCTGGAGCTAAAATATACTATTAAAATGAATATAAAAAAACACATGCATGCATGTATGCAATTATTTTCAAAGAGAGACCCGGTCAATCAGAAACAGTGGTACAGGTACATAGTATATTAGTCCCCAGACAGTTTTTGACATTCCAGCAGAGTCACATAAAGCTGTTTCCTCAAGTTATCATTTCCAGAGTCATTAACCATACGTATGCTTAAAGAGCGAGAGGAGGCTGTGTTTATGTATGCCTGCGTGTATGAATGTGTGTGCCGACAGAGACGGAGAGAGATGAAGGAAAAATGGATAATAGCGTTTCTGTTTTGATGTGAAAAATGGCGGGTTACTTATATAACCTTGCTGTGACATGACAGTCTTCCAGTCTGCGAGTCAATTCTGAGAAAAGGCGTCAGGACGCAGACAGTTACCTATGTTGTTTTGCGGTGACAGAGTGTCCTCATGTTTGAAGGACAGGCTGGAGAGCTGAGGGCTGTGATGAGAGGGAGTGTGACCATAACTGGGGTTGCTGTCTAAACCCACTGCGCCATAACCTAAAAAAGAGAAAACACAAAGAGAAGCCATGGAAAGTTAAAATGATCTTATTCACTTAGATTATCATCTTGCAAATAAAACATGCAGGGTCTGCAGTATCTGGTCAGTTATCTGAATCCCCTGGTAGTAGCTCATAGTCCCTTGCAGGGTCAACACAGAGACACATTTATCAAACTATCAAATCCTTTTTTCTTGTAACACATTCTCTCTTTCCTCCCATTTATCTTTGGCCTTGTGGTTTCATTATTTATGGCAGGTGGAAAAATACATTTGGCAAACACACCACAGGCGGACTGAGATGAGCTACTGTAGAATATTCTTGGTAGAAAAACAAGGTTGAACGTATGCTCATTTAATTACAGCTATAAGGGACACGCATGGTAACATTAACTAACATCATGTTTATGATTGCAATTATTAAAGTGTAATACATTTTAGAAAATGTTGCATTTGAGGAAAGCTATGTGAAAGGGATCATTCAAGCACAACATGAGTGCAACCTCTATTTTTCCTGAGTTAGCCCCGAGTGGGTTATTGAAAGATTTCTGAGTAAAAATGACTCACAAATTCTTACTTAAATCCCAGCAGTCTGCATAGCACTACACTTAGCGTTTATTATTACTACAGGACTTGCTACATAGTGATTGAAAGTCATATCAGCAGTGTTTACAGAGAAGGAAGAGATATCACAATGTTAAGATTTGACAGGAAACTAAAATTAAGTTTGGTGCCGGATTAAGATTCCAAATATATGAGCAGGTCTCCCTTGAAAAAGAGATCAATGATCTCAAGGGATACACCTGGATAAATAAAGGTTTGAAATGAAATGAAAATATGAAAGTTTTGATTTTTTACCATGTGTTTTGTGCAGATTTGCTGGGATTTAAAAACAAATCGTAGTAAATAAAGCTATTGATTCAATGTGTATCACTTCAGAGTTTTTCTATATATTTTTAATAGCATAAAAAGTTGTTTTGTTAAACCAAGCAATTGTGGTCAGAGGATTTATTTTGAAGATGATGTACTCACTTTTAAAACTCCATGTCATTTTAAAATTACCACAGGCCAATAAACTCAAAAATGCAAAACCTGAACATAATTCATTCTGAGCTAATGAGCACATTCAGTATCTTTGTGTTCTTGGTCTTGGTCTTTGGCCAATTTGAATTGACTGGATGATCTAAGCTTCTTCTGAACAGTGTGTATGAACTGCAACATTCACTGTGGCCGCTCAACCCGTCACTATCTTTAAACAAAATTAAATGTCTATATGTGTATTCATTAAATTGGTTGGAATTAATCCAATATTGGATAACCATTAGCTCGGGTTGCTTTGACCCAATGCTAGTGATATTTTTATATTCATTCTGCTGTCCCATAACACTTTCAAAAACCTGTTGTTAGTTAAACATAATTATGTGCATGACTTTTAAAACGGCAAGGGAGTTTGTGTGTGGCTCAGCATAAAAAAAAAAAGATTAAGATATAGTTACCATTTGGAATGTATGGGCTTTTAATACAGTAAAAAAAAAAAAACTGTTGAAACCTTATTAATAATCTACCTACTAATAAGCATGTACCCTTACAGGTTGTTGTGACGATGACTGAAAATCAGCATCTCTGCTCAAAAGCCCATTGCAAAGGAACTGTTTCTAGATGTCTGCCAGAGCATTACCAGAAAGCTGTCAAGCTTTTTTCTGACACGGGACAGAATGACCCAGTACAGCACAAAACATCCTGCTCAGACACAAACTGTTGACAACTCATAACATGGAGTGATATCATCCACATACACAGCAGGAAATAGGCAATAACAAAGTAAAAATCGAAATAAACAGTAATAAAGTCTAGATGTATTGATAAGTGTGTGCTCTTCATTTGTCGTGACTAATATTTAACATTAAGATAATAAGAAAACTTGTATTACTGGATGTGCACGCTTACCCTGGTTCCTGTGTGTAGGAGGACTGTCCATGCAGCCGGGCAGGTAGGTACCATTAGGAAACATCCTCGCTTGACCTCCAGTTGGCTCTCCGAAGGCCCCAACTCGACAGGGGCCCGAGCCTGTAAACTGGCCTGAGAAGTGCAATGTGAAGGCCCCAAGTCCACAGTGAGGGTCCTCTATCGGATCAGCGGTCCCCCAACCTGGTTCCTGCTTGATGAGGGAGTGGTGGGAGGGCAGGGAGCTGTAGGGAGAGCCAGGGTGGAGGTCCAGCAGCTGGGTCCACTGACCACCCCCAACAGACATCCCACAGCCGCCACCAGCGCCCGGTAAGGATGACCCAGGAGGCACTGGAGGTAGGAGGGTCAGATCCCGAACATCTGACCCCATCGACATGGCTCCACACGGGTCGGTCAGCATTGTAGAAAGCAGGTTGAGACAGTCCAAAGAAAGAAGGGCTGGTATTCCACAAGCTGGGAGTCTCACAGTTACAAAGTCTCCTAAAAAAGTTTAACAAAAACAAAAAAACAACAACCTAAAGAAGCAGGGAGCAAACTATTCCGCAAAAACAAACATCAGTGGTCACAACGCACTATAGCAGCCATCTTTCCTCACACAAGTCATGAACTGAAACATAAATGAATTAATGACCTAAATGTGGACACCAAATTTCAAGCACCCTGTATTAGGAGTGGGAGTCTGAGAGGGCAGCAGTCCTTGTCCCTCTGTCTCTATAATGTCTGACTTTCCTTACTCTCCTGAAGGCTCTAATACTGCAGAACCCATTGGACAGGGGGAGGAGCGAGGGAGGCTGAGGAGAAGATGACTCCCTTGCCTTACCCCCGGCGACTGCACTTCTGAGTAGACTCTGACTAACATCCCATTTGCATGAGCGAGTGTTGCTGTTCCGTCTTTGTTCAAGTTCAAGTGTTGCTCATATTAAATGTTTATGTTAGTGTGTATGAATAAGTGTCTGCAAGAAGGAGAGTATTTGATACATTTCTCAGAATGACTGTCAATTCAATTCAATTCAAAACCTTTATTTATCCAGGTAAAATCCCATTGAGATCAATGATCTCTTTTTCAAGGGAGACCTGCAGCAGTAGGTTCCACAAGAAGACATAATTTACATAAACAACAAAAGGACATCATACAGCAAAATGTACAGGGATTACAATTTACATATTTAACCACATGTACAGGTACCAACAGCATCTGATTTTGTAGCATCCAACCGAGCTTTAAAAACATGTAGTGGTACTAGCTTGGTAATTTTCCATTCTTTTTGCAGACTGTTCCAAGTTAGTGGAGCTGCACATCTAAAAGCTTTCTTCCCTAAGACAGTCCTAGCACTTGGCACATTTAATAAAACCACAGCATGCGATCTCAGGCAATAAGTACTTTCAATTCGCAGAGAGATCAGACTGTACTGACTTTAAGCATAAAACTGATACGAGAGTATTCGTAAGAACAAGAGTGTAAGTCTATTTCGTGTCAAGGCCCATGTTTGCGCAGATTAAACTGTAATTTTTTGTTTTCATGGATGAGCTTTGTAAAATTCAAAAATATTGAATGTTCAGTGTGTGTCGACAAAATATTTAAAACTTAAATCAATGTCATTTTAAAAACAACTAAACTAAAATAGATATAGGCCGTTCTCAGAGATTCATCATCATTTCTGACTCTTCTGACTCATTGGTTACATGAAATACACCTCACGTTCAAAATAAGTTAACAAATATACATTATAAATTAAAGAGGCAATGCGAGCATCAGAATATAACATATTTGTTTTGGTGAAGTTGCATTTGGACTTTTAACCTATATGTGTTCTACTTGTTTACGTATCGAAAGTCAGGAGAGTTTGTTGTTTAATATATTGGCTGGAAATGGCTGTTTAAAAAAGACTGTATTGAATAACTAATAAACAGAATCAAAGATGTATTTATTATTACTCAAAATGTAAAAATAGCAACACCTGCAGAAAATGAGCTCTGAGTGCATCCATTTTTCCATTTTGGGAATAGAACTGTTTCTGTTAAAGCAACTTGCACAAACTGCATGGCCTTGGAGCTAAGCCACATCACACAAAGGGATAATTATTTATTGGTCGAGGAGAGGGGGAGTTTGTGTGTGTGTGTGTGTGTGTGTGTGTGTGTGTGTGTGTGTGTGTGTGTGTGTGTGTGTGTGTGTGTGTGTGTGTGTGTGTGTGTGTGTGTGTGTGTGTGTGTGTGTGTGTGTGTGTGTGTGTGTGTGTGTGTGTGTGTGTGTGTGTGTGTGTGTGTGTGTGTGTCAGCGCTTAAGAGATAGAGGTTTTGACCTCAACAAAAGCTTAACTCAATGTGGAACTACACAGGAATGCAGTAAGTTGGAATAAAAACATAAATTCAGTACAGCTGCTGTAGATCTTTAAACATTATTATATTTGTCAGATTAGCTGCCGGGTTCCTCCTTTTCATTGAAGGCTTGAAACGGCAACAATTATTAACTATTTTTGCTTTTTTAGAATGAACCTTGCTTCATTATATGTAGCATAACAATCATTTATGAGATGAAAACTGTGAAACTATTTTTACTCTTATTATTATTGTAAAAGTCAAACTTATAAGTCTTTAAAGTGATTGCATATTGTATTGCTTATTGTAAAATGAGACAATAACATCATATAAGAGATCTTTAAATACTGGACAGTTGGAAATGTCTATGGTGTTTATAAAAGTGTTTTATTTTGCATCTGCAATTGCTTGACATTATACTTAATGAAAATTAAAATAACAAACCTAAATCTCAAGCTGTCAGTCCATCCACATGAGTTCTTTACTTGTGACGAATGAGCCCCTTGATCATTTAGACCACAACATGATGGACAGAGATAAATTAGCCACAAGAGAGTTTTACAATGTAACTTCATCTTTTATTATACACTCAATTTTGGGATGGCACTAAAAATCCACGGACATGATGCTGCAAGGTGAAGAGCGTAAGCCAGTTCCTGTCATCACCATCTGGAATATTAGTCTAGGATTCCAGTGAATGTCAGTGACCCCGGATTCAACTTAAAAAGAAGAGGTGGGGGGAGGAGGGACATTACATTGAAAAACAGAGAGGGAAGTCTGAAGTCACTGAGAGAGTGATGAAATTAGCTAGCAAGCTGCTGAGGTAGCATTAATTAAAATTGCACACGTTTACAGAGCTTTCCTTTAATGCTCTTTAAGTTACATGTTGGGTTACTGGAAGGAGTAAACAGAGATTAAGTGTTAGGTTATTGGATAGTGAAAATGCAACTTTTGACAAGTAGCAGCAAGACCAGCTTGATAACATGTCGAGTAGATTCCTCTGAAGCAACACATGGGCCTAAAAGAAGAAGCATAACAGCAGACCCTTTTTTCGACTACAATGAGGCACCATCTATGTTACAAGTTTCCCCAGTTTATCCCCCAGTTTTAGCAAAGAGTAATATATGACAATTGTATAGTCCAAGTGTATCTGATGACATCCATCACAACGGTCATAACCTTACAAAAGCTGCTAAAAGCGAAACACAGATTTATCTGGGTGGTTTGTGGTCAAAGAAAAGATAAAGTGCTCTCTGACTTACTCTATACTTGGAAATAAACGAGCGCAAAGGCAGACCCGTATCCCTGAGGAACACCCAGACATGCAGAGGATGTCCACAAAGAGACTTCCAAATAGTAGCAAAGAAAATTAATATCTCCCCAAACAGTTTGGAAAAACCTTCCGTTGTCCACCCACTACAAACAAACACCAACTAAAGTAATGTGCTGCAAGTACAAAAGGTTGTGGCACAATTAAAAGTATCTGTAGAGAGTCAATAAAATGCGTGCCTCTGAGCCAAGGCAAATGCTAGCCGTGCCTTCCCCAGTGGAGTCTTTAGCAGGGATTCATCAAAGGTGACGGGGCCAGGAGAAAACAACCCTTTCAGCCCCTATGACGGATGGCAGTCCCCAAATACACCCATTCTTGAGATCAATCTCTGGTTTAGCCAGGGTTTAAAACAACATCACTGTTCAGAGGAAGGAAAATGGTCAATATTGCCTCTGACCCTTAACAAGAAATACAACAAGACTCAAGCTTTCTACAGCATTATGAGCAAGAGGGAATTTGAGATGGGTTTGTTCTTGCCAGAGACACATGATAAACTACAAAGATGACCTGGCAGAGCACCTGAAACTACAAAAAATACCTTCCACTTTAATAAACATCTGTATTATTCATACTACTGCATTTGAAGATAGAGTATTTGTAAAGCTCCTATTTTGTAAACGAGAGCAATGGTGCTTCACCTTACAAGATTAACTTGAAAAAAACTATTTTATGTAGAAAAATTATGTGATATAACATAGGAGAGGACGGTGAAAAAGATAAAGGTGTTATTTTGATGTGCAGACTGTGGCATAAATAAGGTACAACTTCTCTACATAGGCATGACAACTGGCAAACAACCGAACAGTACTGTATTGTAATGTTTCATCATCGCCCTCCTATCTGCCTGTAGCCTCTAGGAGATGGTTACTATTTAAATCAAAAGTCAGGCAGAACAATAATTCCTCTGTCTTCCCTTGCTACTTTCTCATAGCACTATTTGGACATTTGTGACAGTGAGGCTTCTGCTCTTTGAGATAACATAATCTGAACGCCCTGGCCATCATCACTCTTAGACAATTAAGGATACATTTCGAAACAGTCATGTTATACCTTTTTAAAGATTCTTTTGAATTCAATGTCAACTCCGCTTTGAAACAGCATGTACATTCTTTCTTTTGCCCATGACCCCACATGAAAAACAACAGTCGTCAGTTTTTAATTATCTCCCATATCATACCCGAGCGCACTTCAAAGTGTTGCATATCACACTGGAGATAAGAAACAGAGAAGAAAGATCTGTGGGAGAGCGGGTATTTCCATGGTTCATGTGTCAGACACAACACTGGTGCACTGATCTTTCACACACCCGGGCTCTTCTTGTTGTTGATGATCACCTTTCCCCTCTATAACCAAACCCCTCTTCCTGAATCATATACATACAAAGCTGGATGCTCCAGGGTCAAAAACTAGAGTGAATTCATTAAACCAGGGAATATAAACACTCAGTTATTTTTAAAAGAAGTGCACACTGACAGTCGCTAAAGGAGAAGGCTGGATATATTATGAATCTTTGATATTGTCAACAAATCCCATCTCATTTTTTAAGGAAAAAAATGGCTGTGCACTGTATTTTTTTGCAAATGTTTCTTAAAAAGAGGAGCACAGGATATGTGTTGGGGCCTATTTCAAGCTGCTGATTTAACACATTTGTTGCGCTAGTGAGTATGACGGCACAGGATGGTGTTTACGAGATTGACGCTCAAAAAATGTCCATGTTTATTGTTAAAACTGTATATTAATCAATGTTAGAGACATGTTGTGTTTCCAGAGAAAATGCAGCTTTTACCTAAAAAATAAAAGGCATGATAATAGATTGTCTTTTTAATAAATAATAAAACAGCTTTATAAAAAGCTACATACAATATAACATTTAAACCAAGGTTAAAAATTAGTCCACTATGAATATAATACATTCATATACATCTTAATAAATGTATTGACAAAACACAGTGATGTTGAAAATGTCTTGTTGAATTTCACAGAACAACCTATGTCTCATCCCAGCAGGTGGCTGTGTGTCAGGAGCAAGGCCGGCCTTTATCAGTTCTTTACAGTAAACCACAGCCTCTTCCATGCTGTCACACCCTAGCAGCTGTGGCCGGGGCGTAAGCAGTCATCAGAAAACATTTCCGATATCTCCAGCGGTTTTGTGTCTGTTGTCATATCCTTGAGCCTGATTCTAGACAAGAAACGTTTACATGATCACTCTGTGGTATGTGCACAATGATGGGAAAGTATAACAATGACCACAATCATCAAATAATGTGACTATAGGGAAGCGGCATTTTACAGCAAATTTCTCAATCCATGAAGGACAAGATGTTTCAAAAATACTTTGCTGCAAATAATTTGCCTGATTTCTAAAGGCTTGGTTATTTCTCATCATGAAGAATAACATGAACAAATATCCCTTTCAAACACATCTTTTGTGAAAGCAGAAATGTCATCAAGCTTGTATTGTTTTACTGAGAAAGTTTTAAAGGTTGCCTGTTCTCCGTCATCAGCATTGTATTTATCAGCACTAATGAAACAATGGTATCATAAAAGGAAGGGTCACACAGTTTAACATGCCTCTAATTAGTATTAAGACTTGGCATGTATGGCTTTAATCCAAATAGTGTGCAATGTATCCCCAAATGAAACAAATTAGACTTTTTGATTGAAAGTGCCTTTTAAAGTCGCATTGCACCTTCTAGCATGTGTAATATAAACACACTCTGATGACAAAAGACCACTCCATCATTAACAGGGCCCCGGTTCCACTGCAGTGACTCGATCTCTCCAGACAGGAACGTCCGAGTTCTTGGAAGACTGCAGCGTTTCTTCTTTTTTTTTGCTGCTGCTGCCATTAGGTTGAAACAGAGCACACACATTCCACATAGGGGGGATTAACGACCTCAGATAGCTCAACACTACAAATGCAAACTCGCTTTGATTGATTGCTGCAGTCTTTGGTGTGATATGAAGCTGGTCATTAAGTGATATGGCAAGATAACAGCGGCAGTTTACGTAGCAACCTTTCTTTATTTTTGGTGAGGCGTAGGTTTTTGCTTCAAATGGTTTCAGCCAAGTCAGTAACATATAAACATTCAGATAAAAGAACACATTTTTTTTATAATTGAATGATGAAAGTCTCACTGGAGCCAGATTAAAGTATGCAGCCAATTAGCATCCAATATCCACAAAGCTGAACAGTAAGCTACAGCTATTTATTATCTTTTAAAAGCTTAGTATTGTATGCATCATAAAAAAGGTATGTTAATACAGCACTGCCGACCAGTTTAATATGCATCTACATTTTATACATAAGTGATAGGGGGGCCCTGCTCCATCTTTCTTTCAGCCTAGATGTCCTTGGCCTGAGAAACCTTGAAAACCCCTAAACTAAACAGTTGCATTAGTTGTTTTTATTTATTTTGCGCACATTTGCAACATTCTTACCCAATTTCTCAACGGTTAATTGATTTTCAAGATATTTGTCAATAATAGTTTCTGCCATTTGACAAAACCATTACTCAACAACACATTTGAGCTGCAGGGTGATTATCTTGCTGGTGAAATATATAGAGGAAAAAGAGAGGAAAATACACCTTGACAATGGTAAGTCTACAGCAGAGACTATCATATTATAAAAGTCAGCACTGCTGTTAGTATGCCCTCTCGAGTATTACATTGTGTTTATTGGTTAGCTGCCTCAAATCTCAATGTAAACTGTATGGCAAGTGAGCTAAGATACAGTGTTACAAGAAATTCAACTGTTAGATGATAGCCATTTGTATTAAAATATCAAAAGCTGAATTGAAAACAAAGAAGTACGTAAGGGGTTTATAATATTTATTTGTGTCTCTTTTGTGGATAATAAAATCCATCAGAAGGCCCTGTGGGATTTTGCATGCCTTGGACCATTGTGGACTTAATAAAACAATGGCTTTGTTTGTTTATTTGTTTCTGGTATATTTGTGTACGTGTTAGGGGAGGGTGGGTCAGCTTATAAGTAATTAACAAGCAATTTGCTCCACCTAGGGAAGAGGAGAAGTTAATCATGCGAGGCACACTGACAAGGTCATTGGCTGATAGATGAGCCTGAGCAAGGGGATTTTTCTGAGATTGTGAAGGCAGGCAGAACTGTGGGAACCAGACAATTAGTGAGTGGAAGGTGGGCGGCCATGTTGGATGATGACCATGACACGGGCTTACATGGATACTCACCACTTGGCTGGCTGACAGGGAGAAAGTAGACACCTGGGCTCAACTAACTCTTAACACACAGTCATTTATCTTTGACGAGGCTGAGCAGGCAATTTTCCAGCAGTTTAGACAGGGCATGCGCTATATCCAACCAAACAGATATGGATGAGGCCAATATTGATATATTGGCAACATAAATCTTTCAGACCTACATAAATATGAATTGATTTTCAGCTTTTTTTTTCTCATTAAACTTATACATTTCCAAGATATTATTATTTGCTCTAGCAAATATGGTTGGCAACATACACAAACACATTAATACTTTTGATGTGCCTATTGCCTTAAAGTTAAAACCTAGTGCATCAACATTTCACTATAAGTGACTGAAGGAGGACCTTTTATTTTTAGCTTGTTCCTTCCCTTTTAGAGGTACAGCTTTGAAGACTTAACACACATTTTCTGGATGCTGCGGAATCAGATAAGACTCAGGCTTAGGAAAGAACATACGTTTCAGAGGATTGGAATTTAACATAGCACATTACATTTTTTACCTCAAGGTAAGAGGAGATATGAATTGGCTTTGGCAATATCTGTAATTATTTCACAACACCCTTGTGACCTAAGAAAGCAAATTGCCCAACAAAAATAGAATGACCAACACTCTTCCAATGAATTGTGTACACATACACCAACATAAAACACCCTATCAGACATTGATACCAGTTACTAAAAAACATTGATGATGTTCGCAGCTATATGACGTAAAAATATTGTGAAGACTACATTACCAGGATTAGATTTTAAATAATATAAAACAGAATACCAGGTACAGTCCCCTTGGAGTTAAAAGGTTTTCAGGACAGTCTGCCATGAATATTATAAAGGCTATCGAGCATCATAACACGCTCTGGCATTTTAAAGACCTTTTAAAGAAGACAAAAACAAAGTCTCAAACATGCACCTGGAGCTTCAAAGACTCCCCAACTCTTATTCTGGACTTGAAATACACCAGGCACTTGACAACAGCTGTTAATCAGATAATGAAAGCCTCTCAGTTACACAAGCTCACTTGTAGAGAAGCAACTATAAATTCTTTGCAATGACAGCATACTAAGGCTGGGAGAGAGTGAGGGTGCGATTTGGTACCAGGCACTTGCTTTCCCCAACAGAATGACGCATCATACCAGTAGGCTACTCTGTTGAAACACACATTAGCCATTTCCCCTAAGCACACTATTTTTTAAGTTATTTATCCCGCAATAGGCGACTTCATGCCCCTTACTGAAACCGTTAAAATAAATATGACAAGCAAACTTTCAAGAATTCATGAATCATAGGAAACATCTTAAATACACATATTTTTATGACAGATTAAGTGTGAGCTTCATTGCGGCCTACAAATGGAATACACGCCACAGTGTCTTCAGCCTTGGACACAGCCTGCTCAACACCTCAGATGTTAGTAACCCGAATACATAGTTTTAGGGTGAACTCCTGCTCCACTTACACTCTTCACCTCACTCACCTTAATCACCAAGTGACCTGCCATGGTAACAAGTCACAGGATAGCACTTGGAACAGGGGCCCATCAAGCGCACCCATAGGTCAGCGGGTGTATGGTGGAAGACTGTTGCCCTTTGACACTGACAGTGTTTCCGGGTTGGAAAGCTCTTGGCCAGGCCTGCCATGGTGGTCCACACAGATGGACTGCAGCTCAATCAGATAACCTCTGCTGGGGATCAGGTTCACCTCTGTAACTCTCATCCAAGACATCCAGGGTTAATCTCCCAGAGCGGAGATTGTTATCTGGATAAGAAAGAAAGACATCATTATTAAGGATATGGTGGTGGAAGTCTGGGTGACTGAAATTTAGTAGGTTTTTCTGACCTCTGAAAGAAAAGGTGGCACAAGCTGAAGCTATGCAGCACTGCCATGGATTTTTTTTTACAACTCACCTGTAATGATACATCATTAAAGTCAAATAATTGATGTGCATGGTGCTACGTTAAAGAAGTACGCATAGTTTTAAAAGTAACAATAAAAGAAAGGGTCACAAAGGTACAAACAGTGATGAGACTTGAACGGTTGTTTTTTAGGTTACTGTGGCTTTAAGAGCTTGAACCGGAAGAGCAAATAGCTTCACCGGCACTGTTGCGTTTTCTTTTCCGCTCAGGTCTCGTAGTGGTGAGAGCGTGGATTTCATCCTCAAGGCTCACAAAAACATCAAATATGAGCGTCCCAGCATTTATCGATATTACGGAAGAAGACCAGGTACGACCCATGTCTTTAAGAACTGATTTTCCGTCGTCCCGCCTTCGGATGACTCGTTAAATGTAAAGCAGCCAAACAGATAACTTAGCATGCTAGCAAGCTAAGATGCTAACCGTTGCTGACAGCTACATGCTGATTGTTAGCAAGCTACGTACTGATGATGCGACATTATGTGGAAGCACGTCGTTAATGATATCATTAAACGTACTGTTGTGTATGTAAATCGTTTTCCTTTTCTTTTTAATTTCAACCTGGTTAGGGCTAACGTTTTTACGCATTTCTTCAAAGTTGTTACGTTACGATAGCTTAGAATGCTAAAGTTATCTACTCGGCCATACATGCATCTACATCAACAAAGAGATAAAAGACAATAACAAGCCACCAACAACGTCCTGCTTTAGTGCAGAGGTAGAATAAGTACTCGGATCTTATACTTAAGTGGAAGTAGAAATACAGAAGCTTAGAAATAAGAGAGTACTGTAATCTAAATGTTACTCAAGTAAAAGTACGAAAGTATTGGCATCTAAATATACTTAAATTACCAAAAGTAAAAGTACTCATTATGCAGTATGGTCCTTTTCAGAATCATATATATTATATATGTTGATGCTATTCTTTATCAAGCTGGTAAAGGTGAAACACACATTTGACGTTGTTTTCTTTTACTGCTGGGTTGCATGCGAATTTTATCCAGGTCTTAATTCAGAGTTGATCATATTTGTTATCATTAATCTATATCTGCAATGCAACTAAACGTACTACATACATTTAGTGGGGTAAAAGTACAATATGTACATCTGAATTGTACAAAGTAGCATAACATGGAAATGCTCAAGTAAAGTACTAGTACCTCTGGATTGTACTTAACTACAGTACTTTAGTACATCTACTCAGTTACTCTACATCACTGCATAGGCGATACTTTTTTATCAAAACAAGTTAAATGTATCAACGTTTTTTCTCTTTGCTTCTAACAACTATTTGTAACATATTTGTATTCCAAACAAAAAGTATGTACGGTTTGCAATACAATAGCAGCTAGGAAAACACGTTAGGCTAATAAACATCTATTACATTATCGACACGGGTATCTTTGGGCTGTACGGTTTTGTGTAACAGTCAATAATACTCTTACATTTGACTTTACAACATTACAGGCGTTGGAGCTGAGAGCCTACATCAAGGCCAAAGGAGCTGAAATATCAGAGGAGAACTCAGAAGGCGGACTTCATGTAGATCTGGCTCAGATCATCGAGGCATGTGATGTGTGCCTTAAGGACGATGATAAAGGTAGGCGATCATAAAGAACAACCTGCTTTAACCACCACACCACGATATGCCTTTTTCACAAGTAAATGATATGTGTTTATGTATAAAAATGTCTTTGATAGCTTATACAGTGATTGATGCCCAGTTCTAGGACCATGAATCTGGCTTCTCGCTGGATAACGTTTTGCAATACTTATGGCCCTCTCTCTTTCTCCCTGCAGAGGTAGAGAGTGTGATGAACAGCATTGTGTCTCTGCTGTTGATCCTGGAGACGGAGAAGCAGGAAGCTCTCATTGAAAGTCTATGTGAGAAGCTGCTGAAGTCCCGTGAAGGAGAGAGACCCTCCCTCAGAATGCAGCTGTGGGTCCTTTCTGCTTTTTTTTCAACCTTACTTCTACATTATTCCCTAATATAGCTAATGTTTCCAAAGATCCGACCATGTATACATTCTACATTCATCCACAATAGGCCATTGTTTTGATGTTGGTTAATATGTACCTGCTGGTCTTGTGAGTTTAACGTAATGATACTGTTTACCTCACCAATATGCAGGACAGCTGCTATCTTCTTTTCAAAACAAACATGTTAAACATACACTTAAGAAATCAGTTCTCGGTTCAAACACTTGACCATCTCTTTCATGTTTTGATGTTTAAGGCTGAGTAACCTGTTCCACGGCATGGACGAGAACACCACAGTGAGGTACACGGTCTTCTGTGGCCTCATCAAGGTGGCTGCAACATGTAATGCCATTGCCTTCATCCCAACTGACCTTGATCAGGTATACCTGTTCACTATTATTAAATCGTTATTCATCATTCTGCAACGTTGTCTGTAGTTGATTTATGAAACCTTTTTGTGCTGCTGATGGTTGCAGGTGCGCAAGTGGATTATCGACTGGAACCTGACCACAGAGAAGAAGCACACACTCTTGAGGCTGGTGTATGAAGCATTAGTTGACTGCAAAAAAGGGTAACTACTTAAAGGTTCAGATGAGTAAAATTCATGTTTTGAAATGCACTGATGCAGAAATATCAATACACATAATTAAGATGGATAAACTGCATGGAAGAAGAGTTTATTTTCCGCATATACACCTCTAGACCCACCTACCTATAGGAGTTTTCAACAATCTATCTACTAATTTTACAGCGATGCTGCAGCAAAAGTGATGGTTGAGCTGCTGGGAAGTTACACAGAAGACAATGCTTCACAAGCACGTGTTGATGCCCACAGGTAAACTTGTCAACAATTGTCATTAAGCCTCGATATAACTTGCCACCGTAATACAAACTTCCATCCGTTTATGCCCCTTATCTTTAGATGTATCGTCCGTGCTCTCAAAGACCCCAACACCTTCCTGATTGACCACCTGCTCACCCTGAAACCGGTTCGATTCCTGGAGGGGGAACTCATCCATGACGTGAGTACTGACGAATGTGCAATTTTTTTCTTGTGTTAAATATCAGGACAACTTTCTGCCTGTACAAAGATGAAATGACTGTTTCTTGAGTCTGATAATGGCAATTCTCTCTTTTCTGAATCTTTTTTTCAGCTATTAACCATCTTCGTCAGTGGAAAACTCATAGCCTATGTAAAGTTTTACCAGAGTAACAAAGACTTTATTGACTCTCTTGGTAAGTTGCTATCAATAGAGATATTGGTTGCATGAATTCTACTCAAACATACACCATGAATTGATTTTTAATGTTTAAAAAGATAAAACAAACGCGTTAGTAAATCAGAAATGGCATGTTATGTGATTGTCTAATTCCCCCTTAAACCTTAATGTACATGTAGTTGGTGAGAATTAAAAATGTAGTTGGCTTTTTACCATATTTGTAAATCGGTATTGGTTGTAAGTGTATTATATATTGTGTTTCATAATAAACCTGTTTTGTAATATATTTCTGCCACTTTAAGAGTGTATCTAAAGAATACCAGCTTTTAAAATGGTTACAAGATTTCTATAGCCGTTTTTATTTTTTATTAGGACTAACTGGACAACTTTTCCCTTTTTTAAGCTCTTATAGATATTGAGCCAATATACTGCGCCCTGTTGATACAGTACAGGAATGTGCGTATGTCGGCAGTGTGTCTTTTCACTACTAAGGCTTTTGTGTAATTACCAGCATGTGTAGGATGGACTCTCAAAACAGACAATTTGGAGCAGTGTTTTTGTTAATGAGTAGATTCCCTGACTTCAGGCTCCTAAATGCAGAAACAATTATCACAGGGAAACTCCCTGAGTGGAGAGTAATCGACTGTGACTGTTTGTGCTTAATGATCCCTGCGTTTGCTCTCCAGGCCTGTCTCACGAGCAAAACATGTCCAAGATGCGCCTGCTCACATTGATGGGCATGGCTGTGGAATTCAAGGAGATCTCCTTCGACACCATGCAGCAGGAGCTGCAGATTGGAGCTGATGACGTTGAGGCCTTTGTCATTGATGGTAAGAGCACTTCACCTCAAATGAATCCTTGCTGTTCAACCTTGTTAAGTGTACTGTCAGTTTCTCACAGGCAAGACAAAGGGCACAGTTGTAATACGGCTGGAGTGCACATTCAAAACATTTATATTTTCAGTTTGCATATTTGGTTGACATTCATACACACGTTTTATAAGCGATTCATCACTGAAGTGTATGTTATTGAAGAGTGCAGATAAGGTTAAGCACACTTTAAATCAGCAAGTTTGGAGTCTCAAAACATGATCAACTGTTTTTAGCTTTTTTTCAAAAGTCTGTACACAGACAACAGAGTTTCCGTTAGCCGGTAATTATCGGACTATGACCGGTAAAATATGCTGAAGACCGGCAAATCTAAATCTGTCCGGTCAATATAATTTCCCCGTAGCGCAATACCGCATCAGTTGTGCCACTTTTGTGACAGACAAGAAGAGTCAATACGCTACATGCACAGTCACTTCCTTTCTAATGTCTGACCTTTAATGTGGAGAAAGAGATTTATCCTCCTGAAGGGGACATTTGTATGTAAACTAATGCTGCATAATGCTGCACTATACTTTTGCCGCCACACCCCCGTTGCCAAGCAACGCTTATAGGTCTCCTTTGATACGCAGGCAGTCATATCATTAGCTAGAACTAGCTAGATCTGATCGATATGGACATAAATGCGAGTGAAGTTGCCCGCTGTGACGGACCGGTGAGCGGAGCAAAACACACAATTCCAGTTAGACCTAACACACTTAGCTAGTTTATCTACCTCTGGAACAACCTTAACTAGTTATTAGGGTTGGGAACCGAAACTCGGTTCCAGATGAGAACCGATAAGAAAATGCCGGGTACCCATACAAAATACAGAATTTCGGTTCTGCTTAACGGTTCCTAAACGCGGTAGACCCTGTATTCCACCGGGTCCGTCTGCACCGCGGTGACCCGGTGGAATACAGGTGTGTGTGTGAGAAATGTTTTGTTTAATATAGAGTCGTTATGAATTTGTTTTAAATCTCAATAAATAACAAAGAAGACCTTTTGACCGGCACTTTTCTCATTTTGTCCGGAAGATTTAAACTTTAACGGACATGTTGACCGGCAAAGAAAAATTATAACGGAAACTCTGACCGACAATATCTCATAAAAGTCTATTTTGACTTGTACATGGTTCCATAGTGTAGTATTTCATAATAATAATACATGTATAGTGCTTAAACTCAAAGACGCTTTAATGTCACCCAAAAGCATTTGCACTACATTGTGTTTCATGAACAAGTATGTTATTTTTCCTAAAGAGAGTTGAACGGGGCTTTGATTCACCATTCAGTCCCTTCATCAAATAAAAGCAGAATATTGATTTATATTTGACCAGTCTAATGTGCGTCGTTATACCGTAGCAGCCTGTTTGTTGTTTACATCTCTTTGAGAACGGTTAACGTGTTGTAGGGCCGTACATTATATGGCGCTTTGCTATTACGAATGGACCTCTGACACACGTCAAAACCCGGTGTTGTTTGAATCACAATGAATTACCCTTGTATTTGTCAGTGATATTTAAATGTTCAGCCTCCTCTTCATTGACTTTCTTTCTGCTTTCTTCCTATAGCTGTACGGACCAAGATGGTGTACTGCAAAATTGACCAGACGCAGAGAAAGGTTATTGTGAGGTAAGTCCTTTCATCCAATAACATCATATATGGCTTATCTGTGTTGCCTTCTCTAAAGTAAAGGCTTAATACCAACCTAGACCTAAAGTACCTAACCTGGATCGTTGGAAAAACGCTCCTGAAAACAGTCCTAATGCTGATGGTGCCACCACCTTTGCGCTCTTGGTGATTTCCCCTCATTACATAATATTATTTCGTGGTACAGTTGGTGTGAAAACAACATCAGCTTCAAATTCATGAATTTGTTTTATTTTATTTATGTGGAGCCTTTTGTTTATATGTTGTGAAAAGTCCTTATATGCTTATGTTAGGCTAGTAACAGGCTACAAGATTGACTAATTAACGTGAAAATTGATACGTTTATTTTACTGAGTCCAGACAAAGCTGTCTGTTCTCTGGTCAAGGTCAATGATGCTATGAGTTTATTTGGTTCTGGTCTACAGAGAAATGTGCCATGTGTGTAGAAAATATAAAAAAGTACCTTTGTTTATTTATCAAGAGATGTTTAGATATATTTTTATAGAGCACGATTTTGGTTCTGTATAGATTTGATGTAATGTCTTAATACAGAAAACGAGCAATGTCATGTCTTTTGTCACCCCTACATTTACTATAGCTATCAAATGTATTTTCCCAAGGTTTAAGACGTGACCTTTGCTTTCTTTCTTATAATCTTTCATTTAACATTCTTGCTTTTCTGTTTTCCACTCAATCAGCCACAGCACCCACCGCACCTTTGGCAAGCAGCAGTGGCAGCAGCTGCACGACAGCCTCAGCTCCTGGAAGGCCAACCTAGCAGCCGTCAAGACCAGCCTGCAAGCCCTGTCCCCTTCTGCTTAGTTCCACCATAACCCCACTGTCTAGACTACCTGGCCCACCATTATTTTCTGCTTTCCAAATCATCAGACTGAATTGATCAGTTTTTATATGAATCCAATAAAATAACTGTGGAGATCACCTGTCGTTGCTCTTTTTTTGTAAAAAAATAATTGAAGATTTCTTGGGAAATTTTCATGTTAAGTTATGTCACAGCAAGTTGTGTAACACACAATAAACTAGAATTTGATGGACATTTTCAAAATGTGTGAAACAGCCAAAAGCTTAACTTTGCCAGTAATGGATAATACATATAACATCAGTCTTTTCAGACTACTTGCACATTAGTTGCCTTATGATTATCTTTCAGAAAGCCATACATTCACTTTAATGGGGGCTCTTCCTCTAGCGGCTCTCAACATCTGGTTTTAGTTAAAGGCCGGCATGCCAGTATTAGATGAGCTGTGTGACTGGGGTGAGAAATAGCCTGTAACAGGAGGGTCACTTGTCTGGGAACACATGAGAGGTGACAATAGTAATGTGAACTTAAGATGACCCTGTCTGCTGGGGTCGGAGCTGTATTACTGTAGCGTCAACACTTACAGCTTGTGGCGAAGGCTGATTCACTGCCACTAAATGTATAACTGTCAACTGGGTTAAAAGATACTGTTCAGCTGTAGTCAGCATGACTCACTGTCTTTGGATGTGTGGAAAAACAAGGACTTGTACATTCCAACTTTGAGTTTACCTTACTTTTCCCATTGATGTTAAGTTCCATTTACTCCGCACTCTTCTCAGGCATCGTCCAGAGCATTAGGATGTGAACTCTAGTGATATATGGCCGAGGCATTAGGTGTAAAAGGGGTCTGTTGGAGTTCTCTCCCTCTGGGGCTGTGATGAAATCAGCCCAAACTGACAAAGTGCAGACTACTGACATTGCACCCTGCCCCCACCCCAAATACACAGATTTTCTTTGACTAATAAAGCCACAGCTCAACCTGTTTACCCTCGTCTTTTAGTGGTGATCCACTCCTCGTTCTCCACCCATTAAAGTCCTAATCTGATAATTTCAGCCCTGCCACTAAAATATTTACACTCAGATGAAATAGGCATTAGAGGTACATATGTATTGCCGCACTGTGTATTTTTTCCTATCATAGCTGAGGTCTGCAGAGGCTCACCGCTCACTTCGGTCCAGTTGTCCACAGGGAGCAAGCATCTCCGACTCTTATCAGCGGGTGTAAATCACAGAACACATTCTCAGGAGCATAACCTCATCACAGCCACTTGCAAGGTGGAGCGTAGAGCAGATAGAAACAAATGTGACCATGGCTTAGCACAATGTTTGCAAAGCTCTATATCTTGGTTTCTATAGCTCAGCAAATGCTCCTTTACCCTTCTTTTCAGCTACTTTTCTCATTATGTTAAAGGGATATCCTTCTCTTTCTCTTGTCTGTAATTTGTCTCCCTGGCTTTAAGTAACTGTTTTTCTTGATAGTCGTTCATGTGAGATGTCCCAGAAGTAAAATAATGCGTGCTGTGGTTTATCTGGCTCAAGCCTCATGACCCCTTCTTATCATAGTCAGATAGAGGTAGTTCTGAAATGTTCACAGATGAAACAAATTAGTTGATATTCCAATTGTGATATGAAGTCCTAACGGGCCTCTTTTGCACATGCAGCTCAGGTCATCAGCAGATATGGCAAAAGTAACTTAGTACAATTTATTCCAATGCTGTACTTACGATTTTGAGTGACGTGTATTTCCATTTTCTTCTAAATTATACTTTCACTCCTCTGCATTCCAGCGGGATTTTTGGGCTTTTTGACTCCATGCCGTTTATTTAACAATATTTTACAGATATTGATTTAATCTATCAAATAGGGGCCCCTTGTCATGTTTCAGATTTCTTTGAGCTGTCACCAAAGATCAGAAGGTTTTAACTTGAATTACTCTTCACCAGAGATCTAAAAGTATCCAACATTTCACACAATTAAAGCAACAATTAACAGCAGAACTTGTTTTGTGCTTTCTTACGTAAATCACAACCCCTCAGATCTGTATTGTGACCTTTTTTGATGGAGTCTATAGATTGACTAAGCTAACTGTATAAAGTAGTTAAAACTAGCTTAAGCTTAGCAGTAAAGGCATTTTTTTCCAACAAGTACTGCTACTTTTCATATGCATAGTACATTACATATTGAAGCTTTGTAATTTCACAGTATTAGCAGTACTCTTAATTTGGTGCATTGGAATTTACCCAGGTGATGGATCTAAATACTCACCTCTCAGAATTCACTGTTAATGAGCATAAACCTTGCTGTGTGGACTGATGAAAATCCACATGAATTTCCCAGCAGCAGGACACTATTAATCATTATGACATTGATATGGCAGTATGTGGTGTAAATTGGTTATCTCATCTGACATCACACACATTAGATAAAGTCTGGAATTTCTCGTTTTTTTACCCCTTTTATTCATATCAACATTCCTCTGGGAAACATCTAAAACTCTGACGGTATCCAGAGATGTAGCCAAACACAAGAGAGGGGCCCTCACTGCCTTTCAATTAGCACTATCCAGTAGTCAGCAGATACTGTTCAATTGTATCCTATCTTTGCTTTACATAAACACTGGCCAAGAGGCCCAGAGGCTCAGAGACAGATATGTATGTACATGGTTGTAGAGTGTGAAACATAAACACTAATAGAGGATGGTTTGCCGGGCATAATGGGAAACGTTACAGTATCTTGACAGTGCTTCATGTTTTGTTGTTTAGGGTGTCTCTAAAGTTGCAATAGTCCACAGTGAAAAAGGCCGGACTACATGCAATTTAACAGAGACGCCTCTACTCTGTCAAAAGACACTGGAGCCCATAACACAATCTTTTACCATCCAAGGCCTGTGCATATTGATGTAGTCTCCAGCTTCCGAGTTACTGACAGATCTTGACAAAGGAGGTTAAGTGCTTTTAGAAGAGTCCTCATGAAAAGATCCCATTTTGTGCATTGTGTTACAACAGAATTGTCATTTAACTAAGATTGCTATTTAAGTCCAAATAGATTTTAGTTTGGAAGATCAACTAGCGGTACATAATAAACAAAAAGTAATGAAACCATCATGTCAGTGTCTAAAATGGAAAATAATAATTGTGTTGCCTATTAAGGCTTATTCATGGAAGCCCCTTTAAAGTTAGTATTTCAATAGGCAATATATTTAGTACAATGTAAATACAATACAAAATGTATTTATTTATGTAAAAAGCCTTTAGAAGAAAAACGAATTAATATAAAATACATTTTTCCTTTTTGCATTTTCATTTTGGATACTTATAGCTGTAATTGCTTTTCAGAGCAAATTCCTTTAAAATAAAAACATCCAAAGCAAGCTGCTTAAGTAGCCATAGATCAAGAGTAAATGCCTAATGCCAAACAATGGGGTTTTGTCATCGGGAGGAGTGCAGTGTTGGCATCTGACTCATGCAGATGATGATGCGTAATCCAATAAAACTTCGGTGTGAATAGCCCTTCTGAAAATAGGCCTGTAGTATCGGTAGGCCTACTTTCACTTCGTGGTTTTAGCTGCCATCTAGTGTCCACTTACATAATTTATCAAATTATTCAGGTAAACGTGATCGATTGGTTGAGCCTGCGCAGGTGGTTTAGGAGGAGTTGAGGAAGCCACATCTGTTGGAGTAAACAAAACCTTTTTTGACATACCGGAACTGTCCTGCGTTTCCCAAGGACAACCGCAGCTAAACTTGAATGTTTTTCAACCTTTACGCGATATCAACGGCTAAACTTTTCAAAAGGAGGTTTCTAAACACAGCTGTTGTTTGTCACTATAGCTGTGCGTTTCCTGATTCATCTTATTAGCGCAAACTGAAACTCGTACATCGACCTACCGCTCATTTAGCTGGCTTTCATTTTGTTGCTGTTGAACTCTGCCCTTCATTATGAACCACTTTTCATTATAGGTAAAGTATAACATAGCTTTTTGGTGCGGCGTTGTAAAAGAAAAGTGTATATAGAGTAGTTTAAAGAAGCTGAGTGTGTTTTTAGGTGTAGGGTCCTCTGCCCTGTGATCTGCCAATTAATGCTCCACCCGCTGTCCGTGCGCAGGTGCATGCTTGACCATGTTGTTCCACCTGTTCATACTCCTTCAACTCCTGTCATGTGGAGATCTGGCCTGTATGAGGAGGCTACTGTCCAACAATGAAGACAAGGAAGGTGAGATATTATACTCAGATGTTGTACTTAAAGGTGGGGTAGGTAAGTTTCAGAAACCGGCTCGAGATACACTTTTGGTTATATTCCATGGAATGCTCTTAACATCCCGATAGCAATGAATATCTTAAGTGCTTTGACAAAAAATCCATTAAAAAATGTCATCTGTGAAAGCCGTAATACTGTAAAAAGTACAACCAATCCGTTTAGCCGGCCCGGCGAAACGGATTGGTTGGCCTACCTGCCTGTCAGCCTTCCATCGGGGCACAAACTAATCTCGTGCCCTCATTGGTCATGTGCGCGTTCGTGTGTGTTGGAGGAGGGGCTCTATAAGGAAGTGGCAGATTTTCTCCGGTTGTGTATTTTCAAATTCTAGCGATCTCGAGCCGGTTTCTCAAACTTACCTACCCCACCTTTAAGTAATAATATATTTAATTTCTATAGCGCTTTTCTTGAACCCAAAGACGCTTAAAAAAGTAAAAAAGAAATACCAAAGTGAAAAGTAAAAAGTCCTGTATTCAAAATGTTACTCAAGTAAAAGTACAAAAGTATTGGCATCAACATATCCTTAAAGTACCACAAGTAAAAGTCCTGTATTCAAAATGTTACTCAAGTAAAAGGACAAAAGTATCGGCATCGAAATATACTTACAGTACCACAAGTAAAATTACACATGTATGTGCCCTTTTTCAGAATAATATAGTATGTTTTGATTATGTTTATTGATGTGTTTATCAAGCTGCTGAAGGTGGAACATATTGTAATCACTTTACTTACTGCTGGGCAGTGGCGTAACAAGGTTGTGATTGGCCCCGGTGCAAATTTGTTTTGCACCCCCCCCCCCCCACCCCATCGCCCCAAGTGCACGCTGATGCGCTCACACACGCACGGACATACACAAACACTCAGATGCGCCACATGTATAGGCTATCAACAACAGCCTGCCCTGGCCTCAGACCACCACAGCGTGACAATGGCACAGTGAACTAAGAAGAGGATTAAACCTGTTTCCTTGATGTTTGTCTCTGGGGAATGGGCCGGTAGGCCTACATAGACCGGTTGCTATAATATAGCTTTTGTTCTTGGCGTCGGGGGTCTCAATAGTGTCATAGAGTCCCCATATCGGTTGGGGCCCTTGGGGGAACTGTTGGACCAAATCCAGCCTCTCCTCCTGGCTGGCTGGAGAAGAATGTTGCACAGCCACGGATACAGCTTCACTTGTGGAGCTAGATGGCAGTGAGGCAGGTGAGCTATCGTTAGCCTCCGGCTCCCGCTGCACGTCAACATTGCTAACATTAGCGCTCGATTTTGAGGACGATATATGACAAAAAAAACTGTCTAATTTTGTCAGTTTAGCTGTTACATCTCCTTGTTCTCTCTGGTCCTTTCTCTTTTGAGCGCTGCTCTTGTGCTTCGGTTTGCTGTACATTATAAATGCAAGCTATTACATTTGTTATAATGCTGCCGAACTTGCTGCTGCTAGCTAGCTACAGTACAGTATCAATCAATCAATGTTTATTTATATAGCCCAATATCACAAATGTTACATTTGTCTCAGTGGACTTCACAGTTTGTACAGAATATCAGTATGACAATACGACACCCTCTGTCCTTAGATCCTTACATCGTACAAGCAAAAACTTCCGGAGAAAACCCACAGTTTAAAGGGGGAAAATGGGAGAAACCTCAGGGAGAGCAACAGAGGAGGGATCCCTCTCCCAGGACGGAGACGGACGGACAGACATGCAATAGATGCCGTGTGTAAATAGTACAGGTTGATTAAATGGTTCGCTCGTCACGCAAGGTATCACATGTCATGAAAGGGAGCAAGGTCATTGGACAGACAAATGACAAATTAATTTAGGTTGCTTGGTTACTTTGAAGACTGCGTGAACCGGTCAATCCCATTGGGGCCCCAAACAAATAAAAAAAAAAAATTAATAAAATAAATATAAAAACTTTTTCTTTTCTTTTTTTGCATGGGCCCCTGGCCGGCCCTGGGCCCCGGTGCGTTGCACCGGCTGCACCGTCAATAGTTACGCCACTGCTGCTGGGTATCATGTGAATCTAATCCAGGTGTAACTAAAGTCTTATTTAAGTGTTGATCACATTGTTCATATCTGCAAAGTAACTAAACTGATAAATGTAGTGCAGTAAAATGTTTACCTCTGAATTGTGATAGAGTAGAAGTACAAAGTAGCATAACATTGAAATACCTCAAAATTGTATTGGTGTTTGAGTAAATGAACTTAGTTGATTGTTGATTGCCACTGATTGTACTGAAGAAGGACATAAGACCTTACTTTAAACACTTTGAACATCAGTTCTCCTGTAACCATGTCACCTATTTGGACTATCATCCCAGTGTTTGTAGATGAAGGAAACGCAAACTCGTTCCTGGGTCGCCATCTGCTGTTCAACCGGTTTGACTTTGAGATGTTCGTTCCTGGAGATCTGGAAAGGGAGTGTAAGGAAGAAGACTGCAATTATGAAGAAGCAAGGGAGATCTTTGAAAACATCCCAGATACAGTTGAGTGTTGATATTCAGTGTGCTGCTCACTAAAGTCATTTCATGAGCATAAAGAGAGTTACATCAACAGAATCACCATACTAATGATGCTTGGTTTTGCAGGAGGCATTTTGGAAGCAATACACTGAAGGTAAGAGAAAAATATACATATCCCACTTATTACTTATGTCATTTTAATTTGGTATCTACTCAATGATGAGATAGCCTGTGAGTGTGGTTTAAGGACACTTGTGCCTTGTGAATTACAATTCTGTTACTGGTGCTTTCAAAACCTGTTTCACCACATTTTCAATAGCTGATTTGAATATGAATGCTTGTTGCTTTCATTTTCGGTCATAACATCTATCATGTGTTTAAGTGATGACTGAATTGTAAATATGTCTTATAAGTGTGTATCTGTTGCTGCTAAAATGTAACACAATCTTAAACGTAAATATCAGTATAAATTGAAAAAAGGAACACCCTGTGATATTCAGCTATCTGCTTTTTATCAAGTTGTTCGACTCACTCTGTCCACTGTCTGTTACTCACTATAGTCTTTGATAATCCACAGATAAGAACAAGCATCCTTCACGGGTGGATGTTACATCTCTTTTGGTCGGACTGATTGCTGGTGGAGTGGCTCTTGTTATCATTTGCCTCCTGGTCTGGTATTTCTGTCATGGCAAATGCAAGAATAACTTCAGCCGTGCAAAGTAAGTGTGATATTAATATTAATAGCAGCTACATTATTCCTGCACATGTTCGCCATACTTATATATGGGCATATATTATAACTATAGACATCAAGAGAACTCTGTTGAACCTGAACACTTTTAAGCGCCTTTTATATATAAAGCGGATACTTTTTTAGAGTTTGGACATTTTCATATGCAGACAACTGCAGTTTTAGCTGCGACCATTAGCTCTATAGCTCTCTCTGTTGGTCAGTCCGTCAAAATGTGTCCATGGTTTGGCGCCCACAGTTCTGGCCCTAGGAGGCAGAAATGTGGCATCAAATGTTTTGAGGCTGAAAATGTATGAACCAATAAGGTCTGGACACGTATCTTGTCACAGCTTTTGCACATTTATGAATGTTACACCCGCATTGATTGTCCATTTATCATACCTCTTATAGCAACATGTTACTGCTTCATGTCACACGTAATGTACATATAACACTGGGGAACATAGCCATTTAATATGTAAGTCAGTTTTATAACAAGAATAGTTCCACCTTTTCTATTTGAAGATATTAAGTCGGTCACATATGAATGACATGATGTGTATGTCTATGCTCCTCTCACAGCTCCATTCGGGTGCGACCCAGGAGGAGTAATGCTTCTCTAATAATGCGACGGCTTGAGGAGGTTTCTTTGCAACCAGTCCACCCACATATAGCCCCACCCCCTATGGATGAAATAGACCCCCCGGGATTGCCTTCCTATGAACAGGCAATTGCAAAAAGTGGACCACATGACGCCCCACCTCCTCCATATCCCGGGTATTTACATATACATTTGTATTTACAGTATGTCATGACTCATTTTCAAGTTTTTCTTGTATACAAGTCATAATGCAGTTACAAAAAGGTTTTTATATAGCATATTTGTATAACATCTTCTCTTACTGTGGTTTTAGCTCACGACCTGGAAGTATTCGGCGGTAGTATCTTCAGGACAACATCTCCCAAATGTCTATCAACATTAAACACACAATTTACAAATAACATTTATACAGTGATGCTCTGCTTGGCAGTTTAGAATGTTTATCATCAAGATATTGAAAACACCTCCTTCTGTTTATTCCTCTGATTATTTTTGTTATTCATAGATTTCTAATCTTTCTGGTTTGGTTTACTTGTTTTCATCAGTTAAATCCCCCTTTGTTAACATCCTTGTGCCAAAGCGTAGTTTTGAGGTAACGTCTTCAAACTATATTCCCAAGTCTGATTATAGTTTGCAATATAACACCTACCCGCTGTTTTTTATTTAAATGTAAATGAAGAATCAATAATGTATTAGGCAAGAGAGATTTCAGTTGCTGGAGTACTAAGGCCTTTAAGGAGCAGTTACTTTAGACACAGCATGCACAGAAGGCCTGAGAGCAGGATTAGAAATCTTCTTCATTACAAGATAAGTATTAATTGCAGTTAAAGAGAGACAGACTGATTTGTTTAATCCATTAGCTTCCTGTCTCCTAAAGAAGGAAGACAAATAATTACAGCAACACTGATTTCCTTGTTAATTAGTATGACATATCATTCTGCCATACAGAAAAGGCTTTTAAGGATAGTACGGGTTTCTAATTTCCTGTCGAATAGCTTAATTTGCTTTCTATTGTGAATCTTCTTTTATAATTTTTTTTATTTTGAAAGTAATTTTGTTGGTTCATTCGTTTGTATTGTGTCAGGAATTTATGTATTTGTCATCAACTAATGAGGATGTTCTTCTGATATGTGAAGTCATGTTTACTTTAAATATATATTGTGATTGATTATACCATGTAAAATAAATAGGTGGGAAGAAATGTTCACAATATTTAAGATTTACACATTATACATTTCTGCCAGAAGATAATGGCTTTTATTATATGAAATCTAAAACATGTCAACAGTTGGGATGTAGCCCAACAGTTTGTCCTACATCTCACTTCACTGATATTTTTGAAGGAGCAATTGACATGCCTGGTGGATGCTGCTGCTGTTTTCTCATCAGATGATGGAGAAAAGCAAGGTTTAAGAAGTTATAATTTCCTTGTTAATTGTCAAAGTTGAATCATGACCTTGTGGGAAGTTATTGAGGGGTAACTTTGTTGAAGCTTCTTTTATAGGATTTTATAAATAAAACTAATATTTTAATTATGTTTTGTCTTATCTTTCAACTGTGTTTGTGTGTCCGAGATGGCTCTGCCCCATTCTCATTCTCATTTTCAAATGAAATGAAAATATGAGCAGTTATGAGGGCTTTGTCAGTCATTTTAGATTTGAAAAAAAAAGTGAACTATTTAAACCATGTTCACAGCATTGGGTTTTATTCCTCGATATATATTGTATTTACGTAAAATTATTAAAATAAATATTAAGATTTTACAGCTTTGAACTATCTATTGTGTTATCTCCAGGGATGCACAATAGTAGGCCTACATTTCCAAAATGACATATAAACCGGTTATCAATAGCTGCTGATAAAAGCACAAACATTATTTTTAAATAAATTAAAACTGGCATATCAAATACCAAACAGGCTCTAGTGACTTTTAAAACAGGAGGTCTCAAAAATGTACATCTTTGAAATATTGTTCAGTGTTTTTGGAAATATTTAGGCACAATTTCATAACTTTATTAAAGCAGAAACAGTCTATAACACATGTTTGCCAACTGGAATGTTTGGATTGTATGACATTGTAGAAACAATGTTTTGATATTTCATGTGATGTCAAAAACAGGCTGCTAAAGTTTTTGGTGGAAGAAAGGAAAACTGCAAAACTTCCAGTCAAAGTCTGCGGTGCATCCTGGGAAATCAACCAACATGGGTACGTGAAACCATACAGGGCTTGCCTTGCACTGCTCTCATGACGGGAGATGAACGAAAATTAAAAGAAATCCCCCATACTCAAGGTACACTTTTATCCAGGATATAGCACGACTTCACGGCGGCTTTGCGGACCGCGCAGTGCTCAGACGGGACTCCTTTTCCTGGTCGCTCGGTCGGTCGGTCGGTCGGACCCCCGGGCTGCTACGATGTGTGTCCGCTGCTCCACGAAGCTCCCCCGTGGAAGTGAATCTTTCACCGGATGATGGACAGGAACTACCCGACCTCCAGCTTTGCGGACGCGCTGGCTCCACCAGCACAGACCGTCGCTTATTGGGCCTATGACCGCAGCACCGCTAGTGTCAAGCCAAGGTAAAAGATAAAGGAGAGGGCACTTTCCCCAGGAAATATCGGTGATGGAGGGCCTAGCTTTGCAGTGGGGAGAAAAGTGCATTTGTGTTTATCGCCAACTCTGAAGGAATTTGAGACATAACCGGAATTTGCTCGGAGTTGTGGAGGCTTTGACTTGTTGTTTATTAGCCGTGTGTAACTGCCTCCCACCTTGCTAGTTTTCGCTAGCACACCACCTCTTCAGCATGGTCATTTACAGAGTTAGTGCTAACCAGAAAGGCGCATTATTTCACATATGTAAACATTCGTCCAGCTAGACAGCTTAAACATTAAACATGTTATCGGCTTGTTTTCTTAACCCTCAGGTGATCGCCAATGCCTAAACAATATAGGTAACTAGCTACCAATGCTACTCATGTCAGTTGTGGCACTTCAAATAAGTGTTGTATGGCTACTGGTGTTGTTTCCAAAGAGCTAACAGACGAAGTGTCGGAGTTTGTACATATTTTTTTAAATTTGCCAGTTAAATGTCCAATGCTACCGTTGAGATAATTTTAACTTGTTTTTATTTTATAAAACAAACATAGCAAATGTAACCACACAACCTGCCAACATTGTAGCTAGAGCTCTAATTTAGTCCTACTGGATTATTATGCACTACTCCACAGTGTATTAATTAACAGGGATCATTAAAAGCAGCACTTTTACATAAAAGCCTAAACTATAAAGACCAGCGCCAATAAAGTTATCCACTAATGATGATGCTGCAGGCAGGATGACTAAATCTGTGTTTGATGAGTAATACTTATTACTCTTCACTCCCTATTGAAGATGATTTATTAGATGACGCATCTGTGTGCCACTTTATAAGGTACACCAGTAAAAATGCAATTCCATTCAACAGATCAATCATCCACTTTTCACGAAGATAATAATGGGATGTTTTAGAGGTTGTAGTTTGGAGTGGCATGTGGTGTATTCATCTGCATTATATGGAGAGGTGTTTCAAATGCTTTGTCCACCTGATTACTGTGTGTGTGTGTGTGTGTGTGTGTGTGTGTGTGTGTGTGTGTGTGTGTGTGTGTGTGTGTGTGTGTGTGTGTGTGTGTGTGTGTGTGTGTGTGTGGTGTGTGTGTGTGTGTGTGTGTGTGTGTGTGTGTGTGTGTGTGTGTGTGTGTGTGTGTGTGTGTGTGTGTGTGTGTGTGTGTGTGTACTCTCTTTCAACACTCCATTGTTCCACAGATGTTCACCTTCTGGCAAAAAGCGAACACTTCAGATCAGGATGGCTGCATCTGATTACCTCTGATTTTCCTATGAATCTTCTCCCGAGAGAATATAAAGTCACGTGTCAGATACAACTTTTTTTCATAATTGTCTCAGATTACACACATTGTCAGAGCAATGTTTTTTATGTGAGTAACTCGTGAATTCAACAATTCAGAAACCACTTTAACATCTATCCAGATTTTCACAAGAACTATGAACTTCTATAGTTGGTTATTTACCAAAATGTTTAATAAAGCATACACGCAATTTGTTTTACTTTGTTCGTCTCCGTTTTTACTAAGAACAGTGGCCAAAAAAAAAAAGTTCAGTGGATAGTTGGATGCTTCAGTGCTGCTTGTAAAGATGCATGCTTTAATGAATGTGTTGTGTGTTGGTGCAGTTCCAGTTATGGGGCAGCACACCTTGATGCAGAGCTCCTTCAGCGGCAAAGCTACACTTCAAGCCACCAGCTTCCCACCTACACTACTACACATCTTGCTGCTCCAGCAGGTGAGTTATGAATGCCAGGGTCAGTTCACGCAAATTATAATACATTTAATCTGTCACTTACTTCTAGTGGTGTATGCTGTGGTTTAAGATATCACTTTGTTAGTGTATATAAATATATAAAGGATCTATAAACGACTGAAATACACAGGCCTGGTTGTGGACAGTTTTATTGTGGTATTTTATTCAGTTTAACTATTTATAGCCTTAGTTTTTATTTGTTGTCAACCAATATATTGTTTCCTATTATCACTAGGGTCAAAGGAGATGTTTTTTTTTTAGCAATTGTGTTATATAAGTAACTATTTAAGTAACTTACTAGTTAGCACATAGGTATGTCTTTACTTTGTTGCCCCTTTCTTTGCTTATCCTTCTCTCCCTCTTTTAACAGGAGCACTTGACTCAAGCATTAATACTTCTGAGACCTCAATCATGAGCTTCCTGTCAGCCATGGAATCCAGAAGCCTTCAGGCTGGTCCTGTTAGTGCCTCACTGCTTCCTCCTTTTAGGCCCCCATCATGGCCCGCTGGTGAGAACACATCCACTCATTCTGTTATTCACATGCTGCTTACACGTCACACATGTTTGTTATATGCATTTTGTCTTCTTACTTTATTTGATGTAACTTAAATAACCTGACTTCGGTACAGATTGAATATGTGTCACAGATTGTGAATACATTATCACATACTTTGAGCTAAGTTTATGGTGTTTTTTGTCTATTCGCGAGAAACATATTAACTGATGATTTTGCCAGTTTATCCAATAATCGAATACCCTAAATAGATGATTGGCTCGCTACCAAATAAAGGAACTTTGCATCGTATGATTTCATAAAAGATTGTTGTAAATATTTTAAACTATGAAAGGCTTTCACAGAACAAAAATGGTTGTTGATTTTGTTGTATCTATAGTGTACAGAGATTTAATTCATTCTGCTTGGTTCATATCTCTTCACGTTGCCTGTTGTGTCCTAACTTTCTCTATCCTGTGTAATGCAGGTACCAACTCCTCCGCCACAGAGCTGTATTTGACTGGTGCACTGCCTTCTACTGCCACTTTCTCCTCTCCTGCTGCTCTGTCCTCCTATCAGCACACTGGTGCCTACCCTTCCAGGAGTTATGCTACCAACCCATCCATGGCTCTCCAGGATCCTGCCTTCAGCACTTCCACCAATGGCCTGTTTTCTCACCATGACCCCCTCCTTCATCTCAAACCAGGCCAGGGTGTGCTTCCCACTGCACTTGCCTTCAATCATCTCTCTTCCTCTGCTTTAGCCTCGGCTCTCCCTGTCCAGTCCTCCACCTACCGATCAGCCCAGGAGTCAGCTCCCCACCTCCTGCAACCCCAGTTCAGCCTGCTACCCTCGGCCCTGCCTGCCCCTCATGGTGCATCACAGCCCTATGGAGCAGCCGTTTTCTCAGGCTCTATTGAGAGAGCTCTTCAGCGTGAATGTAGTGTGATCAAACACCACCAGAGGCCTTCTAGTAGCCACACAGCCTCAGAGCAACTGCCCAATTCAGAGCACTCCTTACAGGGGTACTTTGGTTCTGGCAGTGAAGCGGATGTGGCCTACCAGCAGGACCCATCCCGTCAGACCCCGGTGTCCTGTAGCACCAGCGCAGGAGCAGATTCCTCTCAAGGGGTCCATCGTGCTCCACAAACCAAAACAGACTCAGTAACTCAAGCTAAAGACTGCTCTTCCGAACTAGCTCCCCACACTGCTGGTGGTGAAGAGAGTCACGAGCAGAACCTGACGGGAGCGTCTCCTGACCGGTACTCCTCCCCAGGACAGAAGCAGAACTCAGTCATTGCTAACCAGCAGTCAGTCCAGCTCTCCAGTCTCATGTCCAGCAGTTTAGCTCAAACCTATATCACCTCCCAGACCCAGTCACATCCCCCCCATTCAACCTCAGACAAACACTCCCCACTTTACGAGACTCTCCCTTCCCTCTCCAGCCAGTCTGACAATGTGGCTTCTGTTAGTCAGACTCTTGTTTACTCCTCAAGTCCCGGGCTTAGCCAGGAGCAGGAGATCCAGTATGGAGCCCAGGTTCAGGGCTTGTGTCAGAATCTCTCTGAGAACTACCCCACATCACACTCTCAGGGGCAAGCTTTAGTGACTCAGAGCTACGCCACAGGACAATCCCTTAACCTTAACTCATCGTACCCAACCACATGTGTGCAGAGTCTGCCCACATCAAATTCTTCACAGGACTACACCCTCATGCAAGCCTCAGTGGGAGGTAAAACGCATGGCACGCTATCCCAGCAGCACACACAGCCCCATAAATATGTTTTGTCTGCACCATTGCCTGCCTACTCTTTAACTTCTCAAGCCTTACAAAACAACATCAGATCCTCAATACAGGACATAAAGCCAACTTATGGCAAACAGAAACCTGGAGAGCTTCCAATCCAGGACATAGATGCTCTCCAGCAGGCATCAATGGAGGCCTCTGCTGCAGCTAGCAATATGTCTGCTCACAACAATGTCATCTATGTAGTTTCAAAAATGGACGATCATCACAAAACACAAAGCGTAATCCGAAGCAACTCGCGTTCTGATGATCAGATCATGGTACTGGGTCACACAAACGCATCACAGGTTAAAGATGAAAGGATGGGTTCTCTGAGCCAACAGCACATTCATCTAAGCAGTGCCAATGGTCAGGACACTACCAACACAAAAACGACAAACTCCAGTATCATATCTTCACATTTACACCTTAGCTCGGAACAGCTAAAGCAGCACACCTCTTTTCAACTGAAGTCTCCTGAGCAAAACCACCAGAATCATTCTCAGTCCCAGAGCCCAATAGCCCACCCCCAATATATCACCGTCCCCAGCACTCAGGTTTTTCTCGAGCCCAACCAGATGATTCTGCTCCAGCAGCCCCTTGTCCATCATAGTCAAAACTCTTCAAAGGTGCTATCAGTGCAAGGTATCCAACAAGCTCAAGATCTAGGCCCTGTTCATGTCCAGTATCTGCAGATGGGCAGAGAACTAATGGGTCAAGGCATCACTGAAACCCAGAGGCAGCAGGGCACAGTAGAGTCCGAACAAGGATGCTCTGATTCCTCTAAACATCACTACAGCCATTCAAACCAGCAGCCACATGATGCCAAAAACCACTTCGCTCTGAACTCCATTTGCTTCCCAGACTCAATGCTTCTTGCAGATGACAGAACTATTTTGTCAAATGTCGATGATATCCTCGCCGCTACGGTGGCAGCCTGTGGCGTCGCACCCCAAGACTTTGTCAAAGCGACATCCTCTGCTGAGGCGGAATTGGCAGTGATGGCAAGACCCATTGATTCTAAAGGTCACTACCAGACCGTAGATATAAGGCACATGTCACCTAGTTTCTCCTCAGCACAACAGTCAATCATGACCAACACTAGCTCCCACAACATGACTATGACACTAAATGGAGTTCGGATGACCACAGACTGCCACGGTCAGCCTGTGCACCACAACAACAGTTCTGAACTTGACACAAATGGAGATGGGGGAGGCTCTGAGAATGACTTTCACTTAGCTGGGCAGGTGTATGACCCCCAAAGTTTCCAGAGTAGAGTCAAAGGGAATGCAAAAAAAACAGAGGACAGCCTCATGGAAAGCTCAGGGGGTGAAGAGTTTCCCAAAAAGAAGGCTCGCTCTAAGTCCCTCACCAAACCAGGTGGTTCTGAGGAGGACGGTGGACAGGCCAGACCAGCGAAGCGTGGCGGGCAGACAAAGCGTCAGAACTCCAGGGGTAGTGACGCCAGCTCACCATCTGCTTCACAAGGTGTGTTTGATGGTTGTCCGCAGCAGGAGAGAATCAGACAGAAGATCCGTGAAGTGGAAGAGAAACAGCCCGAGGTCAAAACTGGATTCATAGGCTCTTTCCTGGACTTCATCAAATCAGGCCCCAAACAGCAATACTCTCCAAATCCTACGCGGACTACCAGTCGCCCGAGAAAGCCCTGCACCTCCTCCTCCTCTTCCTCCTCCTCCACCTCCAACAAACCACCGCTGTGTGCTTTACCTTCTTTGCCTCCCAAACTACAGACTCTGCCCGTGATAACTCAGGAGAGCCCAGGTGTGAGCTCCCATCAGAAACGTCTGGAGGAAGATCTGCAGAAGAACCTGGAGACTCTGCCATCCTTCAGCTCGGATGAGGAGGAGAACACTGGGAAGAACCAGGCCCTGAGGAACAGCATCAGCTCAGCACTCTCCGCTCTGGATGAGTCTTCAGATCGGAAATCCAGGCCAGGTAATAATACGCTGCTTAAGCTTGTCAGGAGCTGCCAATATTTATAACATGCATTAACAATCTTTTATATTATTATCCCTCCATTTTATTTCTGATTATAATGTATTTTTAAATACAATTTTGAAAATGATAACAAATCCTAAAAGTAACTTGAGTCTAGACTTAGAATTGCCTATTATGCCAAACAGTCAGGACCATAAATGTGTATATGAAATAGACCTAACAAATATCAAAGATAAACTAATAAATCTTAGTTTTGCGGGACGTGACAAGCAAAAGTACTTTACCTGATAAATTACCTAAAAAAAAAAAAAAAAGAAATACATTTTTTTTTTTTTTTTTCTGTCTTTCCTGTTATACTTCCCTGTGTGATAACGTGCACAAATGTAAAACTGGGTAACAGTATTCTTTGCTGTGCTGTTATTGGAACTTCATCATACCCGAGTTTTCTTTTGGTACGTTTTCTGAATAAATGCTGTCTGAAATCTTTTGATTTATTGTACATAAAAGGGGTATAGTTACGTTTTTCATGTTACTTTCTGAAAATTATTTTCTCCAATACATTCATATATTTGCAACTCTTCTCTAGATGACCACATGCCTGGTCCGATGATGAAGCCAGACCAAGTTGCCACCATGCCCCTCACCGTCCCGCTGACCTGTTTGTCGCGGGTTACCATTCCTATACAGACAGCAACTGCTTTGTCGTTAGGGAATGTGTTTGTGGCCAAAGAGGAGATTAAACAGACCCCACTGGGACAGCTAGCTGTGGAGCTGATGAGTGTGGCCATCGAGGGGCTGACTGACGAGGAGCTGTCAGACAGCGGGGGGGAGGGCATGTACCGGGAGAGAGACGAGTTTGTCGTCAGGAACGAGGATATCGAAAACTTGAAGGTAAGGCCTTTGGAAAACATGAGCTGTAAATGAATGTTTGTGAACATGAATATTGATGTTCAGCAGCATTTGGGATAGTCGTGCCACATCTTTTGTTTACTTGTAGTTAAACATTTATTATTAAATGTTTCTCTTAAACTGATACTCCATGCTGAACGATGCTCTACACTGTGTTTTGTGAATGTTTCCAGGTGACAATGAGATCAGGCAGCGAGCCTCCAGCCATCTGGAAAGTCCAGAAGGCTCTGCTGCAGAAATTTGTGCCGGAGTTGAGGGATGGAAAGAGAGTCTTCTCAGCCACCAACAGTGTAAGTTAAAGCAGACTCACCAATAGACATGTGTGCGTTCAGGAGTATTAAATCATTCTAAAATGTTTCTTTATACTGCGCCAGGTAACATGTTGTTTTTCTTTGTGTGTAGTATCTTGGGTACTTTGGTGACGCCAAAACGATGTACCAGAGGGTGTATGTGAAGTTCTTGGACACAGTCAACAAAAGGGAGTATGTACGAGTTTGTAGTCGGAAGCCACGCTGCAAGCCTATGAGCTCGCTAAGGTACGCTATGAGTACTGACTGATTTGATACTGTATTTTTTGTTTTAAAAAACGACTCTTCAGTGGTATTTCTTTATTTCATTCTGCCTCCCAGGGGTGTTCAGGTAAAAACTTTGCTGGGCTTGACAGCTGCCCCTCCCTCAGTCTCCCAAAGCCAAAAGCCTCGACCCAAACAACTGAAGCCCAGAGCAGAGCCCCCGCCTAAGAAGAGGAGGAAATGGAAGGAGGCGTTTTCCCCGGCTGCCTCTGGATCATCTGCAGATGAGGGTGGTGACGATGATGGTAAAGAAGCCTTTTAACTTATCTTGTTAAATCCATGTTGAATATAAGTTGAAAATATTGTAGTTCTTAATCTTACCCCCCCTCTCTCACTCTCACTCACACACACACACACACACACACACACACACACACACACACACACACACACACACACACACACACACACACACACACACACTCTTAGAGTTGAACCCTCCAGTGCCATTTGCTTCACGGCTTCTCAACACGCGAACCATGAAGGAGACATTCAGGAGCTTCGTGGAACTGCTCATCAGCATTGCCTTAGACGAGGATGTGATGACTGCTCTTGAGAGGGCAAATGGTGAGTGAATTGACTCTGTATTTCTCTCCACTGGTGTCTCCCTTCCCCTGCCTTGCAAATAGCATAAATGTTTGCCAAAAATGGTGGTGAGTCAGTATTACAGCTATGATAACTTACTAAATGGTCTTGTTTCAGATGAGTTGCTGCTGCCACCTATGAAAAGAGTGGATGAGATGATCACTGACAACAGGAAGCGCCTGCTTCACAAGCTGCACATAGGGCAGGTCCTAAAGGTTGGTGTGATTTTGGGCATGATTTTCACTTCAAAAGGCTTCGTCACAGTAAAAGTTAGAAACCTCACTATGTATTAAAGCCATTAAGGTCTTCATCAGGCAGAAATACATACTGTAATGATTTCCTCTAGAGCTCATGTTTTATACATGTCAGCAAGTAGACAGATGGTCATTGTTGATGAGTCAGTCACATGATCTGTGTAAACAGGTTAAGTCACATGACAGACTGTCTTGCAACAAGGGAACCACACATTAAAAATAATAACTCAATATTAGGTCAGAACAGCAATAAATTCATAAAGAAATATCGAAATCCTCTAAATATTTTGACAATAATTTACTAAACAAACGGGGAAGACTGCACGCTGTTTTTTTAAATACTCAAGAGCACCTTTTCCACTACCAAACAGCACTACAGCTGTTTGTGAATGCAGTGCACAAACCCAAGTCTCCCTCCCGTTGTGTCTTTAGACGGCCCTAGACGGCTTCCCAGAGATCTCAGTCGTGACTGAACTGAAGAAGGACAGGGAAACCCCGGCCTTTAAAGTGCGTCTCAGCGGGAGGGCCTACAACAAGAAAAGCCTGAAGCCCTACAAGATGCCCAACAAAGTGCCACAGGTGAGACTGGATACTGTTTTGGTCATATTCACTGTGCAGTTATATGTCCAGCAGAGGGCGCCGTGTCAGCATTTCACTCCTCTCTTCATTCTCCTGAGCACTGAAGCCACAGTGCCCTTTCCTTTGGCGATTTGATCTTAAAAAATAATGTTCAAATGTCCTTGAATAACATTGTGTGGATTTTCCCTTTTCTAGGAGTATACAGTGGACCAGCAGAAAACTCAGTGGTTCTCTCTGTACCACTCTCTGCAGCATTACAAGTACCACACGTACCTCATGTGTAAGGACGAGGTGAGATATGCGTCCTTGTGTATATGCCTACTTTTCTAACTTGTTCTGAATGTAATGATTTGACTAGGCTTAGAAGGTTTCCTTTTAGATTCTTAATATTCTGGTAAACTTTGCTCTATTAAGCTCTTTTATTAAAACATTTCTGTTTGTGTTCTGCACTCCAGATCGCGTCTCTGCAGGTGCAGACAGGACACTTGGGGCAGGAGGAGACTGTTCAGAGGTGTCTACAGAACGGAGCTTGGGTAGAGGGGCTCTTCGATCGCTTCGGAGAGTTAATAAATCAAGTGCAGCAGGCCTGCCGATGATCCCACCTTCGCAAGCTCAACTTTAAACAACCAAGTCCAACACTTAAAAACATGAGGATGCCTTCAGTTCAAAATGTCAGCAGATAAGGGTGGGGTTGGTCTCTCCTTTCAACCACAGAGAGATTTTTATCAGGGACCTGTCTTCTGACTTTTATAAAAGACGCTGGGATTCCTGTGGCTTAAAGTGGCAGCAGGGGAACAGCCGGACAGCAGAGAAGTCAAAAGTCCGATCCCAGCAGAAAGAAGAGACTTCATCAACGCAGGACAAAGACTTCGGTATTCGAAGTATTTTTGGACGACTTCCACATAATGCTTCTTCCCCTAGTCTTTGTAGGTTTGTGTAGTCACAAGCCCACTTTTTATGGGCCTTTTTCATAGATTTATGATGAGTTTTTAAATGTTTAATTTTGTAGTTAAATGCCAGATTATAACCAGTGAGTACTCACCAGATAGAAAGCAATCGGCATAGGAAGTAGAGCACAGCAAATAAAATGCAGAAATCCAATTGCCTACAGTTATAATAAGCCTTCGTCAATCATTGATAAGGAGGCTCGCATAATGAGAAGTTGATTTATTGTAAAAAAAAAAAAGGAAAAAAAATCTATATATATTATGCATAACCGTAGTTATATACCGTTTGTAAAATGTCCATTTTGTAATGGAGCGCCAACTTATATATAATGTACATTTTGTATAAAAGGAAAGGGGTGTGGGAACTGCAGCGATTCACTTAAGGAGGGATTTCTGTTCTGTATCTATAGTGAGGATTAACGTTTATGCTTCAAACACCCATTTGCTTTTAAGATGCAAGTCAGTGCTCCAGTACTGCTTTTTAAATGTCTTAATCAAATACTATGACGTTGACTTACCTGAGGGGAAAATGAAACAAGTTGTCTTTATACTCTTTTACAGACATAGGCCACATTTTATGACAAATAGATATATATTTTTCACAGAGGTAAATATTATGTTCTCATTACAATTTCTAAGACACTTTTTAATTGTTTTTTCACAATTTTCTAAAATTGACTTTTCAAGTTAATTTTATGCTATCAGAAATAATCTTGTTCTTTACAGATGCAGTTTGTAAATAAAGTGCCGTATGTATTAAATGACTGCTTTGTTATGTTCATCTCTGTGACCGTTTCATCCCCAAATAATTTTGGACTGGAGTTTGATTCAACAGATTAATAAAATGATGTAGTCTTAGTTCGGAGGGCTTTTCCTAATGTCATTACCATACTTTACACTTTCTGAACAGGAGTACAGTCTATCTGTGTGGATTATTTTATTTTGAAATACTTTCACTTGGAAGACAGTTTCTAATTTGAGCAATTAGAGAAGGACCTGGCAAGAGTGTTTGGTATAACAATAATAATAATACATTCACTCTATTACACAGACTCCAATTTAGTTGATGTTTTTTCATAGGGCATGTCTTAGATAGATTTGAGGGGTGATATTACCATCCTTCCTCGTTCTGTTATGATGTAAACACCTTGAAAAGCATCAACTTTGATTCCTGGGATCCCAGGAAAGCACAATAAAATCAGATTTGTGCTTTACTGGTTTTCTTCATATACTGATTCCTACTAAATACAACTGCTTGTTGGAGTGTGCACTTAAAGGTCCCCTATTATACTGTTTTTCATCAATATATTACAGGTCTCAGATACAAAACATGTCTCTGAAGTGTTTGGCTCCAAATACCAAACAGATCATTGCAGCATCCCATAATCCCCTCTGTTTCAGCCCTGTTCCAAAAGTGCTGATTCTCTGTCTGTTACTTTAGATGAAAAATAAGGAGCCACTCCCCTCTGAGAGATATTTGGTTAAAAAGAACACTGATGATCTAGTAGGAGATGCAGGTGATAAGGTGGGCTGGGGTTACCTTGGTTGGTGATTGGCTAATTACCAAAACGACGTTATGACATCAAGTGGCCAAAATCTGATCAGCTCATTTTCAGACACGTTTTAAATGGATCAGGACAAAAAGTGAGCAAATCTTTTTTCCTGAAACGTTCAGAATCTCTTTACACAGAGGGGACACATGTTTATGTATAAGACATGAAAAAGTGGATTTTGCACAATAGGTGACCTTTAATATTGGCTCATATTCTTTTGGGGGAAGGAACGTGTTGTGATGCTCGCCCGCCATGCTCTCACGACCAAACTATTTCCTGTGAAAGGCTGGCTGACTTTGTGTCGTCTGAGAGGCTCTTGAGCCTGTTGAATAAAATATGATTGTCCCGCCAGCCCAGCCACAATGGCAAATTACTGGCAGCCCCCAAACAACAAGAGTGTCTCTGTACTGCAGCTACAGCTCAGTGAGGGAAAGCTCTGTCCTCTGTCCTTTGGAGTTGCGGAGGACGCTCAGTCAAGCAAGCGTTTGAGATTCCAGTACGGGCACAACTGGTAGAGATAGATACTGAATGTGCTCTCCAGATGAGAAGCTTATGAATTTGTTATCTACTGCATTGTTCCATATGTAGGAGACGAATGAGAGGACGCTTGAGGCAGCGTGAGAATGTGAGAGGGACACAGTGACTGGCGGCTGTGTGTCGGATAAGACGGCTGAACTCTCTCTGCCTATTGGTTTGGGAAATGCCCTGCAGTATGGTGGTGTAGTTTAAAGAAGTTTTAACCAGCCACGTACGCACTTCCTGAACATCTGTATCTCTGCATTCGGTTGTGGTGGAGTAACATTTTAAGGCACTTTACTTTATTGTTACTTCTGATCGTTTATCATCCTATTCTGCTTCAGTTCGAACTTCAGAGGAAAACATTGCAGTTTTCACTCCACTACCTTTATTTAACAGGGTCCATTTTCTACAACTCTACACATCACACTACTAAAATATAAACAAACAATCTCTATGATAAGTTAAAAGAAAATAAACCAACATTTCTGGCTTGTTGTTCTTACCAAAAAGCACCTGGTCACTTACCAATTACATTTTTTACCATCTAAACTTCCTAATTGGTTTTATAAAAACAAATGTTTCAAGCTAATGAGGTCAATCTCAAAGATTTCAGTAAGCAAAAGCAAGATTATAGAGAGATTGGCCTTTGAAAACGTTTCAGTTTAGCTTTTTTTTCTTTCTTAACAAATTGTTGTTGAACCGATGTGCTCTGAACCATCAGAGTGATTATAATTTTACATTGTGGTATTCCTGTTTTAATTTCTTTGAAGGATCTGAGTACTGGGGGCACTTTTTTCCCATGTTACATTCGATCACTCAACAAAAACTTTGTATTTTCTTCTACTTTTTGTTGCTACTTCCTGGAGAGAATTCCTTTGTCATTATTATAACTGTAAACAAATGACGCCTTGCCTAACATTGCATGACCGATAAGTATGAAGGGGAAAGGAAATACAAAAGGTTTTCCGGGCACATGGAGAGAACCACAAGAGTAAATATTGCTTTGACCTTGTGGACCAGAATTTCTGATTATATTAAACTGAGTGCTCTCTCTTTCTCTCCCTCTCTTCCTCCTCTATCTCTCTCTTTCTCTGTCTATGTTTTCTGTGTTTGAGTAAAACAAGTTTCTCTCCACAGTGAAGTCTGCTGTGTGGCAAGTTTACAAAATACCAGCACATGAGACTGCAATGCATTCAGTTGAAGTTGCAAAACCAGTTTGGTCCTCAACCAAACATTTCTCAGCTGAACGCACTGAAGTACCTCTCTTTTAAGGTGTGTGTTTCCTTTTAATTCCATTTGCTTAAACATGACGTCTGTATAATTAAAAAGATAATCCCACATAATACAAAACAATGTCAGTATACACAGCACTTTGAAGCAAAAAAAAAAAAGTATCCTTATCTGATATGAATTAAGAGCTCAGATAGTTTGATGCCAGAAACTGACATCAATGTCAAATGTTTAACAAAAACAATTCTGTAAAGGGCGGGCTTAACTTTTGTGACTGAATGCAAACAAGATAAAATTCTGATGTGATATGCTTGTTTCATATCAGGGGAAGGGGGTTTCACTTGGGCAGCTATTAACTGGTGTTGCCATTAACCCTGCAGAAAAAAGGGTACCACTTTAAAATAAGACTACCCTTATAAAGGATTTACGAATAGTTTGTAATTAATTTATTAATTAGATTGTGAACACTTTATAAATCATTAATAAGCTTTTCTAAGACATGAGATAAACAGGGCAACTGTGACCGGTTGCTTGCCAAATAGTGAGCCCACATTTATCTGTACTGCTAAGCCTTATAGTGGCTACTTAGTTTACTATGTCTCTATTGAGTTGATTATCACTAGCCAATATAAGGCTTAGTCATCTTGCCAAATAGTGAGCCTGTGTTGATGTATGGAAAAACTATGTTATACCTCATTCACACCAACGGTGTTTCAGGGCCGGTTCGGAGCTGGAGCTTGAAAAGCACCGGGTTTTCCTCTTCACACCGCAGCGGAGCAGCCTCTTAGCTCCGGAATCCGGTTCGTTTCAAGCACCACAAATTGTCCGGCCAGAGCAAATGCACCACATACGTCACGCTTACGTCGAGGCGGGGGCACGGGCAGAGACAGATCAACTCCTGAACAACAACAAAAAGCCCGCGTTTTATCCAGTTTGTACACAACGATGGAGAAACTTAACAAGAGTTTCAGAGTTTCTGCCATAGACTGTATATATAAAGGTTTCTGCTCATGGTAAAGCAACGTGTCTGCGTGTTAAGGTGGAACCTGAGCATTCACGTCGATCACCTCTCATTATAAATCTATAAAACTATAAATATTAAACTTTACTTCACGTGTTACAAACCTGGGTGAAGGTTACAGTTCATTTAAATGAAAGATACAACGTTACTCCACACTCATGGTTCAGTCCACCTTAAGAAATAAGACCGACCTCGGAAGCAGTTGTGTTTTAAAAACAACTTTATTGACACGAGTACACTTTTTTATAAGAATATAACTAAACCACAGAAATGACTCCGGAAAAGCTGCAGATAGAGCCATAAGAAATGAATGCAACTGATTTCATCCGCGCGGTTTGGCTTTATGAAGCAGGCACGCAAACGGTTATGTCATGACGCAAACGATGACGCAACGACGCATTACCAGTCGGACTCTGGGCGGTGTGAAAAGAGCCAGAGATAAACCGAAGAACTGGTTCTGAACCTCAAAAGCTCTAGCACGGAGCTTGAACCGGAGTTGCGTTGGTGTGAATGAGGTAGAACTGGTTTATAAATGGTGCTTAATGATTAATAAAGTGTTTACAACCCTTTATGAATCCTTTATAAGGGTAGTCTTATTGTAAAGTGGTACCGAAAAATGCTTCTGATTAATGATTATGGATCTTCTCAACTCTGCTCTGCTTTTGTTTTCTTAATATATTACTTTAGGGGGCCTTTTCTTTTCTTTTATTAGACAGTGTACATAGAGAGATACAACAAAGGTCAACCAGACTTTAACCACAGATGTTGCAATGTAGTATACTCTGTGGTAAGCTCCTAAAACCCCTGAGAGCCACGGGGGCTTCCCTTTTTTATATTCTGAAAGGGGTACTCCAGGATTTACCTCTGCACTTCCATAAAGTTGGTGGGATCACAAGTGACAGATTTCCTAGTATGTCCCAAGCTCTAAAAAAACGTTGTTCTATATTTCCATAAGCAATAAAGCATCTTTCATTAGACCTCAACTACCTTTTAAATGCCCACATCTTTAAAATCCTCAAACCTCCAGTTTGTAAAGCAGGCAGGTCTTAAACCCAAGCCATTTTTATATTCTTCTTCTTTTTTCCTCTTCTTTAGACATTACATACTACACAAGGGGCTGCTCATACAGTTACACTCATGGTATTCACTCATGGTAAGACACATTCCTCTATGTCTATTCCGGACGTTATGAGGACATGCATGTTCACTGGTAATACATGTTTTATGATCACATAAACCCAAACATCACAATAATAACCATTTTCAACTTTCCTCTAAAAACAACAGACATATTAATCAACTGTAACATGGACTAAGTCATATTTCTTATGACGGGTCAACTGAAAATCATATGTGAAGTTTGTTATGTGATTGTCTTGATTGTCTCAGAGCTCTTGCTCAAGAGCAGATCAACAGTATGCAGAGGAGGAAGAAATGTACAATTCTGCTTTTCTTCACTTTGACGAGTTCTGTAATGAAACCGGTTTGCGTACCTCGCTCCATTGCACTTTACTTTTGTCTCCTGATGACTGTAGCTATCTTCTTTTTTGTTTACCAGCAAGCGACCAACAGTTTCAGGTTTTACAGTGTCAGCTTACTACTTTTCCATCGTCAGATGACACCTCAAGAAGGCATGCAGTGAGGTAGAGCCTCATTTAATAAGATATGTCTACACTACAGTCTGTGTGTTTACTCCATGCATGTTTGATGACAGTCTTCAGGCATTCAATTCTGCTGATGTAGTGCCTTTGTATAGGTTTTCTGATGAAGGGAAATAGTATCAGGGCACATTTGACACCCAAGGCACCTGTTGTTTGTGGTCCTAGTGGCGTGTTTGGTTTTTACTAAAGGACCGAGAAAACATCCCCATTCAATTTATTTCCCCTTTAAATCTCAATCATCACACCTGCTTCTCTGTCTCACGTGTTGAGTGCTGTTTGAAACCATGGGTCTTTATCAGATCAGATTTAGCCTACTTACAGTGTTGGTTTTCAAGGTGTGTCTTTATGAGTGAAAGGTTGTATGAAAACTACCTGGATTTTTAAGCATTTCCCATACATTGAAAGTATTTTGTTTTAATGTTTAGAATGATATCTTATAAAACAGTATTATATATTGTTCTGCAAATTGAATGTGGCTACTCTTGTAAACGACCAAAGCTTTCAGCTGATCAAATGAAACTGGTAGGTTCTTCACTTTTAACAGTTTCATCTCAGGAAGAAATGTCCTAATGTAAGAACAATATAGTTAATCTTTTTTGTTCAACTTCAAGGGAACAGTGTGAGGCTCATTATCCTGGTAGTTCCCGGGTAGGGCGGGGATTGGGACATGAATAATGTATCTCAGTGGGAGGGGACGGTTTCGGGGGTTGAGTGTGTTGAGTTGTGTGCGTCACGTTGTAAATTGAAAACCGAGGACATGGATTGAATGGCTGTTTCTACCGTCACTAGAGGAAGTTTTCATGAACCGATCAACAGGTAATACTGATTTTTATCACTTGTATCCGAAGGTAAATTCAGTGTCATGTTTAAAATAGCCTACTTTTGTTAACCCAAGAGTTTTGCTTAATTAGTACTGTAACCTGCTGTGATTTGATGTTGGGATAAATTAGAGTACATATAATTAGCCTACCTATAGAATTTTACTAAAACGATTAGTCTCCAATAAATGTGGGGTGCCATACAAGATCATGTATTTTACGCACACCGTGTTTGGCACTATTTATGTTATTTATTTTTGGAACATTTGGTCTAATGCTGCTCTAAATGTTTCGTCATTACATACTATGACAAGATATATAACAATTGGATATAATGTAGGCTATTCATCATTTAGGGTATGTTATTGGGCTACTGTCTTTATTAAGGTTTAACAAACCATTTATTTTGTAGATTTTCAACAACATTTGTATTCTTTGACATTTAGCGCTCAGTGCAGACTCAGCAGACTGTTTAACTTTAGACTGTGTTTGTGTTCAAACACCGGCAGAGCTGAGTTATTACGCGCGTGTGTATAGTCGGCATGCACAGGATATGAGGGTGCAAATACATACGGGCCAATATTCCTCCGTGCTTTGGCGTGATCACATTGTGCCCTGAGGTCTGATCGGTTAATCTCAAGCCTCAGCATGTTAGAGGAATGAAGGTACCTGCTGCCTCTGAAGGTGCCACGGAGCATTTTCCTCACCTGAATTATCAGACCTGAGCTTTGTATTTCTGGCAACAGTGCTCAAAAAATAACTTAATAGGGCTACTTTTTCTTTCCTGCCACCAGCTCAGGCTTTGAGAGTGGTGTTCCCAAAGGAGCATCCCCATGTGTTTACTGCGCTGCTCCCTTCGCGATTATTTACCTTCACTAATGTGTGCAAACACTCGGTGCACTGTTTTCCATGGCTGAATTGCAGCAGGTCATACTCTCTTTTGATCTTCCTACAGTCCATCTGTGGTTTTTTCTTTTGATAAAGAGGACTAAAGTCACAGGCAGTCTGGCGTCAGCTGTGCAAACTGAACTCAAATCTCAGCACAGCTCAAGCAACAAGAGGTGACAGCGCATAGCGAGGTTCCCAGGACTGCTCCGACCCACTATTGACCCTCATTTTGTCTCTTTTTAATAAGCATTAATGGATATTGATCAGATCCGGATTTATCCGGACTGTTAATCCAAGGACCCCTGATGGGATTCTCCAGATGGTCCTGCCCTAACTCCTAAATAGGATTTTATTCTGATAATGCAGTTTGTTTCTAACCAAAAAGTGCGTTTTTCCTGTGGTATTGTGTTAAGTGACTGATATTTACACGGAGATATCACATTTATTTTAAAGATATGTCTTGAAGCATTGAAAAACACATTTGAACATGAGCATGTGATATATCTCATGATTTCTATTATGCAAAACAAAAAAGCTCCTTTTCTTCCTTGAACAACTGCTGCTGCCCCAGTTGTTTTTCACTGAAATGCAAATCCCCAGCTCAGGACAGCTTCTTCTCCCCTGGGAGGGACACGCAGTTTGACATAGATTTGTCTCATTAATCAGCAGACCACCAAAATACACACCTTTTCTTGCTTTCTGTAAGCTGAGTGGGCGAACATCTGCTTTCTGCTGTTCCTAAGTGTTTCTGTTTTCACTTTGTTACAGATGGGCTTGTAACAGTATTTGTCATGTTGTGTTATCATAACATGGAGCCTGGTATGGTGCAGACAGCGCCTGATTTATAGCCCCTGGTCACAGTGAGCCTTTCAGATCCTCCCCTTACATTTGCTCAACAGGCCTTAAATGTGTCCTGTTGTGAGATTAAAGCCTCACTAACATCTCACTGAGGCAGATCTGCTTTCTTTCATCGGTCTGCTTTCGGTGGATATCACCAGAAGTCGTTTTCCCCCCAACAAAGACCCATCAAACACAGACGATGGAGTGTTGATTGTGGTGTCAGTGTTTGATCGCATTAATCATCTACTGATTTGAGTGTTAGTAACAAAGCAGCCCATCCAGTGGAAAATACAACAAGGACATATGAGGAAATCTATTGTGAGAGAAGGCTCACAATAAGATCATTGTCTTGTTTACTTGTGCGTGTCTATCACAGATGATGCCCTTTCTCTTTCTTATTGTTTTATATGCTGACTGACTACAGCATTTGGTTCTTAGGTATTAAACATCTGTGGAGTGAATTAGGAAGAAGCTTTTGAGCATTATACACACAGCATGCCTCAAAGGAGATTAGGGTTCGGTTCCTGCCCTCATGAGATGCATTGATTCTGGACCTTTTGCTGTTACACCCACATATAGTAACTTGAACACTGATTCTGTGAAAATACACAGAGGAGATAGAGGGTGTGTTTGGTAAAGACAGAAAGCACAAACCCTGTATTTTGTGAGAACATGCTCAGACAATAGTCAATTGTGGAATCACAAAATCGTAGTTTTTTTTACCGCATTCATAAAGATTTATTTTATTTCTTGATTTTTCTTGCAGTTTTTCCTCAAATAATCATACGGGTTATTAATATCATCCAATTAAATGATTAAATAAAGTAGTCAAGTGAAAATGGCGAACACCAAACCTAAACATGTTCAGTTTACCATTTAGTCAATCAAAGCAAATCCTCACAATTGAAAAGCTCTAACCAGCAAATGTTTGGACTTTTTGTTAGATTAATACTAATTGATTATGAAAAGTATTGTTGATGAAGTGTCTGTTGATTTACTCATTAATCAATCGACTAACTCTTCAGGCAGGAGTAGATTTTATAGTTACTCCAAGTGCATTTTTGCATTAACCTTTTGTCATTGCTTGGTTATCTTTGCCATTTGGGTAAAAACTGTGCAGCAATTAACCTCTTGTGAGCTGGCACCATGGCTGATTTAGGAGTTTATCACTTCCACTTGAGCCTTTATTTCCACACCCCTCATTGTCTTTCCCTCCCTCCCTCCATCCACTGACTCTCCTCTCCTCTTCCTCCATCAGCAACAAGCATGGCTGGGAATCCTTTCCGGGCCACCTTTATCTGGAGCAGCATCATCTCCAATCTCAACTCTCGGGTGGAGGTCAAGCGCCGGCGGCACAACCTCAAGTCCTACCCTGACTGCTTCCTGGGCTCAGAGGCCGTGGACGTGGTGCTGGCACACATCACGCTGAGCCGTTTCTTCGGTGACGAGGAGGTGCCGCGCTACAAGGCCGTCCGTCTCTGTCAGGCCCTCATGGACTCCAGGGCGTTTGAGCCTGTGGGCATTAAAGTATTTGGGAAGGAAAAGAAGACAGCTACATTTGAGGACAGTAGCTGCAGTTTGTACAAGTTCCTGAGCCCGGCAAACGTCTCTCCATCGTCTCTGACCAACACCAACTCTTACTCTACCAGCACCATCGAGAGCGGGTATGACTCACCGGGCATGAACAGGAACAAGAACAGTCCATCGCGTGAACGGTACAGACTCATGTCACAACATCTTTAGATCTAATTTTTGATTTGCTTTGTTCTCCTTCCTCCAGAGCTAATCTAGTATAGATTAAACAGGGCACCGCTGGAAACTAGTGAGGCATGACCTCTCTTAAAGTCTTATCATGCTGTCATCTCTTGATACTCTTACATTCCAATAACCCTCATTACCAATGTGCGGACATGAGTTGAAATACAGATTTAAATTAGCAAAATCAAAAAGACATAACAGATATAAATCCACAAGGCACTTTCCCTTATGTGCCCTTATAGTACCTAACCAAAGTCAACTGATCAAAATGATATAACTTGTTTGTTTATTATATAAAATCTGTAGATGTAAAAACTATTATTTATTCATCATAGGTTCTGTGCTTCTTGGCCATCGTCAAGTTAGGTGGTGAGTTCAGGAAGTTTCTGAGCCCAGACAAAAAATAGCTTGTCCCATACATAGCCATATTACACCACAATGTGTTACACATTTTAAATATAAACATTCTTTATTCATTGGTGAGCTGTAGACCAGAGCAGATTTTGTTACTGAAACTTGTTAGCTATTTCCCCTATTTTTCCGTACCCCGTGCTAAACTAAGCTAACTGGCTGGCCGTGGCTTCAAATGTACCGTATAGACATGACAATGATATCAAACATCTCCTCTAACTCGAAGCAAGAGAGTAAACCATTATATTATATTACTTTTGACTAACAAAAAGTTGATCCTGTTTACTTTGGGGCTGGAATTAAATTGCTCAGGAGGTTGTTGATCACGGTGTAAAGACAGACAGGCTTTATTGCCCCCGAGGTGCTAACACATGGCCTCTCTATTTTTGTGTTGCTGTGAGAGTGAAAGCTCATCACAAGAGAACAGGCATCGCTAATGGGAGACAAAAGATTCAGAGGAGCCATGTGCTCTAGTTTAAAGTGTTTTCTGCAACATGTTTCAAATCAAATGTGAAAGAAAATAATGTTAATGTCCTATTTAAGGTAAATCAGAAATTGTACAATGCTGGAAATAGAGCATTTATTTTACCGGAATCAATACTGCTGTTAATTGTGACTCAATCACAGTTACTATAAATCGTTTGCACCCTAATGCCACATTTGTTCCTGTGAATTGTCTATTCCCCCCCCCCAATCATTTTCACTGATTGCTGTTATTATGTGACTCTTCAGACTAGAGGTGCAGAGCTACTCCACCCACTCGCCTGTAAAATCAGACAAATCACTGGAGGACGTGCTGGAAAACCTCAACCTCAGCTCCACCATCACCCCTCAGATGATCAACCTCGGCCTCTCACAAGAGCGTAAGGAGTCTGACACCAATGACTTTGAAATTGCACCTTTTTTCCATGTAGCAAATGTTTAGTCACACTTCTCTGAGAACCTGACCCTAATGGCTTTTAACTGTGTGTTTTCACAGTTGTTGATGAGGTGTGGCAGCAGCAGGCGGTGTTCAGGCTGCTGCAGCTGATAGAGCTCCCTCTGTTGGAGAAGCTGTTGGATGGTAAAGAAGCATCGAGGCCTCCCCTGCACAGCATGGACAGCGACCCCGACCTGTTGTATACATCCAGCTACCTCGACCGAGAAGTTCTCAAGGCCTTCAGTGAAGCACAGTAAGCTCTCTCAAGCTTCTACATGTTCAAGCAAGTGTCATTTAACCCTCCAATCTATGTTTCTTAAGAGCTATCAATCCTAATCTACAGGTTGTATTACTCCTAACTGGCTGCTTTACAAACATGTGTTAATACAACCCATAACCACATTTGTATTTAGGGACTTTTTGTTGGTGTGTTGCCATGCTTTCTAACTTAAAGGAAGATTGAGCTTTACCAGATTTTAACCAGACCAATGACCAAATCCATGCTTATTGGGAGCAGTCAAGTTCTTTCTAAATCCCTGAGGGTCAACCGCTTATCTGACCTTCTTTTTTCAGTTGTTGCCTTCCCGCTCCCTCACTTTGACCAATCTGTGGGCAGTATTTAAAAGAACTCCCCTCTCTCCTCAGGGATGATGAGTGGCTGTCCGGAGCGGTGGACTGTCTGGAGTTCCTTCCCGATGATCTGGTGGTGGACGTTAGTCGAGGTTTGGCCGGGTGTGCCGATGACCTGCTGCGGTGTAAGAGTCTGCTCTACGAGGTCTTGGTTCAGCATTACAGAAACACGCAGCAGCCTCCTCTGCTCAGCAACCACGTGTTCGACATCCACTCCGGCATCTCGGAGCTACTTGGTAAGAGCAGATATTTTTGGACTCCTTTTGTTTGCATGAGGCTTGGTAATGCTTTCATGATGCATAAAGCTTTATTTATTTTTTCAGCTTTATTTATTTATCTTTTTTGTCTATCTTCTGACCAGATGCCACATGTTTTTCCTTTTAAATGACCCTCAACAATCTGTATCTACTCTTCTTCATTACATTTGAATTTTAATTAAAAAAGCAAACACTACTTTGCACACTTGTATAATGTATACAGAATCCTCTGTTTGTATTTTTTTCAAGTAGTTGGTTGGTTTATTATAGTGTATTCTTACTTATTCTGTATATTTTATCTAGTGTATTCTAGAGATACTCTAAAGATATATACTTTTCTACTTTTATTGTTTTTTTTATTTGATCTGACTCATGTTAACATGCTGCTGAAACCTATACAATACAATAACCTTTACAATTTGGGATCAATAAATCAGATTTAAACGTATTTGATCTTAAAGGCAGGTGTCATATGTTTCTGCCAATGCCGGTTTAATCAAAAGGACAAGCAAGCTCAGCATTTTAATCCTGCTATGTTTGTTTTTTTTGTCAGTGAATGGCAAGCAGGAGCAGGCTCTGGAGGCTCTGCAGCTGAGCCTGAAGCTGCAGGACTCTCGCAGCAGGGAGGAGCTACGCCGGCTCCTGAGATTCATGGCTGTCGCAGCCAAATCCCAGGAGGTCAAACTGCACAAAGAGGTGAGTGCTTGTGGGCCTCTCGCATGAGTCAGAACATGCGTATGTTTGAGCTTTGTTAACGCTTAATATTTGTCTTTCAGATTGAGAACAGAATGGCGGTGAAAAGGTCTTTCTCGAGTGCCATCGTCTACAGCAAAAGACTCTCCAAAGGAAAGGTGGCCTTGATGGTTCTGTTCATGATGGATAAGCACTGCGATCTGTTCAAGGTTAGTAATCCTCATTTATATTTGAGCCTGTTTGCATCTGATTTTGTTGGAGGGATGAAACAATCAGCATAGAAACGTCAGATATTATTTAAAAGATCATTCCTGAATCAGATGTATCTGTGACTGTTTGCGAAACTTTGTGTCTGATGCTGCTTTCTTTTCCACCAGATCCCTGTTTCATTACACAAAATGGTCAGTGACAGAATAATAAATATTGTAAAAGGCAAGGATCCAGAAGTGACAACAGGTTTGTTGATTTTCCTTGTTTATATATTTATTGTTTACAACATAAAAGCCAAAAGTATAAAACGTGAAAACACTTTGCCTTGGTACGAATAAATTAGACCTAATTTCTGTTTTTCACTATCTCTTTTTATAGGATCGTCACACTGCACAAGAGTGAGCGCTATGGCCTACTCGGAAAATGCACAAAAAACCACTAAGGAGGAACTTTGGTCCTTACTCCGCACTGTCCACGAGAACCCAAAACTCTCCTCTAAAGAAAAGAGACGGCTGCTTGGACAGTTTTACAAAGGCCACCCTGAGCTTTTTGTTCAGTACTTTGGAAATAGATTGTCCAATCACGTGTTGCTACAGTGATATTTGTCAGTTTAACAATTTATGTATAATTATGTAAAAAATACGTACATTAAAGAAGCTAATGTGATTTAAATGACATGCAGATGTGCAGTTAGTACATGGATTATATTTGCTAGTATGTAAATAGTTTAGACTACTGAAAGAAATGTGAATTTTCAAATGTGGAGACTCGCAATAAGCTACGACAATTAAGGACATATTTCATTTCTTAGACATTTTCTTTGGTGCAGGACACTAACATGAAATGTCCTTGTCAGTTATTTATGTGTCTGCAGTGTGTCTTGACGGCATTCAGGCTGCATATATCCCTTTTAAATGGATGTATTCTGTGTGTTATAGTGCAATAGGAACAGTCTTAGCATGCAGATGTTCTGTTCATGTGGTTTCTCATACACAATGTGATGCACAGTAGAGTTATGTCTCAAACGGAAATTTGAACCTGGAAATTTGAAAGTCTGATGTATCAAAAAGTCAGAGGGATTTATCTGAATCAGCCCTCTGGGTTTATGTGTTGCAACTCTCAGAAAAACAGATGTTTGTATTTTTTATTTTTGTATTTAAACCTTATCCACGTTTTAGTGGTATCTTTAGGGTTCTGTTTTGACAAAGGTTTATGTATTCCTTATAATCAGATGAGGAAATTACATCCACATTTCCAAGTGACGAACTCATCCCCGGACTAAGTTTTAAACCACTCACATCTTGTTTGTATTTTGTAAATCTTAATAAAATTCATCTAGAATTGTCAAACATTCAAACATGTACATTGCACCTTTTCAATGCAGACAAAAGCATTTTTATTCTGAAAGATAACAAAAGGGAATTGGTAAATCGAATCATTTATAAATACAACAAAACATTTTTTCACATCTGAGGCAGTCTCTAGTACAGTCTTCTCAAACTTTTTTCAGTAATGTCCCCCTTTGAAACATTTTCTCAGCCAAGTACCCCCTGACCGACCCCAGACATTTTTGACAGAAAAAGCCTATATAAATAATTACAATATAGTGATGTTCCATCAGCGTTTGATTTATTAACACCTTAATGCATGAATTACAACAAACTAAGGCTATTTTCATCTTTATGCATGAAAAAAAAGATTTTTCCAAGGAGTTTTTCAATTGAATTAATATATGTTTAACAAACCAATGAACAAAATGATATATTATTAAAAACCATAAATACAATACACAAATGTAACATGTTTATATGAGGACCCCCTTAGTGGTTCTAGGAATATTTTATATAAAATTGTGTTTTCTATTTAACTTATTGTACTAAGATTATTTTTGTAATCATGCATGGTATTTTTTTAATTAACCTTTTTATTTTGTTTACCTCACGTACCCCCTGCAGTACCCCAACGTACCCCTATGGGTCCGCGTACCCCCATTTGAGAATCACTGCTCTAGTACACCGTGTCCATTCTTACTTGACTGAACACGGGCCTTGCCTAGAGCTTTTCCTGTTAATACCTGACATAAAGTATCCTACCTTTACGTTTAAACAGAGTTACATAATTGTGAAATCTAGGGCTGTTTAATGCTATTGAAGTTTCCAGTTGAAAAACCTGTGAAATTGTGTTTTATATAAGATACAAATATTTGTATCGGTAACATTTTAAGGAAGGTATTTCTGCAATGTGGAGTTCACCTAACTGTTTCTCATACGTTAATGTTTAAATACGAAACAAATAGGGTTTCAGCTCAACACCTCAAGAGTCCTGTTGAAATATCAATTCAAATATGGAAATGAGCGGTGCTTTCCTTTCCGAGACTTTGGATAAAACATTGTTTACAATTTACATTAAACACACCTTTAGTGCTAGATAGAAAAATCACTAACTCTTAACAAGTTTGATTTACATTTCTCTAGCTGTAATGGCTTTTTCAAATTCACAGCTAACGTGAAAATGAGAAACGGCCAACAAGCATCTCTTTGAGGTAGTTTTGATGGGGTGCCCTACTATAGCTATAACATTTATCATTCAGAAGATATTCAATACAAACACATGAAGACAATGTTAGACTTTCTTTCTGAGCAGTAGAAAGACTCAAATTGTTCAAATGTACAATATGTTGTTAATATTGCAAGAGGAGTGGTGTTCAGTTTATTCCAGTGTAACCTGTGCACAGACTCAACTAGGCTGCCAAACACTCAGAACAAAGGCTTTGCAAGGCAGACAAATAATGATGTCATCAGGTCAATGTGAAAATAAGCAGCTGGCTGACATTGAAGAGTTCACTGAATACGATATGTTCTCCAATAAAGTAATAGTTTTTCTCAAGTAACGGACTGTCTGGAAATACGCATTAATAATGTAAAGCTGAAAGTAAAGATTTAAGTTTGTATCACAAAAATGATGATCTAAGTGTCAAAAGCTGCCCTCTAGTGGAAGGCCTGGCATGAGCTGGCTAAAAAAGAAGTCTTGATAAAATGCGCAGTCAGTTTAAAAAACAGCAATAAAGCATAAAGCATCAGTTTAAGTAAGTGAAATAAAAAGCAAATCGGTTTAATTCTTTTCCATTTTTATTGAAAGGAATTTCGTTTTTTCTCCAGTTATCTAAAAAAAAGCTTGATTCCACCTTCCCTATCACCGGAACATCACAAGGCCAAAACTGAACTGTGTGCCAAAATTCCTCGTGAATTAAAAATTTTGTACAGTATAATGATCAGTCTTTAAAAATAAAAACTGTTAACAAAAAAAGCCACGAGAACACTCAGGTATACATACTGTGTGTATGTCTGTGAGTGTGTGTGTGTATGTATGCTTGTCTTCTGTACAGAGATAAATGATGTATAATCTGTCAGACACTGGACATGAACATTTAGCCGATGTTGCCACCTGTAAAGATTACATTCTCGAAGGGTTTAGTGTGTGTGTTTCAGTTGGTTTATCGAATCCTCTTCTGTTGGCGTGCGCGGTAGATGTCGTGAATGGGTGGAGCCACAGCTCCTTTGTCATCCTCCTCGTCGGAGTCTGCGTTAGGCCTCTTCAGTGACTTGGCAACAGCATGGTTCTCCATGGAGCCATTGCCCTCCCCTCCTGCATCTGGCAGTTTACCAGTGATCAGCTCTACAGCAGCATCAACAGCTAAAGAGACAGAAAACACATCAGTAACATGTCACATGAGGGGAATTACAACACATTTTCTGCCAATTCATTTAAAAGCTGTTAAGATATTTCACTCTGGATCCAAGTGTTTCATCACTGGATGACCGCCCACACATCTGACGGACATTTTCTTCAGCAGTGTGTCTACAAATAGAACTAGTCTGGATTCACCAAAAGACCGGACTTACTCTCAGGAAGTGTGCATCTCCTGAATAATTCCATCATCTCATCCACTTGAACAAAGGGTCCCTGCAGTGAAAAAAATAAATAATCAAAAACGTATTGCATTACAGTATATTAGAAAAGCTCCTTTCATCTAGTATCCATTTGCAGTAAATATGAGCTAAACAGTATTAAACTGCTGCTACTCACAGTGAAGCACGTAGGCGGAGGAAGCAGCTTCATTAGGACAACAGCAGCTGGGGGGATTGGGAAAACTCCTCCTGGGACAGGGTGTAAACCTGGAGCTGTGGGGGGGGGGGGGGGTGAACACAAGAGGCTACATCAAAAAGGGATCCTTTTATGTGAAACATTACTGTAACAGAGACAGTGTGACGTAATTCTTCATCACAGAGCTTCCCTGATTTGTTACTACATCAATAGGCTACGTACGAGCGAGGTGACGTGGCTGGAAGGGAATCATCTGGTTGGTGTCAGGTTTGGGGTACTCAGGTTTACGATCAGCGTCATCCTTTTGTGCCGGCGTAGAGGGCGTCACCACGGTTTCTGGTAGCAGCGCTGCCAGTTTGGCACGAGAAACATCCTACAAACACATAGGGGAAACAGTTTGAATATGAGTTGAAGGAAAAGCCTCTATATAAGCCTTTATTCATTAGTAAAACTGCTCTAACAGCAAAATATAGCATGTTTAGTAACTTATAAAAGCCAAATACACACCTTGTATCCGAGGGCCTTGAGTTCACTAGCAGAGCAGGGATACAGGTCCATGAACTTGTATCTATCTACAAGCAAGGCTGTTTCTTTGCCCTCATACTCGTCTTTGAAGGCAGTGAAACGCCTGCGCTCCACTTTCAGGATACTGGCCAGGTCTCCTATGTTGCTCTCAAAGGCCAGAAACCGAGCCCAGATCTCACTGAAGGATGAAGGAAAACTAAAATTAACAATCAAATGTCTTCAGAGGTATTTAGGATTATTCAACTTGAATACTTTCACAAAATGTAATCATTATTTGACGTTACCCTGATTTTTCTGCTGACAAGCTTCCTGATGTGAGGACACGTTCAAACAGGACCCTTGTGTTGTTATCCTCTGGAGACCGAAACAGCAAAGGAAGAAAGAAAAACAACAGGTTTAGACATTTATATAATATAACTATGATATTTAAAAGGAGAAATATTGGATTTCAAATGCTGAAACCAGGACATTACTAACTGCTCCTTGCACTATATCACTGGATTAGTAGAACAGACTTTATTCCTTACACTTAACCTACCATTAAGATGTGAGAGGTAATCAATGTATGCCAGGATGTACTCTGGAATGTCACCGTATTTCTTCAAACCAAGCTCAAAGATCTTGAAGGCCACTGATTTATCCTGTTGGAAAAAGACGAAAAATGGTTCAACCAAATCATTTTTTTATTTAAAATGAATTGAGTCACCAGGTATATACTCAACATGAGATTATGTGTACTTACCTTGCTGCAGTAGTACTCCATCAGTGCTGCAGTCACATACACATGGTGACGTGTGCGCAGATCCTCTCGGGCCTTTTTGAAGATGGTGCGACCCGACTTGATGCCCTCCGCCCTCCTGGCAAACTTCATGTACTGAATGTAGACCAGCGTGGGGTCGATGTCCTCGATGGCCACCAGTTTGTTGTAGATGCCGTGAACTTTCTCGTACTTCATGCGGCTCTATGAGGAAAGCAGAAGATATACGCTGATGAGGCTTCCAGTTTCTTACTGTGACCGATCTCAATTTGTGCTGAGTGGACCCTCACCTCTTCATAGTCGGCAAATGCGAAGTAAAGCAGCATGTTCTTCTTCAGAAGAGTCCCGATGGCACGTTCATAGATGTTAGCAGCCTCGTCACTAAACAGCTTTGAATTATTCATGTCCTGCAAGAAAAGAGTTTAGAGAATTATAGGAGTCTTTCGAGATGTACTGAAGAACACTAAACAGTGGGAAAGGTTTTTTAAACTTCTTACCCCTTTCTCTGCCAGCAGTTTGCTGGACTGCTCCAGGTACTGTGCTGCCTCGTACCAGACGTCAGGATGGTGGCCCAGCACCAGCAGGCACTGCTCATAGGCAAACATCACTGCAACACACAATGGTGATTGACTTTAAATTCATAAATTAAGATTCTAAAGCAGGGGTGTCACTCAAGGCCCGCGGCCAAATCATTTTATGTGGCCCGCAAGCGCTTGCAAATAATACAATACGTTTATTATACGGTTACATGACGCTTTACAGAAGTACGTTGCCCATAACCACAATGCATCTCATTTTGTGACATGTTATTGACAATTATTTGCCCTAGACTTCTGCTTTCAGACGTAGTTAATTATGAAGTTATTACCTTATAATAATCCAATGCAGAGGCAATAATGTAATATAATACATTATTTTATATATATTTATATAATCTTAAAGTTGCAACCATAATGCTGATGTGGCCCATGATGAAATTGAGTTTGACACCCCTGTTCATAAGTGTCAACCTACGCCCTCTAGTGGTGCTTACCTACAGGAGAGAAGCTTCATACATAACTTACCTCCATTGACTGATGCTCAGGACATTATTAAAATGGTATAGCAGTGTGATTACTGGAATCACAGGCCCCAGCGCATATACAGCAGGGATTTTAACTGCCATCACAACACATCCTAACAGTGATAAGTCACCTCTCTTTGTGATGAGGGTCTGGTCTTCTGTGCGCAGTGGGTTGCTTTTTTCCCACTGGATGTACTTCTTCCACATGTCCACTTGCTGGGATTCCTGAGGGGAGTTCTGGGGAGGTACTGAGGGGGCGTTCCTGTCCAACCCCTTCATCACAGTCTCATATTCCTAATTTAAATAAACCATGCAACAAATGTATTATTTGTTTTAACAAAGACAGCACTAGGATTCTAAAGAGGTTTTTGCATTTGACACTTTTTCTCACCTTTGCAACTCTTCTGGCATTCATGTAGTCCCTACTCCGGTCCTCAATCATCTTTTTGGCCAGGTGTACATTGATGCCCTGTTCATGAAATAGACGGGTCAGTCCAGTACTCCATTACTCTCACATTGTAACAGCTAATTGTCCATATGAGTGAACATCCAGAAGTAGACAGATGACTGGGTGTGTCACTCACCTCCTCATATTTGCTATAATCTCTCCAGAGCTGCTCGATGTTGATCATGGGGTTCACACAGCCCCTCTGGTACACCCTCCGTACGGCAGTGATGCGCTGGTTCTCTGCATATGAGCCCACAGCCTCACTAATGGACACAAGTCAAAAACTGTCAACATTAAGGAATTTGCTAAGGCAGTTTAGATAGTTTCACAATATTAGAGGAGAAGCACTTACACTCCTTTGAGGAAGTTTATGTAGTCCACCCAAATCTGAGGAGAGGAAGGGATAGCTGTTAGGTGACAGTTGCTAAGAGAAATGTATATAAGGTACTAATAAATCGCTCAATCTGTGTACCTGATAAGACATGATTTCCATGCCGATTTTATCTAATGCGAAGTCGTACGCTTGGGCCATCTTCTCTCTGAGGGTAAAAAGAGAAGTAGTTTGTATCTTTCAGTACAGCAGTATGTAAATATACTTAAATCAACTATGTAGGTTGTTGTCTTACTTGTAAGTGGGCAGCTTTCCTTTGGTCTCTCGAACATATGAGAGGTAACATTTCCACAGGTCGATGTGCAAGACTTTCATTAGGCATCTCTGAAACAACTACATGGGGCAAGATGAAAAAAAGTACAATAGACAGAAACATCTTTACTGTATATTCCACTTAAAAACCACTGGTCTTCAGTGTTTCATTCCTTTGGCTTTATAAACCCATTTTCAAAACTAGCATGCGGATCATCAGTGGCATATCCCATGTAGGAGGATTAAGAGAGAAGCGAGTTTTACTCCAGCCCGGATTAAGACCGGGGGGTTTTATTCAGCAGTGTTGCCGAGGTTATTCTGTTTCATTAGGCTGGCCTCGGATGTGCCCTACATTTCAGTGAGCTCCTTCAAACTCATATTAATATACCATCATTTGAAGCTGGTTTGCAGGATGTGTTTTGTGCAGGATTCTTACTGTGTTGAATTTAGAGACGAAATATGATCAGGATCAACTATTAATGAGTGGGAAACCAGTAAAAAGGGAGAAAGCAGATTCCATTCAATGCAGTCACAGTTAAATAAATACACATTTAAATCAGTTATCCAAAAAACGGTGTTTCAAAAATAATTGGGAAACAATTAAAAGATTAGAGCTATGGTATAGAAGGTACACAATAATAGCGTTGATTCAACAAAGGCTGCAAAGCGGTTCATTTTCATAACATTTTCTATTTTGCCATTTACACTTACTTTGCGGAATCAAAGTATGTGCATTTACATGTATGTTTTAGATATGTCAGAATAGTTTTGAATGGACATTATAATAGTGCAAAAATAATTGCAGTATTAACAGCTGAACTAAACGACTGTCAAAAGTCAGCACACGTCAGCTTCCAGGACTGAGATGGACACTTACCTTTTCTACCTTGTCATAGTTTTTAGCCTTGATCTGAAAACAAGAGTGTAAATGCAATGTTAATTCACAAGCGTCCTCTACTTTTATGGCTTGCAAGAAACATGCATTCATGCAAATGTGACCACAAACAGACACACACATACACGGGACCACTAAGATCAACAAAGTGAATTCCACACAAGGACAAATTATTTGTAAAAAGGGGTTTATTTTCTTTGTAGATTGCACCACATAACCCATAAATAAAACAACGATAACATGTTACAGAATAAATCCAGACAAAATGTGGATACAAAGAAAAGAGGGGAGCTATTTATGATGTTTCTCTGGTGTGCTCCAGGTGGGTAGACCTATCCCCTCACATTGTTATGCTTTGTATGTTTACAAAGATGAACCTCTCCATTAAACCATCCTTAAATTGAAATAATAGTTAATATGGAAAATAAGTACCCCCAAGGCAGGGGGGAGTGTGTACTGTTGTCAGATGCCTGTTATATGACAGAGTAAAAGTCAAAGTGTATCAAATCGCATTTGTCTAGGTTCTAAAATAAATGGCTACACTGAGGCCTACAGAATTCTGTCGTGAATATTCACTTAATGATATCGGTGATCATCAAACTGAATCTCACACCGACCTGCTGTAACTAAATAAATAATACAAAATTATGTTATCTGGGGTGGGGGGGGCTGTTGCCTGTTGAGATGCATTCTAGAGATGGTGATAGCAACGTAGCCGGTTGGTGCCCCCCCCCCCCCCCCCTCTTGTATCCTGTAACCTTTCAATTCTCAAATATGAAATAAAAGGCCCTAAACACTGTATTCAAATTAATATTGAATGTACAAAACATGCAAAATGGGACAATTCAAGGTGTTAGGTCATTTTGTTTTTTGGAACCAATGATCTAAGAAATGCAACACCCGAATCTGAGGTGTTGCATGCATTTCACACAAATGGCCAACTAAATCTGTTGTTCAACACCAAAAAAAACACGGTTCAGTCTTTTAACTGGATCTATAAATTGATGTTTTCTAAGGAATCAAATTGCTCAAGCTGGATTTTTTTTGCAGTGTGCCTTAAGGGTAACTCCCCAAAAAGAGAATGACCTACATGACTCATGAAGGCACTGCATCACCACATCGGACACATTTAGCTCTCACCTTCACTTTAACACAGATTAAGCAAATGTGAATCTCTAACAGTAAAAGAGAAACAAGAGCAGTGTTTGGAACATGCATCCAAAGGGATTATTTTTTGCCAGGAAATCAAGTATTTCCCCTTAAACCTTTCAAATAGTATGCAATGCCTAAGATGAAGAATATGAGATCTAAAATTCTATAATGGTTTCTTAGGACAAACAAAACCGATCATGCCTAAATGCAAGACTTTTGAGCTTTTCAAGATGTGGTTGAAGTGAAGGGGTAAACCCTGGGTTACAGAATTAGAAATCTTCTTCTGTTATCAGTTAAAGCTGAGCCTCTTGATGTGTCTCAATGTCACCCTTAAATAGATCAGCTACATAGTGTGCATGAGTCGGACTGCTGAGGTGGTTACCGTTCATCTAGATGCGTTTCCTGGTTGCTTTAAGAGTCTTTGGGATATAGGTAAATAATAGTCATAAAAACACACTAGAAAATAAAAACAACTGAAGACTTATATGATATTTTAAGCATTTTCACTACAGACTTACTTTTGGTTGAGCAAAGAAAGTTAACATGCTAAAAATGAAAAATAATAACTAAAATACTATTATGATCAAAATATCTCAGGTCAAACTATTTGTAAATTAGGGTAGGGTTTCTATCTTGGTTTTTGTATAATTTATTATAGTTGGACTGCTTTGGGGGATAAGAGTTATTCCACATACTAAATAAGGGATAATTTTTGATTTTTAATAAGCACCAGGAAATGAAAATGAGATGCAAACTATTGAAATGTACTGCCAACTCATGCTGCTGTTTGAAAACTACACTGTCTGCTTTTAAATCCTCAGCCAGAAACACACATGTAAATAAATAATTAACTTCATGCAAATTCAAATGTCTATTCTTTCATCTTCTACGCAAACATGCAGACATTATATTTTGAGTTGTGTTTTATGCTGAATTGTGGTTTGGAGTTAAGTGGGGAGAGGTGATAATAAATAGATAATAGAAATGTTATACTTTGCTATAAATAAATGAACATCATACATTTCTTTTTTGGTTTTAGGTGACTGAACTATTTGCATTTGAATGGTTGCTAGTTGTTTTTGGCCCACTATCCTCTTAAGTCTTTCTGGTCAAAAGTGTACTTTCTATTTGGTAGGAACATTACAAAAATAAACAAGTCTCCATTCACAGACAGATATCTAAAGCAGTGGTTCTCAAATGGGGGTACGCGGACCCCTAGGGGTACGTTGGAGTACTGCAGGGGGTACGTGAGACTTATTTTATGTTAATGAAAAAAAGAATGAATGCATTTAAACAAACTACTAATAGTAGATTAACTACTTTCTTCAAAAGTTTACAGTAATTCTGGATAATAAAATAAACGGGGATGCTCTCTTTTCCTCTCCCTCTCCTGACAGCTCGTCAGGCTCGTGCAGCTCGCTGAACCTGTAATAAGTGACCCGACAGTAAAGAATAAATATATGTACAACTATTTTAGCTTGTTCCAGAGTAGATGAAATAGCTAAGTGTGTTAGATCTAACTCTTAGTGTATTTTGCTAGGCTCAACGGTCCGTCACAGCGGACGGAGCTGTGATCATGCAGAGCTGCGTGTTCTCCGTCAGCAGCAGCTGATCTGATCTCTCTCTCGCCACTCGCGTTTATGTCCAAATCTATCAGATCTAGCTAGTGCTAGTTAATGATATGACTGCCTGCTTATCAAAGGACCTAAACGATAAGCGTTGCTTGGCAACGGCGTGTGGCCGCAAAGTATAGCATTATGCAATGTTAATGCTCTTTAACAAGGTTGTTGTTTTAATAAATCAGACACTGATGGTGCAGCACTGTACTGTACCTGTTTATATAGGCATTTTTTCCCTAACAATTTTTTTTGCGCTGATCAGGGTGTACTTGGCTGATTTTTTTTTCAAAGGGGGTACATTATTGAAAAAAGTTTGAGAACTACTGATCTAAAGTATACTAGCATATACTATCCTAATCACATGACACTTAAAAAGCCCCATTATTATATGTATTTTATTTTTGTTGCAAACATCAACACTGACATGACACAAATCACTCTAACATCATGGTGCTAAAATCAAACTATAGATGTACTAGCTGTTCCCATACTCCATGAATACTTCAGCACCCCCCCCCCCTCCAATGCAAACTATTTACAGTCAGAAGCTGCATATGTCAAAATATAATACATAATGTCTCTTGTCAGTGGACGTTGGATGCTTCACTAAAAAAAGATCTGGGTAATTATGAAAATTAAAAAATGCGTCACAATAAACTAAATATACTTGTTTTCCTCAAAATGAATATGGGTCTGTTGAAATGTATTTCATGTCTCATCTTCTGCATATTATTTAAGATCCACAAAGAAAAACATCCTTAGTAACTGCTCAGCTCTGCCTGTCAATAAGCCTGTCAACTTTGTAGAAGGGGGGAGTATGTTTATAGTATGGAGCGTGACACTGATGCTTTACTTGCACAGTGCCATCTGTAGGCTAGTTTAAATTAGTAAGGACTGTCTGGGAAGAAGCCTAGTCCATTTGGAAAAGGCAGTAATGTCTTCCTTTTCCAAATCATATCTATGAATTTCATTAAATATATCACACCAGGCCCTTTCTTGCACTGGGTAATTCAGGACTAGGGGTGAAGTTAAAGGGCATAGGAGGGGGCAGGGCTAGCTTCACAGAGGAGGGCAACCCCACAACAACAAACCACAACAACCTCAGCATACAGCAACATTCAACTCTGAGCATATGGGTAATCATCCCATAGTTACACACTGGACTTTAAACTAGAAGCTACATTCTGATGGTTGGTAATGCTGTTAAACTTTGTGCACACAATGTGTTGAACACAAACTGTGGCAGTCATCTGCAGAGGTGGATGGCATCAGAGAATGCACTTCACCGGGTTAGCAAAAAAAATGAAAAATGAATCATCCTATCAAGAGCTTGTTGCATAATAGCAAAACCTGTTGATGGCATCAAAGGAAATGAGACACTGGGGCGTATATTCAGGAGGATTGGGAAGAGATTTGTCAAAGAAAGAATGGGCCACACCATAAAATATTTGTTTATGAAATTACCCGAAAGAAATGACACAGGAGGCAATAAATTGACACGACAAGTGAATAAAAGGCTAATGCACTCCGATACCATTAAAATTGTTTTAATACTGTTGCAGACCAAACATGCAACAAATGCACTTTACCCCATTTAAATATGACCAAGAGAATATGTTTGTTTTTTTTATCCTGGGAACTAATTTCCCCTTTGTTTTAGTTTAAAATGCACAATTCTTAAGTGTTTAGTCAGAGCCTGATACATTAAAAATGCTTTTAAATCAAACTACATCTATGTTCAAAGGCAGGTATGCTTTGAACTGCCAATGTTTTTACTCATCACTTTTGACCATCTAAAATAAACCTAAGCTAAAAACTGGATTCGAACAATTTAGTCAGGCCTTGTTACTCAAAACAAGAATTGTGACTTTAAACTTCAGTTTAGAATGAGACATTTTGTTTGTGTGAAAATCACATTGTTGATCATGTTAGAAAAATCCCCAGCCATGCACACTAAAGAAAAGAAAAAGTATTAACCTCTGCTTCAATGAATAGTTTCCAGAATCGGCCAGAACTTGGGAACTGCGTGACAAGTCGCTCATATGTCTTCCTTGCTTTATCTATCGGTTGGTTCTAAAGAAGGAGAATGCATTTACATTCAATGCTATTGAACACATTTAAATCAACATATGGGAGAAAAAGATTAAGTGATTTGAATTTAACAAGACCTAACCCCTTTAACCCCCAACCCATATTCCCAGTTTGCTTAACCCCAGGAATACAACTCTGTGTCACTAAACCTGTGCTTCTCGAATCAGAATGCTCCATGCGTCAAGGTCATATGGGTTCTCTTCCAACTTCTTCTCTGCCTTCTTCACCTTCTCTGGAATATACTCTGGCGCTGCCTGGAAAAAAACACATAAGGCACATGGGGAAAGGGTTAAACTGCTGAACAGACATGCAGTGCACTGTGATGCTTGTGGTGAGGGCTGTAGGATGATCAATACAATTATTGGCTACGCCCCCTGCCGTGTTTGGTAGAACTATAGACGACATACCCATTGCAGCTAATTAAAGAGTTGAATATAGTTACAAACACAGAACACCATTTTCCCTCCCATTAGATAGCTAAAGTTAGCTCTTGAAAGCTGCCACAACTGAGAAGCATCTAGTACCATGAATGCGTTACACAGCCTACCTGGACATACATAAAAGTGTATATCAGGTTAACATGCAGTAAATGTTAAGTTAGCTAACGCGCAAACACTAGGCAACTAACGGTGGTAACTTAGCAACAATGCTACAATTAGCTAGCAAACACGGCGTACGACGGGCTAAAGTTACAGCTTTACAACAAAACCAAGGACAAACAATCCCCGTAAGTTCGTAATATTTGCCAATATTGACGTATAAACATTACACACTACATGTATTGAAACAGAGTTTACCTAATAACATAATTCAAGTAAAGCACACAAGGTAAATTATGCTAGCCCCTCAGCAGAACTGCATGTAACGTTAGCTACCTGATCGGCTGCTGCTCCCTCGCTAGCCATGGCTGGAAGAGTAATCTAGGTTAGAAATGTTAGATCAATGGGATAAACGCTTAAAATATAACGTGATGGCAATTTTAAAGAGACTAAGTGATCGGCATAGCTTCAAAAATGCTGATCACATTGCCCTCAAGCAACTAGCTGCTCGATGGCTTGCCGATATTTTAAAATGGCGAGAAACTTGCGTTCGGCTGTTCAGCTCTGACAGTGGCAACAACAATAGTACTTCCGGTATCAAAATAAAGCTGATCTTCACCTCTACCAATACGTAAAGTAACACTAAATGATATTGAGCTATAATATATTTATTCTCACACATGTATTGCCAACACTGTAACATTTGGTCACCTATTACAATGAAGATGATGCATTTTGTGTAAATAAATGCAGAAATACATTAAAGATATGTGTTTTGTTTTAATATCAACTTTTATTTTTGTATTTATACATTCATTTATTTATTTCCACATTAATGAATTTTGTATTGTATTTTCTTATTCCTGTTTTTTCTACTGTATTTATGCGTTTATTTGATTTTTTTTTTTTTACTTATGTCATGTTCCGTCCTGCTCGTTGTGTGCATAAAGGTACAAATTAAATCCAAATCACATCACAGCAAGACCTATAGTTGGGCGTTTATTGGTTTGAAAACACATTGTTGGCCCAGAGGTCTAAGGATTTTCATGCAGGAGCTTGAGGTTCAACACACCCGGTGGAAGGTGTCTTGTCTTCTGCCATGTATCCCCACCACTTTTTTTTTACAAAGTGACGCCCATTTGGGAAGCATTTCTTTGTCCTATGTCAATCTTATTCATACCCTAAAATAGCTAAATATTAAGAAAACTTGTATGAATAGGAGGAGTGTCCAACACATATGAAACTGGAAACCAAGTTTCTACTTTTGTCCGATAGGCGGCTTCTCCTAGACAACACAGATCTATATATTTGTATTGCCCTATAACTCTGGGAGTTTATGTTATGAACCACAGCCCGTTTTGTATGAAGGTATATCAACATATTTATGGTGAATAAAAACTCAAAAGATCTATCCACAATCAGTAACAAGAACTTGTTTAGTACTGCGGCATGCTGGTCACAATGCTGGCCAGTAGGAGGGGACATAGGATAGTCCCAGAGAGCGCGTGCTTGAGTGTATCAAAATCCCGAAACAGACCAAAGCAAAAGACCACAGATCAGTTACTTGATCACAAGTAAACTATTGTATTTGCTCTATCTTTCTGTTTTTTTAAAATTATTACTGTTTACTAGTAGTAGGATTGTAAACGTATGATGTAGTACTCTGGCTCAGATTGGCTTATTTGAAGAAAATGCACTTGCAGGATTCTTGCTGTATTGAACGTGTATCCTCATCAGGGCCGAATTCACCAACATTGGGGGGGGGGGGGGGGGGGGGGGGGGACATATACTTGAAAAGTATCCCATGTGATAGTGAATTTTTATATATTTTCCTTTAGAATGGCAGGAAATTAGTATTCAAATTTTGATTGCATTTTTGGTCCCCCCCAATGTTGACTTCACGGCTATGGCCTTGATCCTCATGGTGGATTGCACTGAAAGTCTGTAACTGTAAATCGCTATGGATGAAAGCTAAATGAAATGTATTGTACAATTGTAGTGTTGTGACATCATTTTAGTTTTAGTCTTATAATGTGAGTAACAGGGTTGCGTTTGTATGAGTGCCACACTCCTTCAAGAGTGACAAGATTGGAAATATATTACAAATAAAAGAGAGGACTTAGTGCTGGTCTACCCATGGTAGTAGTAGCACATGGCTTGCTAAATAATGTCCTTTCCACTGTATCATGTGACAACAGTTTTTTCACGTGATTTTTCACAGTTTTTTCACTTCCTCTGCCAAGCTAAAAAGGTTTCGATAACAGGGTTAGGCGCATGTTGAGGGACACACCTTCTGTGCAAAATTACTGTTATTTAAAATGTGTTTATGATTTAACACATTTACAAGAGACATATATCAATAGTATGAAAAAAAGTAAATAAAAACCCTATTTTAAATGTTCACCAAGAAGCTGGGACAAGAGAAAAGGGCCATTTTAGAGTTCGAGAGCTATTTGATATTTTAAATAATATTTTGAAACCACTTTTTCTACAACTTTATATGCATCTTGTCTCAAAACAAGTATATTTAACACAACAAGTGCATGTTTTAGCTTTTTGGGCATGGATTATTAGATTTGTTTATGTCCTACAATTCTACAATTCTGGAATGACCCATGTAGTGTTTTTTTTATAGCATTGTTACAAATGTGTCTAGATTTGATTATAAACTATGCACTGGATGAGATCAGGCCTGGGAGGGACCACACAAGAAGCCCACAGGAAGCATGTGGCTAATGGGTTTTAAAGGGATTTCTATATGTGTGTGCTACTCGTAACTTCCAATAACACCCCAGGTGTGTTTATTCATGATATACCAGGGTATAGTGTTCTCACCTGCTTTCCAGCTGACCGGGCCTGGTGGGCTGTTGACTGTAATTGGGGTTGGGACATCTGGTGAGGACTGGGGAAAACAAATGAATTGTGTTGGATTAGATTACAGCTGGTTTTCTTAGACACAGGGGGTTTATGAGCAGCTTTGTCTGGCAACTGGGTGCCTCCGGACTGTCTGAGCAGTAGTTTTCAGCTCCCCACTAATTACCTTAAGACCCCTCTACACTTAGTTTAAAATGTAATGTAAAATAAAATGTCCAGTTGCCTCATTCAGTATTAAGGTATACATTATGTTGATATTTTCACCAAATGATTACTTATTGTATTGTGCTGCAGCTGTATTATATTCAATTGTGTTGTACTGCATTGTTCATACTCAGTGGTGTAAAGTAAGTAATAATAATTACATTTACCGAATACTGTACTTAAAATGTTGAAAGACTTGTACTTTACTTTAGTATTTCAATGTTTTGCTACTTTAGTTTGGACTTCTACCCTATTTCAATTGAGATGTAAATTGTGTACTTTAAGCCCACCACATTTATTAAATACTTGTAGTTACTTTGATTTTGATTCAAGATGTGAAATGTAATCAACACTTAAATTACATTTAAGTTACACCTGGAGTAACATTCACAAGCTACCCTGTATAGGATTAGAAGCAATTAAAATGAGCTGCACCTTTACCAGCTTTGATAAACACATGAATGAATCAATAGTTATAACAAATAAATATGAAATATATGATTCTGAAATGAATTTTGTACTTTTAACTGACTAACATTCTGATTTCAGGACATTTACCTGTAACAAAGTATTTCTACACTCTGGTACTTTAATTAAGTACTAGATCTTCTCCAACCTCTGTACTGTGTGTAACGTCATCTGATTCTTTGTGAATGTATCTGCTCGATGATTGATTACTCTGGTCTGACCAATGCCGTCAGTTCACAAACATTTGCGCTTGCAGTTGCTAGAGAAAAGAGACATGTTTGAGGCAGGCAGGGCCTCGGAACAGCACGTCTAGACGGGGTAACGGACACCCTTACAGAGATGGGCTACTTCGCCCAAAGAGGAAGAAGACGAATTTGAACTGTGTAGCTACAACCTGGACTCGGTGTGGTGTTTCTGTACGCTCATATGCAAGAGTTATTTAATGTTTAAAATGTGGGAGATGGTGGCGTTGCCGATAGCGAGCTCTCCCTTCCTGTCGTCTATGACAAGATGGCAGCAATGCAGGCGAACTGTGCATGGTATGGATTTATAAATCCATAACATGTTCAGAGAAGCCCTGGATTATATCTATAGTGACTCTATGTGAAGGTAAGTGGAGGAAATATGGCTGTCTATGGTGATATTTGTTCAGCCTAACATTTGAGACGACAGTCTAAATGTGACGTCATACAAAGTCATAACTTAGCTACAAACTTAGCTAGCCAGTTTTTTGCGGTTACATTAATCGTACGTAAATTAGTTAATATTAACTCTGTCCGGACTTTCGGTAGCGTTTATTAAAATAGTGGTGATTGTCTTTTTTGTTCGGCCAAACAGAGGTAGCAATGACGTTGGTGGTAATTAATGTGACTGCTTTGGACACTGTTGTGTTTTTAACACAGTTGTCACGGCGACCAGTTGGTTTTCTTTTTAAAATGTTGCTTTGATCATTAACTAGCTAACACCAGATTATTCTATAATTAGCATACCGTATATGGACAATTAGGACCGAGTGACCTAACTTGTGAGTACTGTATAACTTCATAATGTGTTAGCTTACACCTGGCTTCGCACGTCACCGAGTTGACCTTAGCAAAACAGTGCAAGACAATTTATCACTAATCAATCATAGCTGAGAAAAACTATTTTTTGTTCTTGTTGTTACAAAATTACACTCGCTTGATTTTACTTGGTCTAAATGTGTACAATATGTCTAGTAATGTCACCTGTTACTAACCGCTTATAAAACTGTAAGTGCAATTGTAAAGCGATATGTGATGGACCTCAATGGCTCACATATGTTTATCTTGAGACTGCGTAGTGAATTTAGTGAGCTACTTATCTTGCAAGCCTATTTCACGGTGTGCTTGTTGGTTTAGTTAAGTATTTTGGTTGATCTGCCTAATACCCGTTAATAAACACACTTGGATTCTTTGACCAACATAGCTAAAACAAAATAGTACCTTTCCATCTACTGGCAACACATCTGTGAGCTATAGATATGAACACAAACCGAAAGAAAATAGGTTTTACGATGCAAAATTGCAATTAATGTCATGTTAATCATACTCAACTATCTATTTATTTATTTATTAGCACAATTAAGGTGGTGGTTTCTTGTTTTAAAGGAGAGGTATACAGTCAATCGTTGAGCTCCCTAAGGAGGGTTTGGACATCACCACCACCGCCCAGCAAATCAAAAGTACCTTTAGCCCTTATGTGGCAGGAACCATCATGTTTTTTTTTACATGGTGAAAAAAAGAGAATTAAGACTTTGGCATAGCAGCTCTAATCAACTTTACTTTCCCTTCTACATGTGTCTTGTATGACAGCATTATTATGTGTTTGTAGCTCTGAAACTCATAAGATAACAGATAGTAGATATTTGTTTCCCCCCCATGTTAAACTGAAACTTTCCACTGGTTCAGCAAATACTGCACGGAAGTTTAGGTTGGTTTGGCTTATGCAACAAACTTGGTTTCAAGTACTGTCCTAAAAGTATAAATGATGGGGGCTGGCCTTTTTGTATTTTCATTTCTTATTTTTCTACCAAATATCTAGTTGTATTCTCTTTGATTGTATTGAACACTACTCTTAAAAGATAAGAGAGATGAGTTGTGAATACTTTGAACCTTTAGACAGAGTACAGCTCAGCCCGGTACTGTTATGTTTGTGTGATTACCTTTGCATAAAGAAACTGCTGTCTTCTGTACATGTCTCACATTATTTGGCTTATTAGTAGCAATGCAAGGTTGTGGTGGTAATACCAGTAATTCCAGGGGACACTGGACAGTCAACACTGTGTTGCCACTACATAAATATGTAAACGGTGTTTGCCATTACAATAATTGTTATTAGTTGGTGGTGTTGGTTGTTAGTACAGGAGGGGGGGTTGAGTGCTGTCATGCAGCACTGATGTGCTATACTTTGGGCTGCTGGTTATCTATCTATTACATTGCGGCCAACCTAAAGACTGATGCCATCCTCAGATGTGCGATAACAATTGTAATTGAGAGTTTTGTTGGGAGGGCACCATGACAAACGTTTTCAGTAACACAAGTGTTTGGTGGATAATAGCCAATTTCCCAATAAATAAACATCTGTTCCAGCACACAGTGCATAATTACCTTTCTGCATCCAGCGGTCTGGTCAGAGCCCCTGGATTTTAATGACACGGTTGATGCTTTTGTCCGGAAACTGGTGAGGGAAAAGAATATCTGGTTTATGGTCTATCGACCCTCTCTGCTTCTGTGTTCTTGTTTGGGTTAATGATAGGTGTAACAGTTTGTGCCTCCCTATGATCAATGGTTTGAGAAATAATATAAGTACTTGTTTGGGTGTCTTGTATTTCATTATGTGCAACGTGGTGACAGCTGTAATTCCATGCTTGATAGAGGATATAGACTGGTGGCTTTAATCCTAAATTGATGCATTTACACATTGCCTATAAATGAAACCTAACCTACATATATTTAAGGCATCTGAAATTCTAGTGACTTTATAATTTGTTCATGACAGTAAGCAAGACTAACCAGTTTCAGTAGGAATGAGGCATCTGTCTTCCTATCGTTGGCCCTTTGACTTTCAAATATGATTAGTCAGTGATTTGCAGATACATTTTTTTAAATTGGTACTCGCATGTCTAAGTATTATTGACTATTACTTCAGTATACCAGTATATTGCCTTTATACAGGCGCTAACCCGACAAGTAGAATGCTTCTAATTTACTACCAACTTTACAGTCGTTACATGCTACATTCAAAACTGCTTTACAATCGTAATCATCAACGACGATTCCAATTCCCCCTGCCCCCACCTCGACGTAAGCGTGACGTATGCGGTGCTTTTGCTCTAGCCAGACAATTTGTTGGTACTTGAAACAAACCGGATTCCGGAGCTAATACCTCATTCACACCAACGCAACTCCGGTTCAAGCTCCGTGCTAGAGCTTTTCAGGTTCAGAACCGGTTCTTCGGTTTAGCTCCGGCTCTTTTCACACTGCCCAGAGTCCGACTGGTGCTGCGTCATTGCGTCATCGTTTGCGTCATGACGTAACCGTTTGCGTGCCTGCTTCATAAAGCCAAACCGCGCGGAAACTCCTCACAGCTCACACCGACAACAACAACAATGGCCGATTGTGCTCCAGCTTCCTCTGTACCTCTTCGGAAGACCAGATTCCCAGTAGGTAGCTGGTCTCTTCAGTGGACCACTGCTGCTTGTTAAGTTTCTCCATCGTTGTGTACAAACTGGATAAAACGCGGGCTTTTTGTTGTTGTTCAGGAGTTGATCCCGCCCCTGCCCCCGCCTCGACGTAAGCGTGACGTATGTGGTGTTTTTGCTCTAGCCGGACAATTTTTTGCTGCTTGAAACGAACCGGATTCCGGAGCTAAGAGGCTGCTCCGCTGCGGTGTGAACAGGAAAACCTGGTGCTTTTCAAGCTCCAGCTCCGAACCGGCCCTGAAACACCGTTGGTGTGAATGAGTAGTGTGAACTGAGGTGGTTGGACTGTGAGTTAGGGAAGCAGCCCCTGCATGACAGGGATAGCAACAACAAGGAGTTCAGTTAAAGCAGGGGTGCCCAACCTTTTTTGAACCGAGAGCTACTTTTAAAGTTGCCAGTCTGCCGAGATCTACCAGTCCAAATAGAGAGACGTAGCCATTACTGACAGCCTACTACCAGGTAAATACACACTTCTACTTGTATAAAACTGACCTTTGTACGATTAATACTTCATAAAATACTGCAGATCCTTTATCTTACCTCGGCTCTTTCTAATCTACACACATACAAGTATTTAACTGAAGTTACACAACAGTGTTGTTGATACAGAGTTGGAGTTTATTCACACGTCACTACAGTGGGTAATGTTTTCAAGAAACATTGAACAGTGCTGCCACATATGACACAGGAAAAAAAGAAAAGACGCTGAACCCTTTCTTTGCTATTATATAAAAATAGTGTTGCTACAAAAGTATAAATGAGGCTTACTAATAAGACAACTCAGATCTGAAGCTACACAGGAATCTGCTGCCAAAGTGCAATAAATAAGACAAAATTAATAGAATCAAACCCTTTTTTGTTGCATTTTAGTAGAGTATACAAATAAATGCCTTTTAATAGGATGCAAGCAACACTAGTTTCTTAACCTGAATTGATAATAGACTATAATCAATTTAAGTTTGCATTCTTATACCATTTTGTACAATAATTATAATGACTAAGTTCAAACAAACTAAAACTCACAGCTGATTAATAACGGTATCTAACTTGAGTTTTTATTATATCAAAAACCTGTTGAAATGCTACTGTTATTGTTGTTGTTTACTGTCCCCAAAAGCGCGTCGGCAGCCTCCAGGAATTCTTCTTTCACAACTTCGCCATCTTTGAAAGACTTCATGTGTTTCTCAAGAACGTGACTGACACGATAAGATGCTTTGGTAGCAGCCTTGCTCTTGTTGTTGGGCCTGGTGAAAATGGACTGCTGTGCATTTAGCTGTCCTTTCAGGCCCCTCCCCTTTTGGAGCGTAGGGCAGAATTAGGAGGGAATTCCGTCTCGTAGCGTTTGTGCACTGTTTTGAAATGCCGCTCCTAAATTACCCTTCTTCGATAAAGCCACGCTCGCCACGCACTGCCCACCAGCCACGCCCCGACACATGGGGTCACGCCGGCCAATCACAAAGCTTTGATGCGTTCAAGTGCATTATTCTGGCATAGGAAGATTATGTTATAGGACATTAACGATAAAACAGAATATTGTTGTTCTATTTTTAGACACATCTCGCGATCGACTGGGAATCTCCCCGCGATCGACCGGTCGATCGCGATCGACTGGTTGGGCACCCCTGAGTTAAAGCATACTGAAATCTGAATTAAAAAAACATCTAAAGCATGCTAAAAGTGTATGAAGATACAGTATTTTAGGCTAATGATTTTTAGAGATGTCATAAAACACATTGATTATGTTTCCCTGTACACAAATGGCTGTTTACCATGAATGTAGATTGTCTAACAAAATGGATGTTACAGAAGGCTACATATTGACCAAGATGAATGTTGCTGCTACTCAACTATAGAACAAAGAAACAAAATGCACTGATGATTAATTAATTTCATAATGTCATTGCCAACAATGGGCTGTGTAAGTTTCTCAAACCGAACATAGCCTCATATATTTAACAACAAAATGATTTATAATGAAAATAAAACATATTACATTCTGCAGACTCAAATTTAAGGATGAAATACATTAATTAAAACATGTGACAACAGTGCTAGATGCACAATGTTGCTTGTTCTTTATTTAAAAGGTTAATGGTTATATATATTTGCACACATATTTTTATATACATTTGTTTTTATATTCGGGATTGTAGGAAACGGTATTTCGATCTCTGTCTGTATACACAAACTGGAAGATTGACAATAAAGTTGACTTTGACTAAAGAAATACAAAAATAAATTGAGTCAAACATTGATGAACTGGACTAGGCCTCTGTTTTGTGCAACCAAGCCATCTAACAGAATGTATGAAACTAGATGATATCACCCAAGCTGGTCGCACAATCATTTTGACTTTGACTAAAGTGTGAATGCTCAATGTGTTAATGCTAGTGGTGCACGATAATTATCGGTCCGATATTAGGAATTATGACGTCATCCCGATAAACCCAATAAAAGTATTAATAGCCCCGATAATATACAATATATTTTTTGGGTAAAAAAAAGAAAATAATACTGCGGTGTGGGTGGATTGGGATGAGGGGCGCTTGTTTTTCACTCGGCTCCTCCCGTTTTGCCAGTACTGTGGTATTAGTGGTTTAGGAAGAGGGGAGTTTTTCACAAATCCAGCGCTCCCTAACTCATTTGCCTTTTTGAAAAAGGCAAGAAGTTTGCCAGAGACGACCCCAGGGTTAGTTTTGTTCATAGTAGTAATGCTCATGTCATTTGCTCACCACTAGTCTTTTTTTTACCACCAGGTGTGCAAAAACTACAGGTACATTTAATATATATATATATTATATTATTATCGGTTATCGGTATCCGTATCGGTCTTGAGAAGCAGGAAGTTATCGGTTTCAAAAAACCAATATCGTGCATCCCTAGTTAATGCTGTATCATAAGACAAGATACACTCATCACAGCAACGCTATAACTTTTAGCCGTGAAGCCGAGACGCATGGCTATGAATAGTTTCTACAGCTCCTAATTATCTTGCAATAAGTGTTTTGTGTATGAAACACTGGTCCGTTTTTAGGTCCTAAAACCTCTTAACTATAATAATAACTGATGTAAAAAATATTTTGGGAGAAGCGATGTTGTTGAGGTGCCATATTGGACCGCTTCTATTTTAAACAAATGATTAGTGTCTCACAATGACACACCATTCAGCTGAACCTTTGCTTCACCGGACAACTCAAAAAGTAAAGATAAGATCTGGTTTTCAGGTGGTTCAATGTTAACATGAGTGTCAGATCCTTGATACATATTGAGGAAAACAAATGGAGTGTAAAGATAACTTTGTTTTTTGTTTAGTTTTCCCTCTACAACATGGTGTGACTACCATCACCTGTTCATCCTCTCACCTATTGTGATTATTTCTGTCTTAAGGCACTTTTGTTTTTTCTATCAGAACCATTTGTTCATTGAGGACAGGTGTCCAGTGTTTATTTTCATCTTAGTTTAATTTTCAGAAGACCACGGTCAAAAGTTCAACCGTTAGCAATTACTTGGCAGCTCAAGGTTGCTGGACGGTTCTATAGCTTTGAAGGCAATGCGATGCCACAGGAGGAGCCTCACAGCTGACCAAAGGAGTATCTGGCTTCAGATGGTAATAATAGCAGCAGCTGCCATACTTTTAAAACAATAAAAGCTGTCTACTTCACATCCTTCTGTTAGACTTCTCCTGGCCATACAGTTATTTTATTTGTTCGACCAGGGACATTAACTAATGCCCAAGTTACGTTTTGTAAAAATTAAATGTGGGTGTTTTATTACACTAAACTGGTATTCAAATCTGAAAATGTTGAATTATCAGTTTGCAGAACATTCAAAGTGCAGCTTCCTCTGTCTTGGGACTCTGGCACCAGACAGATTGCTCTCCAGACCAGACAATTAACATCCCATTTTCCCCCGGCACTGAGACAAAAGTCAGAGTAAATTAAGTATTTCATGTCAAGTCATGAAACATTTGTGGAGGAGCCATCAAAGATACTTTGCTGTAGCTCTGCAACATAGATTTATTTTTTACCCAAATGTTTTATTTCATTTAGGAAAGTCTCAAATTGTACCCACAGTGGCTATAATAAATAATAGAGGCAGGGTTCTTAAATTACAGGCCACACACTATAAACGTAGGCGCGTTAGCAACTCCCCAAACAACAATTAAGCAGATCCCAGTCTACACTTGGGAAGAGGTCGGGTACTGTCTTAATTAAGGTCTTACAAATGAACAAGGCAACATATTCACTTCCACAGCTACCTGTAATTTAGAGTGTCCAATTCATCCAACATGCAGGACTGTGGAAAAACCATGAACATACAGGAAGATCATTCAAAGCCCCAGCCAGCTACCATTACATTAGAATGAAAAGCTGTTAACATAAATGAAGTGAACACTATTAAAGATCATTTGAGCTGTCTAGGTTATAAAATGTAAATATTTGTGTCACTGTGGTGTGCTTCCAGGTTAGACAGCCACAGCAATCATTTGTTGCTGTGACAGTGTGGCCAATTTTTATTTCCCCATGGAAATATGCAATTCTGTTTTCCATTCACGACCAAAATGTTTGCCCTATTTGAGAAATTGTTTTGAAAAAAGAAGATGGTAAACGGCGTCATCAAACAGTAATGTGGCTGTTTTTGTCTAAAGAGCTATCAAGGGAATGGGTTGACCTTATCTTACTGCTCAGAATAGAGTCAAAGGGGTCGCTCACAGCGTTAGTGTTATCACAGCAAGTGTGTTTTCCATCAGTGGTATTTATTTTAGGCGACTCTGCGGGGCATGAACAACCCACATCTGGGACTGTCTCTGTATTGTCCTTTTAAGTTTTAGATTTCTAAAAACTGATCTCTTTTTACTGAGCTAGGGAAAATAAGACATTATTATTTACAAGTGTAGTAGCAAAACTATGTTATTCAAACACAGCACTATTGATTCATTTTTTTCTAATTGGATTATTAAATGTAGGTTAACATGGTTCTATATGTTATTGGTGATTTAAAAAGCCCTTGGGACAAGCTGCTTATACATCGCTGAATTTCCCTGGAATGCAAGTAGCTCATAGACCCTGAGCCACTGAGCCAGTTCTGAATATGGTTTTTGAGGATTTTCATGAAACTTGTTATTTGACCTAATTACTCATTTTCTGTTACACATCATTGAGAATACTTTAGCAAAAATTACCATTACATCTTGCTGAAGAATTTTGAAACTATTATTCCTTGAGCATGAAGTGCTTTATCCTCCCCGAAAACACATGATGGGACAAGACGGAAAAATAAACCCTGTCTTAAGTAATTGGACACATAGGCTATGTGACTTTATTTTGTCTCTATTTTTCTATCTCTTATCCTATCTCCTTCTCTAGTGGTTGCCTAAAGACCTGCAGTAGGATGCATGGAAATTGCAGAAAAAGGTCAGGCAAACCTTGGAGAAGTTAGTCATCCAGTGTGTGGAGGTGTTAGTGGGATTACAGTGGATAGGGCAGAATGGTGAAGGATTAAAACACTCCACTATAACATGTTATCTTGTTCTGATCCATGGGACGTTTGCCGTTTGGATGACAGATGGTTATGAGGGTACTCGTAGTTCTGATGTGATCAAGTAGGAGTAATTAAAAAAAAAACACAATGGGATTTGAAGTGTCTGTCAGTTGTTTTGGACTCATTGTTACCTAATGCCACCCTTGTCCTTCATAAAATAAAGACAGGAAAACACTGCAGCAGTTTTCTCATATGAGCAGTTTCCCTTTCACACATGACGCACACAACAGGAGATTGTCGTTCACACTGGAAGCACTCAGTTTGGACGAGGAAGGGGGCACCACATGACGCATTTACATAGCAGTCATTTAGCTGGCTTGTAATTTTGTCAACCGAGTTTGACGCCGATCCTTGAATTTGCTTAACCAATAAGGCGTCGGCACATACAGTCTCATCAGTCAGACAGTTTTGTTGGCGTTTTTGTGTGCGTGAATGCTCCGGGTTATTCACACATGGGCTCAATTGAAAATTACACAGACTCATCGAGCTCCAGTTAATCTCAAGATAATTTCCGGGTTACAGTGATCTTTTTCTTTTCCTATGGTTTGTTTCAAATGGAACCATGTTATTTTTACACTCTAAAAATGTTGTATGAGAATCAAGACTAATCACTTGCTTTATTCTCTTTCTCCGCAGGTATGGCCTCACAAGTCTTGGTCTACCCAGCACACATTTATCAAACCCAGACAAGTGCCTTTAGCAGTGTGAAGAAACTTAAAGTTGAGCCCAATAGCTGTGTTTACCATGAGAGGGCACACCCGTGGATTTATCTGAACGGCAGAACCTTTGGTATTGTGCACCCAACCAAACAAGCCCACTCGTTTGTGAACCAAGACTTGGCAAGGGGCGTGAAAGTGCGTGGACGACAAGAGTACCCGATACAGACGGTGGTGGTGCGTGGTGTCCAGAGACAACAGCCTGGTAAAAGAGGAGGAGGGGGACAAAGCCCAGCTGGGGCTCGGCAGCGACAGGACGCAGGGGTTGTCCACTCGCAGGGCAAGGAGCAGCAGACAGAAACAGCAAGTGGGGGCAGCAGTGGAGCAACAGAGGCAGGAGGAGGGGGAAGGGGAGAGGGCTGCAGTGGAGGACGTGAGGGAGGTGGAGAGGAGGAGGGTGACAGAGAAGAGAACTGTGGAGGTTTCAACTCAGCCGACAGCTCTCAGCGATGTGGGCTGAAACGTAAAAGTGAGGAGCTGAATAACCGAGGGAGCACCATGCAGATTGTGGAGGAACTGTCAATGTTGCCTGCCATGATGCAAACGACGAATGTGGGGAACGCAACCATGACTGCGGCCGTGGGGGCTGGAGGCGGCCCCTCCAAACAGGGGGTAGGTGCAGCAGGAGGAGGGGACGGGGACTACCAGGTGGTGCAGCATGAAGTCCTCTGTTCCATGAAGAATACTTATGAAGTGCTGGATTTTTTGGGACGTGGCACGTTTGGCCAGGTTGTAAAGTGCTGGAAGAGGGGCACGGGGGAGGTGGTGGCGGTGAAGATCCTGAAGAACCACCCTTCATATGCACGGCAGGGTCAGATCGAAGTCGGAATCCTCGCTCGTCTCAGTGGGGAGAATGCGGACGAGCACAACCTGGTGCGGGCCTTTGAATGTTTCCAGCACCGCAGCCACACTTGCCTGGTGTTTGAGATGCTTGAGCAGAACCTGTACGATTTCCTGAAGCAGAACAAGTTCAGCCCGTTGCCCCTGAAAGTGATCAGACCTGTGCTACAGCAGGTAGCTACAGCTCTGAAAAAGCTAAAGAGCATGGGTCTGATTCATGCCGACCTCAAGCCGGAGAACATCATGCTAGTGGACCCAGTGAGGCAGCCCTACAGGGTGAAGGTGATAGACTTCGGCTCTGCCAGTCATGTGTCCAAGGCAGTGTGCTCCACGTACCTCCAGTCTCGGTACTATAGGTGAGTACAAAAATAAACAAAGAGAGTTGATATTCAAAATGTCAGGCTCTGTTGGTGTCCAGAACGCCATAGTCGGGTTAAAAATGTCCTTCCTCTAGCAAAACAAGGAAATGTCTCCCATACTGCACAACATCCTGTCTATTTAAGAGCGACATACCACAGACTTTGAGAAAATGTGACCCTGCAGAGTTCACTAGCAGACTCCCTGTTAATGTTCACAATGCCTGGGAAAGAAAGCTTTGTTTGGCAATTCTTTAAGACTAAGAACAAAAAACGAGTTGAATTAACTTTGTGGACAATTGTGGTATTATTTATCTTCAGGGCAAAGAGGCTAAGCCTTAGGAGTGAAAGGGAATCACAGAGATGATGTGATGATAGAAAAATAATAGATATACCAATATGTGAAGAATGTTAATACATCTACAGTTAAATTAAGTCAAAAAAAGAGAGATAAATTAAAGAATGTTATTAGAAACTTAAGTATGCTGTTACAGGGTATGACAGGGCAGTAGATACAGTCCCTTATGTTTATGTTAGGAGGAGGTCTGTGTTTCTGCTCTTGGATGTGCAATAGGAAAACGGGCTGGACAAATTACCTTTGGCATTATGTTATAAGTGCTTTTGGCTTGATTAGAAAAGCAGGCCTGAAATGGTTTCAACTGTTAGGTAAGTCGTTTTATGTTTCCTATTTTGCATACAGACTCTAAAATGAGAATATATAAACTCAAGCAAATTGTCACAAATAGTCTCATCAGATAATATCCAGTAATTTACATGAGTTTCTGTGTAGAGCTTGACATAGTTCCTCTTAGCTGCTAGGAGTGGCACTGGCACCACTAATGGTTGGTCAATGATTTAAATTCAGACTTTGAAAAAAAAGAAAAAGTTTTAACAACATGTTTATTTATTGACTTTTCATTCCTGTATAATCATTTTGCGCAAAGATGGCACTGTTTGTCAGGGCACTTCATCCTTCTGGGATTTCATGAAGAACAGCTCCAACGCCTGTGTGTTTGGGAACGCCTCTGGTGTTGGTCCATTACTTTATTTGTCAGATCAAGTCTGAAATTTGACTTGCGTCACAGCAGCTCCATGTCCAACATCAACAGACAAATATCCAGACACAAATACATGAAACACAAACAATGCAACTAGATTATAAACTGTGATCTCTGACATTTTAGAAATAGAATGTAAACATGTTATATATGTTCATTATTTGCATTACTGTGGGGAGTATACCACAACATACACCTGTATTTGCTCGGGGCAGCCATATGTAATGCTAAATATCTGAGAGCTCCACAGTTGGTGCAATAGGAATTGGTATACCATGTTTAAAATGAATATTAAAAAAACATACAAATGGAGAACAAAATAATGTTTAAGGTTTCATCCAAGTAAAAATAAGTATTGTATAATTAATTAAAAACAAATCCAATGTTAAACGATAATTAAACAGTAATAATAAACATATGTCAGTGTTTCAGGGGGGGGGGTTGTGCTAGTGGAACAAGCTCATGAACTTTTCGCCGGAGCCCCGCAGCGGGGTTACTGCGGGGCTCATGAAGCAGACCCTTCACGCGATAGCGGAGCAAACAGGTAAAGTAGGGGCCGTTGTCCACTAGTTAATCGATTGTGGATGGCGTCGTGCTCGCAGACGGATACCATTTTTTTTAAACCTAAATGGGTCACGAATTATACTTTGGCGGACGTTAATATACCTCGGCGGACCGCCCAAGCAAAGTCTATTTGTGGGAAACCCTATATGTTATGACATCTGTTTTTTTAAGGTTTGTAACAAGAGAGCAGTGAGCTTAAGTTAACTGCACTGCAGTAAAACAAATATGGTTTGATTCCCACTGGTGGCATATTGTAGGTCAGGCAACATTTACCATTAGTGGAAACCAGCCCTATTCTCTTTCCACCATGATGGCATCCTATAATAGGTAAGATGTTGACTAGGCAGCTGCTTGATGCTGTGGAGTGATTTCATGATCAATTTGCTCATCCACTCTCACAAAGTCCTTGTACCACGTGTTGCCCCATGGCAAGCACTTCACCCTCAAGTCGGTATCTAATTTCAATGAGTTGTGATCTCGTAGTCAAGTGAAAGACAACCTTACATAACTTCAGATCTTACTAAATCAACGGATGTTTGTAAAGAGAAATATATTATTTGAGTGTTAATGATGATGTGAAGCACTTTGAATTGGCTCTGTGTCTGAAAATGTGCTATATAAAAAAACGTACCTTACCTCTAGGTTTAGACATTTAATGAACTTTGCCAATGTAAGACTCAATGCATTGCAGATCTAAAACCTTAAGGAATCCATATGGAAACAGTCAAAACGTAGTCGATACTGAACTGCAGTTTGCTAACCATATCTTGACCTTAAAACATTCTGTCCCTGTTCTCAGCAAAATAAATCAGGAATGTCTCCTGGGGCCTCATTTATAATCGGTGCGTATGCTCAAAAGATGGCGTACACCAGTTTCTAAGCAATGTTTGCGATTTTATAAAAAAACACAGACGCACAGGAGATGCTGCCCACAGCTGATCGACAGCTGGAACACAAACCACCAAATAAATAAAAAAACATTAATTGACTCCACTCCGCAGGGATACTTTCTTACAGTTTCTCATCATGGGGGGGGGGGGTCTCCTGTCCCCGGCCCAAACACACTGACACACTGCCTGAGGAAGGTTATGTGTATTTTGCATGGATGTATAATAAGAACTGGATACAGCGTGGGAGGCGGGGCCTCATTCATTCCTATGAGAGTTGCTCATTAGCGCAATGATGATAAAATGGCCCAATTTTTGAGAGAGCGAAACGTCAGATTACCCAGCATGCCTGAGAAGTACCCGTATGTGCGCTCATAGCGCATGCGCAACTTTAACCAAAATGCTCGTTCACATCAAGCACGTCAATTTGCGTACACGTAACGACACCGCACGTTCATGACAGCATGGTAATGATTTGTTATTATGATGGATTTGATATTAACGAGGCGGCAGTTAGCAGCTAGCGGCTAGCTAGTAATTATGCTAATGTACACTTCAATCGTTATGTACTTATATTACGCTGTAACAGGATCTAGTGATATCCAAGCAACAGAGCTTCATTTAGCATGAAAGAATGATTGCACTGTGTAATATATATATATATATATATATATATATATATATATATATATACTTATAATAATAAGTAATATTAACTTTATTTAATACAACATTTACGGTACAAGATTGAATCATACAGCCCATGTAGTATGATAATGAATTACAGCAAACATGTGCAATATATCCATTATTACAGCTCCGTGGGATGGCAGTAAGACGATATGGATCCGTTCTTATCCATGGGTAAAGATAAACGCAACTCACATTGGTTTCTCATACAGCATCTCACTGAATTTCACTCTCTGCCTTTAACGGCTCGTTGTAGCTCCAATAGCTCCAGCCCCCACCCTCCCTGTGAGCACAGTGTGCTCTGATTGGTCGGGACACGTAACATGAACGTGCCGGGCGGTGCTGTCCCGTGGGTTAGATGCGCGTTCATAATGCAGAGGGAAATAACTCTCAGAATAACGTTATTAGCACATTATTACAACTTGAGGAACGAATGTTTTTAATAAGGGCTATACAAGTGTTCATACTGGGTAGTTTATTTAGTTTAAAAAAAATTATCCAACGATTTACAGACCACTCTTTCCCCATGTAAGTCAATGGGGAAAAAGTGTTTCCGGGCCTGGCAACCAAACGGAAGTGTAGTACCGCCGTTTGGCCAGCACGAATATTTTCATCTGAGTCCGGCGCACTTCCTGGGGGCTTGGTATTTTGTCATTAACTTTTTTCGGACCACTTATTTATTTATTTTGGTGACGATCCGACCTCCTGAGCTACTCTGGTTCAAACTGTATCCACCAAACAAACAATGTGACTTGCCTCCACCTTCCCAAAATAACCAAAATCTGACACGGTGTGAGATGTCTTTTTTAGCTGTTCTTTCGTCATTTCCTGCGATCTTCTTCATGCAGTCAGTCAAAATGAATATTAATACGGGGCGTTTCTTTGACTATTTAGAGGCAAATATGGGCGTTACGTGAAGCCCGCAAAAGCTGCGCCACATTTCGAGTTGATTGTGATTTATAAAGGGAAACCTACGCCGGTACGCAGTGTTTTATAAATCGGAAAATGTCTGCGTATTTATTTGCTTTGTCCTACGTAAGCAACCTTCCAACGTAAATCCTACGCAAGGCTTTATAAATGAGGCCCATGGTCACAGTTTCTTACAGATTGACACGGTATGGCAAGAATATCTGAGATATAGGCTACTCAGATGGCGAGATTAAGGCAATTTGGTGGTACAGATTGTGTGTTTTTGTGTTACGTCTTGGTTTCAGAGGCTCAGAAGAAGTGAGGATTTATGAGCCACGTTCAGGTTAGTCTTAGCTGTGTTCAGTGAAAGGCATTTACATGCATTTGAATAATTCTCACTGCCTGCACACTGAGCCAGCGAATGAAAATACTGTCCGTGAAAATTCATGTAAATAGATGATTTGATGTCTGTCTCTATTCACATTACCATAGCTTTCCACACTGACCAAAGTAAGAAAACCTATTTCTCTGCTTTAGTTTTATGGTGTCAGTTGAAAAATACTTGTAAGTGAAACCTTAATTTTGCATTCTCTTTTCATCATTCTTGTGAATATTTTAGGAAGATACTCAAAATAGAACTGCATTTTGCTGTACATTTGCAGGGGAGGAAGTGAAAAGTGCAGCTGCTTCAACTGTGTTAGTCAGTTCTGTCAACTTTGGTGACCAGCACTTCTTTCACAGATGTTGCATAGTGATGTATTTTGATTCACAGATAGGAAGATCGTTTGATAAACAAGTGATTCATGTGGAAACATATTTTTGCCAAAAATAAAAAACAAGAAGCCTTCCATATTATACCCATCTCTTCATCCTCATGTGGTCGGGGTATGCAGCGTTTACTTCAGAATTTGTTTATACCAAAGCAAATGAATATAGAAAATATGGTTTCACCAGTCTTATTATACAATACTACTGGTCATAGGTTTGAACAAAGGGGTAGTTCCATTCTATTCTTTATGCACTTTAGTATGTATTTATATATTTGAATATTTTCTATGTATTTCTCATTTGAGTCTCTTTTTAGGACACAGTTGTTCAAAACAAAACACTTATATTTGGAAATTGCTTTGTAAGAATGTGTTTGCATTTTGTACCCCCTCACAGAAAGGAGTATGCTAAGCATACTGTGAGGGAACAGCGTTGCTGAGGCTAAGAGTGAAGGGTTGCCTGAAATAGCTCCTGGGATGCCGGCCAGTGGGCTTTGACTTCTATAGATGGTGAAGCACATAGGCAGCTTGAAATACTAGAGAGCTCTCACTTACTCACTCAAGGTCAACCATATCTAACATCAGCTGTTTTGATTTTCATATGTCCATTTGTGTTGTGTTTTGAAATGTGCCCAGCAATAAATATTTGTTGTCCATTAATCTAAAGTGGCTGGTGAATACCTTAAATCTATCACCCACTCAAAGCAATACGTTTGACAGCTACATCTGCCGCTTCCACAATTTACAAGCATTTGGCCAGATGCAGCTTGTAATTTGCAGTCCTGATTTGCACAGTCAGCTTAGTTTTTATTGTATTGGATATTTAATATGGTTTCGAGATACATATTAAACAAAAATAATTACAAACGATAGGCAAATAATCTTGGCAGATTTAGATCCGAACTTGCAGTAGCGTTCATTAAAACTTTCCCCCCCCCTATGCAACAATTCGGCATAGACTTAATGGAAAGATCTACTACGGATTGCCCATGTTGGACAGGTACCTCTATGAAATCCTCCTATTTGCCATAGTGGATTTACTTTTCAGGGAAAAGTCAATCTGGCATTATTACAGAATCAGCCAGTTATACCCCATACAGTCTTTATACATATTTCTGTGTGTGGGGGACCTTGTTTGAACTGTACTTCTGTGGGTTAGTGGGTAATGAGTGTTTCTAAGTATTTATATGGACTAAGTAGCTTGCCAAAGTAGCTTGCAATGTGTTATTTAGCAAGACTCTAAATTATGCATCAAGGTTAGTTGCTGTGTTTTGCAACATTGTGTGTTTTATTTACAAGATGTGATCCTTTAGTTTTCAGTTTACTTTGATACTGTCTCAGATCCGTATCCATATTGGTAGATCTGTGACAAAACCAACTCCCTTAAGGCTTACAAGAATAATTCAAACTCGTGCTCACAGGCTAAAGGCTTATTCCAACTAAACGGCTTCAAATTACGTTGCTGTACTTTTGCCGACGGTCACATTGGTTTAATAAATTGCTATAAATAACATGAACTGTTACCGCTTCTAAGAAATCATTTTAGTGAGCACTTGTAGCACTAATGCTATTCTTTGCCAGTTTGTGTTCCTGGAATGGAAGCACCAGAAAGCCTTGTCCTTGTTGGCGTTTCACAAATTAATAGCGTTGAGGTGTAATGTCCATTGAGTTCTTGTTGGACTTCACCTTGAAAATTGCATCCTTCATGACTAAGGCCATTCAGTTGGCAACATAAAGCATAGATATGTGATGTCAAAGCTGTGGACTGCTGATACCATACTCCTTTAGCCATGGATTCTGGTAAATTATATGCCTCTATAAGTAGATTAATAAACAGTAGGTTGTCGGCCTGCTTTGTTTTATCTTATCTTTGGAATCATTTTTCCTCTCCTAAAATAACAGGAGTTGGAACTGCTATCTTTTTAAATAATTTAAAAGACATTGGTCAAGGAATTTCAGTATAGGTGTATAGGCTAGAAAGAATACATGTTTTAATCGCTTTTTTAAAATGGCTCCGTTTTATTATTTAATCGCACTCGCGCAAAGTTTCTTGTTCTCCAGAGGCAGCTGCATTCAAAGAATGTTTACAGCAAAACCCTAAAGAAAAGGCTCAGTCGATCTGAACTGGAAATGTTTTTATTTCTTTCACACTTGCTCTGACAGTACATTGACTGGTTAACATCTGTAAAACATGTCTAAAGCCTTGTATCCTTAATCTAAGGTCCGGGGAGATCAGAGTGCAAGTGCTACCTACGTCTTTGCTGCACTGCATCTGTGTTCCACTGAATAATGCAGAGTGCCCTGGCAGTGTGTGGAATTACAGTTCCTGGAAGAGACGTGCGGTAAAGCTCCATTCTTCCATCATGGAGTCACCGTAAATGTGTCTTTGTGGCTGAGTCCGAATTAGTTTGATATATTTGAACAAGCTTACTTAAAGGCCTAAGTGAGAATGCAACAAGTATAGTGTTTCTCACATATGTATATGTGTGTGTATTCGTTCCAAACATTCACAACGACACAGGGGTCACAGTGAAGTGCACAAAGCCGCACACAGAATACACGTCATCTAAATCGATGCAAGTTATGCAGAGCCAAAGTTCACAAGCATTAGTTATTCCCGGAAACCTTTAACTGTACACTATTAACAACATATGCCGAGTTTAGCACAGGCAGATGGTCATGTGACTCAATCACAATATGGCAGGCACAAATGAAACTACACAGCTGGAAGACCGGTGACTTACAAAGGCAACGAAGAGCTGGGCAGAGGATGTGAATGAAACGCATCCAATATGCTAACGCACATTCCACAGCGTCGTCCAGATGTGCCGATCACTGGCATACATTTGGTTCATAAATGTTTATAAATAACCAACGGGTAACTAATGAAAACAAAATGTTGTAGCATAAGAGATTTTTTTCAATTAGCCATTGTCTGTTCTGAATGAGTTTGTTCAGAGTTGTGAGCGTAGTACAGGCATGGTGGAAATGTTCTTTTTTTTCTTGTTATGAAAATAGCATACTTAATATTACCTCTGCTCCCAGCCAGAGGATTTTGTCCGTCTTTGACACTGCTGCCCTGTCAAATGAATAAAAGCTTTTGTGAGCTGGTAGGATGCCACTTTACACTCGGATCCTCCCTGTGAGGACGGGGCATGCGGATCAGAGATCTATTTTTGGAGTGTAAGATAATGGGCATGAATAAGAAATAGACATGGGGGTAATTTCTCTGTTCTGCCATGGCCCTTCTAGCAAGTATAAGACATGTTTCTCAGCTTCTTTGTTTTCAATTGTTCAGGCATAAAGAAATATAATAATTCAACTGAAGAAAAAAACAGACTGACACTTTGGGAAATATGCTTGTTTCAGTAAATCTGTGAAGTATGGAGAAATACAATGTATTCTTATGTAAGCCTATTTCTCTTGTTCAATGGCGAGCAAAAACACAATAACTATGCAGAACTAAATAGAAATAGGGTTTATAAATATTAAAGACGCTAAACATTGATGTACCAAGATTTAAAATATTAAGGAGGACCGAGGATTCTGCTCATTTCCAATGTTTAAGGAACTTTTCTGGACCTCTTGGTGAAATATTTAGTACACCTGTACATTGTGTGTTTTGGAATCTCGCCATGCATCATGTTTGTGTAACAAAACATTGCCTTGTGCCTCGGCCTCTTTGTATATGAGCGACAGAGAAACTAAATGGGAGGAAAAGAAGAGATGGATGGATGAAGGGGAAGCAGCTGTTTGAGGTGAAGGAGCAAACAGTTGAACTTGTTGACCGGGGGAAACAATTTATTCCATTGGCCAGAGCCTATCCACAAAGGAGCAGTCAAACATGGGGGAAGCTTCAGGCTGGGAGGAAAAAAAATAGCATCAGAATGTACCATTGCTTTGGACTGTTTGGGTTTTATTTTGCGATTGTTGCTAGAACTCACAGCTGCAGTGTGGGCGGGTTACAGTTGGCGCAGTGGTGTGCCCATGCGGGGCCTGCTGTTACTGCTGCACTCAGCATTGTGCATTAGGGTTTGTTTGTGATGGTTTCCATACAAGCCAATGCAAAGTTTGTTATTCTCACTAAGGCCTTGTTCTGTAATGACCTCACCAAAACCAAATGTTACATATCGCTAGGCCTGTCGCGATAATCAATAAATTGACTTATCGTACGATAAATAAAAATGGACTCGATAACTTTTCTGAGCTCGATAAATTGCCGTTTACATGCGTGTTTGTTTACATAAGGATGTGACCAGCATTTTAGCCAGGAGCGCTGTGGCTGCCAGCCCAGCGTGCTGTGAGGGCTCACACACAGCCAGGTCAGGACACTCCGCGTGCAGCAGCCAAATTAATAATATAGAGACAAGCAGGAGACAACGTGTGACTTACTCGAGGGGAATTTGAAGTTAAATGGAAGTGGTTGAAAAACCTAATACCACATCTCCGGTGTGGGAATATTTTGGATTTAAGCCAAATCAACGAGGCGAACACTTGAATGAGCCGGGCGGTGTGTCGCATTTGTTTAAAAAAGGTAGCAACAAAAGCTAGCAATACGACCAACCTTAAACTGCACCTGAAACACAACCTACCCATTCCGTGTTCCTAGCTGGGAGCAAACACGGCAGCTCGAGAGCCCCCACCTTCCCTACAGTTTGCAATCAAAGATGCATTTGCCCGACAATGTAAACATGTTGGTGTTCCTTACTCGAAGTCTTTGAAATACTGTACAGATTTGGATATGGCAGTGGACAGTACACTTGACTGTTGTTTTAAGTTTTTTTTTGCTTGTGAGACAATGTGTGCTCATATTTATTTATTTATTTATTTATATGAGAGAGAGAGCTCTGTTTTCCAGCCCGAGTCTATTTAATTGATTGTTTTCGATGGGTGTGATTTTAATTAATTTATTATATATCATTTATATATTTGAATATTATTTCACATTTCATTTGCAATGTTGAATGTTCAATACAAAGTTCTGTTTGATAGGATGTACTTAAATTATTATTTTATATTATCATTATGTCAGTGGTCTAAAATAGTCTTACAACGGTGCCGACAATATTATCGTTTATCGCAATAATTTCCGGGAAAATGTATCGTCCAACAAAGTTTATTATCGTGACAGGCCTAAATATCGCACCACGTCACTCTTAATCTGTTCAATCAAATCTATTTATCAGATTATATTAACTATGTTCAATTTAATGAGCATATTTAAAAACTGTGTGCAATAGGCCTACCGTGGTAGAAAGGCTGAAACTTTAAAAGTGAGCCGTGAAGCATGGAATGTTTTGTGCGTCCTATAAAGCTCTTTGAAGATGTGTCTTTTCCCTCTCTGCTGCCTCTGGACGTGTTTTGCACAGATAACACACGAGGCTCTATGGAAGCCTTTGAACACCCTGATATTGTAGACAACTCTTGTTTCACTCAGTCATTCATTTCAAACCTTTGAACAGTGAAGCATTATCAGTCAATAGACCTTTTTGTCTTGTGGCTGAGAAAGATGTGCCGCTTTTATAGACGGATAGAGTTGCAGCACAATATAGCATTAGAAACCAATGCACATTAAACCGATGGTAGTTGTATTAAAATTGTGTGGGAAATAACCAAATTGACAGAAATGTCCAGAATAAACATGATATTTAACAGGTGTTTCTAAATAATTTTCGATCTGGATGTATCACTTGCTATTACTTTCTCTACATCTTGTGGAAGTGTGGTGTGTTAAAAACGAAGTTGGATTTGGATGAATCAATGCCTGGAATTTTGTATCTGTGTTAAACTTGACCTCCATTATGTTATATCGGAAGCCTCAAAGATACTTATGTACGGATCCTTTTTGCTCTCATTTGTCTGAATATGTGCTTGTTCAGGAACACCTATTCATTGATTATTTGTACCCACTTTATACTGTTAAGTGTCACATGGAGGGGGACACAGCATATTAGCAATATTAATAAGTGTTCGTTTCCTGCAAGTCATAAGGCCTTTGCTCCTGTAGCATTCGGTGGCCCCTCAGCTTGTACTCCATATGCTCGCAATGGAAAATAGATTTGGTTTCACTGGAGGGACGTGAGGCTTGAGTTCTTGATTAGGAAGTGAAACCATAGCAACATTGACTCACCTCCCCAAACCAAAGAAAAGGAGAACTGCTGTTTTCTATTTGGTTTTATTTCATTCACTCTGTGATTTTATGTGGTTCAGTGCTTTTGTGCATTCAGGTGGGAAAGAACGGTAGCATATTCAAAAACTAACGCTGTGTGAATATACTCCGTGAGCCCAAAAACACTTTGCATAATCTCCGGTGGAATTGGACCAAGAAATACACAAAGAGCTTAACATAGGTGACTCCTGAATGATCTATTATTTCCTTGTCTTCCTTTTGTGTTTAACTTGCAATGGGACTGTTATAGATTTAGATTTCTTTGACTTCCAATGTGTGTACTGGCTTTATTATTTTGGTTGATATATTTCTTCCAGGTAGTTAGATTTTGAAAACAGCCCAGGGCAATCTTAAAAATGTTGTCACATCGATAAGAATGATGTATCCCTGTCGAGACATTAATACTGAATTTTCATAGTAACTATTGTTTTCACAGGACCCAAATACAGGCTTATTTGGAATTCTAGATGTAGAGAAGCAGTGCATGACATTAAGGATTTTGGGAGATGGCACTGTGGGCCATCTAAGCTAATTTACAGATGGCCCTGAGCCCAATAGAGATTGCCCTGAAAAATGCGCGGACGAAATGACGCTCGAAGGGTTTGGGGGGCCTCCCCCAGTGCTTCTCAAAGTGTGGTCCGCGGACCACTGGTGGTCCGTGAGCGCCCCCTAGTGGTCCGTGAGTATATTGGTAAAATTTCACATTTGAAATAAATAAATAAATTTAAGTTTTCCGCACTCTCGCGGGAATATCTCCGCAATGGAGCGAGCTTAAGTTTCACTTTCGATTGCATGATATAGCCCAGCACAACACCTTCATCACACATGTGGCCACTTGTTTGTACCGTTTTCAGGCGATTTGTAAAAAACGATGTGTTTTTGGATATTTGTGGAGTTAGGTGGTCCGCGAGTGTTTTTTTATTGGTTAAGTGGTCCTTGGTATGAAAAAGTTTGAGAAACACTGCCCTAGAACATCTAGATTGTTGCAGCTCTTAGATGCTGTCTGGTGCATTAGACTGAATTATAAGATGAACCACCACAATATTATATTGTACAATTTCAATTGTATTCTTCATTTTACTTGTTTGTTTGTTCTTGTTTGTGTTTGCTCGCTTGCATACCCTGCATATAAGAAATACTTAAGTTGTTGGTCAAAACACTTTCCATCATTTTTCTTTAAAAAAATATTAAAATACAATGACAAGCAAGCAAGTCCTAATGTCAAAATAGTACAGTACCAGTGCATAACATTAAGGATTTTGCCCGATCGGGCAACCAGCAGGTGAGGCTTCATTGCCCGAGCTAAATGCTAGATGGCCCCGGGCCATCGGGCAGTCGTTAATGTTGAGTCCTGAGAAGGGTTGTAAATTAAAGCAGATTATTGAGCCTTGTATAAAAGCTCTGATTCAGCACGACTTGATTTGAAAAGTTGAAAAAGAGTGGTTGATGGATCCATGCACTGGCTGTTGCTGCACTGGCTGTTGCTGTCCATGCACTGGCTGTTGCACTACTCCTCAGGTTTTGGTTACAGATTAGACACGAGCAACTAGACCAACCCAGTGAAGGCTTGTTGTGCTGATCAGCCATACTGTATATCCCTGTATCAGCCTTGTGTCTTGATGATTATAATGGCGTGTTTATATGTTGCCTCGCTCTCCTCACTCCTCCTGGGAAAACCTGTTCCTTATAAATAGGACATGCCTGTGAGGCTGAAATGGTTGGCATAACTGCCCGGTTGGTTTTCTGCTGCTATGTTGTCTACTGCACCAGCTGTTGCGTTCATTTGTTTGAACCGTGTGATAAATAAGTCCAAAACTTATTTTAGCAGGTCTTAAATTTGCTGTTGCTATCCATATGTCCTGAACCATTCAGTCCCATATGGCTCCAAAGACGTCATAGAGTAGTTGTTGGATATGGATTTAACATATGACAGCTTGGGACTGCCTTAGTTGGTATGTTAGAGAAGAAATAGCAATCTTTGAACCTTGAGCTAATTGTATTGAAATCTTATCCTCAACGTACTTTCGATTTTTTTAATCCTCTGGATTCTTTACATGTTGTTAAATAGCTGGAGGAGGGTAAACCTTGTGACAAATATATGCAGAACGGAAGTGAAATGATATCTGTCAGTCACTCAAGTTTCTTTCTAATTATATTTGAGTTATTCTGAGCAATGGGAACATCTATGGGCAATAGAGCTGAAGCATATTTATTACTGAAATAATAATTTAAACATGATCTCAACATATATGTTTTGATACAATTATCTTGATGTTGTAATATCCATACGCCCTGGGATGGGGAAAATGTACTATGTCTCAACCTACTGTATGTCGCTCATCATTTTAGCGGCCGTGTTATTTTTCCCGCATTATCTGATATGCTCGTACTGGTCTGAGGTCTAATAACTTAATGTGTCTTATTGATTTGAATGAGCTTAGAAGCCACCCCTGAACATACACGTGTCAGAGAAAACGGTTCATGCTACATCATGGCGTCTGCACTGTCACTGTTTACAGGCTTTGTGCTTTGTCCTAAACAAGTTCTTGACAGTAGTCAGCACGCATTACCTGTATTAGTGCTGACAGGCCTGCGTCACCACTAACATCCCTGTGAGAGAGTATTAAAGTGCTATTATGGAGCTTAACAGTAACACAAGCCAGCACGTAGGCAAAGACGCAGTGACTGTTACTTATTTCGCATCAACCTAGAGCAGATCCAGCAGACCATCTAAGCTGTGAACCCGTCCAGCTGACCTGCTAACCCACTGACTAAGCCTGCTGACGCCTGCAAGCCAACACTCACCAACAACACAGCCTTAAAAGACTTCAGCCGATAAAGAAAACAAGCAATACATACATCAGTAGTGAAACTGAGAATACAATTTCATTAATGCATATATTGATTGTATAGTTTGTCAACACCAAATTGCATTACATGTGAAAATATAACAACAGCAAAGCAAAATATAAAGAATAGCTCAAACCGAAGTAATTCATTTAATTTATTTTTCAGAGAAGATTTTGTTTTTAGTGAGTGGTTGGTTCTTGAATTTGTTTTTAGAGATTTGTTTTTATGTTTGTATATAATGCTCAAAAACATGATTTGAGCCTCTTTGTGTGAAATGTCTGTACAGGCAGAGTGATGCAAATCACCCACCCATTTGCATATTTGAAATGTGGCTAATTTCTTGCCCTGTTTACTAATATTAGCCTTTTATTTATTTTCAAATAACCTGTATATAATTGTGTCACATCAGACTAACAGTTGTGTGTTTTGTCTGTTCCACAGGGCTCCAGAGATTATTTTGGGATTGCCGTTTAGTGAAGCCATAGACATGTGGTCCCTCGGCTGTGTGGTAGCTGAACTTTTTCTGGGCTGGCCCCTTTACCCCGGGGCCCTGGAGTACGACCAGGTAAACTACCATCTCACCATCTCTTACATTTTACCTGCCGTTGGCTCTTATTTGATCACTTTTTGGGGAGTTATTAATCCCCTAGAATGCTGCCTGCTATCCTCCATTTTCTGTTCTGTTTTCAATTTATCCCAGCACCTCCTACTTATAGATCCAGTGTCTATGAGTCAGTCTTTCCTCTGTACCATTTGCACATGGAAACTGGTTTCCTCTGGCACAGCGGGCCTTGCCTCCATTTATAGGTTTTACACTTTCCTAAGCCTTTTCTCCTATAGGTCAGCCCCCCATCCTTACACTGCCCAAGTATCGTTACACCCTCTGTTTCCACCCAACCGCATATTTTTCCTGGTCTCTTCTCTGACTTTCTTTTCTTTTTTCTTTTGCCTCCTTCTTTTCATTAAACCCTACTTTTCCCAATCAAGACACCCACACAGGAATGGCTTCAGTGTGTTTGTTTCTGTGTTTGCATTCAATCCAGCTTGTTATTGCAGACTTGCCTTCAGGGTACTGATTCAGACATGGCTCCCAACGTGGGAGTTTGCAGGATGACCACTTTAGTCTAAATCCCCCAAAAGACCTGCCTTGAAAGATTTAGTTTAGAAGAGAAGCTGACGCTGCTTTAAAAAGGCAGAGAGGGGGATTCAGCAGCTAAGTTTATGACCGATGGCTCGAAGCTAAGACAAGAATGCAACATTGTCACAGGGTGTACAGCTGGAAAAATCTGTTATTTTAATCTGTGTGAGATCTACGCCTAATACGATTTTAAGGGCGCTGAAGAGATTTTTTGTATGAGCAAGAAAGGGACAGGAAGAAGAGTGCACTTGAGGTTTAGGGAAATAAACACTTTTTAGCCTAATTACCCCACAGAAAGAAGGACAGTGATGGACTGTTTGAATGAAGAAAGAGACATGTGACTTACAGTAACAAATTATTGCAGTATTTACGGCTTCCCTTGTGACGTACATACCCCGAGGATTGCATCTGCTGGCATCTGTGACAGTGAGCAGAAAGGCATATCATTGTGATTGATGGTATGTCTATTAGGAGCTGCTGTCCACCCAAGCAGAGACCTGACAGTGTCTTCCCAGGACTAGACTGATCTGGGCTTATGTTGAGCTGCTCTCCCCCTGGAGCCCGATCTACTCAAAGCCTTCCAGCACCGCCTGGGTCAGATCCTGCTGTGTCCCATGCAGCACTCTAGATTACAGCAATCTGCCCCGCTGCACACTGCAGTCACACCAAAGTATTTTTATGGCCAGGCATAATTTTTCACTCTTCCCAGGACTGAGACAGGAGAGATAACTCAACACTACCGAAAAAGATTTGACTTGAGCGCTGCACCTCCACTCTGAATTTGATGAATCTGTTTTTGCAGCAGCCAAAAACAGACTTTGCATGTCGCAAAGTTTCATATTTTCTTCTTCCTCCTCTATTTTGTAAGGGACTGCTTTGAGCAGATGGTTGTTAGACTGATCAGATAAGGATATCATCCTACTGTACTTTAAATGGGGAACTGAATTTGAATTCAAATACACTGTAAAACCCAAGTGGTGGATTGTGGTGCAGGGCATTAGTAATCTAAAGGGAAAAGTAGTTTGTCGCATTACGTTTCATCTCGCTGTATCGTGCACCGCTCATGTTACTGTCTATTGTTGCCTGCTGATTAAAATACCTGCAGTGGGTCTTAGGCTCTGGATGTTCTCTGGGATGACTGAACTTAAAACCCTTGTCCATTTTAGCAGAATGGTAGTGTAGTAAAGTCACAAGCACATCCTGGAGAGGCCTTGTTTTTGCCCCTGTGCCTCTAAGAAATAGAACAAATGTTTCTCTTTGCCCTGCGGCCCATTGGCATCCACAGGGTTCTCAAGTTGATCATGGACATTTGTAAAAAAGCAGTCTGTTCAGGAGCATAGGTCTAATACAAAACATGAAGTTCTTATTTTGATGTTTTCTGGATGCCATACTAAAGCAAAGTACATGCACATATAGATGAAGTAAGATCACTACCAGTTGTTGTTTTTAAAGCCTTTTATAGAAATGGTATAGCGTGAAGAACAAAAACTCATACTTCCACAAATCCTCACATTAAATCACAGCTCTATCGGTGGCAACACTGATGTAGGATTACTCTCAAAGGTGCAATGATTAAGCAGAAGCAAATCACATCCCCTTTCTGTTCAAACCTTTTTTTTTTCTTTCGTGTTCACGCTTAACAAACAAAAAATAGATGCTCCAATTTGACTTGATATAAGGACTTCTTTGATTTTCTAGGATCCAAACCAGAATGTTTTGCTATCTTACTTCCTAGCTTCAAACTATTTTAAAGTGCTTCTGCAATCATTAGTTGACTCCCACAAGTAAAGCCAGAGTTGTCATGAGTTTAAAAGGTTGAGGACAGGAATATTCCTAAACTGGCACTCCATGTGCTTTCATTCCGATATAAATATATTACTGATATTCAAAATAGAAGCTTGTAAATTTTTAGCGCCTAAAATAAATAACCAACTGACTGTCGTCAGTAAACAGCTCGGCAGCTGCCTGCTGGTGTGAGGTGCCATCCAGGGGCCACAGGGTGATCTGGCTGGAGCGGAGAGTTGCTGCCACCCCCCCTCTCCCCCTTTTCTTCTTCTTATCTTTCTGCTGGGGGTCTTGTTCCATACCACACAGCATACTGTATTTATAACTCCTGCTCCTTCCCAACCTTACCTCATCACCCAGTCACACCATCTTTTGCTACAGCATGAGGCTTCTCACTCCTTTGCAGTGACGAACCTCGCGACTCAGCCAGTGTCTTATGAGTGTCTATGATTAGCCCAAGGTGCTGTAGTCTTCGCTATGACTTCATTGCCCATATTGTTGTTGTTTTTAAACCTTTCTTCAGGCCCTCTTTACACTCACTTTGTCTTGCTATCTCAACCATTGTACAAGTAGTGCAACCATTGGGGTCAGTGCACACTATGGCAGACCAAGGTTTTTCACGCCTCCTCTTTTCTCCGGGGCTTGGCCTAGCTTGCAACTTGGGCGATCTGTTGGGATAAGAGGATGTAGGCAGAGTCAGTGGAAGCTAAAGGGATTTGCGATAGTGGGGGTTGAAAGTTGCAAGTCTCTCGAAAGAATGTCCCCGTTTGTTAGTGGGTGCAAACTACTATAATCTAAATGTGGAAGAGATTCATTGTGCATCAGGGAAGGTATGGTGCATTATCCTAAGCTGAGATGTACTTTAATTTATTGCAGTGACAGAGCAATATCATTGAAATGCATATTTTATGGTGTGTATGGTTATCTCAACTGCCATCAAATAAATGCTGCCTGGCCTTCCTGTCTGCTCTGCAGCAGGCCCGGGCTCGCTGGATAGTTGTGTTGTGGAGCCGTGGCTGTGCACCAGTGATCTCACTGGTTTGTGAGATCTCTGCAGTGACTCGCCTTCCAGGAAAAACAAGGGTTTTCCCATCACAAGAATGTTCCACCCACACACACTGGCTGTGTTGTTTTCTTGTGTCTGTTTCTGTTTATGTGACGTTCCCGAACCACAGCACAGCTACATTATGGACATGAAAGGAAGGTAATTTAGTCAGGGTACTTTCAGGGTAAGGTTTTTTGGAGTTGTCAGTTATCAAAAGTGAATGTGAAAGACAAAACATTTGAGAAAGATTTTTGGTTGATGTAACCTAATCAGTATGTTTTGGAAAATGACTAAATGAAAGCACAAATGTCCCCAAAAGGGAGAAGTGGACAGTCACACAATGTGTTTTATGATACTTGGAGCTGTTGGTGTGGCTTGTGTTAAGCTAGGGGGTGTCTACCATCCTATTCAAATCTCTAAGCAGATGAGATAACATTCATCATGCATTGCTTGATCATTAACTCGTCCATAGACGTGTCCCACCCACATAAACAGAGTGATTGCAGGATTTGCACCTCAGTAACAGACTTATAGAAGCCAAATGCTCAAGCATCACATTTGCCTGGAGGAGCAACTTGAAGAATAACACATGATGAGCTTCCAACAGAAACATTCTTACTGTCTGTCTTTCACTTTTTAAATGTGAGTTTTGTCAGGGAACTCACACATAGAAACGTTTTTAACTCATTTGTTGCAGGCAGCAGGGTGGGAACTTTATATAAGTAAAGGTGTGAGGAATAATTTGTTTGCCTTTCTTCTAAATTGGTGATTTTTCAAAGGGAAAGGGTTAGCTAGATCTCCTTCATGATCCTCTCTGTTCTCCCCTTGCCTGGCTCTTGCTTTCAACGCTGAATCTCTAATGGTTGTTGTCCTTTGCACATGCGTGTGATTGACGTCAGCCGGGCTTCTCACTGCTCTCCTCTCATAGACCTGCGTGTCACACTCTCGCCCAACAGCATCTGACTGACGAGCATCATTACGCAGCCGAGCATTTGGCAATGAGACTGAAGGAACCTTATTATCAAGGTTTACATGAAAACACCATGACACCTTACAGAGATAAACACAAGCTGCACTCTCACTTGGGTCGAACCATTTGTCAGGAATGGGCCATCTTCAAGGTCTCTGCAGCTGTCCCCGTTATGTACATGTAACTTTAACTCCGAGGGATTTGATCGTGTGATGTCAGTATCCATTACCTTGTAAATGATCAGAACATGAGTGTGTTAGTATTAAGTTCTCGGGTGACGTTTTGGTTTCAGAGAGTGGGGATGATAGATAAATCGACAAACAGTGAAAATACCCACCTTTGTTTAATAATGTTCATAATTGAATATAAATAGTATTGGAATGCTTTTTTGATTCCTCAAACACACCAATGAAAAATATATTTTATTTCAGCTATGAGATGTATTTATTCCTTTGTTTATTTCTTTGTTTCCTTCGCTATTCTCCCTATGTCAAACAGATTCGCTACATTTCGCAGACACAAGGTTTGCCAGGGGAACATTTACTGAGTGTGGGGACAAAGACATCACGGTTCTTTTGCAGAGAGTCTGACTCAACCTATGTGGCACGGAGACTAAAGGTGAGGATTAATTACACCCCTGCAGCATATGCCTTCGTAGCTTGTTGCCACTTACTGAAAACAACTAACCTCTACCCTTGTTTTGTTTCACTAAAAGCTGATTGTAAAGAATCATAGGTCGTCTTACTCAGTCAACAGATATGTTCTTGCTCCCCTATGGGTAAACAAAGAATGTAGTTCCCAATAAGTCACATTGCTTCACGTACTTTGAAACAAATCAAAGGGTTCTACAATACTGTATTTTGAGAGCACAACTTACATGCATTAAGAATTTAGCAACATAAAACATAAAATCCTGACTCAGCATGTCAACTGCTTTGCTATATTTAGTTTTTGCCGCCCCACTAAACATGTTCTTTTTCTGTAGTCAACAGATGAGCATGAGACGGAGACGGGAATGAAATCAAAGGAGGCCAGGAAGTACATCTTCAGCTGTTTGGATGACATAGCGCATGTATGTTCAGCTGCCATCACCACAATGTACCTAACAGAACTTCAGAGGAAGTTCAACATCAATTGCTGAGAGAATACCGGCTACGGAGTGTTTCCCAGAGGAAGTACATCCACACCTGGATGAACACAATACACATATCATTACTGGGAAATTAAAGATCACCTCTAAGCTCAACTTCCCTTCTGATAAATGCTAAACCCACTTTCACTTACTAGTCTCTGTAAAAAGACAGCACATGGAAATTCCCCAGTCGACCATCAATGCTCGTTTAGGTCGGTTATTTTGTAAGTCAGAGGAGATTCTTGAGAATTCATGTTCATGACAAATTGTTTATCATTCTGAAACATGGGTTTCATATCAAAACAATCACTGATACATCATACACAGTGCCATTTTACATTGGACCTTACCTCTTTTTCTTTGAGTACGTTATTCTGTTTAAGAACAGTGATTCTAGCCAACAGCAGTTTTAACAGTAAAGTGTTTTCCAGGTGAACTTGGTGATGAATCTGGAAGGTAGTGACTTGTTGGTGGAGAAGGCAGACCGTAGGGAGTTTGTGGGCCTGCTGAAGAAGATGTTGTTGATCGATGCAGAAGAGAGGATCTCCCCCGCTGAGGCTCTCAGCCACCCCTTTGTGACAATGCAACACCTGCTCGACTTTCCCCATAGCAACCAGTAAGTCCAATAAGCCTCAGATTTTGGGACATGGTGTCATTTTGACCTTCCTACCTAACTCGAAGTCCCTCTGTCTTTCTGTAGTGTGAAGTCATGTTTCCACATCATGGATGTTTGCTGGACTCGCCCCAGTGCATATGAGGCGGTCAACAGAAATAAAGTTCCTTTCATCAGACCTGTGACCACAACCGCTGCTGCCTCGGTCAACCACCCATTCAGCAATATTCACACTCAAGTAAGTCCAGGATGTTGTTTAATTACAATCTGCCGTTTCATTTGATGTGTGTTGGCGGTGTTATTACACTTACTACAGGGAATAAAAGCATTACATATATTACACTGATTATACTTTGTTTTAACACGTTTTACAAACACTAGATTATATATAGACAGATGGTGTGGGTCACTGACGACATGCAATGTGTTGTTCTGTTCATCTGCTCCTGTGAAGACTGATCATGTAGACAATTTTCTCGCCTTTATTGCTTGCGTGTATGCCGACTCACCCATCTTATTGCGTCCTAGCAGTGCTGTCATGGCAACAAAATCACGTCATGTTTCTGAGGTCATGGCAACGGTGCAAATCACTGTTGTTGCTGATGAAAAACAGGAGCGCACCCTGTTTTTGGCATTGCATCTCAATAATGTAAAACGATGCTTATTGAAAAGTATTTATTGAGAAGATGATACTTGGAAAGATGACCAACTGTGACAGAATAATGGTGACTGCATGTGTTTCATCAGTACAGACATACGGATACTATTAGACAGCTCCTTCATTCCTAGAATCAAAAGCTGATGACAAAAAAACTAATTCTAATTCTTTTCACTATAAAAGTGTTCGGCTATGATGTTTCCATGGAGCAGTAAATGTTTCCTCTTATCTTCCTCAAGAGAATTCAACAAGAAATGTGGAGGCTTTCTTAGTATTATCCTGTGAAAGGCTGCTTTGTGTTTACTATCATGTGTATGGGGGTTGGGCTACATGCAGGAGCTGTGGCAGAACAATATAGGCCTAGTTCTCGTTATTCAATAAATGTGATTATAGCCAGGCACAAGAGCAGTGAGGCAGAGGCACATGCTTAACTGTTCTTTGTTCAGCCCTCCGGCCTGTCTCAGAGTATATTCAACATTTCCTAGCGACCTTTTAGTTATCAACCTTTAAAAAACAATCTGACCTTGTGATCCTGGATAAAGTGGTTAATCTGTTTATGAACGGGCTCATACACAAATCTATCCAATCATATGCAATATTTACAGATAAAGAGCTGTGTTTTAATGAGATGAAAGTATTGATCAAGATTAGCTTGATGGAATCCTTAAAGCATAGTGACTCCATTTTACCATGGAGTTAAGCAAATGGGTCTTGGATGCCTTTTTTTTTTTAACTTCCTCTGTACTATATCCGCCATGTGTTGGAGGTGACAATGTTAAACTACCATAGGTTTGCCAAGTAAGCCACTTTTCACCCGAAAAGCCACGGTTATACGTAAAGTTGACTGACCAACCCATGAAGCTCTTTCAGTAGAAGACAGACCCTTGGGCTCGGTCAGGCTGAGATGCAGGTCACACTTGGCAGATATGTCACCACCTACTGGCGCTTTGATGCTATTGTTGATCATTGTAATACCCAAGAAAGCATCCCAGTCATATAACATTTTTCTTTTTTAGGGATTAGCCCCATCAGCCACGTCAGTAATGCACCCTGGGATACCACTGCAGACCGGGAATGGTCAGTTTGGATGCAATGACTCATTTCAGCAGGCTCTGATTCTATGTCCCCCAACCATACAAGGTAGGCGGTTTATATCTTTAGTTCACACTTGTTTGTTATTATCTGTGGTGGTTAGACTACATTTCCTTTCCATTGTTCCTGCAGGTATCCCCACCAACACAGCTAAACCATCAGGCTACTCTGTTCGAATGGAGGCGTCTGTGCCTCCATTCACTCAAGCACCCCCCATCCAGCCCATGCAAATCAGACCTGGAGTCATCACACAGGTAAGGGGGTAGCGAGGATGGAATAATGGTAAAGGAGCTCAAAGAACATAGCCAAAGAGGAAGGAACAGCATGGCTTTGTTAAGTGTAGTTACATGGTTGTTACATTCATTATTTATCATTTAAAGTTAATTAAGAATGATCCAAAAACATGGTGTCTTTTTAATGTACTTGATGTTAATGCTTTGCTCCGTTTAACTTCAACAGGCCTGGCCCAGCAGTGCACAGCAGATCTTGCTACCCACTTGGCAGCAGGTGACATCAGTGCCCCCCCCACCAACCACTTTGGCATCTGACTCTGTGGCGGGCTCACAAAGACTGGGTGACTGGGGGTAAGCAATTTGTTTGTCTGTAACTTCGTTTACATCACAATATCATTTTTTTGCACTATCCACATTCCTCCCTCTATATGTTCCTTATAATTAAAATATGTAATATGATCTAAAGCAATATGCTTTAGAGTTTCGCTACCTTTAGTTTCTATATCCAGCTTTGGGAATGGCAGTACTGCTCTGAGACAGCACGTCTGCTCCCCTGAATATTAATGATCAATGAGTCATACATGTCCCTTGGGACCATTGACTGAGATCATTTAGTTGGTAATGGGGCTAAAGGCTTTTGCAATTTTCTGTTTCCTTAATGCAGGAAAGTGCATCCCCATGGTAACCATTACAGCTCCATGATTGCACACCCTCAGCCATTCTTAACCAACCAAATGACCATGTCCACCCACCACCAGCCAATCAACATAGGCATTGCACATGTGGTGTGGCCACAGCCAGCTGCCAACAAGAGAGCCAAGCCCTGTGTGAACAGGTACAACATGTGAGTTTTGCAAAAAAAACACACATTCATTCACTTCAAAGGGTTACTTCCTCTCTTAAATTGGCTTGTTTTTTTAACAGGGGCAGCAACTACTCCCAAAACACGAACGTCCAAAATGTAGCATGCCAGTCCCCAAAGATGGCCGATACAGCAAAGAATGTGCAGCAGGTAGAAGCGAGGTGCCCGGCGGAAGGGCGCACTGCTGAAGAGGAGCAAAGGACCAACAGGCGGGCGGGGGGGAACTTCTGTAAAGTGGAGCCAGACTGTGAGGAGCTCTCAGTTTCGCAGGAGCAGCGGCAGGCCATGGTGATCTCTGACCTCGCCAGCCCGACTGTTAGTGTCATCAGCATCAGCAGCGACGACGACGAGAGCGCACAAAGACACTCGATGGGGGAGTGAGTACTGACCATCATGTTACTTCTTACAATATTTCTAATTTAGCTTCTGAAATGTTGTATTATACTTATTATTGTGTCTGTCTGCACGCAGGTGTAAGGGTAGTGCAGACTGTGAGGCGTGTCAGAGCACCGTCAGTATGGAGAGAGTGTGTTCCCTCAGCAGTCCTGACAGCACGCTCAGCACCAGCTCCTCCGCCTCAGCCCAGTCCAGCGCCTCCCCCTGCAAACACCCAAACAGGTACGGTCAATGCAACTCATTCAAACAAACACATGTTTTTACTGGTTCTACATTAATGGCTGCACTCCTACAAACGACATGTCACTAACCTCCCTTGTGATTGGTTGCCTTGTCGCAGTATGTCTGATGACGAACAGGAGAGTGGTTGTGACACGGTGGACAGCTCGCCCACATCAGACGCCTCTGGCCATAGCAACAGTCCCTTCACACAGCGACGCTTCATCGCCGACAGCAACCAGAACTGCGAGCCCCGTGTGGCGTGCATCGCCCCGGTGACAGAGCCCAGCAAGCCAGCAGTTCGTACTGTTGTGGTGCCTCCAATGAGAGTGCAGAACAACAACAACTACTACCCTGCTGTCAGTGAAACATACGGCAACACAGGTACAACTGGATATATGATGGATCCATAACACAACTTCATTCACTATGATCCTTATTTAAGTCTGACTTAGTCCTGTCATGATAACTACCTTTTTTGGTAGTAAGTAATTGCAAGTAATTGCAATAAACAATATTTTTGTAATTTTAAGTAAATTGTATGCCACTGATATAAGAGATTATAATATAATAGAATTGTAATGCCGCTTAAAAAGCTGTGAACCCTTAGTTCTTACATTTGAAAAAGATAAACAAATTCAAAAAAGATTAAGCTTAAATAAAATAAAAACGCATTAACAAAATAATAAAATGTACTCTGTTAAAAAAAATGCACTGCTATAAACACATATTATACATCCATCGATCATTGCAAAAACGATCACGGCCACCGCTTTATATCGTTTAATAAGGAATAGTGTTCGAGACTGATCTATTCTGACATGGAGCTGCCTAAAATGTACATTTAGGTTTCAGGCCTACATGCGGAAACGTGTGTTTTGTTAAAGTAAAAACGTCTGGAAGTGACTCCCTGGCCAGTGTGTTAGACCCAGGTTATCTCTACACCAAAATGATCACGTCGGTATAGCAGGTGACTGGACACCTTTTCAGATGCACACTCAGGACTACGGTCTGATGGTGTTATCCCCTTACAAGACATGGAAGTGCATGAGCAGGTCATGCCAGCTGTCAGTCATCACTGCTGCTGTCTGCTCCACAGGTCACATGGCCTGGGATTACGTTGTCTTTGTAGGCCGCAGAGGTTCTCACAGGTGATTATGGGTGACCTGCCCTGAAGTATGGGCTTTAAACTCTGGAGTGCATATTTGTTTGCTGTCATCACTCCTTACTCTGGCTCCAGACTGTTTCTGAGTGCCCCTGTATCTGTGTGGATGTGCACTTTTTAAAGATACATAACACATGCGTAATTGCCCCACAATGGTAAAGGCCCCGGATATAAATATCTGGAGCTTGGATGTCAAGCAGAGAACATGAAGCCGTTTTCTGGCTGTCATGAATGTTTCTTCCTGGTGTTAAAGTGGCGTTACGCATGCTATATGTAGGCTTCATTAACGGCTGTGGACACCCCTATATTTCTCAGCAACTGAATACATTTTAAAGCCTGTTTATAGTTATTTTAAAGTTGATGGTTCAACTATAAATATTTGATAAAATCCTACAGAGTCAGATCAGCTTTCCTTTCAAAGGAACCCGCCCTCCAACCATGAATCTATTGCAACTAAAGCCCCACATAAAAGGGCACAGCTTGCTATTTTAGTGCTACCAGGTGTATTTATAGCTGATGGTCTGACCCCACTATAAGCTCTATGAACAAGCTTAGTTACCAACTCCTCCCAGATCCCCACAAACACATCTATTTATTATCACCTAGATGATATTCAGAGGACAGGTGCCACCATTTTTAAAGGTTTGGATGTGATCAAACACAGCTGAAATCACTGATAAGCCTGCAAAGCCTCCTGCCACAAGCGTTGACTTTTCTGCAGTTGTAGTTGGATCAAACCCCTGGTTGCTTCTTTTTCTGCCTTTTGCCTGCCCTTATTTACGCTGTGATATAAATAGTGGGACTCCAAATTGTCTGAATTAACGCATGTCATCTCTTTCTCTGTACGTCCTTCTTCACATGACCTCCTGCCCTCAGTCTTAGAGTCGTCATGCCAGTCCAGAGGGCGAGGCCACCCTGGGCGCCAGCATCTCCACTCCACTCCCCTCCTCAACCGGCCGCAGAAGATCCCCCCTGCATTCCAGCCCCAGCAACAGCAGCCTATAGGCTTTGGGCAGGTCAGCACATGCACACACATACATGTATCACACATACACATGCATATACACAAAGGAACCTAAACCTATACTTTTCACGTCTTAATAGATGAGGGTTGTTGGCTGTAGACCGACATTGGGAAAACCAAACAAGTAGATCAAACAGTATAAGCATCTGTATGGCCAAAAGATTTATTTTATTTTCATAAGAATAACTTTCTAATAAGTGGCAGAGGTAATGCTGTGGACAGGGTGTTCCAATAAACACAGCTGCTAGTGGATGCTTGTAGAAAATACCTTTTTAATTCATTAAAGTCATTGTATCCTGCATCTACCCCTTTTTTCTGTAATGTGAAGAAGTTGGCAAACTGTACCTGCAATGCAATTACTTAAGTGCTTGTGACTACACTTTATACATTTAAGTGATAAAAGAGCACATTTGAATTGCAAATATTTGCTCTTGATAGCGTAGCAGCGTCCGAGAGCACACTTAATACTCTAAGTGGAACTAGATTCATCTGCCACAGTAGATTTGGTTGAATAAGAAGGGTTTGGGGGCTGAGGGCATTTTATTCTAATACTGCTTTATTTAATACTTTTCTAGTAAAACAACTAAATAGTAGAGCTCTGTAACGGTTTGAACAGTATGAGGATTGTTAACGACTGATAAAAGACGATATACAAATGTGGACAGACAGCAGCATCTAGTGGCTCTTAAAGAAAGGGAAACGAATGTAAGTGATAAAGATGGTGATACTGATCAGCCGGATGCTCTCTCCTTCAGGTGCAGCATTTCGGTTCCTGCCACCAGGAATGGAATGGCAACTTTGCCCACCGGAGACCACAGGCCTATATCCCCCCCACCATGCATGGGCACACATTCACCCTGTCCCACAGCAGCCCAAACCACAATACGGGGCCCCACCCCCACCTTGGGGGCCACCCACACACCCAGCCCACCTTACTGTCTTACCCCCCGTCTGGCCCTCTGGTCACGGCTGCGCCCGTGGCCCACCTGCTGGCGTCCCCTGTAGCCTCCCACTCCATCATGCAGCCCACCTACAGCATCTCCCACCCGGCAGGCATCGTGCATCAGGTCACTGTGGGCATCAACACCCGACTGCTGCCCTCCCCCACCTTGCACCCCCAGGGCCAATTCAAGCCTCTCTTCCCCCCGCACTCCTACATCGCCTCGCCCGCATACGCCAGTTTCCCCCTCAGTCCCACCAAAATCAACCAGTACCCCTACATGTGAGCGGGGCTGCCCAGGTACCCTTTATACCACCCGAGGGCTAGGGTTATCTTAAACAACATGGTTTTCATTTCCAAAACCATGGCACAACCACAAAGAGAGCAAGCTATTTTTTGAAACATGGAGACTTGGGTGTAATTGAACTTCAAGCTTTAAACAAAAAAAAGAAAAGAGTTCCAATGGTGGAGATGATTTGGGCAAAAATTAAGAAGGAAACAATGTATGAATGAAAGAATGAATGAGTAGTAAACTCACACTTAATGTGTTTTGCACATTTGATATATATCTTTGCATTGGATCTTCTACGAATACTCCTCAAAACAGGTAAAATAATTGGGGTGGTGTTAAATAGTTAGACTTTGCACCCCTGATCCCAGCTATTTTTCTATATTGCCTTCTTACGTGTGCAAGACACATCCATATTTGTAAAGCCATCCCAGTCTCTAGCTCTAGATCGACACAGATGCACACGTCGTCCACAGTGTATGTTGTACTGCGTTTGAAGTATTTGTACCTTTTCGGTGTCTTTTAGTGTTAGCAATGTCAAGTCAATTAACCGATTTATATAGGGTTGTTCCTCACGCTGCATGTGGTCTTGCATGAGCAAAAATGTAAACGGAAAGAAGCATAAACGTTGCTCTTATTGTTTGTGTCACAAGACTCGCTGCATTGTATAACTGTCCCCAGCCATAGTGCCTTACATATTTGGGGTTTTTAATGTTACTACTTATATATGACTATACATGATTATTAATGTACTGGACTGCAGCACTTGAAATTCCAATCAGTCGATGCATCCTATGTGTGAGTATATATATGCACACGTGTATATGTCCATGCATAGCCTGCATGGATGTGATGTATCACGGATAGCGGTGCTTATCTTTTGGAGTCGGTGTGTATCTCAGTGTGTCGTGAGTTACCTTTCTGTTCTTACAAGAAGAGCAGCATGCTTTGCTGTTGCGAATGCTTACCGTTTCATTACCACCGTTTTTCTCTTCGTTCTCCCTTTTCCTCAAATGAACTAGTGTACAAAGTGCAAGTACTGAGTATCGCTTAATATTTGATCATCACTTTCTATTTAGTGAAACTATTATTACAAACAGTATTTGTACTGTTATTTGAAACTGCAATACAATCGAAATAGTCGTTGATTAGTTTTCTTTTTCGTCTTCGTATTTTCATTTTGAGTGTTTTCACTTTGTTTATTAGATGTGTAGAAGTGTGGTGGGCATGGCTTTGATTAGGTAAGGAAACAATGCGAATGAATTCACGGTATGGAATTTTCTAAGCCTGAGCAAACCATGCAGTATTTGATATACACGCGTCACATATATGGACATATATTATAGAGCTAGACTATTTAGTACAGATGCTTGATAAGGTGTGAGTTAATTGTGTGCAATTCGCTCATTTATGCATGTGTGACAGTTAACTTTCCCCTTTACATTATACCTTTTGTTAATGGCTTGAGGCTTCTTGGTGTCAACTGCTTATTTTATACATTCCGTCAGGGAGGATATATACATATATATGATGGTAGCAACAGTCTATATATATATATATATATATAGCATATATATATATATAGCATATCTACATATATATCTACATATATATATATATCTGTGTGTGCATTTTATCTGTTCATTTGACTAGTTATGTGTGTGTTTCTTTGTTGTCTTTTATTTTCAAATGAAGTTGCTTGTGCAGCACCAAAGACTGTAATTCACTTCCTGAGCAAGGTAGCTATTCTGTTTGCATAAACCTCAAATATACTGTAGTCGTAGAATGGGGTTAAATTAAAACTAAAAAACTAAAAAATGTATTTAAAAAATCAGCAGAGGTTGTGTCTAGCTTTTTGGGCAATTAATAAGTCGTGTCATTTCTTTCTTGAATGTATCATAGATAAGCTGCTATATGATGATTGCCACTTCGATAGCTGTGAAATTAGGTGATTTCTGAGTTTAAACCTAGCGTTGCTATTTATGTATAGGTCCCTAATTATCTGAAATAGAAGTGGTTTTGATTTTTGTGTTTTGCGTTCATATTTGGAGTGTCATTGTAACTACTGTATTGCTGATGATGAACATTAGTTGCATTTGTTGTTTCTCGGGGTGTGTGTTTTGCATCAGTATTTTATCCTTATTAACCTTTCGGGCTCATCACTGCATATAAATGATGTATCTATGTAACTTAATTTTTGTATGTTTTCATATTGACGTTTTGTACACATCTAAAGCTGTAGCTTGCAGGATTGATTTAACTGTTTCATTGTGCTTATATATATATACTACCAGTATACTACCAGTACTCTTTTGCGTGTAACAGGAGCACTGTGAGATGCCAGAAGAAAAATCCATTATGTTCATTGAAAAGCTTCTGTAATGTTTCCACAAACACACTCACCACTTAGCACTCATGCAGGTAGTAAGGCTTGTAAGGTTTTGGGGTTCTGTGTCCAAAACATAAATTTAGCCCAATGTTTGTTCCAAAATAATGTTCTACAACTCGTTTAATTGATTTGAAATATGAATTGCAATGTTTTAACTGTTCAATGTTATAACTGGCTAGAATATCAGTTATTCTGCTATTCTAAACGGCCTTGTGTTCGGATCGCTCTCCCCTTTATGAGTGTCTCATATCAAAATGATGGTATGTCAATGCGAAACTGTGGCCATTGTTATACCGAAATTGAGACGGTGTGAGCAGCACTGTGTATGTGCCTTGAGCTTCACAAAGTGAGAATTGAAGATGGTGATTCCTCACCTCTTACATGAGGAGGAAGGCATAGAATCCACTCAGCCCATTACCATAGAGTAGACAGTGTTTGAATGGCCACGCAACCAGGAATAAGAAACGGAACAAAAACCACATCCTCTGATCCGCTTGTAGACATGTGCATGATTGTGGCGCTCCTCTTGTTTCAGATAGCCGTCACCAAAGCCTCTGTGATAGAACACACATACACTTTGAATGACACTCAACGATCTTTGGATAGTCACTCTGGCTGAACAGCAGATGCAATACTTTACATTGTGCGGTCATTGCACCACCAAGTGTTCTTAGATAATCTCCATGCTTTACATTAGCTTGCATGCTCACCTGCGTTGCTTCACTTTGTCTGCCTCGAAACTGTCTGCTCAGAGCAGCTTTTCCATCGAACAAGTTATGGCAGAGCGGGAGTAACCAGAGCACAGTTAACAACACTGGCCTTTAAAAGCCGAAGAGCGCGCTTTATGTCCAGTCTTTTCTGGATGTTTATCTGCTCTGTGAAGGAGATGTGGTTTCTCTGTACAGTCAGTCATGAGTGTAATACTCCACATGTAAACACTGACATCGATATGGTTGTATGTATTTTGATAGCTTTTTTTCTTACCTGTACGCTTTACTGATCATTATCCAGTATCGAATCTGGGAAAGAAAGCTTATGATGACAAGGCATGAACTTGGCAGATTAGTGCTTGAAATAGTTCCCCAATAATAAGCATGTGAAATGTGTGTTGATTCCTCCAAAGGTATTCACCAGCAATGCGCCTGCATAAACTCTCCCATACTTGTTAGAGAAAATAATGGATGCAAAAGGAGAGAAATATTGAAACTGTTTAATTTTCCACACAATTGACACCTTGGATTTATGGATATGTTTTTTTTTGGAGGACTCATGTATAATTGAACAGATTCAACAGTCATTTGTCAAATGTTATGACTTTGATAACAGTAAACAAATCTTTTAGAGATGTTAATTCAGGGTCTGTATTGGTCTAAATGTACTACTGTGTTACTCTTTGATTTGATGAGATTTGTTTTGCTCAAGCTCTTATTTTTCTGGTCATCTGTATCAATTTCAGAGTTAATTCACGCTGCAAGTTATGGAATCATCTATTTAGGTTGCTTATCGAATAGACTTGATTATGAAATCTGAACTGTTACTGTTTTAATACCTGTAGATTTTTTTTGTGGCTTTGTTTATTTTTGTTTTGGTTTTAATTAGCTTTTTTATTTTGTGCTACACTAGTTTGCCATGTAGCAATTGCACTGTGCAATATTTACAGTATGAGGACTGGGAAAACTAACTCTATGGATGTGATGTCTCTTTACAGTTTGCGATAGTGTTTCCTCTAGTTCTCAGTGATTTAGGTGTGACCAAGCCTTCTCTACTTTGTCACATTAAGCGGGTTTTCCAGGTGACTCTTTTGGTGAGTGTCAAAAAAAGACGTTATGGTGTATTATTGTTAAGATTCACTTTGAATTAAAAAAATCTATTGATGCAGCTCTTTTTGACTTTTTTCCCCCCATTATTGTATTTATTAAGGTGATTCTCTGGTGCTGATTAGTAACTCTGTCACATCTTACTGCAGTGGTTTTCAAACTCATTTGAACAAGAACAAAGGCAGGCGATTGTTTATTTTATGGTGTTTATTGTATTTTAAATTGTTAAACATTTGAGGATTAGTTGGCCAATCCATGTGTCTGTAGAATATTAGAAAAACATAATGAACACATCTTACATTTGAAATGACAGTACTGGCAGCTATTACAGATATAAAATAAGACAAGCAGAATATGAAACCTGGCAATATTGGTTAATTTAGCATGGTTCAATTACATATTAAGGATTCAGTGATCATCTAAATTATGTCAATCAAATAATGGATTTAATGAGCTAGTGTTTTTACTCGACAAAATAATGAATGGAAATGTAATAGTTTCAAAGCTCATTATACCTTAGAAAATTCCATCTTCCGTTGGAGATTTCGCAATATAATCCAAAATAGCCGTTAAATCGACTTTATCGCAATATCTCAAATTACTCATATGTACGAGCACTTTACAGTTGACTGGATTACATGCTAACAGTATAAATATATATTTGTAATGTTTTTTTGTATTTTATATGGTAATAGCCTACACTATACAACAACATCTGTTGTTTGTGTTGTACTCTAGATCAATGGGCTTTGCATGATTTTCTATTTGCTTATATAATTTGTAGTATAGTATCTGGGTTACTGCTGCCATCTTGTGGCGGTACGGCAGTACTACATCCTACAGTTTATTTGACTACATAATTTTCAGCTAGCTTTTTTTGTAGCCCTTAGGACATTGTACTCATGCTACATAATATTTGTGGAACAAAGGAAAATTGTAAATATCTGTTTTGAACATTAATTCACCTTACAAGCTGACATGTTGGTCACGGGGTCCCCCCAGCAGAGGTCGTCCTGCAGGCTGCTCGCTTTGACTTTCCCCCGACAATTAACAGCAGAGAGGCTAATTTTCTCAGTTTGACCAGGGGGGTGTTAGCATTTATCAATGACCAAGCAGCGTCCATATCCTTTACATGTGAGGCTAAACGTCACCGGAGCACAGCCACAGTCATATTATCCGTGTGGAGCAGGTCTGTATGAGTCAATTCACCGACAACAGCTAAATGTCAAACCTTTGGCAAAGTGTGCGCGCCTCCCTGCGCCACTCGGTGATGATGGGTGGACCGAGCGCAGCGGAGCGATAGGGCGCGTTTCTTAATTTCCCTTCATCGCCGAGTGCCCCCTCCAGCCCTGGACACCACCACGAGACCGCGGGACCGATGTGTTTCCCGTCCACGCACGAGGATTGATCCAATGTATTATTTACGACCGAAACTTCAGCAACTTATCCACTGGATATGGCTCCCGGTTTGAGCAGTGGGCGGACAGGTCATCCCGAAGTATTGGAAGCCCGGGGAGCCGATCCTGGTGGGAGCTCGCCGCGGAGGAGGAATGCTGGAGGAGAGAGGAGGTGTTCGAGGACCGAGCGGCGAGCCGGAGCAGCGGGGATGCTTGCGAACTGTCTGCTATCTGTGGGGATGCTTTCACTTCTTGTCCGGTGCGCTTTGGCCGCAGAGGGTAAGCACAGCACCGAGCTATCTGCTCCAACAAAACACAGGCTGACGTGATGCATTCACCTCTGTCACATCTATATTCCAAGAAACATCTATTGTGACGAGTTAAGGTATACGTTTGGGAGGGAAATGGGTCTTTTGTTTCACACAGGCAGCGTTTTGTAATCTGCACATGTATTGCTGCCGGGTGCACCATCCACATAGAGGCTGCAATATGCATATGGCTGGATAGCTTGCTTTATCATTTTTAACAAAGACAAATGTAACTAGAGGTCCATACACCATTGCGCTTATGATTATATGACATGGAGAAGGCTGTTATTGCATTGACATTTGCGCAGTCAGGGAGTACATCCATCCAAACAGCTATTATTCAGGATGAATCCCCCCTACTGACCGCACTGACATATATTGTGTAAGACATTGTGCTGAATCTGGTCCATGCAGGGTTTGCTTGTATGCAATACACCTCCCTGTTGCCTAATAATCTTTCCACCTGACGCCAGACAACTCTTTTGTCTCATCAGATTGCACTGCACATACCTCTGCTTCTCCTCTGCAGCTGGACCCATTGTGAGCTTTCTCAACCCAAACTTTGTCTCTCCTCCCAACTTCACTGCCCCCTTGTTCTGTAATAGGCATTTCATGTTGGTTGCATTTCCATGTGAGAGGTTATTAGCCTTTGTGTTCCTATTGTGTGTAATGAGCTAAAGGGAGTTTTATCATGGGAATGCAATGCAGTCAGTGTTTCAGAGCATCTGGGTCAGCACTAATGACACACATACTGAGCCCACTGGAGGTCTGTGTGTCTCTGGCGGCATGAGAGGCAGCTGGAGTAAGGTTGGCCGACATAGCTTCCCTTCAAACATGAATGCTTAAAGAAAAGCTTGACTGCAAAAGACAGTCTGCATGTGCACTGATTTGGCTGCATTACCTTTTCCCACCACATGTATCTTTGTACATTCCCTCAATGTAGATGGCTTTTAGAAACGGAACAAAACGAGGCTCTCGGCAAGACATAAGTGTGTGCATGTCCAACAGTAGCTCCATCACCTCCCTCCAGTCTGCACACTGATCTAGTGGCTGTAGTCTCACCTCTGCTGATGCACTGCTACAGTAGCAGTCTCCTCCTCCCTCCTCCCATATCCACCTCCTCCTCACAGTCAGCACATCCATTCTTAAATACAAGCCCAGCAGCAGCACCTGAGCTATACATTACATTGTGTTGATTAAAGAGACATTACAGTGGCCTACTTTTATTCACTTACTTCAGATTCTAGGAAAACAAAACTGCACTTAGACTGTAGGGTTTTGTTTTAAATAAGAAGAGGTCTACTGACAATGACAGTTGGGCTGTGCAAAAATCTAGTATTGCAATATTTAGACTGTCACGATTAAAGGCTTGCATTTTAATATATTGCAATGTATTGTGCAAGGCAGCATATTATTTAAACCTACTTTTAAGGAGGTGAGTGTTTACAATAGGCTGTCTCTTAGTAATGTTAGACAAATGGAGGATACTCCTTACTCCAAATGATTATCCTGGATTACTCCTGTCACAATGTGTATTTTTTTGTGTATCTAGTTTGGCACCGGTTCTTAACTGCGCACACACGGACCTCTGCCTCATCTTTGAAATAAAATCTATATAGCTTAGTAATTATAAGAATGCTATTTTTAAGCGTTGGCTTATTCAAAATCTCCCCCTTTCATGGTTCCTATATGGATCTATAATGGGGAAACATTATTCAGTTAGATGCAACCATTCCGATGCACTACAGCAGTTTCTGCACACAAACTGCCCTTATTAAGTGGATCAGATATCGGCCATGATGTGACCGATACGCAAAGGTTGTTTCTTTTTCCACGCCATTGTGAAATGATGTGTCTCCTCCATACATTGATTCAGTGACAGCGGGCCACTAATTAATGTTGTTAGTGCCACAGCTACAACTGGCCTCATATTACCTTACATAAAAAAAGATTCCATTGGATCCTATGCAATGAGCTACTACATTTTGAAAAGAAACAGCAGTTGTATTGAAATGATACTCAGCAATGACAATGAATATAGTGATGACCAGAAGGCCTTCTCTCCGATATTAAACATACAACACAAAATGCCTTTGGGTAGGAACAATTGCATTTCAGGTTGTTTTTGATATCCATCATGGACTTCAGGGTGGCTTCGGGCTTAAAAAAATCCAACGATATGATTACCAGCTTAGACAATAAATCATAAGTGATCAATTATACATTTGGAAGTTGAAGTTTATACTCCTCCTCCTTTATATCTCTTCAAAATCTCATTACTATAACACCTGGCTTGAATTTCAATGTCATGGTTTACTGAATAAATCCCCAGTTGTCAGCTAAATACCCTGAATCACAGCTTCCTCCTCATAATGTGTGAACCCGATATAAAATAAATGAATTATTATTATTACTATAGAAACGACTTTCTGTTCAACATGAACCTTTCCCCCTCCATAACCCTTCAACATAGTGCTGAATGTAGTGTGGGGATCCTATATGAAGCCTTTTCATTCAGTGAGATTGATCTTTACTTACTAAACTTGGAGGATTTCTTATCTCATTTGTGGCTTTCTTATTAACACAGCTGGAGAAATGATGCTCAGCAGCAGCTGGGGGACGCCCAGAAGAGAAAGCTAAGCAAAGCCATCTTTGGTCTTTCCACAATCAAACAACTGTCTTCTGACATCAGCTGTGTTTACTCTTACTACCACAAACCTGCCCATTGCTTATGAGTACTGACATCTTGGTTTTGACAGGGGTTAACCTCATAGACCTTTCGCAGTATGAGAAGCTATCCCTGAACTGATGCCAGTCATCACTTTCTGCTTAGGAATTCATTGAAAAGAGACTTCACAGTCAAACTGAAAGCAATTTCCACTTTGCAATTCAGTCTGGGGCTTTTAGCCCTTAAATAGCTGTTAACGTGCGTCAATCGAACGGTGAGCTACACATCACAGCCATTGCTGTTTGCCGTCTTGTTTTGTGTGGTTCAGTATCTTTTCCCCTGTGTCCAGATTTGCCTTTTAAGGGCTGTCACGATGGTTAATGTTAAAAGGACTTCCAGGAATTGGTTTTTAAAAACTGCAACATTGACTCACCCTTGGTCTGATCACCTGCCTGTCTGAGCTCTGGGTTTGCAGGACCACACAGGGGACACGATATCTGTTTATTTCCCTCGTTTCACCTCATTGCAGTGATTTAGCGTGCAGCAGTTAATTATGTTGCGGGTAAAGCTTGTCAGGAGGGCTTAAGATGCATGTGTGTGCACACGATGGATAGATAGATGGTGTCTCCTCAGGTGGAGCTACAGCTGAGTCTTCGTTTGACAATGTTTATATTCTACTCACAGTCTTCCATCTGTTTTTTTAGCATGCTGTGGTGATGTTTTTAACAGAGAAACTGTGAGTGGTCTATTCAACATTAAGCAAGAACTTGAGTACCTGAAATGAAAATGCTAAAAGGGTAGAGTGTTTTATATAATTAAAATACATATTATTATTATTGGCAATCAGGAAAAGAGTAAAAGAACATTAATTGTTATCCATTCGCTGTATTTCAATCACAGATGTCTTTGTTTCTGTCAGATCTTATAGAAAGGCAAACGGTATGCAGTCCCTCACTGCAGAAAACAACAGCACTTCTACACACATAGATGTGACGATAGGACAGGCAAACAGGCTTCTAATTAGTATCTTGGAGCATCTGCCTCGTATTATCCCTTGTATAGTTCAGTGCGATCTGTTTAGTGTGTGTGTGTGTGTTTCCCTCCAGTATTTCTGTGTACCTTTGCTCCTCTCTGTACTTCCGTCAGTCTCTCTGTGTTTTGGCTCTTTGGTGCAGGTTGATGGTAGACAAAACCTTGGCTCTGCTCCTGCTTGAGTACGGACAGCAGGATGCCTGATTTATTGGGACGCCACACTGCTCCTCACAAGGCCACCATTCATCACACCCCATCACACGGCACCAAGTCAACATTAAAGGCCGGATTCTCTGGGATATTTAGAAATGCCAGATTCTAAAGAGCATCTCCCTGTTACTGAAGACTGACCCTAATAATTTAGAAATAATTCACAACAACTTGTTTTGTATGATGAATGAAGGACTCTTTCAAATTAGGCTGACCCAAGAAAAAAAGGCAGTAATTGTCCTAATTTGTAAGATTGCTATGTCTAAATCCACTTGTGCGACCTTTAATACTAAAACGTTTAGCTATATCATGCAAACCTGAAAACCAACCTTAGCATAAATTGTGATCTTAATATTTTACACAATTTACTCAATTTACTCTAGAGAAACATGTGTGGTATACTTAATCAATGGTGGTGCAAACATTTTGCGTTGTAAGAGTTTTTTTTCTTTATTTCTTACCCTTTTTACATTTTCACACTAAGCGTTGGGTCAGGCTCAAAAAGCACTATGTTGGGCCTTTAAAACAATCTTTGGTCTTTTACATTGTTTTTCAAGTGTAATTTACATGATGCTGCTCTATAATATATAGACCACACACCTTGGCTCTGGTAGCTTTTGTTTGAAGGACTGAAGATATTTTCTGTAGTTTCATGGGAGAAGTGCATTTAATGTAAATTACAAGTAAATGAGGCTGAATCAGACCAGGATTTTGATCTTTGTGCTGAGGAAATGAGTGAAACAAAAGGATGGATAGATAGGGGAAGATTTAATGGTATCACTGACATTGTATTATATTTACTTTCCGTCTACTATTGTTGTAAAGTTAAACCTAGATGCTTAGGGTAGCTGTAGAATTGGCCATTTTACACAGACGCCTCTTCGGACTGTGGCATTTTAGCTAATCCCTTTGAACTACTGAAGGAGGAAATGTGAGATCACTGACACATACAAAGGCATTTATTACTCTGAGCCTTTAAAATGTTACATTCTTAGAAGCTAGCAAACCGTGCACCCTGGCACACAAACAATTAGACAACACATAGGCCTACAAGCAGAAACAGTATTGTAGCAACTCCCTTTGTCTGTACATAAAATAAATTTGCTATATATACTCTGTATTTGGTTGTACTACCTTAAAAGGCAAGTGTCTTGGTGTGTAGCCTGCTAGCTATCCACAAGCTAACTTTGTCTACAGTTTGTGTTTAAACATACAGTGGGTTCATATGAGCTTGTTTGCAAAAAACAAGTGCTTCTAGCTGCTGGAAACAAGGTTATAAAAGGTTTAATTTATCGAGGAATTTCTTCCAGGAAATAGTTAGCTGCTCACCATTAGCCCGTATGGGGTCATTTCTGTTTTTCTTGGATCATATGTCCACAAGACAGTATAATCACATCTTCACTTTAGTTAAACCCAATTTATGTAATACCATTTCAGATCTACGTCCCGTCAAAATGCTTGCTCTTCTGTTTTGAGTTGATCTAGTCTTGTGTTGAACTTTGAGCATGTGTGTTCCTTGATTGAATCATTGTACATTGAAATTTGTGAGAGCTATTTTGACCGTTCGAATTCAAGAACGATAGAACTCCACTATAATTACAGTTTGGATGGTAAAAATACATTCAGCCACTGTGGTCATTTCAAATGATTTCAAGAAGTTTCACATCAGTAATTTCAGTAGAAACATAAATTGAACATTTGACCTGGGGAAAAGACGTTGCAGTGTAGAAAGATTGCTCGGAAATGAATCGTTAAAATTGTCAGAATGCACTCGAAACATGCAGACTTTTTAGGATAGAAACATTTCCTGAAGTAAAAACTGTTTGCATTGTACTTTACCTTTACCCTTGCAAATTTGTTGAAAATATTTGTTGAAGCAACCGATGATTATACGACTAGTCTCTATTAAAACTGTCCGATATCGATTTCATCCACATTAGGTTTTTGTAGATAATAAACTTTGATTACATGTACAGTATGGCAATATTTTCAACATACAGTATATGGAATTACATTGACAGGCACAAAATGTCATGTTCTTTGCATTTGTCTAAAGTTAATTTGTTGTTTTAAAACTGAAAACAAATAAAAAATAGATAAGGAGTAAAAGGCTGTGTAGAGCTTCAGAGTTAGCTAATAATCTTTCTCTGCGAACAACCTCTTTTTACATTATATGCAGTCAACATTTATATAGAAAATGTTCAATGAATGGTCTATTGTTATCTGTGACCCCGTTTTTCAATGTGAGAATTCTCATGAAGGCATCTATCAAAGCACTTTTTTATATTGTCATGTAAATGTGAGTACTTCTTTTGTGTGCTCTAATTGGATTGTATAGGAATTTGGACTAGGCCGGGATAATTCATCCTCTAGTGACTGACAATCGCGCCATGAGTAATTTTACCATCTATTTCATCATTACAGTATACATGTGATATTACAATTTCCTGCCACATGTTGTGGAAATAATTATCATAAGACGCCAATTAGTAACATACAGGACAAACCTTGATGTCTGTTTACCTTCTTTAAGGACACAGGCGGCTTAGCCAATAATGTTATTGTTCCCATTCTGTGACCGGTCAATACTGGGATACAGATGGTCTGTGTTGTGGGTACACTGGGACACTTCCTTCTCTGTATTTGTGGACTCCAAGGTAAAATCTTCGAGGTCATAAGTGTCCGAGGCAAGTAGCTCTGTGTTCCCACACTGTTTAGGCTATCTCCTCAAAATATGTTGTTTACTCTCTGCGAAACCAGTTAGATGGGCTGGCAAGAGAGAGGCTCTCCAGAATTGACGTGGCAACTCTACCGTGAAGTCAGAACCTCTGACTCTTGGACTTGTGATGTGAATCCTCCGGCCGTTAACTCCAAATAAACCATCATGTGTTTGACATCAAAGCTACTGCTCTTCCCGTGTCTCCTTCCTGAGTCGGTGACTCCCACTGCATAGCGACACAGAAGTTTCCATTACACCACATACCCATATTTCAATTGCAGAGAAATATTCAATATTGTAAAATGTCAAAGGTTTTTGAAAAGATAGCTTTCATAACAACCAACAACATCAGTGCGTCAGTCTTGGACGTTGCTCACAACTTACTCAGCACATGGAGTATCCCCGGCCCCAGGCACAGAGAGGTTGTTTTTAGTATGTTATGTCTCTGAAACATCTCCGTTCCCCTCTCAGTCTTTATAGAGGCTTTTGACTTTAAATCCCTGTGACATCACAGATTCAGGGGCTCGCTCTGTGATTTCTAGCTTTAGTGAAGCAGGTTTAGAGTGGATGACAGCGTCAGTGAAGCATCAAGAGTACTTGAGCTGAACTCGGAGAGCATTACTGGAAATGATCAACAGTTTTTAAACCCTATCTTATTCATCAGTAATCAAGCTGTCTTAGGAATTCGATGATTTTATATTGACAGAATGTAGTACAGGCAGTTTTGAGTGCTTTAACTAGTATTACATTTGGAAGTAATTTAAATGATTGCACACATGTAAGAAAAATATCTTGTACCAGTATACATGCAGTCTGCATGGCATATTTTGCCAGTGCTTAATAGAGTACTATTAGTTGAGATCAAATCATGTGCACTGTGCGTAACATATGTCTAAATAAACCATTCTACATGATGTTTGCTCAATCTAAAATAGTTTGTGTTTATGAGTATATGAACAGCTGCATTCAAAATGTGTCCGGTCATTTTGAAGACTTTTAGGACAATTCAATCTACCCTTCCTGACACAACAAGCTACCCCCCCTTAGGTCCACATCATTATGGTCATCCTCATCTGAGTCAGTCAGCTGTGCAGCAGGCTCTTCCTCACTGTGTTGGTTGGCGCAGGTGTGTAGTTTGCAGAGGGTCAATCAGTTCATTTGTCACCTGAAATGATTCTTGGTAAAATGCAATCAATGCAATCCTGTCAGCTCCTTCACCCTAAAGCAGAGTATGGCCGTCAGATCAGCATACAGAATAAGATTCACTCTATTGAATGCCTCCTTTTTCTGACAATCCAGGATCGTGCCACGTCTCTGTGAAGACCTCAGTGCTTAACATCACTCTGCAAACCAACACAGGCATTAAGGCCGCCCAGCTCCTTTATAACCTCTGCACAGTGACCAGCAAGATGCTCAGCAGAGAAGATCCATCACACACACACACACACACACACACACACACACACACACACACACACACACACACACACACACACACACACACACACACACACACACACTAAATGCACTCACTTTTCTGCACATTGATAAATCCATACTGTGAAGCATTTGTTTGATTTATGCCTTCACTTTAGTGCACTGAAGTAACCCCTTCAGTCTTAAATTCAGATGCGCTGCTCCCCCCCAGGCCAATTCATTACTGGGATAATCCGAGTGTGTGGGTGGCTCTGCTGCTGCTACAGAGCTAACCTTTTGCATACACACAAACAAAGCCTTTACACATCCTCCAACTCCTCCCTAAATGTCTATGCAAGGTTCAGAGTTTGGAGACCTTATTAGTTTATCGTCACAAGTGCGTATACATGTTTGAATGCTATTTGTGTCAAAAGATTATACTCTCTGCACTTTGTAACCTGCTACAGAGAGGAAGCATTCCTTTTTTCATATTGCTTTTTAAAATGTATTATGTAGCTCCTAAATTGGATGTGCAATTGGTCTAAACAAGTGTTTTGCATCAATATATTTAAAACTGCATATATAGTAAGGTATAAGATCTCAAACTGACATAACCACGATGAATGTCTCTGTTTTACATTCAACATGTAAACCAAATTAAAAGTTTTATTGCACAATATCAGTGAAATGTAATTTAGACTGTGGCTGAGGGTGTTTCTAACTCAATGTCACGTTATGTGAAGGTCAATTGGTTGTCCATAGTATTAGACCATGGTGCCTCATACATACATCTCAGTAATAATAACATCGTCACCTAGGAGACAGCCCTGTCCTTGACAGTGGATGCCGTTAGGAGTCATGGATGGCCCCCATTAAGATGTGCGTACTGAATGTCATCATAGCTTGAATAGCGAGTAGCACAAGATTAAATTAGAAGTATGAGAGAAAATATCCAATCCTAAAAGTAGTGTTGTAAATAGAGTGTTCAGCCAATGGTTGAAATGAGGTAGATTCAAATGGAAGATAACTTTTAATCTTTCATTTACTGGCAAAGAATATTTTTTTTATACCAGGATTTAAAAATATTTTGCCATATATTATACAGGTTTAAAATATTTTTAAAACCTGATATCTAAAAGCTTAAAATCCCAGCTCTATGTCTTGATTTTCTCTGATTTATTTTTTTAGGATTAACAAGAGATTACAAGTGGACATGAAATAAATTGCAAACAAAAAAAGGGAAAACTAAATGCATTGGAATTTCCTCAAGAAAAGACTTGAAACCGTTTACGATTGACATTTAATAATTGGACACCATTGATACTGTATCTCAGATTAGATATTGGTCATATTTTGATATGTTCTGATGTGTCCTAATTCTCATATTGAAAGAAACCCTCTCAAAGGAAGCTACTTCGCTGGATAAGCTGTTCCTGAAAAGGTGGCTGCCTCGGGGCGTCCATCCTCTTAATATTATCTGCAGCACTACAGTGTGCTACTGTGAGTGGATGTATAATCTTCATCCAAAATTTAAATGAGCACTTGTAAGCGTTGTATGAAATAACAGACTTTCTGCCAAAAAAAAAGTCTGTATTAGAAGACATTCCTATAACAGACGGCCTCATCTGAACTCTGACACTTCCGACTGTTTGCCGGCCCACATCTTGAACGGTGTCCAGGAGAATCAGCTAAGTACCTTGAAGTAGACGGTTTTATTATTTAGAAAAATAAATCCTCTGTTCTCTGCATTAAGAACTTTCAGTAAAAGTCTCTGAGAGCTCCATTTTCTGACAAAGTGAAAAGAAATCATTGAATAGTATATTGAATCCATTATAGTTTTGAACTTTGAAACTCAGTCCAAGTGTTGATGTGGAAGCACAGAGGAGGTTTCTTAGCTGGAGGCAAAATATCTCTTAGAAGAGTTACCTTTCCTTTCCATTACCTTCTGATACAAAAAAAGTGATGCCTCCCTTCTAACCCTGCACTTCAAAAGGAATGGCGCTTTGGGTGTATTTTGTTTTTTGGGCATCCTTCTGATGAGTACCAGCCTGAATTTGTTTCTTTTAAAAGCCGTTGAGACTATGCAGGCTAATGCAGCTCTGGTTCATTGCCTGTTTTGACCAAATGTCATAGAATTCCTGATTTTTGTAGAGTTGATCAGGTCCATGCTGAGAAATATATGGCAGTGGTGTATTCTAAAGTCTTGATCTGTCCAGGATGTTGTCGTGTGCTGGCTTTCAGGAAACAATCCGTGTTGGTGTTTTAGGCAAGGCAAGGCAAGTTTATTTATATAGCACCTTTCAGCACCAGGCAATTCAAGGTGCTTTACAAAAATGAAAGACATTCAGACAAAGGTTTTAACATGCATCATAGCTGCCAGTTCACTTTAGAAGCTAACGTAACATTTAATCTTATCTGGACTGCCACACAGCCCCCAAACTTTTCTTAGCAGGTTTACTTCATCATTTACCAAAAGCAATTGTGTTCCTCCTGTGTCCTTGTGAATACCCTAACCCCCTTATTTAAAATCCAATTCTTTTTAAATCTAACATGTTCCCTTTGTATTCTTGTTTAGTACTTTGTCTTGAAGCAGAGAATATATTGATAGTTCCCATTCAGCTGCACAAGTACACTACCCATAACCAGGGCCGTCCCTCCCTACAGGAAGATCACGCAGACTGCGTGGGGCCTCACCTTGCGGAGGGAGCCTCAACTGAGCCGCACCTATGCGTTTATGCAGCGCAATTAGTGCTCCACTAGCACCCCCCCCGTCGACGCTCGCGAAACAGAGGGCCACATCATCTAACTTTGCGTGGGGCCTCAAGTTGGCCAGGGACGGCCCTGACCATAACCACAAGATATTAAACTGCAGAGATCTTTATCCATAATGCTACAACATGTACTGCTGATGATGATTCTCATTTACATGAACCACACAGTGGCCAACCTCTTTTTGTATATTATGTACGAAAGCAATATTACAATTTAAAACCAACTACGTTTTTGTGCTCCTTCCACCAAAACAATTTCTGAATGTATTATGCATTGATTTTGCAATTGCCATTACTCTGAAGTATTTTATCTGGGATATTAGAAACATTAGCAGAAGCATCCTCCACTCACCATTAGGTTCTATGTCCACTTGTATGTCTCACCTCTGGTGTTACTTTCTAACAAAACCTCCTCCCCCTTAACTTCTTGATTCACTTATATAAGACAGCCTTTGCAAAGCCAGTTTTTATGGTTTTAAATGTGCATACTTTAAATTGGATATGCCCTTCTAAAAGCTCTTTGTTTGAGCAACTCTCATAATTAACTTGCTTAATTAGATGTTTCTTTTTTACTCAGCTCAAAGAGTGCTACATAATTGCTTCTAAATTATTTCATTGCATCCTTTACAAAATGCAGGAAAAAAAAATACTTTATTAGTCATTTTTTTCACTAGATATCAGAAATTACAGTTACATTAATGGAAGAATATTCTACCTGAGCGTACTGTAGGTCTGAGAGTAGAAATGTGTTGATTTTCAGTATTTAATCAAACCAATTGTAACCTTTGAGAAAGTCAGAATAAAAAATAATCTTAATCTTAATGATGGAAATTGTGTTTTTATTTCTAGCACACTGGAATGGCCCTTGAAGCGGACACTGTGTTCTGAAGCTACTCAGGTGGATGCTCAAAAATCACTGGCTACAAAATCAGCCCCCAGACTCTAATTAAAGCCATGATAGTATAGGATCTTGGGTGGAAAAGATCAAGCCAGCTGCAGTGTGACTCAGCCCTCGGCTGGTGTTGTTGTGTTGAATTGAAGATGTGGCCGAGCTCATCCATCACCCTGCCTGCCAGAGTCGCTGGTGATCTCTGTGTTTGCTCTGACTGTGTGGAGCGTCAAGGTCGGATGTTTGATTGCTGTGACGTGAAGCACAGACAGTGTTGCTGTTTTTCGACTTTGACCTGTTATTCAGCTCTGGTAAACAGCATAATGTCTTGTTTTTATTCTCACCAGCGTGCTGCTACTGTAAGATTGTATTACTCTCTGTCCCGTTATGTGCCTAAAACAGGAGGTGTTTTTTTAAATGTTATTTGGCGTGAAGCAGCTGTACTTTTTGAAGTCTGGGTGATATTTCACTGATGTATTTCACTTATTGCCCCCTTTTTTTTCTCTCTCTCTGACTCACTAACACGAAATATAACCAGTGGTGATGTTATTGGATAGAGGCTCCAAGTGTTGGCTCCATGCACCTCCAGAGAGCTGAGGATCATCTCACGGTTTTATGCTCTTCCAATAGTTATTTTCAATTTGCTCATTTGTCCTATTAAAAAGAAAACATTAAACTGTGAGACATTCCCATTACAATTGTTTAGAGCCCAATTCAACATATTTAAATATTATGTTTTGTCCACACAGCAGTCACATATAGCCAGTCATCAATGCAACACATACAAGAATAAAATGTAACAATTTCTCATTTGAGGGTCTGAAACCAAATGTTGGTGATTTGCTTAAAAGTAAAACAATGTTAAGTAAAATGATTCGTTATTTTAAAATATTTTCTAATACTTTGTTGATAAACCCTATTAATCTCATATTTGGGCCATTCTACCAAATTGGTGCAAAGTCAGGTTGGAACAGTTTTGAAATGTATGTTTTTTTCCCCCAAAACTTTGTCCATATATATTTTGTACCATATCTAAATTACACATATCTAGTAAAAGAACCGTACATTTTTATATCGTATTTTCAGACTGTATTGGAATGTTCTTCCTCTACCAAAAATGGTCACTACCGAAACATAGTAAATACACTGTAGTAATTATATTAAGCTGTTAAGATTGTTTTACCTTCCCTTCTCTAAATAGTATTTTAACAAATATTTATCGAGGGTTTTCAAAATTAAATAGTTGCAATTAAATTTGTAATCAAAGTTCAATTTATACAATTCATAAAAATCATAATGCTTACCATTCCATGTTGTCACTACCGAAACGATCATGTCAATTACCGAAACTTAACCATATGTTTCGGTAGTGACGATTCTAGCTAAAATTGAGCATAACTAAAGAATGCTAGCAAGTACATGGCTAGATACACGTCTTTGAAGAGGTTTACACATATAAAAACCTAATACTTTGCATACAACCCTGAAAAAGTTTACTTAATTGAAGATAATATGTGTTCGGTAGTGACAATCCTTAAGGTTACACGCCGGTTTTCAGATTTTGGAACAGATTTATATCAAAAGTATGGGATCGAGCTACTTGCCATTTAGCCATGAGGGACAGGGATGCAGTGTTACTGCTTTGTCAAAAATGCAGGGGTGTGGCTAAAAACCAGGCTCAGCCATTGGACTGAGCCCTTGTGTTTCGGTAGTGACATGAAAACTGGGGACATAATTTGAGTATAGTTTTTTTAATTAAAAAATTAAACCCACAATAAATCTAAATATTCCAACTTCTGTTTGAACGTAATCATAAAGATCTTCTAAATACACCATTGAACAAAATAAAATGTGTTATTTACAGAAATTGAAATTTAGATGTCAGGGTTGGGGACAGCTACTTCCCAATAGAAAGTAGCCTATAAAGGATGTTTTTGCATATATTAAGCTTATCACTATATAATGTAATGCCTTGTGTTTACATAACCTTAATAACATATTCTTAGTAAATATCTATGTCTGAATACTTAATTGTTTTGTTAAATAGTTTTTCTTGTTGTGGGACCGCACTTTGTACTAATTCGGTAGAATGCCCCATTTAAGAGTTGTATATGTTCTGTTTTATATACAAAGTAATGCACACATTTATGATACAGTAAAACATATATATATATATATATATATTGGACGAGTCCTTTCCAAACTCCTTTTTAAAAGTTCCTGACAGTCACCAGGAAAAACCTAAGCAACCAGCAAGTAATGTGTGGCCTGCTGCTTGTAGTGACCACATATTATACAGCATCGTGACTGTATTACATACATTTTGACATTCTTGTGCTTGACTCCAGCTAGAATTTCAGAGGGGATCCTGGGGGCTTAACAGGCTTATCCCACCTTGTTATCCTCCATTGTCCTCGTCCTCCATCCTCCTCAGGCCTCTGCTAAACTCTGCTGCACTGGAGCCAATATATACGGTCAGAGGGGGTGCATCTGCTCAATATCTCACGTTAGAGGTCTCTGTTTGCTTTGGGTGCTCACCGCTATGCATAATGATCAAGGTCAAGTGTAAGAAGGCTTCATTTTAATGCTAAGTGGACAACTGCTGCAATGTGTATTTGTTATGTCAATTAAGAGCCTGCATCATGTTTATGTAAATGCACTCGAAAGGCAATTTGGTTTGACATGGGAGGCATGAATTATTTATCACTGACAGAATCAAACCCACTTTATTCAACAGATAATGCAGATAATGTGTGCCCCAATAACATTGATGTCACAAACAAGAGGTACAGGAAAGTAAAAATAATGTTTGAAAATAGTATTATCATAAATAAATAAGATCAATTGCTGCTTGCATTAGAGATGTTCTTTGGGGTTGGGTTTTTGCTTGAAATATCCATATAACAGGAAGACGGCTATTATGCCAATGATGGCTGACCTGAATAGGTAGAACATCTCTTTCATCCTCCTATCAGTCAATCTCCTGTATTCAGGGCATGAGGAGGGTGAGGAATAAGGAGCTACATTGCACACATTTGATTGCACTTCATGTTGGCAGTTCAGTGTTTTATGTAATACGTTTGTTACAAATGCACATTATAGTACGCCAATTTTAATGTGGCTGCCTTTATGTCGGGGCCACATTTCCCTTGGTACAGATAAAGTCATCTTGTGTCTTTGTATTATCCTTACAGCGAAGACAGAAAAAACCTAAAAGCTGTTTACATTAAAGGTCCCTTATTATACTGTTTTTCATCAATATATTAAAGGTCTCAGATATATACAAAACATGTCTCTGAAGTGTTTGGCTCGAAACACTAAACAGATCACCCAATGCAGCATCCCATAATCCCCTCTGTTTCAGCCCTGTTTCAAAAGTGCTGATTCTCTGTCTAAATAAGGAGCCCCTCCCCACGCCCCTCTGAGAGATATTTGGTTAAAAAGAACTCAATGGTGCTCTTGGAGGAGATCCAGGTGATAAGGTGGGGGTGGGTTACCTTGGTTGGTTATTGGCTAATGGTTAAACAAGCCAAAAAATCGTTATGACATCATAAAGTGGCCAAAATCTGATCAGCTCGTTTTCACACAGGTTTTTATATAAATGTATCGGGACAAAAAGTGAGAGAATCTTTTTTCCTGAAACGTTCAGAGTCTCTTTACACAGAGGGGACACATGTTTATGTATAAAAGACATGAAAAAGTGGATTTTGCACAATAGGTGACCTTTAACGTAATTGTTCTTGTTCTAAAGAGTCACACATAACTGAATAATAAGGTTTTTAAAATCAAGTTCACAGGATATACGGTTTAACATTTATGAATAGTATTGAGAGGTAATTTTAACTAAAATAATCAAATTCTGAGGTTAATATAGCAAAAGAGTACAAGTGCGACGTGACATTTTTTTATTTAGCCTTCATTTATACAGGTGTAAAATCTCATTGAGACACAAGGTCTCATTTTCAAGAGACATCTGTGCAGGAGGTGATCACAGGACATGTAAGACACAGCAGGCTTACACATTGAACATGGTGTCAGTTAGATGAGCTTTGACGTCCTCTGAAGTCTCTCTGAGGGCCCAATTAGAAAATCAGAGGCAATGCCATGTGACTTTCCCAACAGGGATACCAGCTTCACTTTGTGGAGAATTTTCTTGCTGAGTGTCACAGGTGACCCAGACATTTCCTTACCTTTCCTTCCTGTCATGCACAGTATTGTTTTTTGAAGCAATCTGTAGACCTTAACCCTTCATCAAGGTCCCACTGCAGGGCCACATGATTTCTATTTTAGGGAACGTTTATTTGACTGTATGTCAAATCTGGAGAAGTCTTAATAGGGTTACTTAATTTGAATTTTGTACCCTTTTTTGTTGCTAATCCCATCCTTTCCTGTCCCATAACTTTTCCTTTTTTCACAATTTCTTACATTATGTCCCACACTTAATATTACAGAGTTTTAGTATAACATTCCCTAAAGACCCAAAGTAGTTCTTAAAAGGATAAGCAATATATATATGTACACAGGAAAATGAATCTCTCTCAGCTGGCTACTTATCTGGCTCCAATTTGTCTAAAATAGGCCCTCAACTTTCTATTCCTATACTTTTCTAATCTAGGTTAAGCATACAATCATACATCATGACCCAGTACTGAAACAGCTGCAGCATATTATGCTTCATCAGTATCAAACAACATTACACTTCAGTGTAGCAAATGCACTTATGCTATTTTTCTTCTTATAAAACTAGAGGTCTCTCTATAGATGTTGCCATGATTTATTTTTAAGGTTATTCCCTGTTGAGTTTTTCTGTAAAAAAACAAAATATATTTTTACATTAAAGGGAAAAAATGCTCTTTTGTACGTCTTTTATACATGAATATGTGTCCCCGGTGTTCCAGGGAACTCACCAAGTGTCAGAAAACACAACCCTCTCTAAAAAAGGGGCTGCAATGGATCTGTTAAAAACTGATCCAGATTTGAACACTGTCCTGACGTCAGGACGGTGGTGCTACGGCTATTGGGCCAACTCTCCATCTATCAGGGGAATGTGGGGTTGGGCCACGGCCGGCCATTGCCGCTCGAAAGCGCTGGAGACGCTGTAGTACATATGCCAGGCCTGTAAGTGGCACTGTAGTCTGCCACAAAAGCAGCGAAAAAGACTTCCCGCGCATGGTTGCCATGGTTGCCCTTCGGTTTATTCTCCGCTGTGGCTCTTTTTCTCCCTCCCAGAGGCAAGCGTTTGCTCCTGCTGCTGTTATTCATTGCAATCCCTCCCCGTCGAGGCAAGCACTGTAATTCTCTCCGGTTAGTCCACCAGCAGATGACAAACACCCACCTCTCCGCCTCTTCCAAGGAAGGAGGGGCAGAGTTTCAGTTCGCCGGTCAAGATGTCCGTTAAAGTTCCGGACAAAATTAGAAAAGTGCCGGTCAAAGGTCTTCTTTGTTATTTATTGAGCTTTAAAACGAATAACGACTCTATGTAATAATATAATAAAACACCTCTTCATCTGATGCATTTATATGTGCAAAATAAGCAGAGCAAAAACATAACTCAGGATGAGACCTTCATATTAACCCCTGCATGCCCGTCTGTTGCCATGCCACTATTGGATGCCCGCCCTTGACCCCCACCTGTACTTTCACAGCCACAGCCTTCCATGTCAAATGGCTTTTGTAATCCCAAAGCCCATCATGGCCTCAGCCCGCAGCTAAACTCCTCGACTCGTCCCCTGCCGGCTCTGATATGCCCGGCCCCAGGGGAAGCCTTTAGCTCCGGTTTGATACGGCCCCTTCCCTCTGCATATGCATGTGTATGAGGTTATACCAGGACATTATGAGAGCCTTATTGAAGGGGAAGTGATGTCATCTTTTTTTGATGATTAATACAATTTGTGTCCAGATTACCAAGACGAACCCTGTTACTAAAAAAGGGTCTAGAAAAATGCATGTTTCAATTTTTCTAGACACTGTTATTCAGACGTTTGCAGTGTGTTAATGTTATCGAGCAGCTTGAGGTCATCACAGCAGCGATGGTTACCATAAAATATAGCTTAATTCTGTCTTAAAGCGGTTTTCAGGAGCACATATGAATATTTAAACGTTTTATTAAGTCCTCCATCTAAATATTTTAACCTTTTTCTGTAATCGTTTTTTCAAGTCCATCAATTTTTTTAAATCTCTAATGTATTTGTACAGCTTGAATGATACATTTGATGTAAATAAATAAATACATTGTTAAATTACATTTGAATGATGCTTTCATGGAGAGATGCTACAAACATTAACCTTTGCTCCTATCTCTACCTCTGTAACATGCTCTTTATGCTTTTAACTTTAAGAGTTCACAGGCCGATGTTGCCTCTGGGTGCTAAAATGAAAGATGACTTACTTTCTGGTGGGTTTAATGAGACTGAGATTGCCTGCAGAACCCTGACTGAGTTCTCTCACTCTCCGTCATCCTGAAGGCCCCAGCAAGGTCTCATCTGATCTCTCCATGCATCACAGGAATATCTCACCCTGAAAATATTCTTGCATTTTAGTGTACCATTAATCTGTAACGATTGGTGCATTTCGGAATGTGATTTTCGTGATGAAGCGCACCCAGTTTTACTCAATTCAACCGGTTTACTTCAAATCCAATAAATAACTCTTTACAGGATCTATAATAACTTTATCTTGATGTAGACACAGGAAACACATTGGTGTAATAATAATATACTGTCACTTTCACCAGTGCTGTTGTTGAGTATCTGCTGAGAATTGTCTACTCTAGACACATTTTAATACAGTTTAACAATCCGCATCGGCAAGTATCTATTTGTGATTTCTAAAAGAGGAAAGGCATTTACCCAGTTTATTTTATATTTGAATGAAGACATGTCACATTAGATGATGTGTAGTTAATCTGCATCAATAATTGAAGTTTGGGGATAGGCATTGTCGGTGTATGGGACAGGTTAGTCTTGTTTTTTGTTGTATTGTCTGCACATCAATTTCAAATTAACAAGTGGAGCTGCAGATAATGTGGGTTTATGTAAATATAATGTTTATCTGAAACTCTATTGATCTCTTAATGCCTAATAATTACACACTGAGCTTAACTTTTGTATTATTATACATGCTAACCAACCTTACTGATGAATCTCTGGCTGATTTTTAACTGGATCTTGTGCAGTGTTGAAAGTTTTCTTTAAAGTTATCATAGGAGTTTTGTTTGGTGTGTTCCTGTTGGACCTCGCTATTTTCTTTAACACTACATTACGTTGCATTGTAAGGGTTAAGTGTTTTAAATTTCCCTCAGCACTGGCCACCGGCAATTAATCGTCCTCCTCTGGAAACATAAACCAGCACCACATTTTATTTCCCTGCTCTGCTGATGATGCTGTAGTGCCGTCTATCTAATATTAAAATTGCATTGGCCACCCAGCCATTACACTCCCAAAGAGCCTGAGCTTCGTGGAAGGTCTTTCATCAAAGCTACAACTAAATGCTGAATTTATTAGATCTGTTCAGTTCTAGAAATGTTATTTGAAACATCCGAAAGAGTTTGACTTTCAGCATTATTTGACAGAATTTTTAAGGTTTTTAATTGTCTGACTTTTTAGTATTAAGAGTAGAGTAGGAGTGCCTGCTAAATCAATGAATACATGCATGCTCTTAATCAGCTTTTTTCATAGATGTCTTACTGCTGATATACAGTAGTAGTTTCTGATGTGATGGGTTATTTGAGGCACATTGATTACTGCCAGAAGAAAATACAGATACAGAAATAAATACTTAGAATTATCTTACTGTTTTTGTGCTCTCTTCAAAAACAATACCCACATTTTTGTATAAGTTGTTATAATAATAATAATAATAATAATAATACATTACATTTATAAAGTGCTTTTCCTGGTGCTCAAAGTGCTTACAAGCAAGTAAAACAAAATAACAACAAAAGTAGAAAGTGCTAAGCTAGGAGGAATAAGGGCAAGGGGTTAGTTGATTAGGAGTTGAAGGCAAGAGTGAAAAGGTGAGTTTTGAGGTATTGTTTGAATGATGTGAGAGTGTTGGCGGATCTGACGTGGCTGGGGAGGGAGTTCCAGAGTGTGGGGGAGGCTGCTGCGAAGGCCCTGTCACCCCAGGTCCTGAGCTTTGTCCTGATGGGCTGCAGTAGGTTAGCTTCAGCAGACCTGAGGCGACGGGTGGCGTTGTGTCGTTGGATGAGGTCACAGAGGTAGGGGGGGACAAGGTTGTTGAGGGCTTTGAAAGTGAAAAGTAATATTTTAAAGTCAATGCGGTGTTTGATGGGAGCCAGTGGAAGTCATGGAGGATAGGGGTGAGTGATGTGGTCGGAGCGTCGGGTGGAGGTGAGCAAGCGGGCAGCTGAGTTTTGGACATATTGAAGTTTTTTTTAGTGTGAATTATGCTCAGTTTATGCTTCATTTTGAGGACCACAATAGACATTGATTCATAAAGACAGTTTTTGCTTGAGCATGCAATAACTGCGAGCATAGTCAGCACTTTAAAAAGAAAGTATGCAGAGGCTTGAAAAAACTGTAAATTGCAGCCAATTAAATATTGAATGAAAAACAAATGTAGCTAACTGATAAGCATATTATGAATAATATTTGCGACATCTTGTTGTTCATTTATAAGCCGTTGGTCAGCACATTTGGTTCCACATTTAGGGACTATTATACCCATCGTAATACAGCAACATGATGTGTTGAATATTTTCACATCATATCCGAGGATCTTTCTGTGTCTACATCATGTATCCACTAAATGGTTGCAACACTTTAACTTCTGAATTTATCGAGGCCCAAAAATCAATTAAGCTGGCTGCCGTTCATCCATTTTCTCCAGAAGGGTTTGAGCCAGCAGATATACGATCCCTCATATGAGTGCGGAGAGAATGTGTCACCTTCCAAAAATCCCTGCATACTCGCTCTCTGTTGTCTTTAACCGAGCCAGTGCCTACAGTGGAAAACAGACGCTTAATAGGGACATTATCCTAATCTTCTGCTAGGGAATATACAGGAAATGATTGATGTGGTGTCTACTTTTGGACTGTATAGAAAGTATAGCAGTATCAGTGATAATTAAGCTACCAGACCAAAAGTATTTCATGTGAATATGACTGCTTGTTAAACATTTTTAACAAATTGCTATGACCTCACACATATGATAATTCCTACTTAAATCAGGCTAGCTCTAACACAGGACCGTGGAGAGCCTCAGTGAGCAGTGATAGGAGTGGACAGGGAGCAACATCATAAGCCATGACTGTAGCGTCCTGAGCTGCATCAGGACAGAAGTCAGTGTGTCGACATGTCGGGCTGAAAAAGACAAAGAGCCTCAGCGTCAGTGGATGGGCCTACTTTATCTGGAGCGAGAGAGAGAGAGATAGAGACATCCAGAGAGAATGAGGACAGAACATATTGTATGCAGATATAGAGTTCTGAGTCAGTGGATTGTCCAGCGTAGATTTTTGTAATCAAGTTTTAGTACTGTGATTTCATTAATAAAAAGAAGGAGACCGCTAGTGTCAATCTGAGGGTTCATGTTTTTCATCAAGATTGAGAGAAGAAACTTTGATGTGAAAATTGTTAGATGTGCACTTTGGATGATAATGCACAACATCCATATTTAAAGCACCGATTCATTGAGTGCACTCTTCTACCACGACCACACAATCTGCACATTATGTTATTTTTTAAGTCATTAAAAGTGTTTAGAAATCTGCTAATGCAAATACTGAAAGGTCGCATCCCAATTTGGTAAGTGCACCCAAAATGTCCCATTAATGTTTGTTCAATCATTGACAACACATGCCCTGCTATGTTATAATGTTAACCAATATGTTCCAAAGGCTGAACAACTCCTGTGCAAACAAAGGACTGTCACAAGATGATGGTAAACACTGAAATAAAGTGCATTTGTAGAACCAAGGCATGGTGAGCAGCGAATACAATAATTGTATATCTAATGTTAGCTAACATCAGCTACCCTACGCTATTCATCATATCTGACCAAGAAGGGCTGCAGGAGCAATGTTTAATTGATCAATGATGATCATTTAGCGGATACATTTATTTTTCATATGCTATAACTTTTCTTCTTACATTATTTGCAGTGGCTTAACCACTTCCAGGAAACACTGAACAACATATTCTTCTACTTAGCCTCAGAGTCGACAAACAGTCAAGCTGAGTGAAACATACTGTACCCTCGTTGTCAGCAGTGCTAAATGAGTGAATGAATGAAGGAACATCTCTTTTAATATCATGTAAGCTTCTCTACGTGGTTGCAGGGTTAAGTGTTTGTTGGGCTATGTTCCAGACAGCTGATGCATGTCCCATCCTGCTGTGCTGTTTGAACAGTCTGAAAAAAATAAAACACGGTGCTGGGTGTGTGTGACATCCTCCCTCCCATTCATACTGTCACCTCAGCAGTGCTTGGCATCTCTTCCGCCATCCTCCTGCAGCCCTGCACAGACATGATGTCTCCAAACACAGACACTGAGACAACACACAGAGGGTATGTGAAATCCATACCGTATGCAAATGTTTTCAATCAAATTCTCTTCTCCCTGACGTCCCTCCATCTCACTACTGAAGCTCTTATTTTAATTTTGATAGAACAACAGCTCAAAGCAGTCGTATATCCTGCTGCCTTCCCTAAACACAGGAGGGATTTCTGAGTCTCTTCCTCAGAAGCAAGGAAAATGTGTTTCCCTGCTGCTAGGGTTCCATCCACCTCACTATTGAATTATGCTCTGTTGTTTACCGTTTTCCCCTCACACAAGGGAACAAAAACGGCTCAAACCAAAAGGAGAAGCAGTGTATAATATGAGTTGAGCAGCAGGAGGCCCGGCAGTGTCATGTCTGTGTCCTGGTAGCTCTTAGATAGTGCCGGCTGCAGAGGGGAAATCAGTGTGGAAATGAGGTCTGTGGTTTTCTGGTGGTTGCTGGAGGTTTACGAAACAAGTCAGGAGTAGAGAGCCGTTAAGTGGCTAAAGTAAAACCAAAAATGTTGTTGATATAGATGTATTATTGCTTGAGGTGTAGGTTTTGATTTTCAATTGTTATTTAACCCCGTTAACAATCAGTTTCCCCTTTCTATTTCTCATAAAATGGTTTTGAAAAAATATCTTATTCCACACTGCTTGACATTATCATACACAGCTTTCTGTATCCGCTCTTTGTTGACCTTATATGCATTTTATACTGATTAAAATATACAATGTTTTTAATGGCAGCAACCATCAAATGAAACTATTTTAGATGTCTTTTGTGTTATTCACACACTACCTTAAATTCAGCCTGACATATTTGGCATTTTTGGCATTGACATTGAGACTAACTGTAAAGAAATCTCTGTGGGTTTGAACAATCAATGTTTGGCAACACAGCACACATTTGGCATGGTTGTTGCATGAGGGACAAAAACAATAATTCATTATAATAATTGTTGATACATTTTAGGTTACATACAGGTAATCTTCAAACCTTCACTTATTTTAGTGCCACTTTCTCTAAAAATGTCCACTAGGTATATTCCAAAGAAGTTCACGTAATACCACAAAGTATTACAACACCTAGTATTGCCTGTAGTAATGTGACATCTTCTGATATTTGCCCTTCAGGTCTGAAGCTTGAAGAATGAGGAATCATGAGGATTGGTAACTTTGGAAAGCACCTGCAGACTGGCAGACACTTCCCTGCAAATTCAATCATTTTCTCATTCTCTTTTATCCAACTGCTGTACTTATTTCTCTGATCTTGGGGAGACTTTCTTTTTTCACAGCCCAAATTCCCATCCTTCTCCGCCTCCATCACTGTCTCCTTTTTATCTGCACACCTTCACTCACTCGTCAATTGTTAAAATCCTCCCATATGCTCAGCGCTGTCAGAGCAGGTGGCAAACCACAGGTGGACCCCACGTCTCCGTCCGGGCTGGCCTCCGTCCCGCAAACCCACATTCATGTTGCCATGTTGGCACACTAAACAGGGGAGGGGGGAACAGGAAGTGCTTTTTCAGTTTAATGACCAGGGGGTTTGACTTTTAGTGGCCTTAAAGCTGGACACATACCCTTTCGTTTTCTGAGAGCTCTTTTGTGATCACAGAAATACATTTAACCACTCACAACTCTTTGTCTTATATCTCAGTTTTTAATAATGGATTACAAATTTCAGTATAATCACATCTGAGCATATTAGTGATTTATTGAAGAAAAGGGATTAAGTGGGATATCGAATACAGCATGAAAGGGCTGTCTTTAATAAATGAATAGCAGGAGTAAATACAATTTCAGAGATTTATTTCACTGAAAACAAATTATAAAAAGCACTGTGCCAACTCTATGGGATATTGGTGACATTTAAGAATACATTCACAGTTAGTGACCTGGAACTTGAACTGAATTTGTAAGTTTTAGATCGTATTACATACATGCATTGGTTGGAAATATCAAAAGACAGAGAAAAATGCTTTCAGATAGCTTTACAGTGCCAGCATGTAAGTACACACTGCCTTAGGGTAACCACCATGTGTGAAATTCAGAAAACATGGACTCAAGGGCCTCAGTAATTTACAGACTGTTTTTATTTAAGCGAACTTGGGTAAAAGTTTGAATACAAATGTATGGTATGTGAGTATTTTTGTAGGTACAAGTTTGTCATCAAAAGGTTCCCTAACACTGAAGGTCTTGTATGTGAGTGCTGGCTGGATTCACTTCAGCAGCAGAAACATGCTGAGGGGGTGGAAGGTGTGACAGGACTGCAAAGCTTTACAAATGGATAAAAGAACCCCTCTGTGAATGTGTAAAGGATGTGCTCAGAATGAAAGTGGAAGAGAGGACAGGGACGGATGAGACAACTCCATGTCGGCCGTCTTGGTGCATTAATCAGCGCCATCATCTTCATGATAGTGACTGTAATGTATGTTTCCATATCTTTTCTCTCTTCAGGCGTAATTTCTGCGCACAAACCACGCAAGATGAGTCCACTGTTTGTTATCTAAGCTACACTTTCTATCTCTTGAATAATTCCATTTCTTCCACTTTGAAGAGTATCTATTTTTCTCTCCTTTGGGAATACATAAATGTTTCCCCTTGGTGCACATTGCACAGTGCTGTCTGGCTATTACAAGGATGTGTTGACACCTTGAAAACCTGGAGTAGTTTGTAATTTTCACCTTGGCACATAGGTTGAATTCACAGTGTCTTAACAGTCGATTAAAAGATTGTCCTCATTAGTCAATTCATTAAACATTTTCAAAAACATTGACAGCTTATCTAACACCATCAGATGTTTTGTACAACTCGAGCTATCTACAACAGTGTAGTGTTGGAATCAGGTGTCTTATATGGTGGTGTGACATATCTGGCCCTTTGTAATGGCTTCATCTGTCATGTTTAGAGAAGGTAATTCTGTGCCGACATGCAGGCTGAATGAACACGCACACGCCCCTTAGGCAGTCTGATTATTCACGCTGCCAGTTAACGAGCATCACTGTGTCGTTTTATTACGTTTTTTTTTTTGCTTACAGACCACCGGAATTTCGTATCACTTTCTAATAAAGCACCATAGGTTTAAAAGTTGTACACAATGGCTTTCATAAATAATTCTTTAATGCTTTGTAGATCCGTTCTGAGCCATTGATGAGAGCAGGGTTTGGATTTCTAGGTTTTATCCATGTTTCTCTCTTATGTAAACATCGTAAGCACATGTGAGAATAGCCTGCTAACCTGCTAATATAAGTCATCTCAGGTAATATCAGTATGCATTATGTCATAATTAACATTACAAATGAAAAACTATTAGAGTTTTAAGAAATAACCTTTGTTAATTACCCTTAACAAGTTATATGTTTTTTGTTATTTCAGTGTTAGGAATATTAGAATATATGATTCAGAGATGGTTTTGTTGGTTTAACAAATTCATGTTATTGTATTCTCTTAATTCATTTTGGACTTTGGTCTGTCTGGAGGAGGTGTTTATGTTAAAAGGCCAGAAGCTCCTCAAGGAAGGTTCATTGTTTGAGTTGAGGATACTTGCTACTAGCTCACCAATAGGCCTACTTTTCTCTTGCTGATTTAAGGTTTTGCTTCTTTTCATTTGAAAGCTTTTTGTACTTGTATTGATGTATTTTTTTAATGAAGTCAGACCCTATCTGGTCAAAACCAGCTGGAACTGTTGGTGTTATGCAAACTTAAATTATACACCAGGTGAAGGTTACTCCGAACTTTATATGTTCTGCTCCCACCTCTTGACCCATCCTTACAGTGCCTTTTAAGAGATTTTAATAACATGTATTACCATTTTAATGGACTCACTTGACATGGAATTAAAAAAAAAGCTGTACAAATGAAATTCTTTGTTGGCATGAATACCAATATTAATCTGTCTTTTCACTTTCTTTCCTGTTAACAGAAAGACCCACCTATGATGCCTCTGGCTTCTCGTCTTTACCAGGTGATTCTGCAGTCACAGCTGCTCCTGCCCATCCATTGGCTGACCTGCCTTTCTCAGTCGTCCATTCAGATGGTGACTCTGAGGGGGAAGGTTTATCAGGGCAGCCCGCCTTTTCTTCTGTCTTAACCGTGATGGCAGGAACTGTCAAAAATCCAGAGAGCCTGGATCAAAGTATAACCTCTCCAACCATCACCAGGGACGAGAGCGACACCACCCAATGGCCTTCACATAGTTCCAGCCAGGGCTCAAAGATGTCCTTCTCATCGTCGTCTGCGGGAGATATGATTCCCCCCGCCAGCTCAGGTCTGACTTCCAGCATGTCTCACCAACACAACACACCTCCTCAAGCTGTTACCATAACATCAACCATCTCTGGGCCATTAAGTGTGTCCTTCATGGATGGAGACAGGACTGTGTCATTATCAACAGTGCCACCATCTATGTTATCATCATCAATGTCTTCATCAGCTCCATTCACTTCCCCTTTGTTATCATCTGTGCTGCCTTTATTTTCTCCGTCATCTTCTGCTGGCAGGACAAACAAAGCAGCTTTATCTCACGGTCAAAGTATAGTGTCCAGCCTTGACCCACAGATATTATCACCAGCAGGGTATCTAGGTTCGACCGACATTCTTACAACCACACACTCCACCACTCATTCATATGTTGAACTACCACCTGTTACAGAAAGACTGCAAAGCACAACACCCAAACCAGCACACTTTCTGAGTGAAAACAGCCTTGAAAAGGGCAATGAAGTGACAAAACACTCATCACTCGATAAAATCTTTGGAGTAAGTGGAGCATACATAAGGAGTGCAAGCACAGAAGTGATCCAGATATCAGCAACAAGCAAATACAACTCATATTCTACACCGAATCATATAGGGAGTCTTTTAAAGATTTTATACAAAACCACTCAAAGCCAGATCCCAGGTGTGAACTCTGTAACAGCCAATAATATTGAAATTAGCAGCTCATTTCCCTCCAATCAAGAGAGTCAAGCTGTTCAAAGGCAGCAGGGAGCTTTACAAAATCCCACATCAGCACTTCTGTCTGTCCATCCTAAAGGCTATTCAGTTTCCAGTCATGTCACACAGCAGATGTTAACTCAAACAGCATATGGGGAAAAGGAAAAAAAGATAGCAATACATAGTCAGACTTTTATTCACAGAAGTGTTAGAGATACAACCATGTCGCCTCTTAGTTCAAATGTTGTTAATCTAACAGTTTCACCAGCAATGACCCTCAGACCCAGTGAGACACCAGCAGGTATAACATCTCTCCCTGAAACTGCAATCACTGAGCCGACTCCTACACACTCTAGCATGGTGTCCTCAGAGCACGCAACTAATCCTGGTGATTTACTGATGGCAGTGGGTCACGGTAGCTTCCGAGTTCCTACCATCAATATAAATTACAACCAGGGTGATATAACAGCAGCAGATCTCAAATCCACTTCAAATCAAAATCACCAGAGTAACTCACTTTCACCCCAGCTGGACTCAACCAGTGTATCCATCCTCAGTTCGATCACCAGCACGGGAACAACATCCTCAACATCTGAGTCAGATTTGCTTCATTTGCCAGCTAATGAAGCCATAACTGTTGGAGAATTTGTTGCACAAACAGCTTCCAAGGGCATCACTCAGGAGCCTAGAGGATGGATAATACCGGAAACAATATATTACTCCGATAGTAAGACAACATCTCTTTCTGGTTCAGCGTTGCCAGTTAGTGTGGCTAAGGATATGATCTATAAAACCACGTATGAAAGTCTTTCACACGCCACTCAGCCTAGAAACGTATTACCCTCATTTCTTGTTGACAACACTGGCCTGTCTGCAACTAGTGAAGTTATATATTCAGACCAACCCAAAACCCTACCACAAAGAACCACCTCACAAAGTACTTTTGAAACAATATCTTTACCTACGTTTTATACAACATCTGGTCCAAATCCACCTCCCACTAAATCTCACCAGACAGCTGAAATCTCTGCTCATATCATACAATCTGATAGAGCTGGTCGCAGTGTGTCTTTGCCTCTAAAGGTTAAAACAACTGCTGGGAGAAATGAAAACGCACCTGCCTCAGATGTTCAAACGACACATGGATATAAGCCTTTTGAGAGCTTCGTCAGAATTGAGTTTAGTTCATTTCCCTCTTTACTTAGTGGAAATGAGGAGTCTACTGTCGACAGAGACACTGTTTCATCGGGGCAGTTCACACCACAGTTTCCATCTTTCATAACTACAAAAGATTTACTCAAGATGAATAAAGGCTCTGAGGGTTCTGGCAAAGGATCTCCAACTGAAATCCCTTTTTCTCCCGTAACATCTGATGCACCTCTCAAAAGTACTTCTAATAAAGACGATGTGGCACTTACAAGAAGCTTTAAACATTCCTCTCTATCCCCCTGGTCTGTAATCACCATGACACCCAGGAAAAACACTGCTTCTCTCTCTCAACGACCAATCACCAGTCTGATAAATGATGGATCAAGTTTTTTTTTAGGCAGACAAAGAACCATTCCCTCCAATGACATCTTTGCTGCAACTACTTCATCCAGTGATAACAGCAGTGAATCACTTAGTGCTATTTTCAGCTTTGGCACAAAATTGATGGCATCATATACAAAGTGGAAAACCACCAAGCCTGTGTCTTTTCAGAGCCCTGCTGCTTTTGAACAAAATACATCTATTGGCTTTGATATGGGAAATTCTAATTTACCAGCAGATGGCCCGTCATATGAACATCAAAAGCTGGAAGATGGACAAGAGGGTTATGTGCATTTATTGAATTCAACTGATCCAACTGTAGTCACCAGTGATCTAAATTCATTATTTCCAACTGTTGGAGAACATCCATCTTTTACACATGTGAAAGGCACATCTGAATATGAAAAACAGAAACTGAATTTGTCCCCAGCTAATCTGAGATCTGCTGTATCTGTCACTGTACAGCAAGGAGCCACTGTCAACACTGCATGGGGTACAGTTGGTTTTCTGCCCTTCTCCCAAAATACCACTGACTCTGTAACATCTTCAAAAGCTTCTTCTCTTGCGTTGGTGAGCAAACACAGCCCCCCTCCGGCAAATGTTGACTCTCTTGAATATGCATTTGATGATGCGGTCACACTTTCCACAAACCCTGCACTCGATTTCACAGAGACTGACAAAATCAATAACATAACTGATCTGAAACTGAGGGGGTTAACAAGTCCAACAGAGCTGGGGCCATTATCTTCTTCATTCCATTCATCATTATCATCTTCAGTGACTTCACCACTATCATACAGTAGTTTTACGTCTCAGTCGTCTTCCTTACATTCAAAACCACCTACTTCAGTGTCTTCATCGACATCATTGTCAACGTCACATTCAGCTGGTAAGATATTGTCAATCATAACAACCATGCCCCCAAGCACCGCCTCATCATCTATGTCCGTAAAAGCCACATTTCCATCCTCTTCACCAAGTCTGATCATAGTTCCTGGTCGCTCAGAGGAAGTGACTGAGACGTTTGTTGTCCTTACAGAGCCAGGGACGGATGACTCATCCAGAGAAGTTGCGCCCACTTTCCCCAAAGAAAAAGCAGCCAGTCTTGCCCCCTCTCAATCAGACAGAATCACCACCGAGAGGACATCTCAGGTATCTCCTCTGCCCCATCCGCAGGACACCCCGACAGACTCTTTCCCCCCTACCACCACAACTGTAGCTTCTGCCACCAAAACAAAAAATCCTATCACTACCATGCCTTCAGTAAGCGTCTCCCCCAGAACAACACAGTCTGCAACACCACAGCCTGTGCCTGTAACCAGGAGAGCGACCACCACCACCACAAGAACAACAACCAGGACTCTAACCACCAGGAGAACGTTCACACCACTTGTCCCCAGAACAAGCCCTCCCAGGATGGCCACAACCATATTTATTTCCCCTTTCACCACCACCACAGAGGCTCCACCACAGCAGTGCAACATCACAGAGAGATTGTGGGTGAAAACAGGTAAACAATCATTTTGCCACAAAAGAGTTTAATGGTAAAACCTAATTGTATTTCTCTTACATGCTTTGTCTGCTGAATGTTTTGGCTTTTTGTTCTTTCTGACTCGATTTCTCTCTTAGTGGTTTCCATCTATGTGAGAAGAAACAGGCTGGACAGCATTCAGAGGCAGAACCTTCGGAGGGGATTAAGTCAGGGCCTCCGAAAAGCTCTGAATGATACTTCTGCCCAAGCACAGGTCAGACTGTTATCTGTATTGTTAATCACTCAATTAGAAAATACAGCTTCTTCAGATAATTTGTATGAATGGATGAAATAATGTATTATAAGCATGTTTTAAACGTTCGCATTGCTTCTGTCTTGGCCATTGCTCCTTTTGAAAAAATATTGTTCTTATCTCAATGGGACTTCCCTAGTTAAATAAATATATAATAAACATTTAATTTAAAAGCCAATGCACGAGAAACCATCAAAACGTTATTTTTGTCAAAACGTAATGAGATAACTTTGTAATACTGTATGTACGTAGTGTACTAGTCAGACGTACATACAAAGAATATACTGTGGCTGTGATGATGTAACTTATGTAAGAAGTGCTAACAATTGATGTATTACTGATAATATCACTGAAGCTACTTACATCTGAAGGAGTTATCTAAACCTGAGGGCAGATTGCGAATAGCCAACCCAGTCTCACGGCATTTCGTGTTCACCAACACGATTTTTAATCTATTGATTCGTGTTCACCAACACGATTTGCCCCTTTTTTTCGTGTTGCACAGCACGGTTTTAAAAGCAATGTATTTCTACTGCCTGCAGCACGTCTTTTTCTCCGGTCGGGTCGAGGAAGACCGGAAGCTGTGTGGTTCATAAAAACATGTTCTTACTCAATATCAAGCCACAGTTATTGCTTTTATTTGAAATCGTATAATTTCTGACTTTTGTTGCCGTCTGTGAGGAAAATAAATGGGGCTCAGAGCCTCAGGATACTGAAATCTGTATTTTTTAAATCTTTTTTTCCTTCTAATTTGTTATTATTTTCAAAATAACACACTGTTATATACTCACCAATAACACACAATTATCCTTGCTTTTATTTATTGGTTTAATTCCATAATCTCGGGCTTTTTTGGCGTCCGTCAGGAACTGAATTTCAAAATAAAAATAACCGGAAACAGACGTAGGCATTTGGAGCGATTACCCAAGATCCTCAGCTATGGTTTTAAGCTCGCTTATTGGATGTTTTAGCCGCAATGCATGCTGGGATTTGGTGTTAATATGATATGAAATCCGGAAAACATTTTAAAATAATAAAATAATACTTAATTCCGAGCGCTCTTGCTTTTCTCTTTGAAAGTCATCACATAACGGCATTGTAATACACGGTTCGGCTGCATTACATATTACAGATCTGCCATAGTTCTTTATTTATAGAGCCCTGATGAGAAGACCTTTGGAAAAACTGAGAAAATGCCGCCGAAACTGAATACTTGACGTGGATCATAAATATATTCAACAATTAAACAACATCTTCAATTTCTCTTCACACAATACGTCTCCTTGCAGTATCAACACTAATTCGGCTGACTTTTACATTTGATCTAATTCACAGATAGGTTATATTTACACCATAACGGTGCACAGCTGATATAAAAGGACTGTAGTTTTTAAAGATATTACTGATTTTCTTTGAATGTAAGAATGTAAATACTGAGTCTGAAATAGTATAGCAATATGCTGTAAAATTATGTGAAAGCATGCATAAAACTACACATTTTCAGATGTTGTACGAAAACAAAAGTGTCCTACACTAATAATACAAAGTTATTATGGCTGTGTGTACCTTGTGTGCACCGCCTAGTGGTTAAAGCACGTTATTGAATTATTGTGTTTTATTTGATTAAAAAAATATTAAGAGTACATACTTTCATAGGGGGAAAGTATAAATATAGAATATAAAAAATCAAGAAGATACTATAAGTGATCTCTACAATAAAACAGTTTAGTGCAGAATGTACAAAGATATTAATAGGAGGAGGTGCAAAACAGAAAAACGAATTAACCTTTATTTAAACATTAAATAACAGATTAAGGTCTTCTTTTAAATAAGAAAAACACTTTGGGGGTATCTATCTACAGATAAATATTAAGCATGACAAAGTACTTAACGTCTAATATATTGCTTTCCTGCAATGTTAACTATGTTGAAGCACTTTTTTTAACTGATATTATACATATGAATTATACTCTTATGTATGTAGATAGTATAAGAAATGTGCAGAATATGACAGTTTAATGGTGGAGGTACACACATATTGATAGATGTCTTGTAATGCACTGTTGAGGAACCTGTGACCCAAGTGTTTCATTCATTGCATAACTACACCGTAGTTGTGTATATGATATGTCAATACACCTTTGAAAATCTTGAAAGGGATGTGCAAAATAGCCATAATATACAGTCTTTAATGAACTATTAGTAGAGAATAACAAGTAATGAATATACTTTATTACTCGTTTCCATTCATGTCAATTGCAGATACATGTTTAGTCTTCTCAAGCACCAACTATCAAATATCTCTCCTGATTGTTGGCACTTGACAATCACCTTCCCTGAATTTTACTCAGGTGTAACTAAAGTCTGATTTAAGGGTTGTTTATATTTCACATAATTAATCAGAATCTGCAAAGTAACTCAAATAAATGCAGTGGAGTAAAAATACCAGGTTAACCTCTGAATTGTAGTGGAGTAGAATTACAAAGTAACAATGAGCTGTCATGTGGGTATTAATGCTGCGCATTATGGACACAAGCGATTTTCACCCATTTATTAATTATATGTTTTACATTTGATAACACCAATGTGTTTAATACTGGCAACTTCTAATTGTGGGAAAAACGAAAACGTTCAGTAGAGACGTCCCATAGAACATTTTGCGAAACACAATAGCCAGCATGTGTAGTTCTGGGGGGGCGTTCGATTCCAGTTTTGGATAGTCTGGCGTGGTTTCGTTCCATTTCACACAGCTGTTTGACGCTCTGCGTAACCTTACGGGGATTGTAGTCCTAAACGATAGCTGGGGATTATGGGTAGTGTAGTGTCTTCGGCCATCCTAAACTCAGAAATGTTGACAATCGCCTGTTTCCGGTTATTTTTATTTTGAAATTCAGTTCCTGACGGACGCCAAAAAAGCCCGAGATTATGGAATTAAACCAATAAATAAAAGCAAGGATAATTGTGTGTTATTGGTGAGTAAATAACAGTGTGTTATTTTGAAAAGAATATCGAATTAGAAGGAACAAAATATTTAAAAATACAGATTTCCGTATTCTGAGGCTCTGAGCCCCATTTATTTTCCTCACAGACGGCAACAAAAGTCAGAAATTATACGATTTCAAATAAAAGCAATAACTGTGGCTTGATATTGAGTAAGAACATGTTTTTATGAACCACACAGCTTCCGGTCTTCCTCGACCCGACCGGAGAAAAAGACGTGCTGCAGGCAGTAGAAATACATTGCTTTTAAAATCGTGCTGTGCAACACGAAAAAAAGGGGCAAATCGTGTTGGTGAACACGAATCAATAGATTAAAGATCGTGTTGGTGAACACGAAATGCCGTGCGACTGGGTTGGAATAGCATGCTTAGTTTACATCCGGAGAGTGTAATCTTTTCTTAATGTTAATAAGGTTGAAGATTTTGCATCATTAAAATCTCCATGCCACATCATTTCAAAATCATCAGTATGCCTACTAAAGTGGAGTTAGAATCTAAATGAATGCTGAAAATAATTTAAAATTAATTCAGAAAGCAATGAAATCAGTGCAGTAAGACAAGTTGACCATGAAGTGAAATAAAAGGTACTTATGTATTTCTGCTTAATTCAATCACATTATCAGATTTATTTGAAGCTTGCATTTAATTCGTTTTATTTCTAAGTTGTATTGTAGTAGACTGTAATTTAATATTACTTTACTCGATATTGGCTTGATAATTCATTTATTTTCTAATACTGAGTAAAGAATGGTTTCTAATTGTGCGCCAGAAATAGGAAGATTATTAGCATAGTAAACGAGACGTGCATGTAGGCTATGTGTGAAGAGATGAGTACAAATATAGAAATTAGGTTGACTGAGTCCCTGGAGGCTGTGGGTGTCACACATTGGAGAAGCTGTACCAACACCCAGACAAAATGAATTAGGACTGTTGCCTTAATTTCATCATATTAATGAATATGTTTATTTACAAATAGAGAGTCTAGAGAATTAACTCACATTTTACCAGAAGATACTCCTACCACAGCAGTGAACCTGATGGCACCTGTTTTTTTGTTAAACCAGATTTTGTTTGAACAGAAACTCAGGAGGAAACCAACCCCAGCATTTCCCCTGCAATAATAGCACCAACAGATCCAGGGCACACACAATGATCTTCATGTCTCGGGATTAGCCATTTGTGGAACCAATCATGGCTCCTGCTGTGCCAAAACCATTCTCTATTTCAAAAAGCCTCTAATGCCTCCGCTTGGCTATGAGAAGCTACGCTAAAAAGCTGTTGGTGAAAAGTAGAAATGTGAATGTTTGATTCAATGATTGTGCTTGTCTGTAAAACTGAGAGATGAAGACATCCCCTGGGAATGATTTTAGCTTGAGTGCTTTCTGCACATTCACTGAACATGAGAAAACAAATTCAAAAGCCAGAGATAAATTAGGTTTTAATAAAACAGCAATGGTAGTCATTCCCTACATAAAATAATTTCTCTCCTCCTGGTCTCCAGTGGGTTGGAGTGCCTTAAGAGTGTTGCAATGTTGAGCAAGTTTTAAATTCATCTCTGCGTGTGTCTTATAGCTGCAATCCGGTGAAATGTCCCGAAGTGTTGCATTTCTCAAAGTGGAAGTATCAAATAATTGAGAGAGGCTGTGTGTTGTCCTGCGCATGTGAAGGTCAATGCTCTCATATGTTCTCTCTCTCTCTCTCTCTCTCTCTCTCTCTCTCTCTCTCTCTCTCTCTCTCTCTCTCTCTCTCTCTCTCTCTCTCTCTCTCTCTCTCTCTCTCTCTCTGTTTGGTCTCTGAAGGTATCATGCTTCACTGCACCCTTGTCACCCATTTCAACATTGCTTGGGTTCCTTTTGGTACCACTGCTCTCTCATCCAATGGGAAGCAAGCTGTTGGCAAGGGAAATTGCTTCTGTGTTTAATTATAGGTTATAAATGGTTGGAAGGAGAGCAGTGTGCTGATGCTAAAAAGATGATGAGGAAGACACTAAATGAATTGAACCACGAGGCTAAACCCATTTGAAAACCTCTAAAGAATGTATACACTTGTATGCTATTTTTGGGCAATTTATTCACAGCTCTGCAGGGATTTAAAACTTTTTAGAAAACTGACTATATCCATTGGGTTAATCTGTTGGACGTCTTTCACACTCTTTGAGATAGAGTTAGTGGGTGTATTACCAATCTCTGGCTTGCTGGAAATACAATCTCTTAATAACACCTTCACATGGCTGAAGCCTGAGAGGATGAAGTGATAATAAAGGGCTCTTTTCACAGCGCTCCCAACAAGGCTGAATTGTGAGGAGGCAGAGTGGTGACTCTCAGCTCCAGAGAGGATAGGCTCTCAGTGTTTTGGTCAGTGTGTCCCCTTGTCAGCACAGGCTTTCAGATGGGTTTAGATAACAGACCTGAATGGTTTCACCTCTCCTACACACAACTAGTTTCACTGCATCTGTCATCATTCCCTTTCCGGTTTCCGTGTATGTAGAGTTCACCAGAAAGTCAAACTTTTACTGACAAACACATACATTGGTGCGTGTCATTACACATTCACCTGTGTTTGTGTCACAATGAAAATGTGGTGATTGCTTGGCCTCTAGCGCTAGAAGTGAAGGAACATAATCTTCTTTGTCCAAATCTCCCTATTTATCAGTCTCTTCCAATGTCTCGCTCATCTTTACTCTCCTGTCTCTCTGCCAGCAGCCCTTCAGTTCCTTCTGGTTCTCTTTCCACATATTTGCTTTCCAAAATCACTCCATCTAATGTAGCTTTCATCAACGAGGAGTTGAAATATACTCTGGAAGAGCTCAATCAATCCATTACAGTTTTATATCCTGTCATTCAGCTCATTTGCTAATATGACTGATTGATGCTACCTTCTCATCCTGCCTAAAGGATCATACCACCAAGAGGTTTTTGCCGATGCACTCAAAAGTATTTTACAAATAAAGTTGACCATTCTTTAAAGAAATGTGCAAAATGTGGGAAGGATTTACTCGTTTTTATGCAGTGGGTGGTTTCTTTTCATTTATTACTTCAGTATGGCATGAAAATAACCTTTAAACCTGCTTCAGACAGGCCTTTTTTTAACTGCAGACATTTTGACTTTGTCAGTAAAAAAGCACAGGTGTTGTTAATAACATTAACGATGACACCGTCCTGTTTGGGAACCAGTAAGCTCTGACAGTGTGACAGTGAGCCAGCATGCAAAGTACTAAGACCCTAAAAATGAAGCAGCTAAAACAAATTCAGACCACATTTGACAACACAATAATTGTTTTGACAAAGAAGGTAAAGTAGAAAAGGTAACGTGATGCAAATGTGTTGTCATAGTTTATCTGTATTATGCATTGTCAAAGTCAATGTCAACTTTATTGTCAATCTTCCAGTTTGTGTACAGACAGAAAGATCGAAATACTGTTTCCCACGATCCCGAATATAAAAACAAATGTCTATAAAATATAAAAACATGCGTGCAAATATGTATATATATATATATACAGTACACACCTTTTTACATGTGCACACATTAAGACATAAATGACAACACAACAATCAATATGTACAAAATAAGTCACTTCAATATTATGACAATGTACATTAGTTCAAGACTGTCCATAGAATGTGCATTAGTGCAGATTGTTTGGCAAATCTAACATTTCATACTATAATAAAACCAATTTAAAGCAATCTGAACAGTAAAGAAATACACAAAAACATGGGGATGGTATTTTGAAAAGTCTTGGCAGTGTGATAGAAGATGAACACAAGATGAAATTTGTCACCCGTCCAGGACATCATCGTGTTTTTTTTGTGGCTAATAATGCCAATCAAGCAGCAAATAAAAGCTTTATGGGTACATTGAATACACTCAAATATTGCACCAATGTGATGAAAAATTCCTTTTTATTCTACAGCGAATACAACAATAGACTAAAAATAAATAAAAAAGACTATTTCTTAATGAATATTTTATTCAACTTAATTAGGACTCTAAGCATGCCTTTATATTCTGTTGGTGTTTTAAACAGTTTTTTTCAACATTCATACTGAACTTTGCTTATCTATGGCTTTTTTAGTGAGTATTTAATTTCTCTGTTTTGGTAATAAAACATGGTATAAACTATTAATATGTATGTCTATTCTCTACTCTACCCTCTCAGGTGGAGACAGTATTTGGTTCTCCCAACATGACGGTGGCTTATCATGTGACCGGAGGGGACATGGTTTACCCTGCCTCTGTTGTGCTGCAAAGCTTGGACTCCTATGGCCGTGATAAGCTGATTTCAGACCTGCGACAGTACCTCCCCATGGTAACAGCCCTGCCCCTCCCTGTTGCATTATGGAGATCCAGCCCGGCCCCTGGCTTCCAGCTGAAAACAGGTCAGCTACTGTTCACTCAGGATGAAAGAAACAATATAAGTCAGACAACAGCTTGAGACATACGGTTAGTTGTCCCTGCTGCGATTGTGCACTGGAGCCTTTTTTAGAAGAAACTAGGTTTGCAAAGTAATACAAAATAAATAATGTAATACATCAGAGGAGAATATGACAAAAGTGCATGTCTACTTATAATTTAGATAAATAATACCTAAAGTAATATATCATATGCTAAGTGTTCCCAATACACATCCAAATATAGCAATTTTGTTGTAATCTCAAGAATTATTAAAAGTAAGATTTTATTTATTACTACCTTACTACTGTACAGTTTTTGAGTACATTTGTTTTTATTTTCCAGTGCTGCAGTTTGTGGGAGCAGGCGATGATCCTCGGTCCTGTCGGTTCTCTCAAATGATGGAGCAGAGGCTTGAGAAGGTGTTCTCTGAAGCGCAGGCCAAAGTGCTCAGCACCAACAACAGACTGTCTGTTCAGGTAATGTTGTGTAACAGTGGTGTAGCTCTGTGTTGTGCTAGCTGTTACAGTGGCAATGCTGTGATTTGTGCCAGTGTTGAACTGCATTAGTACATTGTCCAAGTGTTCGGATATGAGTTCTGTCCTGATGTCCCTGATGATCCATTTTGTACAACACGTATACAATACCATCCAGCAACCCAAACAGAAGTTAAGCTGGAGTCTGATTCATATTATATGCAGCATATTGGCATATTTGTTACTTTAAAAGGTTTGTCCCCTTGCCATGACAGATCAATTTAGCTTTGTCCTTTAGGTGATTTGGCAGCTGCATACTGTGTACAATTTCTGCAAAATTGTCCCCTTCAGGCGTTGCTTTTTATACAAGAGCAGCTTTAAGGGTGAACATTAATTATGTTTAGGGAGGCAATGTTTATAGATTTTTTTATAAACTGACACATTAAAGTGCACCCAATATTAAAGCTTAATTGACGGTTATGCATGGAAGAAAAACATAATGCACCAACATTTTTACACTCTTTCGTACCTTGCCAATTTCCCATTGTGTTACTTCTCTCCTCCGTTTTGCATTTTGTATGAGAAGATTTGAACACATATTTTAGATTTAAACATAACAGTAATGTCATTTCAGACATTTTATGTGGTTTAACTATGTATGTTTTTCTGCGTCCTCTTCTGACTCGGAGCCTGTACTCCTCCTGTTTTTTTCCAGATGTTGAATGTCTCCCAGGCAGCAGACTCTCCTGCTGTGTCATTGGTCTACACTGTGAAGAACGGGACTGTCTACCTTAATGGCACCGCTGCCTCAAACCTCCTCGGTCAGCTGTCAGCTGAGCTGGTGGGCTACTTCCTGTTCTATCCACCACTTGCAATTGCTGAGCGTAAGTTACAATGTACATTCCAAAATACATCTGTTAGACAGGAGTGATTCAGCAGCCTTACAAGAGGAGACACAATACATTGCTCCTGTTGTTTATTGGAACGATTTGTTCTCCAAACTCAAAGTCGATTCAACAATAACATTCAAAAAAAGATTCAAGATCCAAAGGATTTGTTGTCATATGCTACAGTATAGTTTTAACAAATGAAGTCCAGGCTACTCCTACAATGCAACATGCTACAGTATACTAAATACAAATAAATAAAGACATAAAATCTTGCTGTTCTTAGTTTATTCCTTTTGTCTTTGCTTTTTCACAAAGCATGCTTATCCCATATCTTCGAAAGACCTTTGAAAAAGGAACTGATATATATTAATTGTCTTGACTAGTAGAAATCAAGTCCAAGTCCAACGTGATAAACTGTAGTTGATTTAGTGTATTGCAATTACTTATCTTCTTAGCATTATTTTGGATTTATATGTACCCTAGTGTTTAAGAAAGTCTATCTAAGCAATGCTAGAACTCAGAATGAAATAGCTAAGCTTGATTGACGTCCAGCTTCTTAGTAATTGGATGTTTGCGACAGTTCTGCTGCTTACACGATCACAGTTGTGTTTTAATGATTGAGTCACTTAAATATAGTTGATGCAGGGACACAACTGAGCCCATGCCTTTCATCTCAGCCTCCTTTAAGGGCATACTTAGCCAAGCTCTCCTTCTTTGCTAGAGTTGTATTCAGAGAAAAACAAATGAAGAATGGCAGGCAATCAGCAGGAGGCTAAACAGAAATCTTAGTGGAATCCTAATGTATAGCCTTTTTACTGTGTCATATGTAAACCGTTCAATAGAGGGAGTTATAGCAGATGTAGAGACATACTGTATGAGACATCACTTTATTGATCCCTGAACCAGAGATTCACAGTTGTATGCCTTCAGAGTAAATTCAGAATATAGGTTCAGCAAAAGATCTAAGGACCTGCAGCGGATATAGGGATTCAAGCTTTTACACACACATATTACTCTCTATGTGTACCGCAAGCCAAAGTGTATTTCTGAGCTTCAACACTATTTTCTTTCGTATAACACTTCAGTGACATTGTATTGTGCTCAGACTGCCAAAACTCAGGTAAGGTTAGAAATGTTATGGTCGACAGTGGAAAAATTATCTTTGGCTTCACCACAAAAGACAAGAAACCACAAGACAGAAAACTGTCAAACATAAGAAGAGAGCTTGGAGTTCAATCATCTGCTTTTAAATACAGTACAGTTCAGTAGTCCTATTACAAAGCTGAACCTGAACGCATCCTGTGTAGTCACTGACCGAGGACTAGAAATGCTCTTCCTCTAACCACACTTCACCTCCTCTGTGAACGTTGTGTTTCAGATTATAAGTGCAAAAGGGGCCTCAGTTTCTTGCATAATGAATTTAATATATAACGCTCAAGTGAAAATCTACATAAAGACACATTGGGTCAAAAAGACTTAAGAAATTCAGAGGTTTATGGTTAAGTTTCCTTTCAAGCAGGAATACATCTTGCCAGCTTACTTTTAATGGTTTCTTGCTGGAATATCTCCAGACATTATAGTCAGTTTGACACATCAAAACTTCGGCTATGCAAATTCATGCAGGGTCAAAGCAGAGCACAGCTGGAGTCAGGGATGAGGTTAACCTGTATTATCATCTAGCTGATCCCAATCTTGAAAAACCTTAATTTTTCTGTTCTCCTTTGCTAAACCCAATGTTTACACAGGCTAAAGATTGTAACTGGCTGGACCATATTGAGGAGAGTTTAGAACAAACATTTCATGTTCAGTCTAGTGCTGTTAAGACTGGAGTATGTTGGATATTATCTGTCTTTCTGGATGTCCTTTTCGAGATGTGAAAGGCAAGGCTGAGACTGCTACCTTGCTCGATTAGTTGACTAATGCCTAAATGCACAAGGACCTACTGAATGGTTTCAAGTTTCAAGGCTTTTATTGTCATGAGTGCATAGCTACATTGTAGTTATGACAATGAACATCTTAGGTCACAGGCTCCTCCAACAGTAAATAAAATAAAATAGATATAATAGAAACAGTGCAGAATAGTCTATAGAGTAATTTAAATATTGATATATGAGTTGCAAACAGATGAATGTGTATGTTACAAGAACAAATATAGGTGTTGTTTTGCCTGGCCTCTGTTATTTACCTCCTGCAATGGCATACTTAAGGTTCCATATATTCACATGTGATTGAATACAAGCTGAACCCAATGCCTGGTTCTGGCTGTTTCCTCCAAAACATAACTACTCTGGGGTTGTATCCCTTTAATACAGTTTCTGAGGATGCAGTTCCTCATTTAGGATACAACCTCAGCGTCTCTGAGGGCACATTTGGTTGATTCACTGTCGAAATCGAGATGAATAGGATTTCTGCTCGCGAGCATTAAATTAAAACTCACTTTGTGTTGTGATTGAATCAAGTCAGAAAGTGAAGTTACCCACAGGCCGGATGATTCAGTTTGGGAGCAGAAAAAAAGAGGGGGAGGCAACTCAGTCCCGAAAAGTGATTCTAAAAAGAGAGCATGAACGGACACAGAGAACAATCCAGGAAGACGTCAGAGTAAAAGAAAGTATAAAAGAGCTCATGACAGTGGCTTTGCTGTTTGTTTTGTAGCCTCAGCATTAGTGGTATTGGTGTTCGCAGTGGATGTGAGCATATGCTGGCAGTGGCTGCCTCCTCACTTCAAAGGCAATTATCTCAGTAAATAATGAACAGTGGGGGATTCTCAGACCACCTTGGGCTCTGCTCTGACAGAAAAGGCCTGGGAACTCACACCCGGCCTGTTTGTAGCACCACAGAGTTCCCCGTCGCTCCTGTGGCGCTTGTTTAGGCTGGACGGCTGCGCTCAGCTGTTTCACTTCCCCTTTGCCCTTCAAATCTTTCTGTCAAGTGGAATATGAGTAGAGCTCTTTGCAAAATATCTCTTTTTATACCATATGCTGATGCAAAAAAAGAAATATTCTTTTAATAATGGCTTTCTTTCTATGAATTTGAAGTGATTTCCCCTTCTTGAAATGACCCCAGGCTCTCATCACACAACAGCAGAGGCTCATGGGAAGCCTCTTCATTGACTAATATACCAAATGATCCTAACTTATAGACAATGGTGTACTGAAAGCCCTGCAGCTCTATCCATTAACAATAATAAAGACCTTACCTTTTCTCTCAGCCTGCTCCTCCTTCACCCCTCTCTCCTCTCTCCTGTCATGCCTGAGTGTTCATATCTGTAGAGAACATGCTTTCACAGGCCAGTGATACATCGTTCCCACTTCACTAGCCTCCAGCACAAGAGCTTAATCAGGCAGGAAATAGATGTAAAAGAACAGAGACAGAGCTCAAGCAGGTGAAAGCTCTGCATGCTTCTGTATTTGTCTGAGATGCAGTGATAATGAGGGTGTAAACTGAGATTACAACCACACTGGAATGGTTTCATATGGCAAAGATAACAGTTGCATAATTGTTCTTCAACATTTAAAGATTGATGACTGATTGTGATATATCGTAGTAAAGCTGCAGCTATTTTGTTGACAAACATCCTAAAGTAAAAAAAAGGCAAAAGCACTGCGAAAAAAGGATCATGTAATTCTATAGATTTAACTTTGCTTTAAGTTTTTTTGTCCTATTTTCATTTTCCCTTTATGTCTTTCCATGTTAAGATTAATGTCTGTTTTTCTGTGTTATATAATTTTTGGGCAAATGGTTTTATATAATCTTCTATTTTGCTACAGTAAAAATCTAAAGAGTGAATTTCAATATTGAATGAAAATGTATCTAATCCAAGGAAGTTAAAACCTTTTTATTGACGTTTTAGACATAAAGATTCACAATCGATTATTGCTGATGCTGACGGGGGATGATTTTTTGTATGTCATTGCAGCACTGGAGTACCACAATCTGAACACCTCTATTGCCACCAGAGACTTCTGGGTAATAACAGGTGTGTATATCATAAAGTCAACTATTCAAACAAAAATATTAATAGACTTATTCTTAGGAAAATGATGTGTTTTGTTGTTGTTTAATGCAAACATTATAATTCTAAAGTGCTAATATGTTACATTTTTAACAACTACAAAGTCCAAATTATACCTGAACCGGGTGTTTGTGAATGTAAAGTGTACTATTTATGGAAACATACTTTACCTTAGCCTAAAGCAGTGAGATGCCCATGACTCCTGGATTGTCTGCTGTTAATATCTTCTCTGTTGGCTTTGTGAATGATTGCATGCATCCAGCAGCATGCATACATTTTACAATATTGAAGGGCACCCACATTGCTACGCTGTATAATGGATGGGCTTTTCAGATCAGGCTTCCCATCATTCAATTCATTTTAAATGTCCACCAAACACAAAGCAACATGAGTTTACCATAAGTCCTTACAGCCTGTTGGCAACTGCTTCTGGGTTTCGTAGCATAATTATTGTGAAAAGCATCATTATTAAAAAGAAAAAAATTAAATGCAGTTCACGCTCTTTACGACCCCTTAAAGCAATTTTACATGTGCAAGTCAGCATTCAACCATTCACACACATTAATAAAGAGGTGGAGGCTTTCATACAATGTGCTACATCAGGGGTGCCCACACTTTTTCAGCTTGGGAGCTACTTTTAAAATGACCAAGCCCAAATGATCTACCTACAGGGCCCAATCTGTGTCGCGAGCGGGGGGGGGGGGAGGGGGTTCAATATCTTGCCCAACAACACATCTGTTGCTTGCAGGGTCTGGGGAACCACCCCCAGTCCAATTGATAGACAAGAACTTCACCTCTGAGCAACCGTTTCCCCAATTATCGGGAAATGGGAAACGATTAATGCCATATAGAAAAATATAAAGACATTCAAGTGTGTTTTTGTCTCACACACTTGCATCTCTTCTTTCTTTGTGAGAATCTTTCCTCCCCAATCATTTATTTTCTCTTAACCATCTGGCCATCCTCTTTCTTTCGTCTCCGTTTGCAGTAATCCAGGATGTGGATAACGCCAGCCTGGAGGGACAGTACCAAAGCTTTGCCAGTCTAATGGAGCAGCGTCTGGCTGAGCTGTTTGTGTTGGCCGGGCAGCAGGGCAGCCGCTTCAGACGAGCCACCGCTGTAGGCAGCTACACTGTTCAGGTAAGAAACTGGAACAGCATCCCACAGGGAATGCCAAGTCTCACTTTCACTGAAACACTAATAGTCTGAGATGCTCTGGGTTAAAGAGCGAAAATATTCAGATATTTTGCCAGAACGCTTGTTAGTCAGAAGTCTAATGAACAAATTAGTCCAATGGTTTTATTGGCATATTTCTTACAGTATGAATATTTCATGAGATGTACACTTTGATGCACAAGCTTGGATGATTACTTGTGGTCAGCCCTTAATAATTAGGGAGGTTCTCAGCTCATCATCTGCTAATTGCTCATGAAAACAAGCCAGAGGTTGAATGTTTAACCAAACAAGTACTGTGTAAGTCTATGTAGTTCTTCCTCCCATGAGACTGCACGCTTAAATGAGTGGTTTTACTTTGGTATTTCAATTCTCAAATGAAAATGTTATAACATCGGAACCAGACTTTCAATTACAGCCTTCTTTTCATATGTTTATTTTTCTTATAATTTACCACAGAGGATACTGAAAGTATTTAAAAGACAATCAGTTTTATCAGTAATACTAAAACTAAAAGAGGAAAAGTGAGAGGGGAAGAGACACAAAGAGGAAAGAAGAAAGGATATTGTGATGTTTTATCATTTCCAGTTTTTCTATTAGTCTGCCAAGCTAATATTGACCTCTTTCCAATCAGATGGTGAGTATCCGTAGGGTGGCGGTGTTGAAGAATCCAGCAGAGATGACCTACTACGTCCAGCACAATGGCGTTCCTTTATCGGGCACGTCTGCTGCCAAGGTCCTGAACACAGTGGATTCTCAGACCATGGCGCTCACCCTGGGCTTCTTTGTCCAGGTGCAAGCAGAACGTAAGCAAAGCATCCTTTGAGCATTTTCAAGTAGGCAAACAGACAGAAACAAAGACAGACAGACATGCAAACCAAAACACATGACTCATGCTGAGTTTAGAAAGAATAGCTGATGGTGGGGAGAGGGGAGTAGAAGAAAAGGTTGAGAAAACTCTGTGCTCTCTAATCTCTCTGAAATGCTCCCGGCAAGACACGGTTTGTTTAGGCTGCAGCTCACTGCTAAGAGAAATGGAGAATAATGGTGTAGCGGTGGAGACAGAGCCGGTCAGGAGAGAGGGAACGAAAGAAAGAGTGCACGCTGCATTATTTTATAGATTGTGGCCGACAATAGCTGAATCAGGCGCACTGTATATCAGGTTGAGCTGTACACAGTGTCACTTAGCGTGGGTGTGACGGATGCTCCTGTAAGTTATAGCAGGAAAAGTGAGCTTTGTATTATACTTCCAATGAACCAATCAATAGACTTACTGTTTTAGGTCTGCTGGATGCCGTGTGATGAAGTGATGATGGTGAACAGTGTTTTTCTTTTTCCAGCTGTGGTCAAGAACCCTCCTAATAACCTTTGGATAATCGCTGCAGTGCTAGCACCCATTGCCGTAGTAACACTCATTATCATCATCATCACAGCTGTGCTGTGCCGGAAGAATAAAAATGACTTTAAAGCTGATGCCATCGGCAACCTCAATCCCAGAGCTAAGGTAACTCTCTCTCGATGACTTTATAGCTACTTTGTGCAGACTGTGGTTCAGTCTGTGTCAGTGTCTAATGTGGATATGGTCAATGTGCTTGTGACTTTTGTACAGAATGTCTATTGTGTTGCTATCTTAATGATGCCCTCTGTATATCTTGGGTTGCGTTTTTCTGCATTGGGAGAATCCAAGTCATCTTGTGAACAACAAACCCACTATTTAAAAATGGTTTCTCTTGTTTTCAGATGGCGTATCGGAGAGATGTGGGCTATTATCACCAGGTATCTGCCTCTGTATATCCTCTAATTACCAATCTGCTTTTTCATGGGCTTAACTGCGTATCAGTGGGATTTGAAAAGTATTATGGAAAGACATAATTTACGATATATTTCGATAAATCGGCTGTGCTGATGAAAACTTAGCATACACAAGCACTTTGAAATAACAAACCCTTCACATTGGGCTTTCATTGGATGAAAGGCTGGTATTGCCTATTCTTCTTACAGTGGTCTCCAGATGTCACATTTAAAAGAGGAAGCTTTACAGAGAATAGTTATGGTTGAGATGTTTTTTTCGAGCAGAATGAATGTATCAGAGAGTTTGTACTGACAGCTGTCTGTGTTGTGTAGAAAGTGAACACTGTTGCATCAAAGGTGTCATCACAATGTCTTCATCACAGTCATCGCTGCATCTCCATGTCTGTTGGTGTTTCCTGCTCAGTTGCTCTCTTCACTGTTATACATTATTTTAGAAGAATTAAAAAGCTGTATAACTTTTATCATCCCACTGCTTGATTAGTGGAATTTCAGCAGATCATAAGTAATAAAATCATCTTCATTGAAATGTGAAATACACTTCAGTCCTACTTTTAGAGCATTTATTTCTAAATAACATACTGTATACTGTGTCCTGTACTGTATACTCATCAACCACAACAAGGCTTAATTCACCCATATAATTAAGTACCATTGGGTGCCTTCTGACAAAACATAGCATTCTAGGCAGAACATACAGCCATTTCTTTCTAACAAGTAATGGAAAAGCTAGAAAGAGTGACTCCTAAAAATGTAAATGAGGCTCTTGCAATGCTTCTTCTGTATTGCTTTCACCATCTGTACGACAAACCCTTTCATCACACACCCTTGTTAGCGTTTCAACTGTTGATACCAGCCACATTAGCACTTTTAGTTGAGAGAAGACTGGATCCAAAGAAAATCTTTACTCTCTATATGTATGTGTGTATGCTATAGGAAGAGAAAGGATGCATGTTCTTCAGTTGGGGGAGTATCAAGTATGGATTTCTCTCCACAGCATGGCTGCATTAAGGCAGTGATGTGTGTCTGACAATTTATGACACTGCAATGAGAGTAGTCCTTAATGTTTCAGTTGGTGTGTGTGTGTGTGTGTGTGTGTGTGTGTGTGTGTGTGTGTGTGTGTGTGTGTGTGTGTGTGTGTGTGTGTGTGTGTGTGTGTGTGTGTGTGTGTGTGTGTGTGTGTGTGTGTGTGTGTGTGTGTGTGTGTGTGTGTGTGTGTGTGTGTGTGTGTGTGTGTGTGTGTGTGTGTGTGTGTGGTGTGTGTGTGTGTGTGTGTGTGTGTGTGTGTGTGTGTGTGTGTGTGTGTGTGTGTGTGTGTGTGTGTGTGTGTGTGTGTGTGTGTGTGTGTGTGTGTGTGTGTGTGTGTGTGTGTGTGTGTGTGTGTGTGTGTGTGTGTGTGTGTGTGTGTGTGTGTGTGTGTGTGTGCGTGCTCTGTTGGTCTTACAGGCACTATAAACATGTTCGCATCCAGTGTTCTCCTCCTCCTTCTTATCCTATAACTTTTGCCTTTCCTACTGTATTACTGAGACTGCAGATCTCATCGAATCACTGCCCACTGCATTTATTTGACAATAATTTAGAACTCGGTGTAAAAAAGGCCTTAGTTGAATCTGTGCTTATCTATTTTAAGGCTGCACAGTAATTCCAGTTCTGTTACTAAGTCCTCTGGACTCTCTATTTGGCTTGACACTTCTGGTGTTTGAATGTAAAAACGATGTTTCCCCGATCAATGATCAATTAATGTGAATATAGTTATTGGGATAGAAAATAATCATACTTAAAGCTGTCTCTTTTGTCTTTCTCCATTGTTGACACCTGTCCATCAGCCAGTCCAGGGGTTTGACTATGCCAAGCAGCACCTGGGCCAGCAGGGAGGAGATGAGGACGGACTGCCTGCCAGTCAGGATACACTCGTGATGTCTCTACAAATTCGGGACACGCCACTTTCACTAGAAAAGGCACTGCAGCAAGATGGGACTGCCAACAAGAAAAGCCTTTCGTCTGACAAACACAAGAGGTATCATTATATCTACGCACACTCCTAATGTTGTAATCTGTATCATCAACAATTCTAAAATGTTATAACCTAGCACGTCTTAAAGACAAAATGCTGACCTAGAGATAAAAAAATATTATTGGTATAAAAAAGTTTAACAAAGTATTTATCCTCTCCACAGCGGTCATTATAATTCGCGAATCTCCCTTTAAAAGCACGGCTGAGCTGTATATTTTTGCTTAACATTGTTTATCTGAGCTGTAATTGTCTTGGTTAAAATGTAAACATGTTGGAAGCATGCTACTTCATAAAGATGATAATAAGCCGAATCATCTACATTTATTCAGGCATTTTTTAAGATTTCCCTTTTAAGTCAAACCCAAGCCAAGCAGCCTCCTAAAGGGAAGTGCAAATGCTTACAGTTTGTGCAGTTATCTTAACAATTGCACCACTGCTGTGCCAGAAAGCTCTTGGGTCGCATAGGCAGAGGCCGGATGATAAAACATGTGGATCCCTCCAGCTCGATTGTATGTCCTCATTCTACCCCGATGCTGAGTGATGGGCGGTCATTAACAGAGCGCTCTATGTAGGCAGGTTATATTGACCATTTTACTCATCCGACAGTCAGAAGCGTTGTTTCAGAAATTAATTGCCATGTTAAATCATGCTAAATTATTAAATCGAGGATTTGAAATCCCCGATTAAAGGGTGCCATTTCTCAACGCCTTGTGGGATAATGAGATCAAATAAAATGTATGTGACAGAAGAGGGAATCTATAGACTGGAGGTCCTGCAGTAATGACTTTGGAGATTCCTCAGGCAGCAAAGGCTTTTCATATGTTGTTTATCAAACTGTTGGTCTAGCGGTTTTTTTTTCAGGTCCTAAGTCACAATTCAGTAGTTTAACCCGTTTTCAATGAGCCATTTGCTAGCATCCCAGGATAAAACAAGCTAGTTCTTTCATTTTCAATATTTTAAGTATGCAGAGATGCTATCATCACACAATAAAATAATGCCAAGATTGACAGACAAGCGAATCATTTAATCAATCAGGTGTAGGCCCACAGTTTTTGTTGACATCTGAGTGAATGTGCAACCTCATATTATAATCCTATTCAAATAGATAGGATTATTCATGTATTTATGTGTAGGATGCTGCTATGCATATTGGATACAAACACTTTAAAACACATTCATGCAGGCATGCTGTATACAATCACGTCCAATTACTCCTTCCTCTCTGAAATCCCTTCATTTGTATCAAGGTCACACATCTGTTAGCCTCTAAACACCAACACAGGATCAAACATATACCTCAATTAATTATTACACGTCTCTGTTGAGCCTGTGACTGGAGTTAGCTCTCTGCAGCACTGCCTCGACGAGAGCAGGGAGGGCAGCCGTTGTTCCTCTGTCTCTCTTTGCTGTTATCATTTTTACCAGACAATTATGGGATAGACCACGGAGCTTTGATGTCAGCCTCGTGGTCCTCGGAGCTGCTGCTTGATCAGCTCTAATTCCAACTACAGTACAGCGTTTGAAGCTAGTGAAACAAGAATTGGATGAAGCAATTGTTTGTTCAATTAATGGAAGAACTATTTTTTACATTAGACATGCACACATAATGGTTTTAACACATGCATGACCCATACATAAAGAAGAAGAGACATATTAACTTAAAATAAAACATGTTTATGAATGGAAACGTGCAGGTAAATGTAAAAAACACATACTGTATAAGGGAGGGAGAGGGAAGGTGAGGTTGTTTAAGGGAGGGGTGACATAACCTGGCTGTGAGCCCAGCTTCCTGAGAGCTCACCGCCTTTTCCTGTTGCTATGGTTACTTGCAGCAATTTGCCGAGCGAGGATGGTTCCGTCATCAGCAACGAATCAGAGAAGCTGAATTCCAGCAGGGGCTTGTCAGTGCTGAAAGTCACAGCACAGCAGAAACTGACAAAGGAGGAGACGCGCAAGAGGGACGGTGAGAGTCACACACTGATGCAAATACAAATGATTTATTCTACCCCTACTTTGCAGACAAGGTCAGAAGTGTCACAAATGCCCCAAAATCTTTTCCCGATCTCTCCCGCCTGAAACACTTTTCTAGTCCCTCTTTCTCAGGCACACAGGTTCTCTGAGAGAAATGCACCGCCACTGCAGATTTTTTACAGCTAGAAAGGTATCCACTCAGCAGTAAGCAGAGATGGACCCAATGAATATGCATGAGACAGACACTCTGCTGACATGTTACAGTATGTCAGATTAGCGGATGCTGTGACCATAGACACTGGCAGAAGCACACTTTTCACTAATGCAAATATTCGGAAATTCAACATTAAGCCACACATCTCGTGCTCTTCTAAGATGCAGCAGAGCAGTAAAGTAAAAGCCTTTTTATATTGTGAACTATTCTCCGTATTATTCAGCTGCTGCTAAATGTTCCATATGTGGTGGATGTGAGTTAAATTAATCGAATTCACATACTTTGCTCGTAAATTCGATAGAGCCTGCTAGATTATGATTTTCTTAATGGCTGGATTTGAATAATTCATCAACTGAGTTAAGGGGAACTGAAACTAAATCCAGTTTGTCTGATGGCAGATAAAGAATAAAAGTGCAAAGTCAGTTCCTTTCATCTATCACAGAGATGCATTGCCACAACCTTTTGAAGCCAACGCTATCTTTGTGATCCGTCATCTCCATCCACCACTTCATTTGCTGACACAGGCGTTGGATGTATGACATAATCCCACAGTGTCAGCCGGAGAGAAACAAGGTGATGAGAGAGAGAGTGGGAAAATAGACAATAAGGGAGTGTGACAGTTTGTTACGGTCCCTTTGACTGACAATGTAAAGATTAGAGGTATTTGTAGTCTCTTTGTGAGTGAACTCCCTCTCTGTTCTTCAGATCCATATGACACCTCCTCTGGCTCCCTGCAGCTTATTTCCATTAAGCCCATTGCAGCCCTGCCCCACTACACACACCCTGCTTCGTCTGACCGCAGCCAGGAATCAGCCATCGTAAACGGAGAGGTGATGCACGTGCACATATCACTTCATCGGGGTGCTTAGATTTACATCATCAAGTTGAACATGTATGCACAAATGCATGACAATCCCTGCAAACATATTTTCTCCAACAGCTCCTTATTATTTCTGTTTTCAGGAAAAAGTTAAATAAAAGTTGTTTGACATTTTCAGTTTTTCTCACTGGTGTAAAGTAGACAGTCCTTTGAGGAGAAAGTCACTCTATTTCTGAGCAACAATCACAGTTTAGTTACTTTTGATTACAATGTAATGCCAGGTTGGGAGTTGCTTACCTTAAATTGCCGGAACTGTCGATCATATCGGACTAAACCAGACATACTGTCCTGATTAAGCAGCCTTTGAATCTTGAACTCAAAGAAAGTGTTCTTTTGAATAAGTTACTTTATTTGTGGCATTTGATTTGAAGCTCCAACCTCCAATGACCTCATCAGAATATGTTGAGGGGTTGTATAAGTATAGTGTTTAATGGTCAAAAATATATCATACAACCGTACAGTAGGGTGACCTCCCTTTTTCTGTTAATTTTTTTATTTTAAACTGGGTCGTCTTAAGCAATATAATGGATATTAAAAACAATATTTCTGAATCCTTTAGACTGTTATTATTTAATTTGTCTGAACTTCTTCCTCAAAACCCTTTGAACGTTAATCCACACACATACCTTTTGAACAAAGCCGAATCAAACCACATGGAGAAAATTAACCTCCTGCACTCTTTCCTCTCTACAGGTGAACCTGGCTCTGAAGCAGAAGTCAGACATTGAGCACTACAGAAACAAGCTGAGGCTGAAGGCTAAGAGGAAGGGTTATTATGACTTCCCCTCCACAGACGGCAGCAGCAGTGGTCAGGCCATGGTACAGAGACAGCGGCACGGCCATGAGAGGGCAGCCGGGGAGCTGGGCAGACCCCTGGACCCTGACGATGAGCGAGGATCCACTTATGTCAAATCGCACAGGAGGTGAGGGGTAAAGTGGGCACGCGAGGGTGTGACGAAACACTTTGAGTCACAAAGTGCTTAAGGTGACATGGCAGTTCACATGGTGGATTGGGCTTCTAACCATGGACTGTTATCCATCTTTGCTGACCGCTGCCTTGCCTAATTAGCTCATTGATAAGAAAAACTGTCTCCTCTAATGTTGTGATTATCCTGTCTTAATCGGCAGAAAGAGACCCATCAGGCCTGTCTGATTAGTTTGATCCAAGTCCTGAGCCTCCATAACGGAGATAAGAGGATTGGCAGGGTGTTGAACTCTGCTGGTTCCGTCTTGCTGCTGCTTTACACATGCACATAAAGAATACTTGGTTATTACAGGCTCAGATCAACATGTCCACATCAGATTAACGCGTAGCTACACTACACTACACTACACTTCAGAGCGGAAATGTTGGCTTGTGTGTTGACTTAGTGAGGAGGTGAATAGCTATTTTTATATCCCACCATGTTGAGCAAGATAATGAATTTAGCAGCTATTTACTGTCGAAATACGTGAGTGTGGCTGTTGGATCACTTCTTAGACCAACAACATCCTTCAAAATCAAAAGTGATCATATCTAAGCAGGTTTGCTGATACACATATTTTATTTGATTGATTGAATGATTGTTGTTGTGTGTTGCTAGACGCTTCAGTATTACATTTGCTGTGCAACACCTCAAGGATACTCTGATACCTGACATATGGCACAACATCATTATGTAAACTATTGATTCAGCTCTTTTACTTGAGGTCCTTATGAGATATCCCAACGTAATTATTGTGTTAGGTCTGCATTCGGAGAAAATCAGACACATATTGTGTTCTCCACCACTTGTACTGTGTACCTGCCTTTTACTGGCAGACACTCACATAGCTTAAGTAAGAAAGCTGAATAATAACTACACCCCAGGTATGTTTTGTAATGAATCCTCTATCCACTCTCTACTAATTGGCAGGCACTCGCAGGTAGGACAGACGGCCTATCGCAGCAGACAGAGTCTGAGCAGTCCCAGTCCTGGAGGGACAGAGATGGACCTGCTTGTTATGAGGGAGAGACCCAGGAGAGGCATCCGCAACAGCGGCTATGATGTGAGTCACATGTCATCCCCCCAACTCCCAACAAGATGCACTTAAACTTACCATAATAATTCACCTTTACCATTATGAAATCCTTCTCTAACAAAGTGATTTGCCAAAAAGTATAGTGCTGTTCCTTCTAAAATAAAAGCAGTTACTACATATTCTAAAGAAATTCTAATGTATATGCTCATATTCTTGTAAGTCTTTCAAGTTAAAATTCAAAAATAAATAATGCCAGTGTTTTCAAGCTATTATGATGAAATATAAAAATGGAAAACATAATTATCAGAGCTTATCAGTGCTAACTTGAGTCCTATTGCCCTATTTGAAGCACTGTGCAGTCACTGAGCTCGAAATCAGACATGTTCTTCTCAGGCAGGGTTTCAGTTAAGCCAAAGCAAAGAAAGGAACTGGTTCATTCATAATTCATAATTAAGATTTATATGGTTCTGTCATTTTGATATGTAACGCATCTCAGGATGGCTGGTTTATGCCTCCTCTCTCGTATTGTTCCATAATGGACATGGCTCTTTCTGTCAAGACGTCAGAGTACTATTATATGAGCTCCTGAGAGTCTTCGAGCTCTTCTATTGTAAAATAAACATGACCCGCTTTAGAAATATTTCAGTGCACTGCCATTGACCTGCCAGCAATTTTGACCAGTGACAGCAGGAAAAACACAGGACACTGTGACTGACTCTTGTTGTGCTGGATCACTGGCATGGCTTACTGGGATGCTCAAAGGAAAAACATAGTTATTATATACCCTGTGCTTTTTCTGCTATTTCAAGTTAAATATCTGCTTTAAAAATAGCCTCTTATGCATATTATTCATAGTCTGTATCATCTAGATCTATCTGGCTCTTGAGACGACAGGGTGGTGCCATGAGCAAAATGCCATATGAATTCAGAAGCTCTACAGAATTAGATTATCCAGACTTCGATCGTCATGACCCTTGGTCAGTTTGTATTTGTTTCTATTTGGTTGAACCCTGTAGCCAAATGTTCAGCAGGCTCTATAGTCAGTACAAGCTTCACAATCCTTTTAAAGAACTCCTGACCATGTACCATGGGACTATTGTGGCTACAGACCCCATCACTGCAGATGCAAACCTCCACCGTTCCCTGTTGCAGGGCTGGCTGATTCATGAGGTGCACTATGCTAGGTCTCCTGTGGCTACCTGCGATTTGCACAGGAAGTAGGGCAGCCTGAACTCGTTTATCGCTGAATATAAGGACTAGTAAGATGGACACAGAGGCTGGGAGATGGCAAAAGAGTAAAGAGTATGAACCGATGAGGGGAAATATTTTAGAAAGAGAATGGAAAAGTGAGGCAGTGGGTAAATCATTTAGATGGAGATGCAATGAATATAAGATAAGATAAGATGGTACTTTATTGAACCCAACTTGGGAATTTGTTTGTGTTGCAGCAGCATAAAAGACAAGGCATTTTACAATAAAACAAAACTAGAAATAAACAAGAAAATAAAGAAAATAGAAAATATACATGTTGAATTTGACAAGATATTATATATACAAATATATATGGAATATTAATATTAAATATTGAACAGATTATATATGTGTAACATTTACAACGTGGTTTTATTACAAAATAAACTTTGGAGCAGAGAGTTCTCTTCCAGCCAGAGGTGATTTATTGTACAGTGCTATTGCAGTGGGCAGGAATGTTTTCCTGTATCGGTCCTTGTGACAGCGGAGCTGCAGCAGTCTGTATATATATGGGAAACATGATAATGGGTAAACCGTAGATAATAACATGTAATATAGATAAGAAGCGAGAAACTGAGGGCAGATACAGAAATAGCATTAGCACAAAGACAAAAGACTTATAGCAACTGCTTAAGTATTGTTCGATGCTTTTCAGTACAGAACAGTGCTGGTTAGCACTCAGTGAAACAAACTGCCTGGTTCTGCTGCGTAAACCTACTGTGACCAAGCAGTAACACAGCTGGATCCAACTCTTCCAGCTCTGCAAACATTAAACAGCCTCTTCCAGCTTCTCAGCATCCTGTCAACAAACCACTGAGAGAATGACTGGAGACATTACAGGACGTGTAACTTTCTAGCTTTTTAAAGTTGCTTCTATTGAAATATCCCTAATTCAGTAAGGAAAGGTTTCATTTTTCTAATATTTGATCTTGGAGTAAATCAGAAACAGAATCTGGCTCCACATGTGGCTGTGGCTACGAGTTCACCATTATAAGCAATCTCAATAGAACTAACATTTGGATACTTAAAATTGTCCACAAGCTTTATAGTATATCCTTTTATTCTTGTTTGTATTAAAGCTTCCATATTGTTTGTTACTGTGTTTGCCTCTCGATCCGATCCCTTGCACATTATGTTATTTAATAGTTTACACTGTCTCTATGTACTCTGTATCTCAATTAACATTCTTTTTTGATCTATGTTATTTAGACTGAACCTGAGTTGATTGAGGAGACGAATGTTGACCGTCTAATGGGGCAGCGGGGATACATGTACGGCCGCGGTTTGAAAGGCCACTCGGAGACGTCCACTCTGAGCTCACAGCCGTCCATTGATGAAGTGCGACAGCAGATGCACCTGCTGCTGGAGGAGGCATTCAGCCTGGCATCAGGGGGGCAGTCCACATCCGGAAGGCACTCCCATCTCCACCTTCCTCCCGACCACTACAGCCCCGCGCCGCCTCCCCTCCCCTACGCAGACGTTGTGACCAGCGCCCCGGGTACAATGAGCTGTGGACAGGGTCTGCAGTGGGTACCGTCCTATGGCTCAGACATATATGACTGCAGCCTTCCCAAACCGGTAAGTGTGATTTGATTATTTCCCCTCCCTTTAGAGCTGTGTTGGAGTTTATGTAACCTTAAATGCCCTTCACTATGTTTTTAAGGCCTTTCGCTTCACCCAGCTTCCTGAGATGGCTATTGGTTCTCCTCCCCCCTTACCGCCTCGCACTGGTCCTCCCCCTGGGAACCCCTTAAGACGGTAAGGCTGAATCAGTCGCACACACACAGATGCAGCCAGACAAAGACATACACATACTGTCCGTAGCCTCCCAGAGCCCATCGGATATTCCACATTTTCTCACATTTAAATTCATGTTCAGGGACGAGATAAATTTGCCAGGTAATGTGTTTTTGCCTGGGTGATTTTAGGCCTTGTTTAAATTTGAATATTGAACTAGTGCATTGAGAGGTGGCAAGAATGTTAATGAGGTACTACCATTTCAAAATGGACTGTGTCTGCCATCTAGTGGTACTTGTCAAATATGTCAGTAACTCTCTACATTCATGCCTTTCCAATCTCTGTGCAACTTAGTTCCACTTCTGACTTGGGGCCTAAGGGAAGGAGTTTAGAGACATCTGTCACTGGAATGCACAGTCAACGTGACAGCAACCCATATGGGCCAACATCTAGAGCGGCACTTCCATCTATCGCTGCAGAGCCTGTGTCCAACTACTCAGGTAAGCATATGAATAGATGACTTGGCATTTTTTAAGAAACCATAACGTGGTTTTGCATCCATGCCAGCATCCATTTTTCAAGAATGGTAATACATTCCCTGAAATGCATTCACCAGTGAATGTAATCTCTTTTCTGTAGGAAACCCAATAACAGCTGTCTACGCCATCCCAGCCACCAGGTCGGGGTACTCAGAGTACTTTGTGTCCACGCCAACCACCTCTTACCACAGCCCCTCCTGGATGTCCTATCCCCCTGAACCTGAGGATCTACCGCCACAGTGGGCAGACTCTGTAAGGAAGCCTATTTAGATTGCTTGGTTTAATAACCAAATTATGGTGATAAAATCAAATGTCTTTATATAAATTAGGAACGTCACCATTTTTCCCAGGACATCAACAGCTTTGTATTTATATCTCGAATTTTCAGAAAAATTGTGACATGACGTTAGAAGCCAGTGTCTTGACTTTATAAACAGAAGACCCTGAGTTCAATACTTTTTAATTGAATACACACAACTAACACACTACTGTGTAAGCTGTGTGGGATATTTTTCCATTACGTCTTGTCAGCCTAAGGACACTCAAAATAGGAAGATCAGTATAGCTGTATTAAATATTATATTTCGAAGACCATCTCAGCACTCAGATTATTTTATACTTCTTGAATATTAATGGAATTCACTGAACAAAGACCTTCAAATCTGTTTTTCATTTAATAAAGACAGGTTCCTTTTTCTTCCTGTCAGATCTGTTATACCCCATGTGACCCTCCCATCCTCCCTTCCCCTGCACACACGTCTCCTTGTTTGTAAAGATAGTTTTATACATTTTCCCCCTGTCTGTTTGCCTGTTTCAATCAGATGCCTTCATCCAGTGTCTTTTTGCAGAACCAGTGTCATTTAGAAACCATTTGCTGAACTGTATGGCTGCCATTGAGTGGACACAACAAAACACCGGGGTTAGGGTCATCACCGATCATTTCTTAAATGAACACCTACTTTTACTTAGATTTTTCTTAAAATCTTTGTTTCGAATAAATCTAATCTAATCTATTTTTTTATCAACATTCAGAAGTAGTCGTTTTTGGAGTGTTTGAACCAAAGTCCATTTCAAACATCCACTCAGTACATCTCCACATTCATTTATTTCCCTGTTTTAATTTTTTTATTTATTATTCTTTTTTCATTCTTTTTAAACTCCCATTTAATTTATTCTAAAATAGTGTTGCAAGAGAAAAGGTTCACTCAGAAAAATACAATTTAAAAACTGTTGCATATACTGTAACGCTCTAATCATCTCATTGGCACCCATTACTTTCATAGGTAATAATATTATAAATGAAACTGTATTACTGATTTCATGTCTGCCCTGTTTTTCCAGGTGCCCTTGCCCGGGTATGTAGAGGCCTTTTCCTCATCCTCGCTACCCACAGGGGAGCCCCCCACAGGCTGCCCCTGCAGTACAACCAAGCACGGAGCTTGCCACCCACTGCCCCGAGCACAGCATGCCAGCAAAGCCTGCCCCAGTTGGTGAAGGACATGGACAACGTTGCCCCTGAGCAGCCTCTCCACCTCTGCACTGGTGCAGGCTATCCGGCAGGAGGTGGCCAAGCTGGCGAAGAAGCAGAAATGACATGTTTGAGTTCCTAGTTGTAATCCCCCTTGTGTGCAGGAAGGTTGACTGTGCATTGGTCTTTTAAGCGGTACACAAAAGGCGGTACTCTTTTAGACTCATTTTGGATTGTTTTTTACAGGTAAAATGGACTTTACCCACTGATTGATTTTCTTTTTACACACAATTGTTTTGCAGCTCCACATTTAAATGAAGAGAAAATATGTCATCCTCTACTGATGATGTCCCAAGAAACTACATGCAATTCTTCTTTGTAGATATGTCAATAGGATCGATAAATATGGAAAATATAATTTTATTCCCAGGATTACACTTTTTGTTTTGTTAATCAGAATTGATTGAAAAGAGAAAAGCATTATTGTCTGTACTGAGAGGACCAAATACTTCCTGTCTGATGGTATAAGTCTAAACCACAGTGTATATGAGCATGTACAGTATTAGGACATTATGTATCTTATCTCCTTTTTATAGACCATTATCTAGACAGGCTACATCAATATCAGTTCATTCAAGCATCTTTACCACATCAAACTACACATTTTATATATTTTTGTTATTATTTTCATATTACATACCTACACTTTAACACTAATAACAAACATATGACTGGTTGTACTTGGTTGGTTAACTATTTAGAGATTTAAAGTAGTTTATGTTAATAACAAATGGACTAATACAGTACATATGCATTTGCCTTTTTAGTTGAACCGAATTGAAACATGGAAGTTGCATCTATGATGATGTCACATATAGATGGATGTTTGCCTTCATGTATATGAAATAGACGGAAGTATTTATCTATCTGTTTGCACAAGGTACCTTGACTTGATTGACATAGCGTCAATACTTTGACCAAACTATTGTTTAGAATAAGAAGAAACATACACACGCTCAAAAACCCAAATGAAAAAGTTATGTTAATTCACATTTGCACAGAGTAATAATTTTCCTACTAGCCCAGTGCTTTCGAGATGCACAGATAATTTATTGCACATACAGTACAACCCCAAAACCCTTGTCACAAAAACATTCTCTTTGCTGCTGCCACAGTTTCTCGTGAAGGTAAAACACGGAACAAGGGGATTTCATCATTTGTTTACTTGCCTTGAAACATTTAAGAGGTCTCAATGGGTGCATTTCATGAATAAAATACAAAGTTCATGTAAGATCTTGACCTGATAATAGGTCCTACATCAGTACTCCTGTTCTAAGAAGTTTAAAGTGCACAAATCGTTGTGTAACATTGTGAATGTCTGCCTGAGCGTCGACTCGGATTGAGTGTGCAGAAGAACTGTTTCAGAAGCACCCTGTTCAGTGAGAACATATTACTGTGGAGCATCAGTGCTCTCTGGGATCATCTATTTTGTAAAGCGCAAATGAAATTATGCTGAGGTAGACATTTGACTTTAAAAGGTAAAGTCATTGCAAGTTTGTTAAAAATGCTTTTTGTTTTTTACAGTTTTCAAATTCAATATATTTAAATCACCCACACAGCACATTGGGGCATGACAAATGACTGAACAAACTTCTACCTACCAGGATACATAGTGTAAACCGTCATAAATATCAATTTAAAATTAAGTGGATCAACTCTTGATGATTTGTAAATTCAAGGATTCAACTAGTCTTTTTGATGACAGTGTTCAATTATCATCTACATACCACACTTATTTTCATCTGAATGAATTACTTGGCCATCTAAATCAGCTTTGTCACCCTATGTCTGTTTATGAAATCAGACTCAGGCCACTATACCAAGCTAATGCTCAAAACTAAACTTTTTAATAAGACTCCTTTTTACCAAGTTATTCAATGATTGCATTATTGGAATACATATTTCTCAGAAAGACTCATACTCATATTTTACTGTGGCATAAAAGCTTTCAATAGGTTGTGATGAACTCTTAATGTGGAACTGCTGGCTGGGGAATAGAAAGGGGGATTGACTCCAGATAATAGCAGGGGTGCTGCAACATGTTTGCATTTACATGTCTTCTTGTTGTCTACTTTCCCTTATATTATTGCACATTTTGCATAATGCTTTCTTTGAGCTGATAATAATAAGCAGTGCTGTCATAAGATAGATGGCATTTGTTACACAGGAAGACAAATAAGTGAAAATGCCTTTAAATCATTATTTCCTTTGGTTCAACAGAGTTGCTTTTACAGCAGTCCTGAGTGACTTTAGCTTTTTTACTTTTCAACAACAACCCTAACCCTCCTAACATTTTTTTTATACTCATGCCTGTTTTTGTCTAAGTAGGTAACAAAATACTGTTTGTGTTAAACTTGACAAGAACTTTGTTGTAGCTTGTTTTCCCAATATTCCTTTTACCCATTATTCAGAGGAGCACTTAATGTCTTAAGAACTGTACTAAATACAGTGAAACCATTTGTGTGTACCAGAAGTGAACACCTTTCCACATTTTCATGCTGGATAACTGAGAAAACTTGGCGTTATTAAATAAGAGGGTTTTAGTTGGTTTAGAAAAATGATGATTCTAACAAATGAAACATGAAGTGAGCTAAACCTATTAAAAATCTATGTCTTTTTGTCTCCCTGACTTGTTTCTAATTTCCTTTGTTCATCTGCCTGATCTTGTTATATTTGATGTTGCTCAGTGATTGAACAAAAAGACTTTGAGACGGATGGAGGATGAGAGAAATATTAGCCTATATGATTACAATTAAATAAAAGGTTTTAATAGAAGATTCAACCATCATCTGCGTCTTTAATTCTAACCCTAACCCTCTTTTGCATGTCATATTTCCCGATGAGCAGTAACAGAAGAGCTGAAAGGACTGTTGCACTGATGCTGGACTTCCCTGGCATTTAACCATGTTCCAATATAGAACTAATTAGTAGTAGAGTTGATTTGTATTGTCAACTGTTTACAACAAACAGAGGTAAAATATTGAAAGAAAAAAGAAAATAAACAGATAATCAATGGTGATCACTCAGTGCATTCTTTTGGTTAAAAAATCAACTCTACACATTTGTATGTATTGTGACAGCTTTGATCTTGTAGACTGGATGCAGGTTGTTTCTCATAACCTGGACAATTAGTGTGCCTTTTCACCAGCGTTTCTGGCCCATGTACCCTCTGACTATCACCCTCACCGTCTGCTCCATTTGGTTTGCCTTTTAATTCAGCTTCATAAGTTTGTGAACGAAGCACACAGGTCCAACTAGTTCCTGTTTCTGCAGTCCATTAGCAGCTCAGCAGGTGGGCCTCCAGCAGGGGACTGGGGTGATGAACGATATATTCAGGAGACAACCTTGACAGCTTTGTTCAAGGCTCCTCTCCCCATTTAAAGGTCTCCTATTATACTCTTTTTCATCAATTATAGGTCTCGGATATACAAAACATGTTTCTGAAGTGTTTGGCTCGAAATACCAAACAGATCATGCATTGTAGCATCCCATAATCCCCTCTGTTTCAGCCCTGTTTCAAATGTGCTGATTCTCTGTCTGTTACTTTTGGATGAAAATAAGGAGCCACTCCCCACGCCCCTCTGAGAGAGATTTGGTTAAAAAAAAGACGCTATGGTGCTCTAGGAGGAGATTCAGGTGATAAGGTGGGCAGGGGTTACCTTGGTTGGTGATTGGCTAATGGTTACACAATCAAAAAATCGTTATGACATCATAAAGTGGCCAAAATCTGATCAGCTCATTTTCAGACAGGTTTTTATATAAATGGATCAGGTTTATGTATAAAACACCTGCTCTGTACATTCAGCACAGTCATTGGATGGTAGATGATATGGTGCAGTTGTGACATACTTGATACCATTTCTCTTAAAGTTAGTGTTAGAAGTCTGCACTCAGGCTGTGGCCTAACATATACAGAGTGGATTACCTGGATGGTGAAGGGGTCGATGGATTTTATAGAGTGCATTCATTGAGCTCAATCTTATGAGATCAATGACAATCAGAAACAGAGGCTCTTAAAATACCATGTACAATACAATATACTTTATGTCCCCGTAGGGAAATTATTCTTGGGCTCAAATGCTGCATACATGAGTTCTTCTTATCATATAGCTGCCTCTATAGTATTACTACACAGCATACACAAATACATTACACAACCATGAGAAGAAAATGCAACATATTATACAACCCATCTCATCATCTCATCGTATCATTAATCCACAAGTCTCATCCATGGTATTTTAAGCTTCTCCCACGGATCGATGTGATGCTGCTGGCTTGGTTAATTTGGCATTCATGACATGTCTGACTGCTGACTCTTAATCTGCATACATTTTCAGCAGCACACATAGCTCGGGAATACTGGGTTGTGTGTGTGTACTACAAGCTGAGGCATTTGTATTTTTTTACATTTATGTAATGTGATGTCTAACCACCAGTGGCAGCACTGTGCGCAAAAGGCCTACACATGAGCAGTGTTTGAGGTTTGAGTGGGCGAGCGAGGAATGTTCCTGAACAGGTGAATTTAGGAAACCCCTCCCTCCTCATCTTTTCGGTATTTTGTACCCGAATGGCTACGATTTGTTTCTCGTGATAAATCTTTAAAAAGGGCACGGGTTACTTTTTATTTGTATTTCTATAACAAAATGTATGAATGCCGATAATTTAAGATAGCATACATGTTGGGGTTGTTATGTCAGTATCAACATGTGTCAGACTAGCTTGGACAGAGGGCTGTGTACAGAGGTAAAATTAGCATTGGATGTTAGCATAATGCAATTGCTTTGGTTAGTTTTATAGATGATTTTAACACAACTATTTAAATGTTGCCACTTTATGTAGTTTTTCAGATAAGATGATTCACTCTAGTATCACACAGTATCACACTCCTTGCTGTTAGCCTACTTTGCACTTTATTTTTACGTTAACCATTTATTAACATATTTTTAAATCCATTATTGTTGTACTGTGTTTATTCCCAGTGGGACCATGCAGATAAAAACTGAATTGTTCTTCTTAACACTCTTGTCAATTATTGTTGTGAACTGATACTTAGAGGAACTGAGAAAGATGGTATATACAGGACAGCCCTCATCATTGTTCACACCCAAACTGATCCAGTTGATCTGCAACACAGAAGACTTCGCTGCTGAATAACATGGTAGCATACAGCAAGCAGTGGCTCAGTCAGTAGGGGCTTGGACTGGGAGCCGTAGGGTCGCCAGTTCCCAGACCAGACCTAAATATGGAGAGTGGACTGCTACTTGGAGTCCTGGGCCCTGCCGTGGTACCCTTGAGCAAGGCACCAGAAACCGGAGTTGCGTTGGTGTGAATGAGGTATTTGTGTTCACTGTGATGAACAACTCAGGCCTTCAGATTAAAGTACACAAACTGTCATTAGGAGTTCAGCACAAATAGGAAACAAACACAGGGCTAGGTATAAAGTAATATTGCATTTCGCATGCATAACTGTTAAATCTTCGTGTGATTTATTTCCCCCTGACTTACAATCCCTTTTCTATATTGTTTTCAGAACCTGCACCAGGAATAACCCTCTAAAAATCTATTGTGTGTGAAGGCTAGCTGACATCTTAATTGAACAGTGTCCAGGCTGCCCGAGGATATGGTCCAGCTAACTACATTTCAACTAAGTTCCTGCTGCTCATCCTCAAGCTCGCTGCTGCTGTGCTCTCCACAGGTCATCGCTTGCAAGGTCTGAACAGTAAATAAATATTTTAGTTTATAGCCATTTTGGTGAAATATAAATGTAAAATCCCCCGCAAGCTCAGGGCTCAGTTCATAGCTATTCTTAAAAAATTGCTCTCTTAGTAAGTTACATTTTTTTCTAAAGGTACACTTTATCAAATTTGAAAATGTCCAGAAACGTCACCTCCAAACTCAATATAAATTATTATTATTATATCTTTGTTTTACAAGGACGATGCTTACAAATAATTTAATCTCAAAGAAAGAAAATATGCTATAGTATAGATAGTAATCCACAGACACTAAAGTAGATGAGCAGACAAGGATTCAGGGGCGGATCTTGAAAAATATTCATGGGGTGGCAAGAGGGTGGCAGGAGAATTTCTGGGGTGGCATCCCCTGGCAGAAGTATGTGCTGATTTAATCGCAGTCATATCAATTAATGTTAACTTGGAAAGCCACAATATTTATTTTAACTCAATAACATTTGGTGACATTATTGTTGCATATCAGTAAAGCCTTAAATATAAATATATAAGGTGGCAGACATAATTTAATGAATTTCAACTGAACAATAACTGAATGAGTTTGTTTCACTCTTAGACTAGCAGGGGTACCAATCTATGCAGACCTGCTTCAATAAGTACATTAATTAACTGTCTCGTCGATGTTTGTCTAAATTCATATGATACTATTAACAATCATATTATTCCTATCAGCAGTCAATCACTGTTATGATTCACATATTCATTTATTATTAAATAAACTATATTTTTTGGAGGAGTTAATGATGAATGTTCCTCAAGATGCTTGCTCACCCTCCTTCAAATTTGAAAGACAAGTAATTACGATCAAATAATCAAAGGAACAGTTCAGCGCCCCACAACTTCATTGCAAACAGTTACAACCTGACTTTACATCAGAAAGAACAAACATTAAAGAAGTGACTAACTGCATCAGTTAGGGTTAAAAACGTGTATTCAGCTAAAACATATACATCGCTGCAGTTATGATCCAGTGGAAAGTCCTTACCTACTGGCCTAGTTAAATCAAAGTGGTTACTTTCTTTTGGCTGGGCAGTGAAGTTTTACACACCGTCTTATTGACTTTCTCAGGACTTAAAACTTTTTTTTAAATAAAGAACAAATATATTTACACACGTACGGTCATCATCTTAACAGTTTATTATGCTCATCGAGTCATCCGTGAGCAGAGCATCAAGTTGGCATGCCTATTACAGCTGAATGCGGCGATTACCATCTTGTCAGCAAAACCTCACAAACTGATTAAGATTTAAAGCTATGGTGCATTTTGATTCAATGCTGAGAGCCTGAAGAACATATCGAGGATTAAAAAACTAATGTCACAACAGGACTTAGAAAAGCTTGTCCATGCTTTATCTTTAGTAGACTCGACTACTGCAATAGTGTATTCACAGGGCTGACCACAAAATCCATCAGAAAGCTGCAGCTGATTCAGAACGCCACTGCTCGTGTCCTCACTAACATTAAAGACTGGATCACATCAGTCCGGTTCTGAAATCTCTACATTGGCTTCCAGTCGGCCAAATAATTGATTTTAAAGTTCTATTGCTAGTTTTTAAATCATTACATGGTTTAGGACCAAAAAGTTGAACTCCTACTAATTACGAGCCATCAAGGTGCCTCAGGTCTTCTGGGACGGGTCTGCTATCGGTTCCGAGAGTAAAAACAAAACATGGAGAGGCAGCATTTAGCTATTATGCCCCAACAATCTGGAACAAACTACCCAAATCATGCACGTCCCGCAAGAAGAAAGCAGAACGACACTTACTATTTTTAAATGGAGACTAAAAACATATCTCTTTGCCGCTGCTTTTAATTGAGCTGCTCATATTTGCACTACAGTATGCCTTTTAAACATGTATTGTATACTGTGGTGTTTATTTTATTATTTATTATCTTTGCTTTGTAATGCCTGTTGTTAAAATGCCATTATATATGTGTTTTTACTGTATTTATTCCTAAAAAGTTTTAATTTGTTTGTAAAGTAAAGCACTTTAAATTGTCGCGTACAGAAAAGTGCTATATAAATAAACTTTCCTTGCCTTACAGCCAAACTTGACAGGCTCTTCTCTGTCATTG